>NC_079252.1:0-600000 GCF_029542925.1 Malassezia vespertilionis | reverse complement strand
TCGTTTGTACGACCACTGCAGTGCAAGCAAAGGCACATCCATGCGCGACCTGGAATTATGCGCTGCGAAAATCACCTGCGCAATTGATTAGTTACCTTTTTTTGCGCCGCGCAAGCACAGCAATATGGGTGTTGGCAACCCGGACACTTGGATCGCCCAACTGCGCGAGTGCAAATACCTGCCAGAGGCAGACATGAAGGCGCTCTGCGAGCAGGTAAAGAATATTTTGATGGAGGAAAGCAACATCCAGCCAGTTTCGAGCCCCGTCACCGTATGTGGCGATATTCACGGTCAGTTTTGGGATCTGCTGGAGCTGTTTCGCGTAGGAGGTGACTTGCCAGACACGTCATACATATTTATGGTACGCCTCTAATACTCTCACATGCAGGGTGACTTTGTAGACCGTGGCTATTTTAGTCTCGAGACGTTCTCGTACCTGATGGCGCTAAAAGCACGGTACCCAAATCGCATAATTTTGCTTCGTGGCAACCATGAGAGTAGGCAAATCACACAGGTGTACGGTTTTTATGGTACGTGGCTGCTTCACACTAACCGCAGACGAATGCATGCAAAAATTCGGGAGCGCGACCGTGTGGAAGAACTGCTGTCAAGTGTTTGACTACCTCAACATTGCAGCAATTATCGATGGCCGCGTGCTTTGCGTGCACGGAGGTCTCAGCCCTGAACTGCGATCCTTGGACCAGATCCGCACGATTATGCGCGTCCAGGAAGTTCCGCACGAGGGCCCTTTTTGTGACTTGATGTGGTCGGATCCAGAGGACATCGAAACATGGAGCGTCAGTCCACGCGGCGCTGGGTGGCTGTTTGGCCGCATGGTGACGAAAGAGGTATGTTTTTTTCTGTGCACACTCACAGCAGTTTAATCACCTTAATGGGATTGAGTTGATTGCGCGCGCACACCAGCTTGTGCAAGAGGGATAGTACGTGCGCGGTGTGGCACTAACCCCAGCAAAATGATGCATGACGACAACATTGTGACTGTATGGTCAGCGCCAAACTACTGCTACCGCTGCGGAAATGTTGCATCCATTTTCCAAGTGGACGACTTGCTTAGCGCCGATTCACTGGCCGCAGAGGCGCACCACGACAAAAGCGACGATTGGAGCGAAGCCGGAAGCAATGCGAGTCGGTTCGGCGCTACACACTTCAAAATTTTTGATGCTGGTACGTGCCATTGCAGCGCTGACCACAGTACCCGAACAGGATCGCACGATTCCTGCGCGTAGCACCGCGTCACAATACTTTTTATAATTTGGGTGGCACGAAAAGTACATAGGATATTGTATATCTATTTCCCAACGGGTGCATATCGCATCGCCGCGCCTACACAGTCGCGGAAAAAAAGGTGGATGGGTCTAGTAAAATTTAAAGGCCCTCGTGAGTCGGACCGCGGCCTATGTCGCGAGTAGCATAGAATTTATCCAAAAAGGTTTTCGGCTTCGGAGGTGCCTCCTCCTCGGCAAACCATTTCATAACGTGCGTTGTCTGTTTCCATGCATTCAGCGTCTCCTGATACTCTTGGTAGCCTCGAAACAGTAGTACGTCCAGTACCGCAACGTCGCGAATGTCGCGGTTGCGCTCAAACATGGTACGGATCTTGGCGCGCACCATGGCTGGTGGCACATCCAACGGATACAATGCGCAAATCTCAGGGACTGCACGATAAAAGTCGCGATACAGTGAGCGTGCACGCCTCTGTGCGTCCGCAAAGTTCGCAGACACCTGCGACACCTTTGCCAAACGAGCCGGGATCGTTGCCATCGTCGAGTTTGTCAGCAGCAAAGCAGCAGGTGGTTTCTTGATTGCACGTGATGCCACGTGGATTCAGCCGGCGCATTGCGCACGACTTGGCACTTGACACGGACCATGTCGGAGCGACCAACGCCGCGCAAAACGCTCTATGTGACGGGGTTCCCGCCTGGAATGCCTGCGCGAGAGCTGGCTTACGATTTTGAGCGGTATGTATTTTTAGCAGCTGACGTTAGGATTGGCCCGCTTGTGCGCTGCGATATTCCCACGCCGAAGACGCACAGATCGACATGGTATGCATTTGTCGAGTACGCCGATTTGCAGGATGCCGAGGATGCCTATTATGAGCTTCATGGACTCCCTTTCGGCAGATATACACTGGATGTGCAGTATGCGAAAAGCGCGCCTGCTTCGCGTCATCCACAAAGCGCGCGGGGCGTATCGTACTCGCCATCACCCAAGCGGCGCAGCGATGCGGAACAAACAACTCCGCCCCATGACAAGTCCGCTCGCTGGAACGATGAAGTTGGGCGCCCGAAGGACCGCAGTGCAAGTCCTGCAAATATGGAGGACGATGCGCCAGCAGAGACGCAAGTGTCGCCGAGGGACTAAACAAAAAAGGATACCATTATATTGCGTACACAAAAAGAACGAGTGTATTCTATTAGTTGGGCACGTCACACGTCATGTCATACTCGCCCATCTTTGTAAGTTTGCCGTTCAGCTCACCAGCACGGTACATTGATACGATGCGCGCCACCAATGCACTAGTGCTGACCCCTTCTGTGCGCCGAGTAGGCAAAAATTTCCCAGCCACTTTAAGCCAGTCGTACACGTCTGCAGTGTCTCCACCGTTTGTAGAGTGTGCGTACGGGAGTTCGTCGTGTGCGACGTAGTCAATATTAAGCTTCTCCAGCAATGCGGAGTCAACCACCCAAGGCGCATCCTCCAGCACCTCGTCCACCCAACGGCAATTTCGCAGCGCCGCGTACCGCTCTTGCGAGTCAAGCAGCGGCGCGTTTTTGTGCTTTGTACATAATTCCGAAGATACGACACCAACGATGAGGTATACACTTGGAAATGACAGTTTCGCTTGGCGCAGCTGAAAAGCATGACTTTGGTTAGATTCTCCGGTGTACTCACGCGTAATGAAAAAGATCGTAAACGCCGTCCGCGTAGATACGCACAGGCCGGTCAGTCGGCGGCTTGTTGATCAAATAGGGTCGCTCGGGGGACGGATTATAAATCGCGTTGTGTACCCATTCGCAAATCGACTCCTCGCTGGAGACCGGCGCCACAGGATGCCTGGGTTCTTCCTTGTGCGGAAGACCCATGAGATCCAGATAGGATTGCATTGGAATGTCTCTAGGCCCTTGTGTAGCTGAAGATGCGAAATTATCATGACCATTCGCAAAATTCTGTACAGTACTCATCTGTGTGTGGCCCATGCTACCTTGATTAAGTGCGCCCGACAACGCAATATTCGCTACGGCGCCCACTGCAAGGAGTGCCCACTGCAACGGCGTTGGCACGGCCGCGCACACGGCGCACGTGCCTTCACGTGCAATATCGTGCATGAGCCGTACGGTCACGTGACTCATTTTTGCGACATGATGTGTTGGTTGAGAATGCAGTGCTCCTGGAGCGATGCCGCCAAGGTTTGTCGTGGAGGCGCCGCGGTGCCCTCGCTGCAACGACCGAGTATATGCTGCAGAGCAGGTGATTGGTCCACTTTCTTTGCCTTACCACCGACACTGTTTACGCTGTGTCGTGTGCGGCAAACTGCTGGACAGTGTCTCTCTCCTGGAGCACGAAGGCAAGCCGTTTTGCAACAATTGCCATCGAACCCATTTGGGGCAGGGCCGGAACAATTTTGGCACCGCTGTGCCGCTTCGCCCCGACATCGATGCAGCGGCGCAGCGGCGCAGCATTTCAACATCGAATTCCCCTCGCCACCAGCCTCTACCTTTGACAGGTTCCATGCCGCACATGCCACATAATCACTCTACCTCAAGCATCTGTACAACGCCTTCAACACCTGCAACGCCTTCTCCGCGCCGGGATCCGCGCCTCACCTCAGCTGCATCTTCGTGGCAGTACACAAGCAAAGCATCGCCTGCATCTGCAGAGAAACAGATACCATTGTCGGTGCCCAGTGCGCCCGTGATCGGCGGCACGCCGCTATGTGCGCGGTGTACCAAGCCAGTGTGTACGTAAGCCAAACAGCACAACTAACAGCAGACTTTGCCGAGCAACGCCAAGCTACGGGCCGAAAATGGCACCGTGCATGCCTGCGCTGTGACGGCTGTAGCGCTGTGCTCGACACTGGCAAAGTTGACCAAGGCCCCTTGGACATCGCGGAGCAAGGACTTCCCAACACGTGGTGTAAATTGTGCTACGCGAAGGTATGTACAGTATATGCGGCTAACCTGCAGCATTTTGGGCCAAAAGGGATTGGCGTCGGAGGATTGTCCTTCCCAACAGCTTCTTGAGGCTGGCACGTCCTTAGAAAGTGTACATAGCAACGTTTGCCTCTCGGCGATAACCCTTGTTCACCGCAAACTCTTGGCGCGATCTTAAATCGTGCGATGACTCAGCAATCTTCGGAAAGTCCCCGGTGACGTAGCGTGCAACCTCGGGAACCGCGGAAATAATAAGTTGACGCCGGTCCATTTTTACACAGGCAGGTTAGACTTGCGCTAGGTGCTGCACTCGTCTCGGTTCATTAATTGCCGCCGCGCGCCCTTCCCTGACTTCAGGAAAGCGCTGGATATACACTGTGCAGTAAGGGATTCAACTATGTCTCAAGTTGCATCGCCAGTTGCGGTCCGTCCGCGTCTGCAAACTGAGCCTAGCAAGTTGATGCCGGGCTCCATTGTGAGTGAGATGGATCCGCTCATTTCTGCGTTTCACTCGCCCGCCACTGCGGCGAGCGATGCAAGGCAGTCTTCCACGCAGAGCTTGCAAACGCCCATCGATCGCCGCGAGAATGTCTCACCTATGCGGTTGCCACCTTCAGATTCGGTCGACGCTGAGAGGCATGGAGCGCTGGGAAATCAAGCGGTAGAGAAGGGCGAGGCTCGGGCTAAGCCAGCGCGACCAGAAGTTCTGATCGTGGTCCAGCCAAGCCTCAAAAAGCAGCAGCAGCACCCCTATAACCTGCAAATCCAGTTACTGAGCCCCAGTGTACACGCGAACGCAAGTGCAGGCGCAGGGGAACAGAAACAAGCAGAAAGCGGCGGGTCCCAGAGCAACTCGCATGCAGGCACTTCCGAGAACGGCCGTTCCTGCAGCAGGACAAACTCCATCTCCTCCTCAAAATCGGGCCACTCGGGCATTTCTGACATCTCACTCAACTCTGGTGGCCATAGCTCGCGTCGTACGATCCCCTTGTACACCCTCGACTTTCACTCGATCCGCGCCTCGCACATGGTGGATGCGGGAACGGATCAACAAGTCGCAAAATTTTCACGTCGCGGGATCGAAATTGCCGACTTCGGCGTGCTACAGCCCGTCGAAATCGTGTACATGGATCGTGGCCAAAAAATGAGTCGTGCCGTTACCTCAGAAGACGAGCTGCACACGGACCATGGCCAAGAATCTAGTAGTGAGATGGCGCATGGCGCACATGAAGGTGACGAGCACCGCAAAAAGCTGCGCGTCAAGTTTATTCGCGGCATCCGGCGGTTTGGCGACCATTTGCGCCAGCACAATGAACATGTGCGACAAGATGAGGATCATGTCGCGCAAACGAGTTCGTTGAGCAGTATTCCCTTGGACAGGAGCGGCACTTTGGACCAGGCCGCTGCGGAGAACTATGCAAAACAGAATCGCCCAGCCTCGCATATCGTGTCGCATCTTTCTCCTGGCGCCGGTGTTGCCCATGGAAAGCTGACGACCGCATACCATTGGAAAATCAAGCGCCTTGACCGCCGTGTCGACACGGAGAAGCTCATGCAGATAAACGTGCCCAAGCCTCTGCTAGATACTGCCGTGAGCATGAATGGCGGCGAGCTAGACGAGGAAGTGCTGAAACATTTGGTCTCGCATTTGATCCTCACCAATGTATGGACGCATTTTAATGTGCACAACCGGATGGGCGCGGCCGTGAAGCACCTTGATCCGCACACAATCAACCCCCACTTTGAGTGGGTCAGGGATGTGGAGCTTCCCGATGCTGAAGAGGATACAAATGATGTGCGATTGCGCGACACAAGCACCAAGGTGCGCTCCGCAAGCGCCGATTTGGGCGATTCCGATAGGTTCTCCTATGCCAGTTGGACATGCTACATTGTACTTGACACAGATACGCGTATCCCGATTGGCCAGCTAAAACCTGCACCGCACCATCCTCTGGTCGTGTGTCAATTGGCGCTCCCAAATCCGCTCCCTGACCTGCGTTTCAGCGGTATTGGCATTGACAGTCTTGGATTTTCGCGCGAAGAGCTACGTGATATTGTCGTGGTTACTGCCACACACCTTGCGATACGTGAATCACTGGGAAGCTTGCACAAGATGTAACGAACATGACTTTTTTAGGTAATTATATATGTATGATGGGGATCCAAGAGCTGGGATAATGTTGTGTCATGATTAGTCATACGCCGCGCGGCCGATTGCGCGGCATTCATTGCGATTCCCATGCCGACCAGCACTGGAGCAATGCGCGGCGAAAAGCAGGCGGCACCTGTGCCAGAGCAAGCTGCAGAGCATGCCCAAACACAATTGCTTGCCCTCCTACGCCACAATCTCGCTATGATCAGGCGCAGTGTTGCCCATGTGGAGCAGCGCTACACGGCGCGTGTACTTCGCTCTCTTCCGTACGTGCGCCGCGAGCTGAAGGTGTACGGCGACGTGCTCGCTCTTGTAGTGTCCGAGACGCTGCCTGATCAGGGTGCGCACACCGCGCTTCTCAATCTTATGCCGCCCCCGTATCTGCCCAAAACCGAGGCGGCGGTGATGGACGAAGACATGCCGCAGGAGCCTGCCAAGACAGAAGACGTGCCGCGACGCGCGGAAGCCACACAAGTAATGCAAGCCTTGCCCGAGACCATGCCAGAGATCACTGCCTACCTGTCTCTTCTTGTGACTGTCTACTTACTGGACCAAGGCAGCGCCGAAAAGGCCAAGGCGCTGTGCGAGCAAGCCATGGACAATGCCGTGCGTGCAAACAGGCGTTCGCTCGACCTGCTTGTCGCCAAACTCGCCTTCTTTCTCGGTAGATGCTACGAAGTGTGCCAGGGCGGCCTTGTGCCGCTGCGCGACTCGTTGCTTGCGCTGCTGCGCACTGCCTCGTTGCGTCACGATAGCGAGACGAACGCAACAGTGCAAAATCTGCTCTTGCGCTTCTACATTGTCGAGAGCAATTTGTACGACCAGGCCGAAAAATTTGTTTCCCGTGCGCCGTTTCCTCGCGCCAAGGCGTCGAATGCGCAAGTGGCGCGCTACGACTACTATGTGGGTCGCATCCGTGCACTCCAGCTAAACTACTCGGACGCACGTGCGCATTTCCAGCAAGCTATTCGCCGTGCGCCCCAGCAAGGTCTTCTTGCTGATGCTCTGGCTGCCAAAGAACCGAATACCAACCCACTCGCCGCGGGCTTTTTGCAGACCGCGTACAAATTTTTGATCATCGTCGAGCTGCTCATGGGCGACTTGCCCGAGCGCTCCGTATTCCGTATTCCCCTTTTGCGCCGCGCGCTTGCGGTCTACCTGCCGATTGTCCAGGCGGTGCGTGCTGGTAACCTCGCGCTTTTCCAAGAGACGCTGCAAAAGCATCAGGAGCTCTTCCAGCGCGACAAGACCTACTCGCTTATTCTGCGCCTGCGCCACAATGTCATCAAAACGGGTATCCGGCGCATTTCCCTTGCATACTCGCGCATCTCTCTCGCAGACATCACACGCAAACTTCGGCTTGAGTCGGAGGAGGACGCCGAGTATGTGATTGCGAAAGCTATTCGCGATGGAGTCATTGATGCAATGGTCGAGCACGATAGTGCAATCATGGTCTCTAACGAGGCTGCTGATGTCTACGCGACGAACGAGCCACAGGCGCAGCTGCAGCAGCGCATCAACTTTTGCATGCAGCTGCACAATGACAGTGTCAAGGCAATGCGCTACTCGCTCGAGAGTCACCGCGCTGAATTGGCGTCTGCGACTGCGGCACTGGAGCGTGAGCGTGAGCTTGCGAACGAGATCGTAGATGGCGACATGGACGAGTCCGACGAAGAATGGCCGTAGCGTAACTAGCCCAGCAGTCCTGTCGACGTTTGCCTCCACTTTTTCTCCAGCCTCCACGTTCCTTGCCGCTGGCCATGGCGTCGCAGCAAGAGCCGCGTGTGATACCGACATCCGCATCGCCATCGCCGCCACCGACGGGAGAGCCTGCGGAAGTGTTTACTGATGTGCATAAAGCGCGTGCACATTTGCCTGTGGACGAAATTGTGCGTATAGACCTAGCGACGCGGACGAAGGCGGCAGTGGATGCACTCTACGATCTCTCGGCGCGTGCCGCAGACGTACGGCCGAGTGGAGGAGCGCATATTGGAGAGAGCATGTGCGTATCGATGTAGCTAATAACAGCAATACGATTGTAAAACGCCTAGCAGATATTGATGCTATGCGGGGACATATTCATACACTGGTGCCAAAAGACGCAGTCGAGTACGTGGAAGAGTGACTTACGCTAGTCTTGTCGATATTGGGCGCAATCCAGACAGTCATATGCGCTCGTTCATAAGCAGGCTTGTGAGCGAGAACCAGTACTCGCGTGGGCAGCATACATCCATCTTGGCATTCCGCAATGCGCTCGGCGACGCACTTTCCGACGCGTTTCCTGCGCTTGCGCCAAGCATTGCAGAAGAGATGCAAGAGACAGAGGAGGGTACAAGCACAACGCCCCAAGTATAACGGGTATAGAAACGTTGCGCAAATATAATACAGTATCCTACATACTACTCCTTCTCCTCTTCGTCCTCCGAGGCACGCGATGTCGCGACCGCGTCCGCAATCTGCTGTGTACCCATGCGAATCTTTTGGCGCTGCCCAGTGACGGCAGTGCGGTGGGCATCGGTCACATACGCTTTGCGCGTCTTTTCGCGTAAAGCATCCACACCGTCCGTATCGTCGTCGCCGGACCATTCCAGGACGAGATGGCGGCCGAGTAAATGGGTATGCCGCAAAGCAGCCATGGCATTCTCGGCCTCGCGTCGCGAGACAAACTCGACAAAGCCAAAGCCACGCGTGCGACCATGCACTTGCCGGGGAAGACGCACGCTCTTGAGCTGGCCATAGGCACCGAAAAGCGCGCGGAGATCCTTCTTTGTCGCCTCGAACGGCACGTTCTTCACGAGCATCTTGGCGCTTGGCGCGCGTTGCGGTTTGCTGTCGTCGGCGTCGTGGCCACGCTTTGTAAAGGAGACCGCAAGTGTGTGCCCGTCCAACACATAATTGTTCATGGCTTTTTGCGCTTGCTTGGCGCTGTCCAGCACGCGGAAGCCGACAAATCCATAGCCCATACTCAGCGTACGGCCCAACACTTTGGGATCCGGCTTGGTCTGAACGCGCGCAAAAACAAAGTCGTCCATGCCACGGAACGCGTCGGCAAGACGCGCGCTGGTAGTGGAGAAACTCAGGTTCTTTACAAACAACGTCGTACCTGCATCGGCAGTAGCAGGCGTGTCGAGCAATGTACGACTCGAATCGGGCGCGCGAATGCCTTGCACCGCCGAGATGGTCTCGTGCTTCCCAGCGCCAGCCTTGGGCAGGAATGCAGCCGGCGCTTTTTCCAGGTACAGCACCGAATCTTTGAATCGCTTGTACGCAAGCCCGCGAAATGCTGCGCGCGCCTCCCCGACGATGGGCATTTCTACCACGGCGATGGTATTCGACGGGGGAATCAAAACGCGGCCAACGTCGCCAAAGTGGGCAAAGAGCGCGCGGAGTTCCTCGCCGCTGGTCCCGTAGGGGATATTCTTGACAAGGATCGTATCGTCGCTGCGTTCACGCACGTCATGCAAGTGCTCGAGCTGCATGCCATTCTCTTCGAAAAACTGCTTTGTGTCCTGAATCACGCGTGTCTCGGCAAGCGCAAGGCGCACGGCGGGACTGGCGCCGGCCTCGTCGGAGGTCAGGATATCGGTCTTGGGGATGCCGAGCTGGTCAGAAATCGACGTGGCGACTGCATCGCTGTTCATGTACAGCATGCTCCAGTTAAAGTCCCGGCCACTCGTGGTGCGCCGCGCCTCGTGCCGCTTCTGTTTCAGAGTAGCGCTGCTTTGTGGCTTTGGCTGCAAGTCCACAGCGGGTAAAACGTGCAAGAGACGTCCTTGGAAAATGGCGCCGTCGCGCGCGCGGTAGGCAACGAGGGCATGCGCTGGATCGTCAAAGGTGACGAATGCGAGGCCTTTGGATGCTTTCGAGTGTGGGTCGAGCGAGATATGGACCTGTTGTCAGTACTGTAAAAGCAGGGTGGGCGTGTGCGGGCTCAGCAATATCTACTATCATAGTTCCCAGCATGTTCTCCGCAATTTAATTCGGTTGTCCCTATACTGAAGATCATCATTGCCCGCTGCACACCCCTCTTTTGTATACGCACTTGGTTCACCGCGCCAAATCCCGCAAAAAAATGCTCGAGTTCCTCTTCTGTCGCAGAGAATGGCAGGTTGCGTACAAACAGGCGGCCTGATTGCATAATGGTATCAACATTCTCTTCGTCCTTGCGCTGCTCCTCCTCCAGCTGTGCTTTGCGCCGCGCTTGTGCTGCGGCAAACTCTACGTCTTCTTGCTCTTCCTCTTCCGAGTCGGACTGTTCAAACGCTCTTGTCTTTTCCCCGCCGGTAACGCTGTGGCGCATCCTGCGTCGCAAGTAATCAAGATCAGAAAGGGTATCATCTTTGGCCGCTTCGTCGGACGGCGCCGCCGGCTGCGCCGCCTCATGCTTTGCAGCTTTCTTTAATTTCTTCGCAGGCACTGTTTCTGTCGGTGCAGGCGTCGCAATCTGATCGAAATCCTCATTGTTCTGCCACGACTTCCGCTTCAGTTTCGGCGCCATGACAGAAAGAAATTCGTCAAACGACGCATGCTTCGCCCCGGCACTAATGCCTTTGCCCTTTTTTTCCCGTCTTTGTGGCACCTCCGCAGGCTCTTCTTGCTGACTGCGCCGTTTCTGAAGTGTTTCGTCGTTGATATGCTTCGCCATCGATACGTTGATACGCGCAGTGTCGATGTACGTCTTGTCGAAAAACGCACACACGGCTTGCGCCTCGTCGTCCGAACGGTACCCCACAAACCCAAACCGTCGCGAGGTACCGTCAGGGCGCTTCATGAGCTTCGCATCGGTAACGGCGCCTTTCTGTGCAAAGTGCTCGCGGAGACGCGCCTCTGTCAGGTAGGGCGGCAAGCCCTTGACAATCAGGCGCGACATGTCGGCAAGGGCGCAGAAAAAAACGCGCGCCCACCAATACGCTCACGTGATGTGACGCGTGCGCCGCGCCGCTGTGTTGTACTGCGCTTGCATATGGCCCTGCAAACGCCCAAGCAGCCGCGAGAAAGCGGCATTTTGCGCTCGCCACACACGCCTGGCACGGGCAGCAGCGTTAAATTTGGCGTGCGTGTGTACGAGGATGGAGAAGAAAGTCTCTTGACTGCGTCGCTCAGCAGTGTCCAGTCGAGAACGGCGCTGGTGGAGGAGGCTGCATGGAGCAAAAGCATGGAGCTTGCCGATAGGGACGAGCGCGCAGGCACGATGCATGTGTCTGAAGGCGAGTCTATGGAAATGAGTTTTACAGAGAGTTTTTTGAAGCGCGAGGTAGGCGACGCACTGGCTGGTTTGGATGCAAGCACCTCGTTTTCCCGGCACGAGAGCTCGTTGCCGCCGCAAACGCCAGGGCGTATGCAGCTGGGCGATACGCCGGATACAATTCGCCCTGCAAGGATGGTTCATGTGGATGATTTGGACCATAGTGAGGATACTTCGTCGCCGGACGTGTCGGCACACCCAGGGCCGCTTGGTATGCAGCGTCGAGCATCGTACTCCTCGCCGACCGTGCGTGTGCTGCGGGAGAGGGAGGACGAGGATGCATTTGCGCCTGCACCTGCGCCTGCGCCTGCAGCTGTAGGTGCGTTGGAAGAGCTCAGTCGAGACGAGGCGCGCGAAGTGGCATCGGGCAACGAGGCACAAGACAATGTCGATAATGAAACGGCTCCCAACGACGCAGATGCTGTACAAAATGTCTTCGAGGAGTACACTCTTCCGGTACATGCCTCCTTGCCTCAAACGCCATCTCCCGCCTCTCACACGTCTGCACCCGCCGATACAGTGGCGCCTGAGCGCACCGACGCTGCAACACTGCCAAATACGCCATCGTCAGCTTTGGAGCTGCACCGCCCATCGCCGCCTTCTAGTAACAAAATGTCCTCCAAGTCGCCGTACGCTGCGACTGCGTCCAAAGACTCGAGCTTTACCTCGAGCTTTTATAGCTTTTCAACCTCGCCAGAGCTGAGCTACCTGAGCGAGAAGGAGGAGCTTGAGGAAGACGAAGCGCACCGGCTCATCCCCTTTGATGTGCGCGAGCTCTCCACGAAACTCATTTCCATTGAAAAGCTGGGCGGTGTCGACGCACACGAGTTATTCGAGACAGTCGCCGCGCTCGACCGCACACACTCGGAGCGGACCGTCTTTTTACACCACCGACTTGCACGCTCGCACCGCCAGAATCAGCTCTTGCGCGCAAACTTGCAAGAAGCACACGGAAAGATCCAGCTTTTTGAGACGCAGCTACTTGACTTTGTACGAAATCGCGAGCAGCGCGACGATGCGACGCATGTCCCGATGCAGGCACAGCTGGAGTCCTTCACCACACGGCTCGAAGAACAGCTGCGCATTACCGCGCCGACCGACGAGCTCGAAGAAGAGCGCGAGTCGCTCGCGATGCAACGCCGCGACTTGGAAATTCGCATGGCTACCGCGCCCACTGACCAGACAGATGGCGTCGCGGTGGACGAGATGGAGCGTCGTATCGCCGCTGCGGTTGCACAGACCAAGGAAATGTGTAGTCGGGACGCGGATATTCGCGTGCACATGGCGCGCCAAGCCTCCGATACCGAGGCATTGCACGCGCAGATCAGCGCACTGCAAGCCGCGCGAGAGGCAGCAGAGATTGACATGGAACGAGAGCGTGCCGAGTGGCACACGCAGGACTGCGAGCGACACGAGGCGCTTTTGCAAGCTGAGGCGCGGCGCGACGAATTGGAAGCGCACGTTGCCGAGGAGGCCGAGGCGATCCTGCACCTTTCTGCTGCGAAACAAGAGGCAAGTGCAGAACTGCTGGCGACGGTACATACGCTGCGTGGCCGCATAAGTGCACTCGAGCACGATGTCGCGCACCGCGGTCTAGAGATTGTGAAACTAGAAAAGCAGTGCGACCGCCTCTCCAAAGAGGCGCTTAATTTTTCCTTGGCACTCAGTGCGAAGCAGCAGGAAGTGGATATGCTGAAACGCGGCACGCAGCGTGCGCCCGCATACTGGGAGCTGCTTGCACAGCGGCCCCGACGTGCAAATCGCGCGGCGTTGGGATCGGTAACGAACCGCACTGAGCATGCATCCACGCCAAACCAACCTAGCGGGAAGAAGGAGTCTGTGCACACCGCTTTGCGGCGCACGGATATTTCTGAGCTATCTACCTCGACGATCGCAAGCGAGCGCTTTTCCCGCTCGTCACGTATAGATGCGCAGTATGAAGAGTAATGCCGTAGCTGGAAAATGGCTCCACACGGATCCTCCACACCGTTTCCGTCTCCGTCACCATGGCCGCAACCGAGGGTGAAAAGCTAAAGAAAACCAACCCCCTTTTCTCGCTTGCGAGCGGTACATTTGCCGGTGCGGTGGAAGGATTTGCGACCTATCCGATCGAGTATACCAAGACGGTATCACAGTTTGCGACCAAATTAGGAAGCAAGGTGCGTTTTTTTTGTTCGTCGCTTACCGCAGCCTCCCAATCCGCTGGCCATTGCTCGCGATACGGTGCGCGATCATGGCATTACGGGTCTTTACAGTGGATGTGGTGCGCTAGTCGTGGGTAATGCTGTCAAAGCGGGTGTACGATTTTTGTCCTACGATTATTTCAAGTCGATGCTCCGCGATGAAGACGTACGTCGATAACATGCTGACAACAGGGAAAGCTGAGTGGACCACGTAGCCTGCTCTCCGGGCTTGGTGCGGGTATGATGGAAGCTATCTTCGCCGTGACGCCGAGTGAGACCATCAAGACGAAGCTGATCGACGATCAGAAGCGCATTAAGCCCAAGTACCCTCCGGGCCTGGTCAGCGGCTCCATGGCCATCATCCGCGATGAAGGGCTGCACGGCATCTACCGTGGCCTCATTCCAGTGATGCTCCGCCAAGGCGCGAACAGTGCGGTGCGGTTTGGCACCTACTCGACCCTGCGCAACTTTGTCCAAGGCTCCTCGCGTCCGGGCCAGCCCCTCCCGGGCGGCATTACGTTTGGGATCGGTGCCATCGCTGGAATTGTCACCGTGTACGCCACGATGCCGCTCGATGTAATCAAAACGCGCATGCAGTCGCTTGAAGCACGGACGCTGTACAAGGGTACATTCGACTGTACTTTCCAGATCCTGCGCCAGGAGGGCGTCTTGGCATTCTGGCGCGGCGCTACGCCGCGTCTTGCGCGTCTTATGCTCAGCGGTGGAATTGTATTTACCGTGTACGAGCAGAGCATAGAGTCTCTCGAGCGCATGTTTGGATAGTTATTGCATTGCGAGATTAGATTGGAAAGAAAAGTACAGACAATTACGGATTGTGCGAAATCACGCGTTTAGCGGCGTGCGCTTAAGCCTTGCTCTGCGAGTCAGTTGAGTGGTAGTTTACGTACGTTGTACGCAGCCTTCTCAGACTCGGCGCGTTCCTTGTCTTTGTTGGCCTTCTCCACGTACGGCTTCTTCTCTTCGTCGCCCATTTCTTTCCATTTGGTCCCCAGCAAACGGCCCACGTCGCCTATCGTCAGCACCGAGTGGTGTACGTACCGAACCCAGCTTCGGGGTTGTCTGCCTTCACGCGCTCGCGCCAGTCCTGGCTGAAAAACATGTATGCGCTAAGCGGCCGCTTGGGCGCGGCGGGGTCCTTCTTGGCCTTCGTCTTGCGACCACCGGTAGCAACCTTCTGGTTAGGATCTTTGGGCATGCTGGACGTTAGTATACAACCCTGTACACGTACTTGGTAGTTTACAGTGATCAATGAAAGGAAAAGACGCGCGTTGTTTTTTGAGGCACCCTAGTAAAGTAACGTGGGCGTCAGCGGAAACGTTGCAACACGCGACGGGCCGCCTAGGGACTCCACATAGCCCGCCCCGGTAAACATGCGTGCAAGGCGCCGCGTGCGTCACGTGAGTTTTATGCGACGCAGGAAATCGCAGCTTCCATTCGCGCCATGGGCACTGTAGGAATTCCGGTGAAGCTCCTCCATGAGGCGGTCGGCCACATTGTGACGATCGAGCTCAAGGGTGGCGCGAACTACCGTGGTCGCCTTTTTGATGGTATGTGCGTCTGGACGAGCTCACAACAGCTGAGGACAACTTCAATGTGACAATGAAGGATGTCGCCGTGACGGCGCGCGATGGGAAGCAGACGCATCTCAACAGTGTATACATTCGTGGGAATATGATTCGGTTTATGGCTGTCCCGGATATGCTGCAGCAAGCGCCCATGTTCAAGCGTGTTGGCCCGAACGCGATGAAGGGTCGCGGCATTGGAAGCGCACGCGGCCGCGCAACAATCCTACGCGGTACGTTTCCGCAGCACTAACACGCAGCACAAAACAGACGAGGGCGAATTCCGCCACGCCCCCAGGGCATTCGGCGATAGTCAGGTAGTAAATTTCGAAATGTGTCTATGCATCTACACGCATCGCGCCGTCCGTCTCCGACTTGGAAAGCTTTTCCCGCGCAAGCACAGCATCGATCTCAGCGGGGGTCAGGATATGCGGTTGGACGTGCTCGTTCGAGCCCAGAGTGAGCACGGCAAATTCGAGCTTGTCACTTTCCATAGATGTCGTGTCCATCGTCTTGCTCAGCGTCCGCGCAGCCATGCCGAGCGCCTCTTGCATATTCATATCTTCCTTGTATTCCTGTTTCAGCAGGCTAGTTGCTGTGCCGTTGTTCACCCCAATGCAGCTCGCCTTCCAGCCAGAGTAGTTCCCCGAGGGGTCCGATTGGTACAGCTGGAAGCGGTGGTGAGGGTCATACCCCGCGTACAGAAAAGATACACCAAATGGACGCAGGCCACCAAACTGTGTGTATCCTTGCTTTAGGTCGCACACCCGCTGTACGAGCTGCTCGACAGGCATTTCGTCGTCGTATGAGACAAGGAAGTTTTGTGCGGCATTCCGCGCATAGTTCACCAGCGAGTTTGCATCAGCTGTCAGCCCAGCTACACCGGTAAGTACGTTGCCGCTGAGTTGAAAGATTTTTTCGGAGCTCTTGTCTTGCTCGAGCAGCTTGCTCGTCACCTTCTTCTCCGCGGCAAGCACCACACCGTCCTTGGCAAGAATGCCGATGACGGTGCCTGCATGTGAAATGGCCTCCATCGCATACTCAACCTGGTACAGGCGCCCCTCAGGAGAGAATGTCGTTGTCCTCGAATCGTACCTGCGCGACATGGTGACGATTCCAAGAAAGGATTGGATACGCGTCGGCCCGATCACCTCGCAGCGTTTGCGCACGTGGCATTGATGACCTTGCTGCAAAAAAAAAGGAAAGAAAAAGACGTGTAGGTTGACCCACGACAATTGTCATGTCTTCCATTGGAAAGCTCTTCGGCGACTCTGCAGACCCTAGGACCACGCGATGCGCTGCTGCTACAAAGGCCAACGGCCTCGCAGTCGACATTGTGCCTGCGCAGCCGAGCGCTGGCGCTGGTAAGCCCGAGAACCTCGTCTCCAAGTTCGAGGGCACCGACGGCTTCGTGCTGACCGAGTCGCGCGCGATTGTCAAGTATAGTACGTATTGTGGCAATGTGTGTGTATGCATGCAAAGGATGTCTATAATTCAGTTATCCCTGGCTTAATGTTATGTGTCGAGGGTTGTGCTCCTGCACATTGTGGTTTTTGGCTGATACATGCATACACACACCAACACTTTTCCAAGTGCACATATGCTAACCAACAGTCGCCGCTCTTTCGGACAACAATCAGCTTAATGGCACCGATCTCAAATCGCAGGCCAAGGTCGACCAGTGGATCAACTTTGCCGACAACGAAATCTTCATGCCACTCTCTGACTTGCACAGCCTCTTCAACGGTGACGTCCCTTACAATAAGACTGCTGAGCAGCGTGCTTCTGCACTTCTTCAGCATGGCCTTACCGAACTCGAGCAGCACCTTGCCGCGCAGACGTTTGTCGTTGGCCACCGCCTCACGAGCGCGGATTTGACAGTAGCAGCCAACGTATACGCTGTCTTCACCGAGCTGCTTGGCGAGGCTTCGCGTGCCAAGTACCCTCACACTCTCCGCTATGTGCAGTTGATAGTGAATCAGCGTGCGCTCAGCGGCGTGTTCACCACGCCTATTCCGTTTGCTAAGGAGGACGCCAAGTTCGTCCCCCCGAAGAAGGAGAAGAAGCCCGAGAAGCCCAAGGAAACTGCTGCTCCTGCTGCGGCTGCTGCTCCTGCTGCTGCAGACGACGATGAAGAGAAGCCCGTCGCAAAGCCCAAGAACCCGCTGGATGCGTTACCAAAGTCTACTTTTAACCTGGAGGACTGGAAGCGCGTATATTCCAACGAGGATACGCGTGCCAAGGCGCTCCCCTGGTTTTACGAGCACTTCGATGCCGATGGCTACAGCATCTGGCGCTTCGACTTCAAGTACAACGACGAGCTCACGCAGGTGTTCATGAGCGCTAACCAGATTGGCGGCTTCTTCACCCGTCTCGAGGGCTGCCGCAAGTACGCTATGGGCACTGCCGGTGTGTTTGGCAAGGCCAACGACAGCACCATTTCCGGTGTCGTCATGGTCCGTGGCAAGGACTGGGTTCCTGTGCTCAGCTGCGCTCCGGATATCGAGAGCTACGATGTGACGCCGCTCGAACTGAGCAAGCCCGAGGAAAAGAAGTTTTTTGAGGACATGCTTGCATGGGAGGCTGTCATTGACGGTAGGGAGTGGGCCGACGGCAAGATGCTCAAATAATCGTCCTGTACTGTTTTTGTAGTCTGCTAATTTTCGCGCTGCAAATCTGGCCAAATGGACCAATCTGCCTTGTGGAGGGAGGTGCTTTAAAAAAGCATTGATTCCTTCCGGCGGCGCTCCATCAAGGCGCATGCAGTCGGGTATGCTCGGTGCAGATGAAGCGCCGCACACAGTGCCACAGCGTGAACTTACAATCCTATACGCGACCGAGACGGGCAATGCAGAAGAAGTCGCTGAGCGAATTGCCCGCATCGCATATCGGCGCGCCATCCAAGTGCGCCTGTACAATGTAGCCGACTACGACAAGATGGACCTTATCTCGGAAACGTACCTCATTTTTGTTGTTGCGACCTCAGGAAATGGCGAGTTTCCGCCTAATGCGCGTCCATTTTGGCGTTTCTTATTGCGCAAGAACCTGCCAGTGGATATCTTATCTGATGTGACGTTCACCACGTTCGGGCTTGGCGATTCAACTTACAAGCGCTTCTGCCGGGCGGCACGTTTGCTGACTGCGCGGATGAAAGGGCTTGGTGCGCATCTATGGTTTGAAGATGGTGAGGCAGATGACCAGCACTATCTGGGGTACGTATTTACTGAACACTAAACAGACAGCATCGACGGCGCGTTTCTCCCATGGGCGGAGCAGCTCGAAAATCATTTGGAATCGGCCATGCCGCTTCCACCAGGGATGCAGATCATACCTCCCAACATCCCACTTCCCCCACGAATCCAAGTACAGATTGGCACACCGTATACCGCCGAGCACGATGCAGAGTTTGAGGGCATGTATGCCACCGTCGTCAAGAATGAGCGCATGACTGCGGCAGACCACTGGCAGGATGTGCGCCTTTTTGAGCTTGATTTGCCTCCCGAGACTGTGCTACCTGCATACCAAGCTGGCGACGTCGTATGCTTATTCCCTCAGAACAATGCAGAAGATGTAGCACACCTCTTGCAAAGGCTCCACTGGACTGACCAGGCGGATCGTCTACTCACGCTCACCAACACAACACCAGCGCGGCCGCTTCCGCCCATGCTTTCGCGGGAGAATGCATCCGGACGCCTTACACTGCGCAAGCTTCTGACCGACTTTCTGGACCCTTTTTCCGTGCCGCGCCGCTCATTTTTTGAGGCAATTCAGCATTTTTCGCCGCCGGATCACCTTGAGCACGAGAAATTGACAGAATTCTTGCAGCCAGGTGAAGGCACAGAGGATATGTACGAATATGCGCAGCGTGTACGACGCACGATGGCAGAAGTGCTGCACGAATTCAAGAGCCTGGATATCCCAATAAACTGCGTCATGGAACTTTTCCCGCTCATGCGCGAACGTCAGTACAGCATTGCAAGCGCTCCTTCGGTACGTTCTATGCACACTAATTCTAGGTATTTGCCCATCGCATTCAGCTGGTCGCCGCATTAGTCGAGTACAAGACACGCCTGCAAAAACCACGTCAAGGCGTGTGCAGTCAATGGCTGAAGCAATTACCGGTGGGCTCCGTGGTGCCGCTGCGGATCCTCAAAGGAACATTGCTCATGCCTGCAACCCCGATGCCCGTGCTTGCCATTGGCCCTGGCACAGGAATTGCGCCGCTGCGATCGATCATACAGGAGCGTATCGTCGCGCAGCCGCCGGAGCTCGACAATGTCGTGCTCACTGGCTGTCGCTACAAGGACCGGGACTGTCTGTTTCATACGGAATGGGCGGCGCTCGTACAAGGCCGCATTCCAAGTACATGGAATATGATGCTAGGAACCGCAGACATGCCATTGGCTGACAAGGATCGAGAACTTCGCCAAGAGCTCGTCCATTTTATTGCGGCGAGTCGCGATCACGAGCAAAAAGTCTATGTGCAAGATGTGCTGCGCGAGCAAGGTGCACTGGTCTGGGAGATCCTTGGCTTGCGCCGCGGGATGGCATACTTGTGCGGGTACGTAATTTGCACACTCTGACACCAGATCATCTGGACGCATGCCGGAACAGGTTCGGCAGGCGATTCAAGACGTGTTTGTCACACACGGGCATATGGAAAATGAACAGGCTCAGCGCTTTTTTTCTGTACTGGAAAGCGAGCGCCGATGGCAGGAAGAATGTTGGTAATGAGAGGGATGTATATTAGATGCTAAGGTTAAACCTTTATCTCGACACTTCCGCCCTCCTCGGCTTGTTTCTTTTCCGAGAGGTTCGCGTAGTATTGGTCACCTGTATGTTAGTGGATGCAGAGAATGGTTACGCACGGATGCGAGAGCGGGGTACGTGGATGCCATACCTAGTGTCAGCAACGAAGTGCAAAAAGCAACGCACCAGAATCCCATGGCGAAAATCATACCACTACCCAGACTCAGGGTAAGGTCGAAGAAAAGCTTCTTGCGGAGCATGCCGGTAATTGGGGGAACTGTACCGAGAACCATGATTCTTTGCGTTAGTCCTCGTCCGCACTACACACACTGAACGATGGTGGCTGAGAAATCACGGCACTGCTCGCTTCTATGTCGGCCGGTAATATCACGTGACTATTTGCGCGCACGACGCGCCTCCATTTGGCGCTCGCGTGCCGCGGTCGTGTCCAGACGCTGGGGGCCGCCTTTTGCGGTGAGGATCTCGACACCGTCTTCAGTGATGAGCAATGTCTCTTCTGCAGCAGCAGAATAGCTTCCATCGGCAGTCGCGATGGTCCAGTTGTCCGGCCACTCGATGTTCCGTAGCTCCGTTCCCAGGTTGATCATTGGTTCAATACTGCTGTTAGTGTTGCAAGTCGCGTACGTGAAAATCTGCGGTGAGTTGTGGGCAAAAAACGTACATGTCCGGGCTGCATGATTCCATAGGCCTAGTGTGAGCGAATGCATGCATACGTACCTTTTTGGTTGGATAATGGAATATGCTCGGCGGCCCGTGGAAAACGCGACCGATGCCGTGGCCAGTGTAGTCGCGCACTACCACGCAGCCGTTCTTTTCCGCAATGGGGTTGATCACATGGCCAATCTCTGCGTACGGCATCCCTGGGCCACAGATGGCAATCGCCGCATCGAGACACGTGCTGGCGTTAGCGCTCGACCGTGTGCGTACCGCGCGGTATGGGTCAGGCGCATGTTTGTCTCGTTCGCTCGCGCCGAGTCGCCGACAGGGTACGTTGCGTTCCTAGGGTTAATTGTGCGTAGAAACATACAAGTCGCCGTGGAACCCTGTGGTCAGCAATCGCTAGTACATACCGTTATGATAAAGCGTCACATCTGAGGTCAGCGCATCGGCGGACGTACCAATGTTGAGAATATCGCCGTCGAGCAACGCGCGCTGATCTGGAATTCCGTGGCAAATGACTTCATTCAACGAGCTGTGCGTCAGTACATGTCAAATACGCACGTGCACACGCTCTTGGGAAATCCATGGTATCCGAGCGGGCTCGGGTAGCAGCCCCGCTTCACAGCTGCCGCCACGAGCGCACGGTCGAGCTCGTCGGTGGTTATCCCTGGCCGCACAATCGCAGCAACTTCCTCGAGTGCCTCACGCGCGAGCTAACAGTCAGATGAGAATGCAGATACACACCTGGGCCACAACACGCACACCCTCCTGGTCATCGGGCGAGTTTACACGTATTTTGCGGGACGGAAATAGCTGCAGTTAGTACATGGTTTGACGTATGACATACGGCTTCGCGTCCATAATTTGGCCGCTTGATCGAAGAAGGCATCTTGGTCTTAGGGCTCAGGGGATAGAGCGCACGTATCGTGCCTGAGTACTTGAATTTACGAGCTTTCTCCCAGGGGTCGAACAGTTCCGTCATGCTCGCGACAAAGCAAAGGAAAACAAGTGTGTGCGCGCAATGTGGAGGTCATTGTTGCATGCGCACTCCACCGCTACAACGCCTTTCTTCCGTCGCGCGTATACCTCTGCGCGCGACGATAAGACCGTACAGCTCCTTAGCTATGAACCCGGTTCGCGTATTTGACGGTGTAGTGCCGTATCGGGCATGGCGCGATGAATCTATTCGCCAAGGGCAGTCCGTTGGATTCGTTCCGACGATGGGCGCACTGCACGAAGGACACTTGAGTCTTGTCGACGCATCCCTCGCGGAGAACGACATGACGATTGTGTCCGTCTTTGTTAATCCCGCACAGTTTGCGCCTCACGAAGATCTGGCCGACTATCCCCGCACGCTCGACAGCGACCTTGCGCAGCTGCACGCCCGAGAAGCGAAAGCGAAAACGCGAGGCCGTCTTGCGGTGCTCATTCCCACGGTAAAAGATGTGTACCCGCATGGATTCACCCAGGAAGTGGCTCAGCAGGTCGGCGCTTTTGTAGAAGTCAAAGGCCTTTCGCACCAAATGGAAGGACAAACGCGGCCGACATTTTTTCGCGGCGTTGCGACGGTGGTCACCAAGCTATTCAACATCGTCATGCCAGACAAGGCCTACTTTGGTCAGAAAGATATCCAGCAAGCGATCGTGATCCGCCGGCTGACAGACGACCTGCTATTCCGCTATCCGCACGGCGCACACAATGTGCGCGTCCTTCCTACAGCGCGCGATCCAGCTGACCATGTCGCACTGAGCAGCCGGAATGCATACCTGAATGCGCAAGGCCGCGCCGCCGCGCCGCTGCTTTACAAGGCACTTTCCGCCGGCAAGCAGACGTGGGAGGCACTGCTCGCAGATCCATCCGTGTCTACTGCCGCGCGCGTGCGCACAACTTTGGACACGGCGACGCGGGTCGTTGAACTAGGAAACGCCACACTTACCGCACAGTCGGATACTGCACATGCGAGCGTCGCGCTTGACTATCTCTTGCTCAACGATCCCTCGACTCTGGCGCCACTGGATCAAGATTCGTTTTCAGCGCGCAGCGCGATCCTGAGCGGTGCACTATGGATCCGTAACGATGCAAGCGACAAGCAACCATGCACACGCATTATCGATAACCTGCTGCTGGGATTCGAGTTGGGATAGCGGTATTCTATTTAGCAACCACAAGCGTCTTCCTGCCTCGGTGGCGCAGCATTCAGCTGCACAGGTGCAGTGCCACGGCCCTGCTGTGTAGCGGCAGCTGCATTCGTGCCCGCCTGCCGCTTCTGTGCCGCGCCCATCCCACGGTCCAAAGGCAGTTTTTTTGTAATCGCATCGAAGAGCTCGGTGATATTTGTCGGTGTCTTGGCCGATGTCTCCATGAACATGAGACCCTCAGACTCGGCATATTTGGCGCCATCTTCGGTCGAGATCATACGCCGTGTATCTCCCAGGTCGAGCTTGTTCCCGACAAGCGCAATCACAATGTTGGCATCGGCGTGGCGCTGGAGCTCGCGGATCCAGCCTTTTGCTTTCTCGAGCGATTCCTGCGGGTTAGTGAGCCGAGAAAATAACGCCATACCTCTTCTGTAATATCGTACACGACAATTGCACAGTGTGCATTTCGGTAGTACATCGGTGCCAGCGATTTGTATCGCTCTTGCCCAGCGGTATCCCTGCAATGAGTTTGGCTGCAGGCACGTACCAAATTTCCAACTTTACAGTCGTATCCTCATCACGACGCACTGTCTGCGTAAGGAATGCAGCTGACGTTAGCTGGTAGCGCCAAACACACCTCCAATCGTGCTCTCGCGGAAATCATCGAATTGGTCCTTGACAAAGCGCAGCGCGATGCTGGCTGTTAATAACGACTACTCAGCCCCGCGTACCTCGACTTTCCCACAGACGACTCTCCTGTCATGTAAGCTCACAAAATCCCCGCATCCACGTACCCAGCAGAACAAGTTTGAAGCTCACAATTCCACTCATTCTGGTCGACAGGAGCGTTGCCTCGACGATCGGTCCCAGCGACGCATTGTATTACATAATATACAGCCCAGCCCGACGCCAGCTACGCGGCGCGTCCATTGGTTTCCGGGGCCAACGCCAAAAGATCGAACTCGGCGTTGTTCCGACAAAGGCTTTTTTTTTTTGCAAAGGCACACGTTATACCACATAATTGACATGAAACGTCAGCATCCTTATGGGGGATACGAAGACTCTTCCCAAAGGGGACGACTGAACCGGCGTGGCCGCGGCGGACGAGCTATGCAACGCGGAGGCGCTGCAAGCACTGCAGATCTGCACTCCGGTTTCATGCAGTACGCTGCGCCTGCACCGAACGGTGTCAGTTTTATGCCGCCATGGGCTGGAATGCCTATGATGCCCGGCGTGCCAGAGCACCGCCCTTATAACCCTATGTATTCTTCAGGTGTGTACGCACAAACACTGCTGACGACAGATGCCTTTCATCCGCAGGCGCCCATGTATGGAGGAATGCCGATGCCATGGTCATTTCCTCCGTACGGCGGAGCGTCACCAGCGCAACCGTATTCGCCCGTTCCGGCCGTGCATTCTCCGCAGACTTTTGCGCACGAGGAACGTCGTGGAAAAGGTTATGGGCGAGGCGGTCGCGGCGGCCGGGGAAATGGGCGTGTGCCAAGGAACCGTCCCGCGAAAAGCGTGTATCAGCCAGACCCAAATGCCGAGCGGCCGGAGGACAGCAAGCCGTGTCGCACGCTGTTTGTGCGCAACATTGCATTCGAAGTGGGCAGCCACGAATTTAGATCCGAGTTTGCTTCGTTTGGTGAGATAAAGACGTGGTTTGATTTGATTCATCGACGTGGGCTTTTGTTTGTTACATATTTTGACATCCGTGCTGCAGAGAAGGCGAAAACGACGATGCATCGTAGATCCTTTTTTGGGCGAACCATCGATGTGCATTACAGTCTTCCCAAGGAAGAGGATCAGCAGCAGCATTGTGACCGCGAGAAGAATCAGGGCACACTTTTTTTGTTGGTCAGAGATGCACAGGAACCTATTGCAGACGACGCGCTTCGCGCACACTTTGGGCAGTTTGGCGACATTCGGGATATGAGAAAGTACAAAAATCAGGACCATACTCAGTTTGTGGAATACTGGGATAGTCGCGCTTGCATTGCTGCCAATGATGCCCTAAATAATACGGATTTTTTTGGCGGAAAACTGCAGCTAAAGTTTGCATGGGACTTGACCACTGTCGCGCTCGTCACCGATGCAAAGAATCGGAACGAGGCAAAAGCAGCAGCAGAAGCGTGTGCGCGCCATTCGGAAATGGACACGGCAGCTCAGCCCTGGGTCCGGCTGCCGGCACAAGGACATGACGCGATCCCAGCGCCCTCCGAGGACCGCCTGGAACAAGCACAAAAAGTACAGCAGCTTTTGGCTTCACTACATACGCACCCACCTACCGCAGAACACGACCCAGAAAGAGCAGCGCACATGGCACAGGACGAGCCTGCCTGTTTTTCTCCGGACTCGCCCAAGCACGCAAAGGATGCACAAGTGCAACGGGAAACACAGGATGCACAAAGCGCCTTGGCAGACTCGCTGGCTCCTTTGGAGATCCCTGCCGAGACGCCCGTGTCATGAGCATGAAATGTTGGCTGCTAACCATTAGTTTGCAAATATCCTAGTCCGTATTTCAACATTTTACAGCTGCCCGTGATACGGCGCAAAATATACCTTGGTTTCCTGTTGCGCAAACGTTTCGCCTCGCACGCACCACCTTCGTTTTCAGAATTTGTCACTCAATTTAGCCCCCGCGCGCACGTTTATTGAATCTGAAATGCGCGGACAAATACGGGCAACGGAGATAAGTCTATCCCCGCTTTTCCGACGGCTTAATATTCATCTTAGTTGGTCCAATAGAAGGTCTTTCGGATACTATTTCGTGCATACGCGTAAAATAGGCCAGCAGCACAGCCCAACTATGCACCCTATTGTGTGCGTCAAGAAATTCATCTTGTCTTTTACAGGTTTTTACAGATAGATCGTGCGAATAGGCGCATATTCATGCAAAAGATTATAACACATATCCAATTATGGTTTATACTGCATGGCATCGAGCTAAGCAAGCCCAGAATTCTAGGTTCCCCCTCTCTTGCGCTTTAAAACCCTTGGGATCAGAGCAGTGCTGTCGTGTTGCCTTTTCGTACACATACCAAAATATTGATTGAAATAGTGGGGAAGACCACACTATGCTTTATCAGCATTGCTCGAACCCAGATCTGCAGCAATGAATGGGCCACCTGATCGGAACGACGCGGTCGCTAATCGCGGTTCCAAGGTGAAGTGGACAGAAGACGAGACGAAAGCATTGGTCAAGGGCTGCAATAAGCATGGCGTCGGCAGCTGGGCTCAAATTTTATCCGACCCAGAATTACGGCTGTCTTTTGAGGGCCGCTCGCCTAGTGATCTAAAAGACTGGTTCCGGACGGGCGTTCCGGACTCATACCGCCAGATGCACTCCAATGCCAAGACATACCAGGGTAACCAATCTTGTGGGCGAGCACCAGGTGTCCGCAGCGTTTTTGAGAAAGGCAAAGCAAAGGAGCGAAATTTTTTCACGGTAGAGGAAGATGAAGCACTTTTGCAAGGCTACAGAAAACACGGCGCACACTGGGCCATCATTACCCGTGATCCCGTGTTTTTAAACCGGAGGCGATCCACCGACGTTCGCGACCGCTTCCGCAACGCATTTCCCGAGGAGTATGCGCGCGCTGGCTACAAACCGAGGCGAAAAGGGAAAAAGAGCACGCCCTCCAAAGTTTGCACCGAGAACAAGGAAGACGCGGCGCAACCCAACAAGGCTTCCACACATGCACCGTCGCCTTGCGTACCAGCACCCATCTCTGAGAATAGCACACCCCAGGAATTTTCTTTCAGCAATGCCTTGGTGAGCCCCAACTTGTGCCACTTCAGTGCCGACGGGACCATTGCGGAACATCAGCGGAGCATGGCTATAGCATCCGAGCCGGTAATGCAGTACAACTACATGCCGTGGCCAGATGCCATATTCAAACAAGTACATGGCGCCGCTTCTGTGCCGAATCCAACGTGTCCTACTCCCGCCTTTGGGTACAGTACCAGCACAGAAGAGTCTCTTTTACCATTGGCAAAGGATTGGCAAGTGCCGTTGGTAGCCATCGGTCCCGTTGCTTCTCAAAACGACCTGCCGTTCACAGAGCCTAATGCGCTGCAGAATGCTTGGATGGACATGGTCCTCTAGACGTATCGCACGCAATCTCACGCGCGGCCATTGCATCTTTGCAGGAATGTGTTCCGAGCCGGTGCATTTGCAAATGAACGAGCAGACGCATGCGTTGCTTTTAATGGATGGCAATGCAAAGTAATCGTTGCCTTCGCCATCCATGTCGAAAAGCGTGTTGCCAACGGACCACAAAGATACACTATATTGCGCTCGCCGTCGCATGCACTGCGCAATGGATAGAGAACCCCTTGGATCCATTGTTTATGTTTTTCGGGGGCGATGCAACGCCCACGAGCCACTCGGTTGCCCATCGCGCACCTTCCTCCCTGGTCGGACCATACCGATTGCCATACATAATTTGGTTTTTGGCCTGGCTTGGGACCTGGTCTCCGGGGGACACTGGCTGAATGGGCATGCAGCTAATGCTGCGAGCGTACATAATGAAGATAACACACTCGGATACACGGTATAATTTGTCACATCTTTTCACACATTTCTTCTTCTTCTTGGTGGCATTCTAGTCGATGCTGGGTATAGGTGTGCTACAGGTAATCAGTGTTCTCTTGAACTTTATTACCCGCCTTGCTGTGCTGCTGAAACAGACAGGCGAGCAGCTCGTCGGTGGACCCCATCAAGTCACCTCGCCGCGCCTCCAAGGAGAGTTTCTCCGCGTGCTGCAAATTGTGCGCCAAGAGCGCGGCGCTGTCCATAAAACCAGCGCTGGTATCGCCCTCGGCATAGAGCGACTGGCCACGCGAGGCTGTTGAGGCAACAATGTGCTGCTCGACGGTGTCCTTCACCATGTAGCAGAATACATTGGTGGCTCTTGTCTGTCCAATCCTATGCACGCGACCGATGGCCTGCAGCTCAAGCGCATGGTTCATAAGTGGCTCCAGCAAAAACAAATTGCTAGCAGCCAGCAGATTCAGGCCAGCAGACTGCATTTCGCTGTGCAATAACAGCACGTTCACGTCGGACCGCTGAAACATGTCGACAATCTCACCGGCGCGTTTGCTGCCGCCGCCTTGCAGGCGCAAGGAAGGAATTCCATTTGCACACAAACTCTCAGCGACCAAGTCGAGGCCGCGCGAAAAGGAGGAAAAAATGAGGCTCTTTTCTCCGGTCGTGTCGTGCAGGTAGACCAAGTGCTGGGACAAAAGGTCCAACTTGCTCCCGTATTGTCCTTTTGTCTGTTTTTGTTCGATGCGTGCGCGCAGTGCTGGATCCATCGCGCGATAGCGCCGAGCATCTACGCCTACAGGCCCTCTAGCAAGCACAGCGTCCTCCGAAGCACCTGACTCTTGACGGTACACAATGCGGTGAATGTCACGCATGCTAATGGCCGTTTTGCAGTAAGGGCATACGCGTCGCCCTTTAGCCATCCACGCATGGAAGCACACCTCGCAGCAGATATGGCCGCACGCATTGGTCAGAATCCCTGTTTCCATCGGATTGGTACAGATGAAGCATTGTCGCGTCTCGTCGTTGCCCGTTTGGATCCGCTCCAAGTGCTGCAAGTAGCGCAAGCGGCCTTCAAAAGCACCGATCCGTTGGCACATGGCAAGTTCCTGCTCCATCGCCGCATGAATGCTTTTCACCGCGCCGTCCTCCATGACGGGGTCCTGGACTTGGTCGGAGAGCTCTTGGATTTGTTTAAAGTAGAGGCTGCGAGCGTTGAAGAGGACTTGGAAGTGTGCCTGCTCTTTGCGTAAACGTTCCAACGCCTGCGTCTGTTCGCGCAGCGTGCGCTGCATGGTCGTGTATGCGGATGACAACAGTGCAACTTCTTCTGCGCGTGTCGAGGCATCGCGCACTTCGCGCATGTTGGCAAGGATGTCTGCGAGCGACAAGGCGCCAGGCTGGAGTGCGACGCGCTTTTGCTCCGCTTCGAGGCGCAGAAAGTGGTGCAGCTGTGCCTTTTGTACTTGCTTGATCTCGTCCTCTTCTTCCTGCTCCTCTTCCACATTCAGCTGCAGACGGCGGTGCTTGATAGAGCGGTGGTTTCGGTCCAGCTCCGCAAACAATTGCGGCCGGGCGGTGGAGCCAAGCGCAATACGGCCTGTGAGAAGCTCTTCTCGCTGCGCAAGCAACGGGCGGTACATTTCCATCAACGTCTCCGCCTCGGTCTGTGCGTCTAAATTTTCCGCATACACGTCGTCATTCTCGCGCTCCTTGTCTACTTCACGATTCACCGGCTTGGACAGGCGCTCGAGCATCTGCGCACGCCACTCCAGCGTGAGTTTCGCATGCTGCCGCAGCATTGCCAAGCGTTCCGCAGCCATATCCAGCATGCTGCGGTGGAGTACGCTTGGCACCGGCACCGACGGCGACAACTCAGCCAGAGAAACGCCGGGCTGCTGCTGTAGCACACGCACACTTTGCTCGACGGCGTCGCGTGCGTCGGTAAGAAGCACATGCCGGGTGGCTTCGGCTGCAGCGTACGCTGCATCTTCCAGCGCGCGCAATGAGGAGTGTGCGTCTGTGTCGGCGTGTTTGCTTTCCCCGATAGCCTCGCCCCTTTGGAAGTAGCAGTGCCCAGAAAACTGCTGCGCCCTGTGTTGAATTTGTAGCCAGTGGCGCAGCCGATTGCGGATCGTCACGACATGCTGCAAGCGCGCCTTGAGTTTCTCACGCGGCGCATCCGGCGCATGCATCCAGTCGTGCCCCGCCGCCTTGGCCTCGTACGTTGCTTCGCGCAGGAGTTCTTCCTGGGTAAAGTGGTACAAGGGCCCTTTGCTGTGCGCCTCCTCCAGCTCGCGCTCGAGCTCGATAATTTGTGCCTTGACCTCGGGCAGCAGCATCTCCAGCTGCTCGTGCGCGACGGCCAAGCGCCCCTCGGAGAGGATTCGCTGCAGAAAGACGGCCTCTGTTGAGCGCTGATGCGACAAAAGCGCCTCTTTGCATGGTTTTTCATCCGAATCCCACTCTTCTTTGGGCGCAAACAAAAGCACTGCGGCACGGTAGATGCGTTTGAGTGCGAGATTGTGCCGCATGGTCATGAGCTCCGCACGCGTGCTCTCGAGCATCATGACCAGCACTTGGTCGATGCTGCGCAGGTTGACCAAGCTGTGGCCTCCGCCGCTTTCTGCACCTAGCGTATGCCCACGAAGCGCTACTTGTGGGTGCGTACACGCCTGTCGAAGCCGCAAGAGTTGCGCGCGGAGTACAGCCGTGTCAAGCTGCCAATCGTCCAACTGCGGCGCGCCTTCTTCGTCCATGCCCAGCGCTTCCAGGCTCTCAATCCACACGTCACGGTAAAATGCGGCTTCCGTGTAGGTAAAGTCGACCGGAACAAGACTGCGTGTCTGCGGCGGGAGGACCATTTCATGGGCAATGTCGGCCTTGGTATGTCGAATTCCAACCATGCCCAACACACGCGCCAAATGCGGCGCAAGCGGCGGCGAAAGCACACGCTGCCAATCTCTGCGGGGCAAGGCTGGATGTACAACGGCCATAAAGCAGAGACACGCGCGCAAATCGTCGAGTCTGCGCACAGGCGTTCCAGATACGGCAATGCTTGCACGCCTACGAATCAGCGCAATCGTCTGGGCGGCATTGCCGCCCACCAGCTGCACTTCGTCCATCACCACACGCAAAAACTCGATCTGGACGAGGGGGCTGCGTGGACGCTCGTACTTGGCCGGTGTGCGCAGCTGGCGCACAGAGCCTTTTTTTGACACATTGAGTTCTCGCGCAAGGGTATCAAAAGAAAGCACGAGCACATCTATTTCCTTGGCCCAGTCGGTCCACGCAGCGTGCCCCGATGTTTTCAAGTCGCGCTCAACCTGCTTGTGCCCGGTGAAGGAATAGACTCGCAGCGACGGTGCATGCCTTGCTATCTCGTCGATCCATTGCCTGCGCAGCGTCTCTGGCGCAACAATCATGGTCGTACCCACGGGCTGCACTTCGATCTCGTTCTCTGTGTCCCAGTACGGCGCACACAAACTGCGAGCGGGTTCAGCGCGCTCGAGGAGAAGTGCAAGAATCTCGACCGTTTTCCCAAGACCCATTTCTTCCGAGAGCATCGCCGCACGTACATCCTGCATCGCCAAAGCCACACTGTCCGTCAGCATGCCGCTCAGGACGTGAAAGTAGCATGGCGGCTCGGTTTCTACTTTGATCCACCACGGCCCACACTCCGACTGCAAAACCTTGCGCGCGCTGGGATCTGCCTCGCGCTCAAGGAGAAATGCTACAGACCTGCGCTGAAACGGCAGCAAGGTGGGATGCAGGAACCGCGGCTGTAATGCCTCGGGCATCTGTGTATCAGAATTCCGCTCGCGTGCACACAGGCTTGCATATACAAGGCTCGCACTGTTCGTGTCCATGGGTGAAGGCTCTGCGCGCGTAAACAGCGCCAACATCCTATCGGTCGTTGAAAGGGGGTATGCACGATTGAATGCGCGCGGTAGAAGAAATACGTCCACATCAAGGCTCGCGTACATGTGCTTTTCCCGCCGGAACGATATCGCGGCATACACACCGACAATGTGCTCCGCTTCCAATGCAAGTGCGCTGGGCACCCATGCATCCGCAACGGGGAGCGTCATCATGTACTGGTCCTGTGCATAGACGTCGACCAGCGTCGCATGCCACGACGAAATATGCGTGCCAGGCACGGTACGCGCAGCACGGTCCGTTACGAGAGAGAGGCGCACCGTATCCCGGGCTCCATCCATTGCATCGAGTACTGCGGCGTGCTCGAGCGCCTCGACGGCAAAATTCCAACACGCGTGCATACACCGTCGGCCGCTCTCGAGCGCATCATGCGGCCGTTTTTTGCCGAGCGACGCTGCGGGATCGACGAAAAAACGTGTTGCAAATCCCTCTACTACATCTGCATGCGCCGCGTCCTTTATCGACGCCACTTGCACGATGCGTAGCGTCGCGTGGCGCATGGACCGCGTGGAGAAACGCTCGCGGCGCACCACTGTGTGCACGTGACGAAAAGTGACGGAGGCGGCCGGCCCGACTGCGGCTTTTCTGCCCTCTCTGTCAAGGATACCATGACCCTTCTTACAGGCGCATTTCGTGTTGCTGCTGCATCTACCGGTGCGCGCGCAATGCTCATGAAGCGTGCTGCACCTCTTGCTGTGCAAGTACGTGCCTACTCGGATGATGCCGAGTCTTTTGAAGACATCAACAGCCGTTTTTTGCGGTTTTTTGACAATGTGCAGGACGATTTCGAGTTGCAGCGCGGCTTGAACAATGTGTTTGGCTACGATCTTGTCCCGTCTCCCGAGGTGATCGAGAGTGCTCTTCGTGCGAGCAGGCGCCTGAACGACTTTGCGCTTGCCGTGCGTATTTTCGAAGGTATCAAGTTCAAGGTCGACACCTCGGAGCAGTACAAACAATACGTTGACGCGCTTGCGTCTGTCCGCGAAGAGCTGCAGATTCCGCTAAAGGAAGAGCTCTTCACCTCTTCGTAAATCATACGGTTGCCCTCACTACTTGATAGTCACGGCACGTTGCTCGGCATCGTAGCATACCTATTCTCGCCTGCTTGTCAATGCATACGATTGCTATTGCACGTCTCTATAGCTTGGTCAGCTTCTTTTCCAGTGCCAAAAACGCGGCCATGCTCGAATCCTTTATGCCCGACTCTTTGTCTGCACCCGCTTCGGTGTCCAGCGGGAATCGGCCCAATGAAGTGTCCCACTCACTGCGCTGCAGCGGCGGATCCAAGTTGAATAGCTTTTCGCGCACGCCCACCATCTCCTCCTTGTACTCGGCCAAATCATCCGCGTACAGATTATACACACAGTTTACGCAACCTATTTGTCAGCAGGCAAAAAAAGCGCACCCGACATGCAGCAATCCTCTTCGCCCGGCGGTGTCGGGCGGTGAGGTACTTTGATTCCGCGGACACTAATGTGGTCAGGCTGCACAATCGGTCCGTGTGCATCGATAGAAGCGCCCTCGCTGTCTTTTTGCTCCAGCTCCGCTTTCCGCGGCTCCCACGGACGGCGCAAATGTCCCCAGCGCTCGCGTAGATCCACCGCAGTATAAGGATACTGCGGCGCGCCTTTCCAGTGCCGTGCCGTAGTATGCAATTCGCGACGCAACGGCGTCGTATGCAGCGAACGCACATGTACCTTGCCTGGAAGAGGGGGCGGTGCCGTGCTTCCTGTCGCAAATACATAGTCCTTCGTCACATGCCCAAACAAATTGCGGCAGTCCACATTCGCACAGAGACGAGCACACAAGAGGAACGCGCCGCTGAGCTTGCGATTGAGTGAGTAGGTTTCCTGTGGCGGCGGCTTGTGCCGCTCGCGCAGCATCACCGGCACTTGTGCGCGGACGCGATCCGTGATGGTCTGGTTCGCGAATGGGTACGGCACAGGCGCGTTCTGGCTGAATGGCTCGCCGAGCGCCAGCATAGACTCGACGTGTGCATTGATCATGCTCTGCGGCTCGTCTCCAGTGAGGTACCCAATCGCGACACTCCACTGCTCGCACGCTTTCCGGTCGCCCGAAACAGCGGCGCGCAAGAGGCAGAGCCACATATCCATAAAGTCGTGGGTATACGTGCGCGTCGCGCCGAAATCAATCAGCTCAATCGTCCCGCGAGACGCATTGTACAGAAAGTTGGACCAGTTGGGGTCCGTCTGCATCAGGCGCCACTGAAACAGCTCGCGCAAACTGAGCTCCATGACGGTCTGCGCAATCTTGTCGCGCTGTTCTTGGTCGAGATCGCCTACCAGAGAAAGGGGCTTGCCGCGCATGAATTCAGTGGTGAGAACGCGCGGCGTGGACAATGCATCGACGACGCGCGGCGCGTCGAGCGCAAGTCGCGCAGGGTCGCGTTTGATGGCTGCTGTGTACGCGCGGAACCGGCGGCCCATCTCGGCCTCGCGCGTGTAGTCGCACTCTTCCTCGAGCTCTTTTTGGAGGACGCGCACAGAGCTTTCCAAAAAGAGACCTTTGGGAAGCAAGGACGAGGCCATAAAGAGCCACTTTATGTTGGACAGATCAGAGCTGATCGACTCTGCAATCCCAGGAAACTGCACCTTGACTGCCACTCGCTGGCCTGCAAGCTCCGGCATGCTGGGAAAAGGATCGGCAAGCACGGCGCTGTGCACTTGCCCAATTGACGCTGCTGCAAAAGGACGCTCGTCAAAAGACGCAAAGTTAGCGCGCCAGTCTTCGCCCAACTCCTGCTGCAGTACGCGATGCAATTGCCATGCAGGCATGTAATGGGCGCTGTTCTGGACACGTAGGAGCACTTCTTCTACTTGGGGCGGGAGCATCGTGCTGTCTTGGATGCTTAGAAACTGGCCAAGTTTCAGCGCCGCACCACGCATCGTGCTGAGCTTGTCGACCAAGCGGTTCACGTTCGCGGCGGATAGGAAAACTTGCTCTGTGTCGGCTGCGCCTGCTGCGCGGCGTACGTAGGCGCTAGCGGAGCCCATAGCAAGGCCCGCACCAAGACTGCCGTAGTGAAGTAGGCGGCCGATGCGCGACGACGGGACGCGTGCAGCGCGCAGTGGCGCGCCGCGCGACGCTTCCGCAGCGTCGTATTCGGAAAAGAGCGTGGCGTCTGTTTCTCCAGGTACCATGCGCATTTTTTCTGCTGTCGGCACTTGGATGGATGCTGGCACGGGTGCTGCTGCGTTCAGCGTCGCCTCAGTGGGAAGTGCAATACGCTGTGGCGTTGGCTCGTCTGCCTGGTCAAGGAACTGCGCGGGCGCGCGGCTTTGCTCACGCGGCGCATCGTTCGACTTTTGTGTCACCTGCTCGACTTTTACGTCTGCAATGTCCACAGTGTCTTCTACTGCATCCTTCGCCGCAGCATCCGTCGCGGCAATATCCTTTGCAAGCGCGTGTGCCGTTGGCCGCGGCGTTTGCGGCATTCCTGCCCCGTGCGCCGATCGCTGCGACGGCCATGGCGTCGGCGTTTGCGCCGTTTGCACCGGCCGCTCACACGCTATACGTACGGCCATACGTGCTGCGGAATCCACTATGACCGCGAGGTCGGACCATGTTGTGCCAGGCTTCCGCGCTCGCCACATGGACGATCTTCTTGCGAGGTGCGAGCACGACGCAAAATGCGGGTACGCGGAAAGTCATTTACAATGACCTAATTGGTCATCTAAAGATGTCATTGTTCGCAGGGCGGCGATACACTGGTGCGGTGCCAAGCCATAGTTGACCTAATAGGCTATTTGCAGTGTTGGTGCAAAACGCCGCGCGCCGCAAAGTAGGGTGCCACCGTGCAAAGGCGGTCCTTGAAGACTATAAGAACGGACTGGAGCGGCGCTCATACCTTACCCAACAACTAAAACAAAACTACTATGCTACAACAAGTCTCACGCCGAGTCGTACAACAAGTATACGCTGCTGAGCAGCACGAAGGTGTCAATGTCATTGTCCGTCGTGCGCTTGGCAACCGCGAGCTGCGCAACCTGTCTCCCTTCCTCATGCTCGACGAGTTCAACGTCGGCGAGGGCTCTGGCTTTGCGGACCATCCCCACCGCGGCCAGACGACAGTGACCTACATGCTCGAAGGGTACATGCAGCACGAAGACTTTGCAGGGCACAAAGGCAACATTGGCCCCGGCGATGTCCAATGGATGATGGTCGGCAAGGGTATCATGCACGCCGAGATTCCCAAGCACCGCGACGAGAAGGGCAACAAGCTCCCTTCGCCGCACGGTCTCCAGCTCTGGATCGACTTGCCGCCAGAAGCGAAGAAGGCCGACCCGTCTTACCAAGAATTTGTCGGCGCGAATCTTCCGTCGGCTACCCCGCGTTCGGACGAGCCCGCTGAGCGCGAAGGCAAGGGCTGGCACGTCAAGGTTGTCTCTGGTGTGAGCCATGGCGTCAAGTCGCCGCTCAAGCTCCCGCAAAACGGCGGCTGCTACTATATGGACGTGCGCCTCGAGCCTGGAGGATGGATTTTCCAGGATATTCCGCACGGCTGGAACGCCTTTGTCTATGGCATGGACGGCCAAGTTAAGATTGGAGACTCGGACAAGATCTTTGATGCACACAACACGCTGGTTCTCTCGAACCCTGCACTGCATTCCGAGACAACCGACGAGGCCAAGCACGTTCTGAGCAACACCGATGGCGTCCGCATCGAGAACCTGAGCCAGGACAAGCACGCACACGTGTTTGTGATTGCCGGTGAACCCATGACGCACGAAGTCGTACAGTACGGTCCATTTGTGATGTCCTCGAGGAAAGAGGTGTACGAGGCCATTGAGGATTTCCAAAATGCACGCAACGGCTTTGAGCGCGCGGCAAACTGGCAGTCTGATATTGCCAAGACCCTGCGCCACTGAAAAGAAGCGAGAAGCTCGCACCTCTAAGATTGGTAGCGCCTTGTGTCCGTAAATAGTCAACCCGTACCCAAAAAGCTTGTATTGTATGCGCTTACGCTCCGTCTGGAATGCGTGCTCATTTCGCGCGCTTGGTTGCAACATGCTTTTGTATCGCTATTGCTATCATCACTATGCATTCCGTCCGAGTCTGTCCAAAGCACGCGCGCCTTGCTCGAACCACTCTTCGCGGCTGATCCAGAATGCGTCGCGCGATTTCATAATATCCGCAAGGACAGCACCGCCCAAAAACACCATATGCTTTCGCCTAGGCGGGTCCTCAATCCGGATCTTGAAGTTTTTCAAACGCGCACCATCCCCTTGCAGGACACGTGAGAGGTACAATTGCTTCATTTCCTTCTCCAAGCGGCTCGGCAGGCCAGGGTACATACTCGAGCCACCCGAGAGCACGATGTGCTTGTACAGCTCGGGACGCACATCAACTGCAGCCTGCTGGATGGTCTGAAAGAGCATCTCGGACACTCCGGGCTGCTCCAGCCCAACCAAGTGCGGCTGGAAGAGGCACTCGGGTGCCTCGAATCGTTCCGACCCCACCTTGATCACACGGCCGTCCGGAAGCGTATAGGACTCAACCAGCACAGTCGTGTCATTGGCAAGCCGCTTGTCCAAGTCGAGATCATAGCTCACATAGCACAATTTCTCCTTGATCTGCCGCACCGTCTCAAAGTCTGCAGTACGGTTAAATGCATACCCACGCAAGAGCAGCAGCTTGATCAGGTGCCGCGTCACGTCGCGCCCTGCAATATCAAGGCGGCGCGTAAGGTGAGGCATTGCGTACCCCTCATAGACAGGCACAATGTGCGTAACGCCGTCGCCACTGTCCACAACGACACCCGTCTGCAGACCCTGGGCGTACAGCGTAAGCACTGCCTGGATCGCGACATAGACACCATCGAACCCGTACTCTTCAAACATGATCCGGCACATTTCTGCGCGGTTATTTTTAGGATTCATCGGCGGCTCAGTGAGCAAAACCTTGCGTCCTCTTGGGTCGACGCGCAACTTTTCGTCAAACGTGTAGTTCCACACATGGCGCATATCTTCAAAGTCACGCACAATACCATGCTCCATCGGCTGCGTAACCTGCAGATGAGTGCGCACCGCTTCTGCCTCGTCGCCGACCATTATGTCCTTGATCTGCACACCTTGCTCCGAGATGGCGTCGCGCTCCTCGGTGCGCAGAATCGGGCGTCCGACAATCGAGGGGAAGACATGGTCGGGGAAATTCGAGCCGGCGTACCCTACTTTGACAAACTGGTGTTAGCGCTGCGCACACGCACCCCTGTGCCGTTGTCCACCACAATCGGCCGTGAATCGTCCATCGTGCGGAGCAAGCACTGGCCGTCGGCGGCGCTGGGACCGAGGCACGTGGAGGCACGTGATGCGCCGGCGGCGGCCGCACGACTTGGCGTCGGCCATGTCGGAAGATGGGCTCGATGAGGAGCTTATTGCGCTGGTAGATGAAGGTGCGTCGAGTCCGCCGTCGCGCGGCGCGTTGCATCAAGCTTCGAGGTCTGGGAGACCTGCCCCCCAACTGGACGACTCGAGCGATGACGAAGGCGACGCAGTAGAGACGTATCCACTCGAAGGGATCTACAAGCATGAAGAGGATCGCGAGTGGCTCCTCGGCATGAACGAGCTGGACCGTGAAGAGGTGCTTGCACAGCGTCGGGATGCCATATCGAAGCGGCACCAGCAGGCCCAGCTGGCCGCAATGGTGCGCTCGCAACAGGCCGCGGCTGGGAAATCGCGCCAGTCCAAGTCGAGCGATGTTGATCGCGCCAAGCGGCACAAGCGCTCGCACGAGGACGCGCGCAAAGAGCTTGAGGATTTGGATGACCCGTTTGCCGAGTCAGAAGACGACGTTTTTCGCGAGTCCGACTCGGAGGAAGAGGCGCCCGTCTCGACCAAAGCCGCAAAGCTCTCCGAGCTGCGCAAAAAGCGCACAGAGCGCCAGCGCCGACGTGCGCCGAGCGACGACGATGAGCCCCGGAGAAAGACCCGGCGCAGCCGCGCGCGCAGTGACTCGGACTCTGCATACGGTTCCGATTCCGACTACGAGGCACGCACCTTTGTGCGTCACAGCCGCACTAGCGAGCACCCCGTATTGCTCGCTGCATCTGACGAGCCGCCCTCCCTGGAGCTGTTGAATGCGATCAAACTTGGTCGGGATCAGCTGGAGCGCCTCGTGTTTATGCCCAATGCGCGCGACCGGATCCGTGGCTGCTTTGTCCGCTGCTCTTGGGGAATGCGCGAAAAACCACAAGGCGGGAAAGAGCCTATATACCGAGTCCACCAAATCACAGATGTACAGGAGCGTGAGAAGTGCTATGATGTGAGCAACGACGGTTCAGGCCGGTACTTTAACACCTACCTCACCTTCCGGTGGAACGGCAAGGACCACACGGTCGATTTGCGACCGATCAGTACACAGCCCATCAGCGACTCGGAGCGCGCGCGATGGGTCGCAGCGCAAAATGGAAACCGTGTCAAATTTCCCGAGGTATGGGCCGTGCAGGACAAGCAGCGCCAGCTCGAAGAGACGTTATCTGCGTCGCTTACGGAGGAGGATGTAAAGGCCATGGTGCTCAAAAAGCGTGCTCTGCGCTCCGCCGCAGAAGCGAGCGGTGCACAACGGCCGCGATCCGCGCCGTCGCCCGTTTCCAACGTGCGCTACGACGAGCACGCCATGGCGCAGATCAACGAACGCAACCGCCGCGAGGACCGCGAGCGGATCCAAGGGGCCGAGCGCCGGGCGCAGCAGCTGAAGCGCGCCGCGTCCAAAGCCAAGGAAACGGTGCCGCGCCCCGATGCAGCCGCCGCCGTTTCCTCTGCACTCGCCGACGCACCGAGCGGCACGGCGGTCGTGGCAAACATAGATATCGATTTGGGCGATTTCTAATAGTACAGTCTATCCCTCGAGCTCCTGGTCGTCTCCTTCGTCATCGTCGTCGTCTGACGGCACCGCCTTGGGCTGCCCGCCTGGCGCCCGTCGCTGCTCGCCCACACGCAGGATTGCTTCTTGGGGAATGGTGCCGTGCGGGTTGAGGTATGCAAAGTCAGGCCCGACAAACACGTCTAAATAATTGAGCCACTTGGCAAACTCGGACGTGTCTTCCTCGGTGCGGTGGATCTGGTCGTAAATAAAGGTTTGTTTAAAAGCGGCCATCTGCTCCTGGTACTCGGCATAGTCTACCTGAACCCGCTTTTCACTCTCTGCGTCTTTTGGCACGGGCTTGGCGTTCTCCTGGCCCTTCGCCGCAGTGCGCTGCGCAATCATGCGGTCGATCCGCTCATTATTGTTCCTGACCTTGATATTATACCCCCCAAAGTGCGGCTCGACAAGCAAGAGGCCCAACCCGGGCGCTTTGGGCACATGGATGCGTGCGGGGCCAAACGTTTGTGCGACAAACGAGTGCGGCACATTGGTACGAGAGAGCAGGACGAGCATTCCGATCATTTTCCGAATCTGATGCAGCATAAACGACTGGCCGTGGAACTTGATCGAGATCCATTCGGTGCTGTCGATCATTGTGGGGTCCGATACACTGAGCCGTTTCATCACGCGGTACGCACTCCGATCGCGGAACTCTTTACCGACCGTGTAGTTGTGGAAGTTGTGCGAGCCGGTAAACTCGTTGAACACGGCACGCACGCGCTGCAGGTCATGTTCTGGCATCCGCCACGCGCGCTTCGCCTTGACATCCTCGGAAAACTCGTTTTCGTATTCGAGTGCGCGCCAGAATGGGTGGTTTAGCATCGCGTCGTTTTCCAGCAGTGGGTCTTGCCAAGGAAAAAGCGGTGCCCTGTCCTTGTTTAGTGGGCATTGCTCTGATCCATAATTTACTCTACGCAGCATTTTCCACATGGCACTGAATGGCTTGGGGGGAAGGAAGACGTAGGTCGGGAGCAGATACTCGTACAAGCGCGAATCGCAGCTCGTGCGCGCATTGAACGCATTCTGGACGCGGCGCATGCCCCATATACGCACCTGCGGGGGAAGCAGCGTGTTGACGTACTCGGTCAGCGTCAATCCTTCAGGAAGCTCGGGCGGCTCGAGCATGAGTTTCAGCGTGAGCAAGTTGCCCGCTGCGTGCACGCCTCGGTCGGTGCGTGCGGATCGTTGGAGTTGAACCTTGTTTGGGTTGACTGCATTTTCCACACTCACTGCACCTGCGCGGCAAAATGCATCGAAAATATCGCCCTCGATAGTGCGTACGCCGGGGTTGACCTGCAGACCCGAGTAGCCGGAGCCGCAGTAGCCAAAAAAAATCGCAACTTTGCGCTTGGCGAGTCGTCCGCTCGGCGCTTCGCCCTCGGTGCGCGCGACTTTAGGTGCGCGCGTATCTTTGTGCTCCTCGGCGGCGCGCCTTTTGTCGTGCGCCTCATGCGGCGGCGCGCATTCTTCTGCAGCGTGGTCCATCGCAAGGTGCAATACACGTGACAAGATTTTTTGCCCACCTTTTTGATACCATGGCCGAGGCAGGCGCTGTGGCCTCGGAAACGGCGAAACAGCGCGGAAACGGGCTGTTCAAGCAAGCCAAGTACCGCGAGGCGATTCATGCATATACAGAGGCTTTTGTGCTCGATGATACAAATGCCTCTTTGCTCCTGAACCGCTGCGCAGCGCACATGGCGTTGAGTGCGTTCCAAGACGGGCTTGCAGACTGCCGTAAAGCTGCATCGCTGCAAGGCACGCCGGTGCCTTCAAAGACATTGATTCGTATGGCAAAATGCTTTATTGGTCTGGGGGAGCTGGATGCTGCGCGGCATGCACTGCAACCTGCCGTGGACGATGTTGAGGCTTTGGAACATGCACAAGCGAAGGATATGGTGACGCAAATCAACACGATTGCCAAGCACCTCGCCACTTGCGAGTCTTACGCTCAAGCTGGCGACTGGACACTTGCCTTGATTGCCCTGGATCAGGTGCAGAATAGCGCAAAGCTTACCGATACCACGAGTCCTGCTGCATGGCGTATTTTGCGCGCGCATTTGTACCTGCAGCGCGGCCAGATCCCGCAAGCGCACGCGATCGCGATGAGTTTGTACCGCGCAGACTCAAGCAGCACCGATGCGCTTCTGCTCAGCGCGCGTGTTCTATTTGCCAACAATGATATGCAAAAGGCAGTGACGCAGGCCCAGGCCGTGCTGCGCAACGACCCCGACCGCACGGATGCGAAGCAGTTTTTGCGCAAGCTCAAAGCGCTCTTGTCCCTGAAAGATGAGGCTACCAGCGCGTTTAAGCGAGGGGCTATCGACGAGGCCGTGGCCAAGTACAAGGAGATTCTGCATCTCGCGGACCAGGACGCGGGGCGCGACAACCCCAAAAAGTTCAAGGCGATGATTTTCTCGAACCTTGCCATTATGGAATCCAAGAATGGTAGCTGGAAAGAAGCCGTAGAGCACTGCACGACTGCACTTACGCTCGACCCCAGCTATGCCAAGCCGCTGCGCACGCGTGCGCGCGTATACCAAGAAATGGAAGAGTACGAGAGCGCCGTGCGCGATTTCAAGCAGGCCGTTGAAGAGAGTATCGGCGCACCTGAGGCCGACTCGCTGCGCCGCGAGCTGCGCCGGGCCGAGCTGTACCTCAAGCGGAGCAAGGAAAAGGACTACTACAAGATCTTGCAAGTATCACGCACGGCATCCGACGCCGAGATCAAAAAAGCCTTCCGCAAAGAATCGCTCAAGCACCACCCCGACAAGGGCGGCGACGAGGAAAAATTCAAGCTGTGCAACGAGGCGTACAAGGTGCTCAGCGATGACACTCAGCGCCGCCGATACGATGCTGGCGTCGATCTGGACGGCGGCGGCGGCATGGGCGGCGGTATGGGCGGCGGCGTAAATCTTGCCGACCTCTTTGCCGGCGGCGGCGGCTTTGGCAATTTCGATATGGGCGACGGTGGCCACTATGCGCGCGGCTACCCCGGCTTTACGTTTGGATAGCTACGTGGCGTGCTGCAGCGGCAAGAAGGAAGTGATCTCCACCGAGCATTTCCCGTTGCGTTTACATAGAATTACACTTTTGTCAGCTGTACGTTGTACGCACCATTTGTCCTCCATAAACCGCACAGACCATACCGCATCGCACGGCTCGCACAGCTGCCGCAAAAAGCGCCCGCTGCGCGCATCCCACAGCTTCACAAGGCCGTCGGCGCCGCCCGTGACGAGGAAATCGTCGTTCATCTGTAGCGTCGATACGCTGCTGTCGTGCGCACACAGCCTGTACAAACACTCGAACGTCTCCAGTGAAAAGACAATCACACGCCCGTCTCCACTGCCCGACGCGAGGAAGCCTTTGTGGAGCTGAAGCTGCGCAACGACGTGGGTATATCCTTGGAAGATGGCCATGTTCGCGCCCGTCTCCGCATTCCACACGCGCACAGTCGAGTCGCTGCTACCCGTCACGACGTGCTTGCCGTCAAATGCAACTGCGTAAATCTGCATCTGGTGCCCTTTTAGAACGTGCAGGCACTGGCCCGTATCCACGTCCCATACGCGGCACGTAAAATCGTAGCTGCCGCTCGCAACTCTATTCCCATGCGTGTCCATGCACCGCACCGAATTGCGATGCCCGACCAGCGCGCGCAGCAGCGTGCCGCGCTCCAAATCCCACACACGCAGCGTCCCATCGCGCGAGCCCGACACCGCGAGCGGGCGCCGCGGCAAGACTTGAATGCACCGGATGGTCGACGTATGCCCGCGCAAGATTTGCACGCACTCGCCCGTGTGCACGTTCCACACACGCAGCCCCCTGTCTGTCCCGGCGCTGATCAAAAGCGTTTCTGAGCGGCCCCAGCCGCGTGTGTGTGCAAGCGGCGCATCCATTCCGCTCGCATGTGTCGCATGCGCAGCGTCCATCAGCAAAAGTCCACCGTGCGCGGCGCCCTGGAGCGCCAAACGCGCGCAAGGGCGCGTGTCTTGGTATACACGCATCAGCCCGTCCTTGGATGCGATCCCGCTGCCCATTGCATCGGGAGGCGGCAGCTGCTCGCCTTGGATCAGCATCAAACACCACACGCCGCTTTCGTGACCAGCGAGGGTACGGACGAGCTGTCCGGTACGTGCGGAGAAGACGTAGACCACCTTGTTAGTCGATCCAACCACGACCCAATTGGCGTCCATTGCGCAGGATGTGAGCGCCAAGTGCATGTTAGGGTCGGCGTCCAAGTCGGTCGGGTCCAGCGACTCGTATTGTGTGAGCAGTCTGCCGCCGCGGTACCAATTGCTCTCTGTGATAAATGCCGTGCGGAAATAGTCATGCAAAGAGATGGTCTCGTGTACTGTACGTGCACACAGCCACATCCGCTCGCTCTCGTCCACGTCCATCGCATCCTGCCCATGGAAAAATTGAGAGCGGCGCCGGCGCAAGAGCGGCGCGGCTTTGGCGTCGTGCACAGTTTCGTCGGCGCTAGGCAGAAGGTTGGTCAGCATCCACTGCAGTTTCGCCTGGGTATTAAAGTGGTACACCACACACATGTGCGCCCAAACGCTCTCGTCTTTGCATATCCGACTCCAGCCGTGGCTCACCATGGCAGCTCGGGTGAGCGTGTATGGCTCGTCCAGGTATCGCAAAATGTGCAGTGCCACCTCGATCGGGAGGCGCTGGAGAAAATCGACCTTGAGCTCTGGCACGATCAGCGTATCGAGGTGGGAGAGCTCGCGGATATTGCACTTGCGCAGGAGCACTTTGAGGAATCCCATGCGCGCCGCCGAGGGCGACGCGTCAAAATGGCACAGTGCGTCCATGAATTGTGGATCTTCCACACACGTCACTATTGCATCGGAGCGCGGAAGGATGGACCATCCCGCTTGCTCGTTTGGGCTCATCGCGCTCTTTACCGCGCGATGCGAGACAATGCGCGCGGCGCGAGAAAAGCGCGGCGTGTTCTTTCCTTTAGTCAGCACATCACTCCGCATGGTGCTCGACAGAGTACACACTACATGACGACGACCAGGATTACTGTTCATCATGTCAATTTGCGCGCTAGGTGCATAGACTAGGATTCTACAACGTGTATATCCTGCGTGAGCGGCAACTTCTGCTCGAGGTTGACGCGCGGCGCGGCGCCTGTGCTGTAGGCGCTCCGTATGTTGATTATGGGCGCAGCGGAAGGGCCGCCAGGGTGGCACGGCGCCGTGCTCTCTGCGCTAGAATTGAGGGAAAAAGTGCCGAGCGTGTCCCAGGAAGAGAGCAAGTAGCCAAAGAAGGCACCGAGCATGATACATATAAAGACGTACGCATTGAACGACATTGCAATCATCATTATCAAGTACGCGCTTGTGAATTGGACGCCATACAACAAGGAACGAATGATCTGCTGGAGCAGGGTGGGACGGAGACGAATCGGCCAAGGATCGATGCCGCGAAGCAGACCGCGCTCATTTGGCCCGCTCTGCGAAGAGATTGGTACAGCATCTTTTTCCAAAGACCGACTTTGGTTGACATAGCTGTCAACTATACTAGGGTTCCCGTCCAGCTGCTGCGCGAGCCTTGTCGTAGCAGATGCGACAATGTACCGGTCGTACTCACGCGCAAAGCGACGGATCATCTCCGTGAGCATCACCCAGAAAAAGATACCCACACAGGTGCCGCCAAACTTGCCAGAGTCGGTAATATGCCAAGAAGGAGTCAGAAAACATGTGTTCATGACATCCCAGTTGAACAGCATTTCCATGTTCATCTTGCAGCCGGGCTTTTTGTCGCCGTCCATGCCGCTGCCGCCCATGCCGCCCATGCCGCCCATGCCACTCATATCGTGATTCATATTGACAAGGTATTGCCAAGAAAGATAACGCCGCCCGGCTTTTATATATAGGAATCACTGCATATCTGCGTAACCGTTTTCCACATCGGAGACTTTCGTGCCAAAATAGACCCCAAATTGATTGGGCCAGGGAGAAAAGTCTCCGGCTCCACCCTTTGCTGCACGGTAGCACTGTCGTGGTTCCTCGCATGGGCGCAGCTTGTCATACACTCGCGCCCTATGGAGAATGGGCGTCTCCCATTACCAGCGATCTTGTCTTGGCAACCTCGGCATCGATCGTTGAGATCGGCGCGGGTGCAAAAGACGTGTTTTTTACCACGGCCAGCGCCAAGGAAGATGGGCGCACTTCGTTGACACGTTTGCAAGGACATGAGGCGGAAGATTTCGTTCCGCACACGATCGGCTCCGTCCGCTCTTTGATACATAATTATGGCGGCGGCGCTTTTTCCGTCCGGCCCGACGGGTCACCCGTGTTTGCATACGAAAATGCGGCTGGCTGCGGCGTCGGCGCTGTCGACCCTGCGGACAAGCGAGTAGAGATCCTTGTGCATCCCAACACGACGCATCGGTACGGCGACTTTGGCGCGCATCCGAGCCTTGCCGCTCTGACACTGGCAATCGAGGAAGAGCACGGCGCGCGTGTGCAAAACCGTCTCGTATGCCTCGACACGCGCACTTCCCCGCACGCCAAAGTACACATTCTTCATGCCGCGCACGACTTTTACGCTTACCCGCGATTTTCGCCAGATGCATCCATGGTGGCGTACGTAACGTGGGAACACTCTTCCATGCCGTTCTGGGCGACGCAGCTGTGGGTTGCCCAAGTAACCGAGGCGGACGGCTTGCTGAGCCTCATCGATCTCGTCCAAGTCGCTGGATCGAATGCAAACGATGCATACATTGTTGCGCAGCAGCCAGTATGGGTCCCCGGCACGCACACACTGCTGTACACGGAAAGCAGCCGTGCGTGCGCGGCGGTTTGCGAGGCGACGATCGACGCGGGCCGTGTAACGCAACGAGATTCGAGTCGTAGCCCAGGCGATGTGCAGCCGCCGCTATGGGAGCTGAACATCTCTTCGCTTGTTCCTATCGCTAAAAAACACATGCTCCACGCCGAATCCATCGAGGGCATGGAGCGGCTCGTGCTTACGGACCGCACCTCGCGCTCACGCACAGTGCTTTCCACGCACTATACGCAGTTTGCCCAGTTGCGAATAGCGCACGATGCACAACAGAAGCCATTCCTTGTCGCGATTGCCAGCGCGCCGCGCACATCACCCGAGCTTATATCCATCGCCCTCGACCCCCTCCCGAGCGCCGACCACATAAACGTGTTGGTGCGCACAGGAGCTTTGGATCCAGCATTGGATGCGTATATCAGCGTGCCGGAGAGCATCACCTTTCCTACAACGCTGCCCGAGGGCCAAGAGGCATCTGCACACGCTTTTCTATACCCCCCGACTAATCCTGTATATCAAGCACCCGCAGCCTCACTTCCTCCGTGCCGTATTTATGTCCATGGCGGTCCAACGAGCAGTGCGCTTCCAACGCTGGATCTTTACGTGCAGTACTGGACATCGCGTGGCTGGTGTGTATGTGCGGTAAACTACGGGGGGAGCACTGGGTACGGCTATGCTTACATGAGCCGCTTGCACGGGCAGTGGGGCATTGTCGATAGTCAAGACTGCATTGCCGCAGCTGAGCATCTCTCGGGGAAGCGTTCACCGCGGGTGCACTTGAACGTCGACAATTTTTCGCTCACGGAGACGTGCAACGAGGGCGTGCATCGCATGACTCTTTCGCGCACCGGCGGGACGAGATTTCTGGGGGCAGGAGCGGGCATGGCTGCATTTTTTCTAGTGTACGGTGTTTTGCGTAGCGCCGCAGTTCCGCACAACCTACTGGCCGCGGTGTGCGCCGCGCTCTTGTGCAGCTTCGTTTGTGTGCAATGCCGTGTGCATACAGAGTCTGTTACCGTCTTTCCCAATATCGGCGTGCAACTGGATACTGTGCGCGGCTTTTCCCGCGTGCAATCGACCTTTATTTCTCGCAATACAATCCTCGATTTTTTTATGCTCGAGTCGATCCAGCGGTGGGGGATTGTGGATTATGCCGTGCTGGCCACCAACGTACCTCCGAAACGTCAAAGCCTGCACATTGTATACCCAAACCTAATGCCGCCTGCACCTCTGTACATTGAAACATACCGTTGCATCTACCCAGCCCTCTTTGGCGCCCAGGAAAAAAAAGCGCCACTCCGCGTCGATCCGTCCAGCATATGCATCAGTGGACGTTCGTCTGGAGGATACACTGTGCTCCACAGTCTATCTACATTTCCGGATACATTTTGTGCTGGATACAGCGCGTACGGTATTTGTGATCTTTTGCGCCTTGCACAGCATACTCATAAATTTGAGTCGCACTACTTGACTGGGCTGCTTGGCGGCACTCCTGACACGATTCCCCATATATACCACGAAAGGAGCCCGATATTTCAAGCACACAATATCAAAACGCCAGTGCTCTTGTTCCAGGGCACACAGGACAAGGTTGTGCCTCCAGAACAAGGCCGCGCCATAGCGGCCAAGATTCGGGAGCACGGCGGTGTGGTCGAGTATGTCGAGCTTCCGAACGAAGGCCACGGTACGTCATACCTCCGCTTACACAACAGGCTTCCGCACCCTCCAAAACCAAAAGCGCGCGCTCGAAGCCGAGTACGCATTTTTCCAAGCGCGCATCCAACAACGTGCCGTTCCATAGCTGCAGATGGTCCGAGCGGGCTAAATCACGTGATAGTTCTGCCTTTGGACGGGCTTCGTTTGCGTTTGGGCTTTTTACCGCTAGGGGCATTGACGCGCGAGTTTCTGGTCAGGCGGTGCCGCTCAACTTGCGCAACGCACCGATAGAAAAAATATATCATGGAGAGCGAGAACACCGCAGGTGAGACCCCTTCCAACGCCTGGCGGTTTGCGCAGTGCTTTGGCGACAAGGGCGATGTAGACGACATTACCGAGGCGGACATCATTTCCACGGTCGAGTTTGATCCTACCGGCAACTACCTCGCCACGGGAGACAAGGGAGGACGTGTTGTGATGTTTGAGCGGAACGATGCGGGAAAGAAGCAAGGCTGTGAGTACCGCTTCCACACCGAGTTCCAGTCGCACGAGCCCGAATTCGACTACCTCAAGTCGCTCGAGATTGAGGAGAAAATCAATCAGATTTGCTGGTGCCGGAGGCAGAATGCTGCACACATGCTGCTGAGCACGAATGGTGCGTACTCCGCTTGACTAACACCAGATAAAACCATCAAGCTGTGGAAGGTGTTTGACAAACCATTGAATGCCGTCGCGGAGGGGAGTCTTGCTACGGGCGACGATCCTGCAGCCATGCTTATGTCCAGCAGCACAATGGATGGCGCACGGGACGAGGGCGTATTGCACCCAAGCTTGTTGAAGCTTGGCGCGCCGGGCGTATCGCCCCAGCTTAGCGCCGAACAGTCGCGCCTCTTGCGCCTGCCCCGGTTGGTCTATCACGACACCATTGTAGCTGCAGTTCCTCGCAAAATCTATGCGAACGCACATGCATATCATATTAACTCTCTCTCGGTGAATTCGGATGAGGAGACATTCATCAGCGCGGACGATCTGCGCATCAATCTCTGGAATTTGGGGACTAGCGACAAGAGTTTCAACATTGTCGATATCAAGCCGGTAAATATGGAAGAACTCACGGAAGTGATCACCGCCGCGCAATTCCATCCGACTCACTGCAATGAACTAGTGTATTCAAGCTCCAAAGGCACAATCAAGCTCGCGGACATGCGTGAATCGGCGCTGTGCGACCGGCACGCAAAATTATTCCAGGAGGAAGAGGATGTGAACAACAAGTCCTTTTTTAGCGAGATTATCAGCAGCATCTCGGACGTGCGGTTCAGCCACGACGGCCGCTATATCCTCTCGCGCGATTATCTCACGCTCAAGGTCTGGGACGTGAACATGGAATCCCGTCCGCTTGCGACTATTCCCATTCACGATTCCTTGCGCCCGAAACTGTGCGACCTTTACGAGAACGACTGCATTTTTGACAAGTTTGAAGGGATTTGGGGCCCTGCGGGCTCCACCGTGCTCACGGGCAGCTACAGCAACTACTTCCATTTGGTCGACTGGGAACGACAGTCGGACATCGTGCTCCAGGCGGACAAGTCTGCGTTCAAGTCGAAAAAGCTCGCGTCAATGAACAAGGGCGGGAAGAACGGCCTGGCAAGCGCAGCCAACCTCAACAATATCGACTTCAACAAAAAGATTTTGCACGCGAGCTACCACCCGCACGAGGAGACCATCGCGATTGCCGCGACCAACAACCTGTTCATTTTCTCTGCAAACAATCCTGCGGGTCTCCCTGCATGACGTGATGTTCTATTCCCCGGTTATAATAACTGTCTATAGCGCTGCAGTCGCTTTGCGCTATCACCACGGTGCTTTATGGACACGCTCCAGCAGCTTGCGCCGGTGGGGCGTCTCGGCAAAGAGGGCGCGCACCAACGCCACAATCTCACTGCGTGTATAATCCAGCAACGCACCGCCGCTGTCAAAGAGCAAAAAGTCAATGTCCGCCAAAGAGCCCGTGAGGATCTCGGGGAGGTAGGAAAATTTGAACCAGCTCGGGACAACGGTGGCGGCGAGCGCTCCGGCGCTGTCCATGTCGACGTGCGCGACACTCGCGAACATGTGCTGCTGTGCGTCAGCCAGCGTGCGGCAGAGCTGTGCGAGCCGCATGCTCTCAGGCTCGCTGATATCGTCGAGCGCCTCCATGCATTGTAGCACATGCACAAAAACATGCTGGACCAAATCGCCGAGGATGCGCACGAGGACTTGGTGGGTCAGCACGCGCTGCCATACGTTGGCAAGATGCTGCAGGATGTGATTGACTTGGCCGACGGCGCGCTCGCATGCCGCAAATCGCTGTGGATCTTCGGTGCGCAAGAAGCCGTCCGCTTCGTTTAGACTTTCGTCGAGCACGCGCGTCTGCATCGCCAGTTGCGCCGCGCGCCATTGCTCACCGACCTGCTCTACTTGCGAAGCTTCGGTGGCAAGGACCGTTTCCAGTGTCGTATTGGCGCCAGCAACGTGGATCGGCGCGCCAGGGAGCTGCGGTGTCCTGTCGGCGTAGCCGCGCAGTTTGTCGGCTATATAGGCACAGTCGTTGGCAAATAGCATGGAAAGCAGCGGAACACTTTCCAGAAACTGCACATGTGCGACGGGCATCAATGTACGATAGAGGCACGCACTTTCATACAATGCCTGGACCATGGCGTGATGCGCGTGTTTTGTTTGGACGGCGGTCGGGTCGCTAAGCAGCTGCCATTGCTGCTCGAGCACCTGGAGCAGTTGGGTCGTGCGCTGGGATACAATCCATGGCACGGCTTCTTTCTCGACTGAAGGCGTGAGTGCGCCCGAGAGCGACGGCGAAGGGCCGGCACTCGAGAGCTGCGACTCTTGGTCGTCGGTCCAATCCCATGCATCCATGGATGCGCCAGAGTCGGGCGCAGGCGGAGAGTCGTGCGGCGCGGCGGCCTGCGTCATAGACTCAATTTCCTGGTCACTGCCCCAGCCCCAGTCGCTCGCTGCGTCTTCTGCTTCTCCCCACGCCCAGCTATCTTGGGCTGGAGGGGAAGATGCCGGGCGCTTTAGCGGCTGTGCGAGTGGCTTTGCGCCCAGCCTCTTGATGCCCAGCGACGGTTTCTTAGGCTTGGTCGGCGGCGGTGCTGTAGGTGCTGGGTCGGGACGAGGTGCCACGCATTTTCCCTCCGGTACAGCCTCCGGCACCGTCTCCATGGTCCCAAGTCGCTCCACTGTAACACTTTCCCATGCCGCATCGCCTTGCTGCAAAATAATGGCACGTACGCGCTGCAGGACTTGGCCCAGCATGTGCTGCGATACAGGATAACCCAACTCTGCCGTCCACTTGCGCAGGTCAGAGAGTGGCACAAGTTGAGACCAACCCGGGCGACGGACCATAGATCCCGGCACGTCTGCTTTCCGGCTGTATCCGTTCGTAACTAGCGCATCGTCCAGCTGCATCGCAAGAGTACGGATCGCGTTGATACACGCAGTATACGTCATGGGCACCGTTGAATCTCCCGCGTCCAAAGAGCGAAGCAGGTACTGCTTTGCTGCTGCAACCATACGAGGTACAAGACGCTCCGAAACCAGCACTTGCAAGGTCGGTGCCAGGCTCGTTTCTGGCAGTGCAGGCGCGTCGCTCACCGTAGGCAGGAAAAGGGTCTTGCGCAAAAAGACGAGAAGTGCAACAAGCCCATGCACCGCTGCACCATACACGCCTTTCTTTTCCGTAAGCAGGAGCTGTGACTGGCGCGCATCCGCGGACGCTTCCCAACATGCTTGCGCATCCAGCATAGGCTCCACAATGCGATCTACAAGCAGGCCACTTATGCTCTCTGCAACGATGGCGCCAGACCCCATAGCCAGTGCAAAGTTCCACAGCGTGTGCAGGTTGGGGCTATGTGCGTTTGTGCTGCCTTGCACCGCGACGACACATCGCCCACGCTCGGTCTGGACATCAAGCATAGTTTTCCCTGCCGTGTCTGCACGCTCGTGCAAATCAAAAGCAAGTGTGCGGCACAACTCGCGAATACGCTCGTACGTTGCAGCGCGAGTGAGAGGACCGGCACTTCCGTACGCGACCGTCTCTTCGACAGTGCCGTGAAAAAAGTCGACGCTGAGCCCAACATACAAGAGCGATTCCTGGGCAGGCGCAAGAGATGCCGTGAGACCGTCGAGATCGTTGGCGTCGAGTGCGGTTTGTACTTGCGCGACGTGATGGAGTGCATCGCCGAGTTGCTCCGTCGCGGTCGCTACCGCAGAGGTATAGGTATAATGCGCTGTCGCGTAAGCGTACGATTCCAAAGCATTGACAAGTTTCGCATCGATATACTGAAGAATCGGCGCGGTTTCATGGCAAGGCTCGGCGGCTGGGCGCACAGAAGATTGGCCGTGCGCGGGCGTAGCAAGTGCTTCAATCCGCGCATCTAGCAGTTGGAGTACTGCAGAGGACGGCAGCTCTTTCTTCGTAGCTTCCGCTTCTTGCGTCGCGCTCAGTGGTGATCCCACCGACGCCAAGAAACGCGCCACCTCCTGCACTTCCATACTCGTAGGCAGCCGCTCCGCTGCAGCGGCGATGGGCCATTGCTTATGTAATTCGCGTGATTGCTGCCAAAGTGTCCGTGCGAGCACGCGCCGTGGGCGATGCATGTAGAATGGCACTGTTTGGTGGCGTTGCGCGCGGAGACGAACGAGTGACGCAGCATTTCCCGTGGTAACACCAGAAGATTCTACCGCACTATAGCTTTCGCTTCGCTTTGTGCGGCCCGTTACCATACTTTTGACCAGAAACTAGACATGCCGACTGCGCGCCGACCGTCCATAGATCCTCCCCTCACGTTACTGTACACTCTTTATTTACATGCGATCCTTCCGCCAATACATTCCATCACGGCACACCAGCATTCCGCGTAGCTGAAGCAATTCCAAGCCCTGCATCAGCGACGCACTTTCTATGTGTGTACACGGAGAAAGGCTGCGTGCACGGCAAAGCATGTCCTCCAGCGATACGGGCATCGTAGGGAGAATCGGCGCGAGATGTGCGGCAGTGAGGTAGGCACACACAACTTGAAACGCCCCTGAGACGTCCGAGCGTGCGAGCGCGCCTTGGCGGACAAGTGCATCGAGACAGTGCTGGACCAGATCTTGCAAGTCGTGCTTTCTTGGCTTGCTGTGCGTACCAGCGGCCTTGTACTTGGACGCTACAAGTGCCGCTGCATTTTTTCGTACCTTGGAGCTTTGGAGCAATTCCGCCGCGCAAAAGCTGGGGGCGGCGCTTGGCGAAAGCAGTGCAGGATCGTTTGTGCGCACCTGTGTGAGCAACGCGTCGTTCTTTTTGCCAAGATAATCGAGCAGAAATGTGCACATGGCACGTGTCGAGCTTGGTGGTTCGTGCGTCGTGGCAGCAGGGCTTGTGGGCAACTCGATGCGCAGTGCATCGTTTGGCTCGCGCTCCTCTTGAAATTGCGCCTCGGCATGGCCACCGACTAGCGCGTCCGCACCATGCGCAGCCCATGTATCGTCCTCCTCTGTATGTACATTGTTCTGTGCCGTGTCCTGCGCCTGCTCGCCGTGCGCCTGTAGTCTGTACATATGCTCGGCCATGTGCATGGCAACAAGGATATGCCGCGGCTCGTCGTTCGCATCCTCAACGCGCTCCATCTCTATCGCTTTCAGTGCCCGTCCATGCCTCCGCTCATACACGCGCGCCACGCATCGTATCGTATCGCCCACAAGAAACTGCGGCGCGTCATTTTTTCGCTCTTCTGGCACGTAGCAAGAAAATACACCGACGGGCTTGGCCGCGCCACTGTACTGGATATCAATTACACCCGATCCGTCGTCCAGCGTGTACTCCAATTCGTCCTCCTTGACACGCATTCCCACAAGTATGCCATACACAATTACATGGACGCAATAGCATCCACGGTGCAAATACATTCGGATCGTGCCTTGCTCGAATAATGCAGGGTATGCACGCTCCAGCTCGCCGACGTGCCGTACAATGCATTCCACTGCATTGCTCGGATTGAGGGCGGATTGGTACTCGCTGTAGGCGTCTTCCAGCGTCGGCACTAACGGCGTCGTTGCCATGCAGGCAGCGGAGGTGCATAAATGCTGAATAAAAAGCGTCTATGCGGGTCTTTCCTGGACCATGCATCTTTCGTGGGCGGGTCGTGTGGTGGCGCGTGCGCAGCCGAGTGCGTTGGGTGCGCGCATACTAGTGCGTCACGCTACCAACGACGCACTGCAGCGATTGCCGTCGGATATCGATTACTATACACTGCTGGATGTGCAAGATACACCGAACCACGGCTGGACAATCGATCTGGCGCAGCTCAAGGGCCAGTGGCGCAAGAAACAGGCACAGCTGCACCCCGACCGACTTGTGTCGCGGCCTGCTGCCGAGCAGCATCTCGGTGCGGAGCAAAGTGCGCTGGTGAACAAGGCGTACGAGACGTTGCGCAGCCCATTGCTTCGCGCAACATATCTCTTGCAGCGCGAAGGCATTGATGCAGTCGAGGAGGCGAGTTCCTTGGAAGATCCAGCGTTCTTGATGGATGTCATGGAGCTGCAAGAGGCGCTGGAGGAGGCGGACAATCAGGAGACGGTGGACCAGGTTGGTGTCGCGGCGAGTGGGCGAATGGACGCGGTGCTGACAGGGCTTGAGCATGCGTTTGCGCAGGAGCCCAGGGATCTGGAACAAGTCAAGAGTCTGGCAGTACAGCTGCGGTACTGGACGAATATCGAAAAGGCCGTGCGCGAGTGGCAAGGATAGCAAGTGGGGATTTGTGTGTAGAGTGACGCCACATTTTCTTTTTGCGCAACGCAGTATGGGTGTAGGGACAAGGTACAAGATGGAGAGTCTATGCGGCGCATGAAAACTATTACGCCGTATACAGTCATCACAAAGGGACATTTGCGATACTATAACATATTATACCACGGTAGCACACACAAGCGCAATATCGTCCACCTTGCCGCCGGGATAATAAATACCATAGCGCGCCGCATCTAGCTGGAATGGACTCACCTTTTCCTCCGTCGACTGACACAGGCGGGCGTACTGCATCAATGTGGAAGCAACGATATTGGTAAAGTCTTGCTTCTCTTCCAACACCGTCGATGGGTGCTTGCGTGTTGCCCAATGCTCCCTGTGTTTATCCTGCAGCATATCGAGCAGCTGCAAGAGTTCGGGACGCTGTGGAGCATCGTGTGTAAGTGCCTCCTTTGGAGGAAGCTTGCAATGTACATTATCTAGGAACCCGTCGGTCATCACCAGTACCATATCGCCAGCCTTGAGCTCCTCTTCCTCCACGAGCGCATCTTGCGGTGTATTTGAGAGGGACCCCGGCCCGCGCATTTCCTCGGGGACTTTTGCAAGTTGGTAGGGCGTGTTGAATCCGTACAGCTGCGCAGGCGACTGGCCGACCACCTCAAGTCGCCCCTCGGGTTCCTCGTTTGGACGCAGATGAACGTACCCAGAGTCGCCAATGTTGGCGCTGTACAGCTTGCCTTTTAGCGCATCCAATGTCAATAGACACACGGTCGAGCTGCCCGCAGTGACCAATGCATCCTGAGTAACCCGTGCAAAAGCATGCTCGAGCACAGCCTTGGGCGAAGGAAACGACGCTTGTTTTTCGACGTATTGCGTCGCATAGTACAAGAGTGCGTTTGAAAAGTGCGACGGGTCGATGCCAGACTCTGTCCAACCTCCGACACCATCTGCCACACCCATCATCACAGACTCGCAGCTACTGGACTTGGAAATCATCAGCGCGTCTTCGCCGGCGTCACCACCCTCCAAAAGATCGGCGCGCCATTTGCCAAGCTCGCTTTCGGGATCAATCTTGCCGATGAGCTCTTTCTCCAGCGGTACATTTTTATCTTCACCGCTCTGCTCCGGCGTCTCGCGCGGCTTTGCAGCAAATGCGTACGCAGTCACAATCTGGGACATGAGCGACTCGGCACCGAGTTTGTGTGCAGTCGCGGTAAACGGTCGCTTGACCGGAACAACAGCGCGTGCGGGCGCATTTGGCACCACAAACCGCTTGAACGTATCAGCAGCTGCACACCCAGGCCGCCACGGACGAGTGCTGCGGATCATGGTGGTAGGGAAGAAACCGCACCGCGCACGCGTGGCATTTCCCTCCACGTCGCAAAAAAAAAACTCCACTTTTGCGTCGTATGGGAAAAGCGGCGAAAGGCGCAGGGAAGGCGGCGGCCAAGGCGGCAAAAAAGGCCAAGCAGGAAAAGGTGCGTGTGCACGGAGCGCTCATTTAGCTTGCCGAGCGGCGCGCGACCAAGCAGGCAAAAGGCGGCAAAAGCAAAAGCAAAGGACAAGTGGAGGAGGAGGACTTGGACGCACTTCTGGAGCAGTACCGTGCAGAGTGGGAGGAGGCGCATGCGTCCGCAGAGGAGAAAGCAGGCGTTTTGCCGAGCAGGCGCGCGAATGCCACCTTTACGCCGTGCCCTTTGGGAAACGATCTATGGATGTTTGGGGGCGAGTACTTTGACGGAGAAAAGTACGTGGAGCGTGCGCTGACCTAGGTGTCTATTTTATCAGGACCTCTTCCGGTACATTCCCGAGAAGAACGAGTGGCGCACGTATGCAAGTCATACACAGCCTGGACCGCGGTCGGCTCATCAAGTAGTCGCGTCGCCTGCAGGGGGCGGCCAGCTTTGGTGCTTTGGCGGCGAGTTTGCAAGCATGCGCCAAACCAACTTTCACCATTACCGCGATCTTTGGGTATACTCTATTGCACAACGTGTTTGGGAGCGTGTTGATACCAAGGTGCGGCCAAGTGGGCGCAGCGGGCACCGTATGGCCATGTGGAAGCACTTTATTGTGCTGTTTGGCGGCTTTGTCGATACGGGCGTGCGCACGTCCTACCTCCAGGATCTGTGGGTGTTTGATACACTCGAGTACAAGTGGCACGAGATCAAGCAAAATGATTTCCGGCGGCCGTCTGCACGGAGTGGATTTTCCTTGCTGCCGACGCCCGAGGGGATTGTCCTGTACGGTGGATACTGCAAAAAGTATATCAAAGGCCAGCGCACGCAGGGAATGGCACTTGACGATGCGTGGATGCTGCATATGGACGAAGATCTATTGAAACTGGAATGGTCGAAGCGCCGCAAGATCGGATACGCTCCAAACCCGCCTCGTTCGGGGTGTACGATGGCGCTGTGGGCGAATAGGAACACGGGCGTACTGTTCGGCGGCGTGACGGACACGGAGAACGACGAGGAATCGATGGAGAGCACATTTTGGAATGATTTGTTTGGCTACCAAATGACAGGAAATGGCCGCTGGATCAGCCTTAATTTGCGCAAACCCAAGAAGAAAGGGGAGGAGGATGTGGATCCACGCAATGCGCTACCGCTTATGCGGTACAATACCATGCTTGCCGTACAGCGAAATACCTTGTACATCTACGGCGGAATCTTTGAGAGTGGCGAGCGCGAGTATACCCTGGATGATTTCTACACCATCGACCTGTCCAAGATGAATCATGTCGAGTGTCTGAGGGCCTGTCCGATTGAGAAGCTGGAATGGAACGAGTCTGAATCGGAGGATGAGGGCGACGACGACGACGATGACGACGACGACGACGACGATGAAGAAGAGGACGAGATGGAGATGGAGCCAGAAGGCGTCGAGGCAGACACTGTGCCAGAGCACGAAGACGCGGAGATGCTTACCCTCGATGCTATCGACTTGCACGACGTGGACCTTGACGAAGACGGTACTGACCCTGCGCAACGAAAAGCCGAACTTAAGCAAAAACTAGCGCTACGTCAAGAGGCGACCAAGTTTATCGGCGTCTCGAAGAACACGGAGCGGTCCGAAGAGGATATCCTATCGACGCCCGAGCCAGGCGAAGTTTTACAAACGTTCTATTTGCGCACAAAGCAGTACTGGACCATGCGTGCGTTCGAATGCACACAAGGCGCGTCGCGCGGCAAACAATTGCGCCGTGATGGATTCGATGTGCGTACAGAATGCGACTCACGACAGCTTGCCGAGAAGCGATTCATGGAGTACAAACCGATTCTCGAAGAGATTGAGCACATACGTGCAGAGGCGGGCATCGAAGAGGAAGATTCGAGCGCACAAACGCGCCGCGCCGCCGGCACCGGCACCGAAAGCCGGCACCGCCGCTGAGCGCGGCGCTGGGGCGGCCGCTGCTAGCGCCCACACACCTCCACAAAACACGTCGGGTGCCGCGGCCATTCCGTAGTTGACCTATAAGGTGAATTCCCGATTCGGGACCTGTGCGGCGCGCGCTGCTTTCCATAGGTCTGATCTTGCTACGCCGTGGCCATGGAGACGCTAGAGAAGCTGCCGAAAGTACGTGGAGCGCTATACCCTGACGTTAGCTGCGGCAGTTTGATGCGTTCCCCAAGGTATGCCTGCGCGCCACTCATTCCAGACGCGAAGCATGCATTTCAAGCAGTCGTCGCGCGGCGGCCTCGTGACGGTGCTGGTGCTGTTGACCATGCTGATCATGGCGTACACAGAGCTGTGTGACTACTGGTCGCCCCACTACTTATATACCTTTTCGAACGCGGACCACATGTCGAGCAATATGCAGATCAACTTGGATATGACCGTCGCCGTGCCATGCCGAGGTACGTCTCTTTTCTTCTCACGCCAGATGTCACGGTCGATTTGCGCGATGTCACGGGTGAGTCTGTGCACTATATGCCGGCGAATATAGCCAAGGATTCGACCGAGTTCCTCGCGCAGAAAGAGCGCGCTGACACGTACGTCCTTCTCCTCTCTCACACCAGCCGCCGTAAAAAGATGCGCCTGGCGCAATTTGTGCGCAAGCCAAACACGCGCCACCCCATTGACCGCATCTCGAAGCGTGTATCCAAGTACGGCGCAAATGATCCTGCCACGGGCTTTGCACCGACAAACCCCCTTGTGCCGGACGGCGAAGCGTGCCGCGTCTACGGAACGCTGCTTGTGCGGCGCGTCACCGGGAACTTGCACATCACCGTAGTCAACAAGCAGATGTGGTCTGGCATGCCGGGTGGGACGTGGAGCAACACATCGCATGCGATTCACGAATTGAGCTTTGGCGTGCTGTACCCCGACATGGCCGAGCCGCTCGACTCGATGGTGACGGTTGCGCCGGAAGTCGGGGCCGTGTTTCAGTACTTTATCAGTGTCGTGCCCACGCGCTATCTGAGGAATGGCAAGACCGAGGTCCAGACGCAGCAGTATAGTGCGACCAAGTTCCTCCGCGATCCGTACGGGCCTCCTGCCGTCCCCGGCATCTACTTCCGCTACGATCTGGAAGGGCTCGAGATGACCGTGCACAAGAGCTACCGCTCTCTTGTTTCGTTCCTTGTGCGATTGTGTGCCGTGCTCGGCGGCATGTGGGTTTTTTCGAGCTACGGACTGCGCACGATGCACCACCTGCAGGGAGCCGTGCAGCTCCTCTCTATGCGCTTTCGCGGCGCACATGAAACTCCCGACACACGCGCCAAGCCATTTGACGATGCGCCCCGAGCTCCGTCGACGTGGGACACGAGCCAAAGCAGCGGCTATGCTACCGGCACGCCCCACTACAGCGCTAATTTGCAGGCGCATCCTGCGCACCGTACCCCAAGTAACCCGTATAATTAATCTACGACCACTTATTCTGCTTGGACAAAAGGGCTGCGGTTAGTATGGTGCCGCAGCGTACTTTTCAATCATATCCATCCCATCCATAGGACTGATGAGGATCAGTGCGGTCCCGCGCAGCACCGCGAGGCCCAGCGGACGCCGCGTGGTGGCATTGCCAGACTCGTCAAAGAGCGTCTCCTCCACCTCGTCCATCACGAGGTTCATGAGCTGGTCGTACCCCTTCAAGACCCCAATAACTAACGTTAGTATACACGCACGTACCCTCACGCCCCCCGGCAAACTTGACGCGGACTTGCGCGTCGACATATTTTTCCAAGTTCAGGATCGCTTCTTTTTTGCTTTTTTCCTGGGGGGCCGTGCCGCGCGCGCCGCCACGTCCACCGCCACGTCCGCCGCCGCGGCCGCTAAATCCATGATTTCCACGCGTCTGTCATTAGCATCGCACTTCACGCACCCGCTCCGCCATGGCACAAGGCAACTCTGCGCGCGCGGCCGTGGCGCTGGTGGAAGCCACGTGGCAATGCTGCGCCAATCACTGCACGCCTACATCGCGGCCGACGCACGCGCATTCGGACAGTCATGTGACGCAATACGGAGCATGCCTACGACGCTTGCGGCGCGGCACGGCACGGCAGCTCTGGGCGCGCAGCTAGACAGATGCATTTCTACTCTACTGACGCAAGCACGGCCGCGGTCATATCCGCAGCCGCCGCTTGCAGCTGCTCGATTTCGGGAGGATGCGCCACGGTCCAGTGCACCTCGGGCTCAGGGGCAAGTGCATGACTCGCGAGGAGCCGCGCAAGGTTGTGCAGCACAGCCAGCATCTCTGTGCGAGCGACCGTGCACATCACATTTGTATCGGAGGCAGGAAACAAATGCAGCGTCGCGGCGACCAGAGCATGTGTGCGCTCTGTCGCCTGCTGCAATGCGTGACGCTCGGAAGAATCCAAGGCGCCTCCCACCGCCTTGGCCATGAGCGGCGGCAGCAGCTGCGGCAGTGCAGCATAGTCCAAAAACACACGACCCCCCTCGTTCCAGTGCTGCACGGTAAACGGACGCTGGTTCTCGCGAGCAGCTTGCTCCGCGCGCTGGAACGGCGAAAAGAGCTCGACAAGCAGCGCGGGATCGCCGCGGACAAATGCCTCGGGTGCAAGGTACGTGACGGCAATGCGGTGTGCCGCACTCAGCGCGCCGGCCTCGAGCCAGCACTGGTACTCGCGGTAGTAGTCGTTGGCGGCGTGCGCCGCCACCGCCTTCGCTTCCCAGCACCACGCGCTGGGGATTTGGAGGACTGCCAAGAAGGCGGCCTCGTCGTCGAGCGCGGCGCTGTTGCGCTGCAAGAGTGCGTGGAGCGCAGATGCACGCACAGAAGCGTGCTCCAAGTAGAGAAGGACAAATGCGGCCCAGGTCCACGCGCCGCTCGCCTCGAGCTGTGCAGCATAGGCCAACGTGAGCCGCGCGCCTTGCTCGCTCTTGGGCAGCGGCGCGCCCGGCACGGCGTCCTCTTCGGCGTCGGTGAAGTCGCGCAGGCGAAGCGCGCGCGCAAGAAGCACATACACGTGCCAAGGCAGCGTATGGTCGACGGCGCTCGGGCCAAAACTGCGCGCGTCAAGGGCGCGCTCGAGCGGGTAGGCTGGATCGACGTGGAGCTTGAGCAGTTCGTACATGGCGTCCCACTCCGTCTCGGGGTGCTGTGCGAGCGCACGGCGCGCGAGCACACCGAGGTGGGTAGCATCGCGGTACGCGGGAAGCGGCGGTGCAGTGTCGCCGTGGCGCGTGAGTGCCGCTTCGTAGCTATCGACGCTTGCCTTGAGCTGCGCTTCCCACGGCACGGCGTACCATACGTGGAGGCCCAGCGCACGCCGCCAATCGAGGCCGTGCGCAATGGCGAGCGAGGCGTTTTGCGCGTCGGGCGGCGTGCTGAGAACATTGCCGGAAAGCAGTTCGTACACGCGGCGCATGGGCGGCGCGATGAATGGATCGACATGTTCGGCGCGCCAGACATCGAGCTGCTCGGCAAGGTATGCGCGCGTGGCAGCGTCGCCGCCTGCCTGTGCAACAAGCGTGGCGAGCCGAGGATCATGCGCCTCGAGCGCCGCGTCGGCGGCTTGTTCGATTTGGTAGCCGGTCATGTAGGCAAACACAAGCTCGGGCTTGCGCGAGGCTGCGACATGGGCACGCACATCGTTTTGCACTTGGCCGGCGACGGCGCGCGCAAGCCATGCAGAGAAAGCCGCTTTGCGGCGCAACTGCTCGACGCGCGTCTGCAGCGATGGCGCGTGGGCGATATGGAGCTCGATGGGATCAAAGAGCGCGGCACCGAGGTGCCAGAGCTGTGCATCGTAGCGCTTATCGTCAGGGGCATAGAGCTGTGCAATCGTGGCAAAGCGAGTACCGGGTTTGGGTTGGGCAAATGGGATGCCATCAAGCGTGGAAATCACGGCGTTGTGCAGCTGCGTTTCGAGGAGAGGCGTTGCCGCGCTCACGACGCTCTGTGCACGCTCGACGCAGCGCATGCGCAGTGTGCTGAGAAGATGGGGGGCGTGCTGCGTGCCGTTGTCCACATAGACGAGGCGGGGGCCCCAACCGATGCGAAAACTACGCGCAAACGAGAGTGCAGGATCACGTGAAAAGAGGCCTTGGTTTAGGATCGAGTCGGGCAATGGGACTCGGACGTGGGAAACGGGGGATGTGGAAGGAGCGGGTGCATCGGCGGCATCGGCATCGGCGGCATCGGCATCGGCGGCATCAGCATCAGCATCGGCAGCTCCAGCAGCTCCAGCAAATCCAGCAAATCCAGCAACTTCAGCAACTTCAGCGGCACCGATTTCAGCATCCATTCCAGGCACTACACTCCCACTGCGGGGACCATACATCATGCCTCCAGCCGGTCCCTGGCTCGGAGGCGCCTGCCCAAAAAAACTCGCGCGCATAACATGCACCTTGCGTGCCTCTGTACTCTGCCTTTGCATCCGCACAACATCCGGCACTGCCGTGCTACGCAATGGCGCATCGCGCATAGCAGGCGCCCAGTCCTCTTCTTCGTCCTGCTCGGAAAGCTCGCTTTCGCGCAGCGTACTGCTATCGCTATCGCCAAGCTGCATCGGCGGCGGCGAATCGTCGCTCGGGCTTGACGGCGTCTCGTCGTCGCTATCGTCTAGCCCATAGCGCGAAAAGTGCTGCACAATAAACGTCCACGTCCCTGCGGCAGCGTCGTAGGAAACAAACTCTGTTTCTTTTTTGTTCTTTAGCTTCGTAATGTGCTGCTTCACGCGCGGCAAGGATGCATCGCGCAGCGGCTCGCGCGTTGCGCGGTCGAGCGGCCAGCATCCTTCAAGCGATACACGCGCGGGAACATTGAGTCCTTGGCCGAGCGGGGATTTCGGCACAGGCACGTAGCCATGCTTGAGGCCATCGAGCGGCGTATCTGATGCGAGGTCGTCGTCCTGTGGGTACACAAAGCACTCTTTCGCACGCAGCTGGACAACGCCGCCTGCAATGTAGCCGAGATCAGGCACAGTGGTAAGGTCGACGGGCTCGAGAAAAGCAACTTCGCCGAACCCAAGCCTGCGCACGACGAAATCCGGCACAGCAGCAAGCTCGTCGTACTGCAGCGCACGCAGCGCGGCCAAACTCGGCTCCGTGGCGTAGTCGCCGTGCTTTGGCGGGGGCAACGGCGCGGCGCTAGGCTCTGCGCGCGGAAGCACAAATGCGCTCGTATCGTCCGGCGCGGGCGATTGCACGACGCGCTCGGCGGCAGGAGAAAAGCGCGCGCGGGAAATGTGAAGCGGGGTTGCTTCGCGGCGCGTGCGCTGCGCCGCGCCAAAGCTCGTGTCGCCGTGGAGGACAAGGCGCTTGCTTGTGGAGCGCGGAAGGAAAGCCTGGGGCGATAAGGAGGGCGCATCGCTCGGGCCGCTAAAGAGGCTCGTCGCGCGGAGGGGCGTTGTGCTCCGCGCCAAGGCAGGCCCCGGCGTGCTTTCGCGGAAAGGCGTGCGTTCGCGTGCAGAGCCTAGCTCGAGTGCGGGCGTCGCGCCACGCAGTCTTGTCACACGCACGGCGTTGCGCGGCGAAGAGCGGAACGGAGAAACGAGCGGGGGCTTGTTTTTCGGCGCGACATTAAAAGGCAGCGGCGCTTGCGGCGCGGTGTTGGCGAGAAGCGCGTCGGTGCCGTATGGATTCGTGGTGAGTGTGGGCGGCGTGCCAAGCGATGGCGCGGGTGCCGACGCGCCGAGCGGCTTTGCCATGCTCTGGCCAAAGACGTTGTTTTGGGGTGCAGGCTGGCTTTGGCCAAACAGACTGGACGGCTGTGCAGGCTGGCTCTGGCCAAAGAGCGAGGTGCTTGGCGCGCCTGCGCTGGGATTTCCAAAGGAAAAAAAAGGCTTTTGGGCGCTAGGCGCCGTGCTCCCACCCAGCGAAGGGGCAGGCTGGCTCGGCTGGGAAAATGGCGCGCCCTGTGCGGGCGGCTGCGCACTTGCGCCGAAAAGCGGGGTGCTGGGCGCCGCGGGCTTCGCGCCAAACGTGCCGCCGCTCGGCTGGGCTGGCTGGCCGAAGCTGAAGCCGGTGCTCCCGCTTGTGCCTGGATTCGTGCCGGGCGCAGGCGCGATGGTGTTGGCCGGAGGGCGATTAAAGAGGCCGCCGGCGGGCTGTGTGCCTTGGCCAAAGAGCGACGTGCCCCCCGGCGCAGGGCCGGTATTGGCAGGCGTGCTGCCCGTGCCAAAAGAAAACGCAGGCTTGTTTTGGTTTTGCGTGTTCGTATTGAAACCACCAAACGTGCTCGCCGTATTGGCCGGGCCTCCCGGCGCGCTCCCGAAAGGCTGGGAGCTCGGTGCGGCGGGCTTGGCGCCAAAGGAAAAGCTGGGCGTGCCTGCGCCGGTGCTGGCCTGCGGCGTGGCGTTGTTTTGGCCAAAGACGCCGCCGGCCGGCGTGGATGCGCCGAAAGAAAAGCCCGTGTTTTGCTGTGTGGCTGGCGGTGCGGCTGGCTGTGCCGCGGGCTGTGCCGAGGACGCGCCAAAGGCGCCGGAAAAGAGCGGCCTGTTCTGTGTGCCTTGGGCATTGTTGGCGCCGAAAGAAAAGTTGCTCGTGCTCGGCTGCGTCGCGCTTGCGCCGAACGAGAAGTTGGCCGGCGGCTGCGCCTGGCCAAAAGGCGCAGCGCTTTGGTTTTGTGCTTGGTTCTGGCCGAAAAGGGAGGTCGGCGCTGCGCCGAAAGCGCTTCCGGCCGGCTTGTTTGCACCAAACATGCCCGTGCCGGCATTGTTCTGTGCGCCAAACATGCCCGTGCTCGGCGCCGCGCTGGGCGCCGGCTGGCCGAATGCATTGGGCGCGGCGCTGGGCTGCCCAAACATGCTGCCCTGGGGCTGCGACTGACCAAAGGCGGGCTGCGCGCCTTGCGCTGGCTGCGCGCCGTAGCCAAACGCGGGCGCAGCGCCGGGCGCAGCGCCGGGCCCAGTCGTGCCTTTTTGCCTGCCTTGCTGGTAGTCCTGCAGACGCAATTCTTCGGGGCTCATGCTTGCATACGCGGGCATGGACGAGATGGACTGGTGGACATCCCAGCTTTTGGCGTGTGCCTTCGGCTCGTTCGGCGTAGCGTCTTCGCGGAACGGCGCAAAAGGCACCGTGGCGCTTCCCTGGGTCACCGAGGGCTGCGCCGGGACGGCCGCGGCGCCGAATGGGCCGAATGCGTTGGGCTGCGGCGCGGCCTGCTGCCCGAAAAAGCCCGGCGTGCTGCTAGGCGCATTGAAGGCCGTGCCTGGCGCAGGCGCAGCGCCAAACGCGGTCTTTGGCGGCTGTGCGGCGCCGCCAAACGTTCCAAAGCTCGTTTGCGCAGGCGGGGCAGTCGAAGCGCCAAATGTGCCGAAGCCAGCGGCGGGCTTCGGCGCGCCAAACGAGCTGCCTGCCGTATTTTGCCCGAACGAGAACGGAGCAGGCTGCCCAGGCGTGCTGGCAGGCTGTCCGAACGCGGGCGTCGTCGCGGGCGGCGTTTGGCCAAACGCAGGCGTGGTGCTTTGGCCAAACGCCGTGCCGAAGCCGCCCGGCGTGGCTTGTCCAAACATGCCGCCGCCTGCACTCTGCGTCGTGTTGTTCGCGCCCTGGTTCTGCTGGCCAAAGCCCGTGAACGACTGAGCACCAAACATGGAGCTACGCGCGAGACGCGGTGCAAGTGCAGACGACGCGGTGCGGCGGCGCCGGGCCGTTGCAAAGCACGTGACTATGGACCGTTGGTGGAGGCGCGCACGGCTGGACGCGGGCGGCGCAGGCACCCAAGGGAAGGAAGAGGGGAGAATCGATCCAACATTGCTTGCCACTAGCGAATGTCTACAAGAATGGTTACAAAGACGGAGTACCGCTGCAGCTAGGACGCCAATCCAGCTGCACATGACCGTCGAGCCCTGTCAAAACACCAAAATAAAAAAGACGTGCTTACATTTCGAATCGGTACGGCGGAGCTTCCGTCCACTGGTCCCCGAGCACCTCCTTGGTGTTGCTGTGGTCAAACCGCGGCAGCTGCGCAAGTTCGCCCTTGACAACAAAGGCCGACAAGGGAACAAGGGGGTTGGTGGACTCGGGCTTCGCGGCTTCGCGCTGGAATGCATCGACCCACTCTTCGTACGGCACCTCCTTGAGCGGGTGTGTGTCCTTGGGACGCGGGAAGTCGGAGCTCTCCAGCGTTTTCTCGTTGCGGATGTGGAAAACGTCGTGTCCACTGTCCCATGTACGCGGCGTCGCGACAAGTTTGCCGAAAATCTCGGCAAACCAGTCCGACGAGGTTTCGGTAAACCGGCTGTGCGTTTTGGGCGCCATGCCCATCTGCACAAAGCCAGAAAGCATGCGGTAGAGGAAGCTGTCGGGGTTGGGGATGTAGCGCGAGGTGGCGCTGCCACCAAGCACACCCGGACGGATGGTGATGGCAGGCACGCCGCGCTCGTGCATGCGGCGACAGAGCATCTCCGAGACCCACTTGGACTGCGAGTAGCCGTTCCAGAGTGAGTTGCTGAGCGTGCGGATGTCGAGGTCCTCGCGCACAAGCTCGTCCTCGCGCGGCTTGTTGGTAAAGGTGAGCCACATGTTGGTGGAGCCGATGTTTGCGACGGCCTTGACCTTTTGGTCCGCGGCAAGGCGCAGCACTTCGCGGGTAGACAAGACGTTGATGTCGGCAATGCCCTGGTAGCCGATCAAGTGGTCCGCGCGGCCGCTCGCGTGGACAATCAGGTCCACACTGCGCGCAAGCGCGTCCCAGTCCGCGACGGCGAGGCCGAGGCGCGGCTTGGTCACGTCGCCGACGACAGCACTAACCCGGTCGAGATGCTGCAGCGTGGAAAGCTCGCGCTTGGCCGCCACGTCCCTGATGCGGTCCATGCCGCCAGGGGCAGAGTGACGCACCAAGGCAATGACACGCGCGTTGGGAAGCGCGTTCAGCACACCCTCCAGCGCACTGCTGCCGAGGAAGCCCGTGGCGCCAGTGACAAACACCGTCTGCTTCGACTGCGGCGCAAGGGTCGACGAGGTAAACGGCACGAGGCCGTCGACAGAGCGCGGAAGATCGTCGAGCTTGTCGACCTCCGCGGCGTAGTTAAACGCAACAATGGGCTCCGTTTCAACCTTGTGAGCCACAGGCGCGGGGCGCCCCTTGTTCGCGGGCGCGTCGGCCTTGGCCGGCGCGTCGCTCTCATCGCGCGCGTCCTCGACAATCTGGCGAAGGGCGGCGACAGAGACGGGGCCGAGAAGTTGCAGCTGCGTCACGGTCACGCCAAACTCGGACATGAGAATCGCGCTGAGCTTGGAGGCAGAGAGCGAGTCGAGGCCGAGTGTGGACAAAAACATGGTGTCGTCGACCGTGTCGATGTCGACGTTGAGGAGCTTGCCGAGGAGCACACCGACGGGATCGGCAGCGGTCTCGTCGTCGCCCACATCGCCCTCGGCATCGTCGAGGTGCTCGACAAGGTGCGAGATGGACCAGATGTTGGCCGGGGAGATTTCGTACATCACCTTCCAGTCCATGGGCTGGATAAAGTAGCCCGCGTGGTTGTCGCCGCCCATGATAAGACGCCCGATGGACTGCGCAATGGACGTGCAGAGCTCACGCGAGTTGCACGCAAGCGCGTCCATGACCTTGAGCGCGGCATTGTTGGTGTTCTTGGAGCGCATCTGCGCATAAACACCAATGTCCGAGATGGCCGGGACGGCGTAGGAAATCACGTTGTGTCGCTCTTGCGCAAAGCGGTTAAAGTAGGTCTGGGCAGCGTTGTAGTTCGCCTGACCGGGGTTGAAGAAGAGAGCAGCGGTGGAAGAGAAGAGGAAGAAGAAGTCGAGCTTGGTAATGTCGAGCTGGCTCTGGACGACGTTGAGCGCGCCAATCTTGCTCTGCATCACTGTGTCAAACTTTTCCTTGTCCATGTTCAGGAACTGGTCGTCGCGCAAAACAACCGACATGAGGAACACGCCGCCAATGGGCGCAAGCGTCTCGGCCGTGTCAAACACATCGCGCATCGCTTGGGGGTTGAGCGCGTCGGCGGCCATCACCTTGATGGTCACGTCGGGGAACGCGGGATCGCGCACGAGACGCTCGAGCGCAAGACGGTCCGAACGCGAGATGAGGCCGCGGCGGCCCGTCAAGACAATGTTGCGAGCGCCGAGGTACATGAGGAACTGCGCAAGACGCGGCCCAAGACCACCACAGCCACCGATTAGCACGTACGACTTGCGGGGATCGTACACCTTGTACCCATTCCACAGCACTGTCTTGGCGCCGGGCAGCACTTCCTCGGAAAGGTCGGTGACGACCTTGCCAATGTGCTTGCCGCTCTCCATAAGCTTGTACGAGGCAACAAGGCCATTTGCGCCCTTGAATTCGTGGCCGACGAGGCACTTAAACGGCTCGCGCGCATGCTCCGCGGCAATCTCGTCAAAGAGACTCGCGAGGCGCTGCGGCGCATAGTTGCCGAGAAGGCCGAGCTCGACGGCAATGTAGTTGATCGCCTTGGCAAAGCCACTCATCGACATCGGGTTGCCCGCCAAGTGGTCGCGCTTGGAAATGTCGACAAAGCGGCCGAGGTAGTCGAGCGAGTCAATGCCGGCTTGGAGTGCAGCGCCTTGGAGCGAGTTGAGCACCACGTCAAAGCCCGTGCGCCCGCGCTTCGCAAGCCAGTCGCGCCCGCTCTGGAGCCACTCGGCAATGACACGCGAGTTGGCCATGTTCTCGTAGGGGACGCCGAGGTGCTTGTGGAGATAGTCGCGCTTCTCCTGGGAAGAGACGGTGCAGAAGACTTCCAGGCCTTTGCGCTGCGCAATCTGGATCGCACAGAGACCCACACCACCAGCAGCGGCATGGATAAGCACCTTTTCACCCGCGCGGATTTGCGCAAGGTGCACCAGGCCGTACCACACCGTGCCGTAGGCAATGGGGTACGCCGCCGCCTCGAGGTTGCTCATGTTGCTGGGAACCTTGGCAAGAGAGTACTCGCTCGCGGTGGCAACCGTGCCTTCGCGCACACCGCCCGACGTGCCCATCACACGGTCGCCCACCTTGAAACGCGTAACGCCGGAGCCCACCTCGCGCACGACACCGGCAAACTCCGAGAGGCGGTCGGTGGCGGGCAAAAGGCCCGTGGCAGAAAGGATGTTTTTAAAGTTGAGCGCCACGGCATCGCTCTGGACCTGCACATCGTGCTCAGCCACAGGGACAGGAGTGTGCAGGTGCGGCGCAATGGCCTGCACCGAGGCAGGCTGGCCTTCGACGAGCTCGAGCACCCAGTCGCGTCCTTGCATCTCGGTGGGGTGTATCGTGGTTTGCTTTACCAAGCGGCGCCCGTAGAGGCGCCCGTTCCTGACAAGCGTAAAGACTTCCATCGAGCCCTCCGCGTCGCGCTCGATAAAGAGGTCGAGGAGGCCGTCGCGCTGGGCGCGCGTGTACGTAGGATCGAACCCAACAAACATCGCGCGGAGCGTTACGAGCTCGTTGGTAATCGTGCCGGCAAGACCAATCGCGCGCGCGCCGTCGGTCGTATCATCAGCAAGGATCCACAAATTGCCCCTGGGCGAGTCGCCATACGCCTCCCGGATCGCAGGCACGACGAGATACTCAGTGTCGGGCTTGTGGTAGTAGACCAGCGCATCGCCCGCGCGGCGGAAGTGGCCGCTGTCCAAAACGGACTTGGTGGGAATCACACCAAGGTTGGGCCACGCCGCATTGTCGCGGCGCGTGGAAAAGAGCTGGAGGGAGGGCGTGTCGGCAAGCGCTTGGAGACCCAGCGAGGACGGGTTGGGAGACGGGGTGCGGAAAAGGAGGCGCGCAAGCGGGCCGCCAGAGTTCGCCTCGACGTAGAAGGCGTAACCGCCCGGGATGAGGAGCGCGTCGACAGCAGCGACGGTCGCCATCGCATCGACCGAGGTGCGCAAAGAGTCCGTGACAAAGGCAAGGTCAAACGTCGCAGGGATGGTGCGCTTAAAGGCGTCAATGGCATCGGGCACGTCGTAGGGGCCGGTAAAGAACTCCGGAGTGCCTTTGAGCGCCGAGGCGACATTCAAGCGCACAAGGTCGATGTAGATGCCGCGCTTCTGCGCCCATGCCACCAGCGGCTGCATGGAGATCTTGCGGCGGCGGCCGTAGAGCTCGAGGACGCGGTAAACGCGGCGCGGCGTTTGCTCGCGCGAAGAGGTAATCAGGTGCTCGGCCATGGCCACAAAGCTAAGCGCCACTTCCTCGCTGACGCCCGGCAAGTCAAAGAGGGCGTCTTGGAGGTCGTCTGCACAGACAGCCGCTGCATTGCCGCGGCGCGTGGCCTCAGCAACGACGCCGCTCTCGTCCTGTTGCGCCATGTCTGCGGCAAACTGGGCGGCGAGGGGCGCCTCAAGAGAGAATGCGTCGGCGAGAGGCGTGGTAGACTCGAAGCAGCGCGGCTCCCAGCTCTCCGTGTAGGCCTCGCGTTCCTTGGCCGTGTCCTTGATACGCGTGCACTCGAGGCCACGCAAAAAGGCAAGCGTCTTGCCCGTGTTGCGGTCAAACATCAGAATGTTGTGCTTGATGTTCTGGTCGTTGCTGATGAGCGTTTGGACGTAGAGGACAATCTGCTTCGCAGCACGGATCTCCTCGGGGGAGGCGCGCAGCGCAAGAATGTCGAGAAGGTTCGGCAAAAAGGCATCCACACCGAGCTTGGTGCCGTCAAACGGCAGCGCAGGAATCCACGTGCAGAGGAAGGCAGAGTCGAGAAGACCGGGGTGGAAAACCATCCCGTCGGCCTCGGGGCCGTCCCAGAGGTCGGGAAGGACGTCGACAAAAGCAAGGTAGTCGTCCTCGCGGGTGGTCGAGCCGCGCACTTGGTTGATCATACCAAAGGCGGCAGTGTGCTGCGAGCCGTTGGGCTTCAGGCGGTCGTAGAAGGTCTGGCCGTCCATGATAATGTCAAAGTGGCTAAGCCAGTCCTCGCCAAAGACCTCGGTGATGCTGTTCGGGCCGATGGGGGTGTACTCGGGCGACATTTGACCGTGGGCGTGGAGCTGGTCGAAAATAATCCCGGCGTCGTTCACCGCATTCTTGCCCGAGCTGCGGAACTCCCAGCCGTTGTTGATGCCGGTAGTGATGAACTGGGCGTACTTGGGCGAGGTGTCCTCCTCAATGACAAACGCACGGTTGATGTGCATGTTGGTAATGGTACGTGCGCCAGCCTCGAGCGCAGCTTCGGCGTAGCCCGCACCGGGGAAGACAATCGTACCGCGGATCTTGTGGCCCTTGGTCCAGCTGTGCGTCTGGGCATTGATGCGGAAGAGAGCGCTGCACAGGGGAGGACCAGCGTCGCGCTGGCGGATGTGCTCGGGGAACGTGGTCTCGTGCGGCGGGTTCTTGAGCGGCTGGAAGGGATACTCGGGGAGCTTCTCGACGATGGCATTGATGCCCATGGGGCGGTCCACAAACTGGTCGTTGTACAGCTTGTACACAATAATGCCGCGCTCGCCGGCCTGCATCGCACTGCCGACGGCGGTGAGGAACTGCGAGACTTCGCTCGGGGTGTCCTTCGTCTCGCCCTTCTTGAAGTTGGGGCGGCGCGCAGACGAGACAATCGAGGTGCGCTCTGCGCCGGTGGCGCGGCAAATCTCGTCCATGTAGGAACCCAGCACGGCGTGGGGCGCAATCTCCACGATCAAAAGACCGCGGTCCTTTTCCTTGCGGTATGCATTGAGCGCCTCGATCGACTCGCGGAAGAGCACGGGACAGGAGACATTGTCCCAGCAGTACTCGGCAGTGAGCGAGGTGCCTTTCTCGAGCATACGCCCTTCGACGGTGGAGATAAAGCGGCGCGTGGGCACATTCTTTTCTGCATCAACCAGGGGGTAGACTTCAGAAAGAAAAGGCTCTTTGCAGGGCATCACCATCGGGGAGTGGTACGGACCGCCGACACGCAGCTGGCGCGCGAAAATGCCCGAGGCTTCGCAGCGCTTCACCAACTCTTCGATCAGGTGCGTCGCGCCGGAAACAGAGACGGCAGACGTGGAGTTAGAGGCAGAGACCCACAGACCGGTGGTGGTGTTGTGCTCGCGCATGACCTCGTCAATCAAGCGTGCGCCCTCTTCGCGGCTAACACCGAGGGCGGCCATGGAGCCGTCGATAGAGTCGAGAAGAGCAAGGGCGTTGGAGCGTGCAATAGCGGTGCGGATGGCCTTTTCGTGCGTAAAAGCGCCGGAGGCGTACATCGCAGCAATCTCACCGACAGAGTGGCCCATCACGACGTCAGGCACGACGCCGAGCGAGACCCAAAGGTCAAACAGCGCAATCTGGAAAATGGTGATGGAAATGACAATCAGCTCGACCGTCCAGCTCTCCACCTGCGCGTCGCGCTCGGAGTCAAACATGCCATTGTCTTGGAACTTTCTTGAGTGGAACTTTTCGACAATCGCAAAGCTCGTGTTCACAGAGTTGCGGAAGGCAGCAAAGCGCGCGTAGAGGTGGCGGCCCATATTTTCGTGCTGCGGTCCTTGGCCACAAAAGACAAACGCCTTGATGGGGTTGAAGTCGGGGCTCGAGGTGGCAGTCGTCTCGCCAAAGGTGAGGGGCTCGTCAAGGGAGCCGACGGCAAAGGTCATGTTGGGATGGCCACGCGCGCGCTCCGTCATGGTGCGTGCAAGGAACGAGGCCTGCAGTGGATCTTGAAGGTCGGCCCAGCTCTCCTGGACCGAGGTGCTCAGCGAGGTGACCGCGCGGTTGGACAAGGCACCGACGGCGACGAGCATCGGGTCGCGAAAAGAGAGGGGCGTGATCGTTTCACGGAGAGACACGTTAGGCTCGCGCTCCATGACCGTGTGCGAGTTGGCACCGCCGAAACCAAAGGAACTGAGAGAGACGATAAATTTGCCGTCCTTGCTCAGCTTGCTCTCGGGCAGCGGCTCGACTTCGGTTTGGACCTTGATCTTGTATTCGTCCCAGTGGATGCGGGGGCTGGGATCCTTGAAGAACAGGTGGGGAAGCATGAGACCAGTGTCGAGCGTGTAGCACGCCTTGATAAGACCGACAAGGCCGGCGGCGGGCTCGAGATGGCCGACATTGGTTTTGGCAGAACCAATGCGGAGCAAATCGTTCTCGGCGCGGCCAGGCGTAAAGACCTGGCCGACGGCGTTGGCTTCGATGGGGTCGCCGACAGGCGTGCCTGTGCCGTGGCACTCGACATAGGCCGCCTCACAGGGCTTGCGGTTGGCTTCGCGGTAGGCCGCGTAGGTAGCAGCCTTCTGCTGAGGACCGTCGGGAAGTGTGATACTCTTACCTTTCCCGTTGGCGTTGATGGCAGAGCCGGTGACTTCGGTGTAGATGTGGCTGCCGAGGCGCTTGGCCTCCTCGGTACGCTGCAAGACAATGACCGTGCAGCCCTCGCCACGAACATAACCATCAGCGCTGGCGTCAAACGTGTGGCAAATACCCGTGGCAGAGAGCGTTCCGAGGGTCGAGAAAGACAGGGAGGCATCCGGCGTGAGGATCAAGTTGACAGCGGCAACAACTGCCATGTCGCAATCACCGCGGAGAATGGCAGTACGGGCAAGGTGCAAGCAAGTGATACTCGAAGAGCAGGCCGTGTCGAGGTAGACCGAGGGGCCGCGCAAATCGAACAAGTAGGACAAACGGTTGGCCTGCATGGAAAAGGCAGCGCCTGTGGCGCTGTACGGACCCATGTTGTACATGTCTTTGCCGACGTTATGCACATCCGGAGAACCTGTAACGTAAACACCCGTGTTGGTACCACGGTAGTTGATGCCTGAATCTTCAAGGGCCTGGAAGACGACCTCGACAAGCATCAGCTGATGGGGGTCGAGCATCTTGGACTCTGCAGGGGAAATACCAAATTCAAGCGAGTCAATTTCGGTGTGGGGGTCGACAAAACCACCCTGGTCGGTGACGACCTTGCCGGGAACACCGCCCAGCTGGGTCATGGCTTTGGCATTCCAGCGGTCAGCAGGAACTTGGCCGATGGCGCAGCGGCCTTCTTTCAGAAGCTCAAAGTATTCCTTTTTGTCGCGGGCACCTGGCAGGCGAACACCGATTCCAACAACAGAGAGGCTTGGGGGCCTAAAGTCCTCGGTATCGTTTACTGTGGCAGGGGACATGATGTGCTCGCAGGAAAACGGGGGTTTTTTTAGAGTAATGAACCTGTTCTAGTAAAGCGTGGCGCGCACTTTACAGCAACAGTAATGCTTTCGTGTAGCAATAAAACACTGACCGAACCAGCGGAAAGTATAACAAGTCTAGACAAGAGTGGCGCTTTGTCCGACTTTACGTTGGAAGAATGGAATAGGAGTGGATAAGCAGGCGCTGAACGACTTTTGGGTTAGCAGTGTCGCGCTGCCGCTCTGCACTTTTTCCCTTCCTACATCTACGCCCTATAAATGGGCCAATCTGTGTTTGCAAAAACATGCCGGGCCTTCTCCGAGGCAATTTCTCGTCCTTCGTCGCCTGCATTGGTGCAGCGAGGCGCAATGTGTGCCGCTTTATAACGCTCGCTGATTGGCGGAACTAAAGTGAACATCTCTTGTTTACGAATTCAAAGGGCGGTGTGTTGGTGCTTATCTCTTAGTCATCTATGACACCGCGGAATAAAACCGACGGCCGAGGCGCGAGCAAGGCATTTGCGCCACGTCACGCGGATTCGTAATACGAGAAGTCGAGCGGATCACCCAATGAGGACGCTGAATCACGTGCATGCGCCATGGGCGCCGGTGTCCCATGGGACGGATCGTTTGGCGCGTGGAGCAGCGCAGTGAGGCGCCGATCCATGTGGTCAGCAGACGCAATGCTCTCCCGGATGCGCTCGTAGCGATCGGACTTAGAAGAAAGGGTCTTTTCTTCGAGGACCATGCCGGCGTCGTTTTGGAGCGCTTCTCGAAATTCTCGTATATTGCGCCATAGTTCCCAGATCTCGGCACGCGAAGTCTCGATGTTCGACATGAGGCTCTCTTGCTGCGTCGCAAACTCTTGCAGTGTGTCCTGGAACGCAGCAGGGGGACTAGCTGATGCGGCGCTGTCAGGCAGGAACGGAAGTGCCTTGGTTGTATGTACAGGCGGCTGCAGGGGAGGTGCATCAGGGGAGGGCGCCACTCGTGTGCTGCTTATTGTTGCAGGAGGTGTAGAGAGCGTAGTGTGCAATGGCTCGGTGGTGGTAGTATACGTGTGCGCAGGCAAGGCAGGGAGCTTTGCTGAGCTGGGGGCGGTGCTGAGGCTCGCTTCGTTGCGCGGCGCTCGGTCTGCCTTGCGCGGAGCGCGTTGGGTGTTCGGGACATTTGCGTAGAAAGGCGAGAGACTTTTGAATACGGTGGGACTGCTGAGGGGCACAGTGCGATGCATGGTGGGACTCGGCATCGGAGGCGATATCCTCGAAAGTTGCGGCGAATTGGTGGAGAAGGATGGCACAGGCGAAGGGGGTAGTGGCGATGCATGCGCTGGGCTCAGCGGCGACGCCAGTCTTGGCGACGCATGCGCCGTTGATCCCATGTTCGGCGATCCCAGCGCCGACCCCAGCACCGACCTTACGCTTTGTGTTTCTTTTAGCCAGCCCACACCCGAAGCGGGGCTGGACATGGCCACGCCTTGTACATTCACCTGGCTGTCCCTGTCCTGCGACAATACACTGCTCCGCCCGTACTCGTCGTCTGTGTCCTGCAATACAGACAAAAATGTATCGGTGGCCGACGCTGGCGAGCATAGCAGCGCAGCGTCCATTTCGTCCGCAGACTGCGTTTCTCCCGACATGGCTCGCAACGGTGCAGGTGCATAATGCGATGGAGACGGCGTGTCGGAAACGTGTATCATGGTCTGGAACGCATTGTCAATCTGTACAAACGGCGTCGACAATGCGGTGCTGGCAGCGGTGCTGGCAGCGGTGCGCTCTGCAGGTGTCGTGTCCGACGTTGCTTCAACAGGAAGCGGCTTGTTGGAATTGGAAAAACTGGATGCAGACGACGGCATACTTACACCTCCAACAGACATGCCGGATACGGAAGGAGAAATCGAGCTGCTTTTTTGCGGCGGCACATCCAATGCCGGCGACGTGGGTGACGAAGCTGCAGAGATCGTCGACATGGCCATAGCGACCGGTGTGCTTTGCTTTTGCTCGAGCGAGCCACGTAACGTGTCGTGCGTAGAAGAGTACGGGGAGCGCTGCGGAAGACTCGACACGATGCTGTTGCTGCGCTCGCCGCGGAGCGGCTTGAGCCCGCCATCCACCTCGGGCAGTGGAATGGCTATTTTTGGGCGCGTGGGCGAGGCAACACTGACTCTGTATGCACTCGCACTCGCCTCTGTGGAGCCCACCGAGCCAGAGCGCAACGCGACGCTTGAGAGGGAAAATAAAGAAGCACTGCCATCGTACATCACCGACGAGGTGGGCGACGGCACGAGATCATTTGCAAAGTAGTTAACGCTCGTAGAGCCGGCAGGAGAGGCTGTGTACTTGGACGGTTTGTGCTGGAGTGCTTCGGAAAGCGTGCTTGTAGACGCATTGCCACTCGCCATCCTGAGATCCGCGACAGAATTGCTCGTGGTGCGTGTGCGCGGCAAGCTCATAGAGCTCTCAGATCGCGGAGTAAAGCGCGTCAAGTCCAATGCACCGAAGCGGCTCGCAGACAAAGGCGTACTGGTTTTGGCACCGCCTTGCGGCATCGAGTCGCTTGTCGGCGTGCGCTGCTTCGCCCTGCTAAAAAGATTCGACAAACTCCGCGACCGCCGCGCAGAACGCTTTGGTGTGGTTTGCATCACGCTCTCCGCCTCGAGCTCGTGCGATGCGGGCGCTCCGCGACGCTTCCCTTTGGCCTGTGCACGACTGCGCATGGGTCGAACCAGCTCCGTTTGGGAGCGCTTTGCAAGCATGGGCGTGCTCCAGGAGCGTGGCAGTCCCGGCGCCGACGTCTCGTTCGACATCAATCGAGCATCAATGTACTGCTGGTCGAAAGAGGCCGGGGAGACGGGCCGGTTCGACCGCATCACAAAGTGAGCCTCGCGCAGGCGGCCCATGGCAATATCCGCGCCAAAGACAGACGTGACATTGTCGCTAATGCCATTCCTGCATGAAGGCCCACGCAAGTACCCATGCAAAGACTGGATGTCCGCATCGGAAGGAATAAGTGGGAGCACGGAAATGTCGTACTGCGCGGCAGGTGTCATCCCTGGTGGGGACACGGGCTGCTGCACATGATTCCGGCTGGACGCCGGGGAGGGCGAGCGATAGGTATAAGGAAGCGACACTTTGATCAGGCTGCACTGTCGTGCTTTGTATTAGGTTGTATCGATCGACCAAAAACCTGCTCCAAGCGCAACAATCGGCACACCCTTTTGATTTTCGAAGTTCCGCGCGGAGACGTTGGGAAAACGTGATTTGCTAAGAATTTCTATAGAGGTGTGTACCGCACGGTGCCGGGGTATCAGGCTTCGTCGGGGTGAGCGAGCGAAAAGTAGAGCACATAGATGTCGGCAATGCAGATGAGAAAAAACACTGCCCATGAAAGGAGCATAGCAACAATACCGTTCTGAAAGCGGTGGTAGTAGACGCTGCCCGCAGCCTCACAGTCGCCTTGGCTGCCGTAGCCAAGGAACGCGTAGAAACGGTGCGCCGCTGCGTAGCATTGGCGCCATCGCGAAGGCGGTGTCGGTGCTGGTGCCGGTGCCGGTGCCGCGTCCGAAGTCAAGTTCGTCGTGCCGTAGTTTTGCGTCTCTGACGGCTGCTGCATATCTGGCGAACGAGGCACATCATCAACTACCTCGCGCACCATGCGTTTGCGCGAGCAAGTAAGCACAATTAAAGGAAAGCTCACAAACGGCAGCGCCATGGAGAGTGCGACTTGCGACGCCACCAGCATCTTGTCCAAGCCTGTGCGCCCGGTAACAGTCGCGACTACCATGGAGGGCACTACGGCAATAGCGCGGGTAAGAAGACGCCGCATGAACGGAGACATCTTCCAGTGGATAAAACCTTCAGAGATGAGCTGCCCGGCGAGCGTGACAGTAATGCTAGACGACTGCCCGGCAGCAAGCAGTGCAATGGCAAACAGGATTGCCGGCCCTTTGCCGACATTATCCCTTAGCAAGTTGAACGCTTGGAAAAGGTCCGCAACCACCTCTTTGTCCCCGTTCGCATTGTTCCCGTAGTAGAACCCAGCCGAGGCCACAATCAAAATCGCACTGTTGATCGTGATGGCAAAGAGAACGAGACATATGGCGATGTCCCACGATGCATGCTGCACATGCAGTTGAATCGAACGCAGTGAAGCAGGTTTGCGTGGCGGGAGCTGGTCTACTTGAATGCTGTGCGGCACTTGGGTTTGCGTCGCGACGAGTCGCGAGCGAAACTCGTACCAAAACCCTCTCCAGCCGGTGACGTGCTTCTTGGACAACGGCGCTTCGACGCTTGCATCGTCGCCCGAATCCTCCTGCTCGTACCCTTCCAGTCGGTCAATCGTGGCGAAGTGGGAGCCAAGAACCAGCGAGTGCGGCATGATGGTCGCGCCCAAAATCGAGATCGAGACATACAGACCCTTGGAGCTCACCACGACAGGAGAAGGAATATACCCGTGGAACACGTCGCCCCAGTTTGGGTCCACACGCACAAGAAGCACAATAAAGCACGTCAGCACAATAATCACCAGCACGCCAATCAGCGTCTCAAAAATGCGCACACTCATGCTGGGGCGGTAGAGAAGTAGAATTAAGAAAACGTCGGCGGTGGTGACCAGCACGCCACCCCACAAAGGAAGTTTAGGGAAAAGCATATTGAGCGCAATAGCACTACCAATCAGCTCGGCTAGCTCGGTAGCAACAATCGCAGCCTCGTTGATAATGTACAGCGGCACAAGAAGCGCCCAGAACCGAAATCGCATTTTCGGCGTACAAAAATCTGGCGGCGGGTCCGAACCGACCGGAAGCCCAAGCACCAAGCGCCGCGTCTGGGTGGCCAAATCATACCCCGTCACGGTACCGAGTCGCGCACAGAGCACTTGCAGTAGAATTGCAAACAGACCGGAAAGTAGCACGGTGAACAAGAGCTTGTATCCAAATCGCGAGCCCGCCTCCATATCCGTCGCCCAATTTCCGGGATCGAAGTATGCAACGGATGCAATAATGCCAGGTCCTACAAAGGACAGGTGGCGCAGTCCAGTCGTAAGTGCGACCTTCCACCAGGGTGCATCATCATTTTTCCTCCCCAGTAGCAACATCTGCTCGTCGTCGCACGCTGTGGTAGATATTCCAAGAGGCTGAGGTGTATCCTGGTTATCGTGCTGTGCCAAGGATGTTGCACCCAACGGGGCCATTATGATCCAATGACCGCGTTTTGTTCCTTGCGCAAGGCGAAATTGGAGCGTAATCCACCGCGCTGCGACCCCTCCCAGCCCCGTCGCCGCCCGAATTGCCACGTGGCTTTTTGGTTGCGTTCGCACGCCGCCGCTTTTCTTCGCATGCTTCTGGGTGCTGCGCGTGGTATGCGCATTCCAGCACACGGCGTGCGTGCCTTGAGCACGAGTGCAGCACGCGCACAGGCGCCAAGGCCGCCAAGGATGGTACCTGTGTCGCATGTGCGCGCAGGAACGCAGACGCCAAAGGATCCACTCGACGTTGCGCGCCGCTTCCCTGACCACCCCTTGATGCGATTTTTCCAGCGCGTCCCGGTGGAAATTGCGCGCGAGGGGACACAAGGCAAGCATGCGGATGAGCGCAAGACGATCATGCTCCCTGCTGCTGTCACTGAGAATGATCTCTCGCACGAATACTCGTCGCGCTCATGGCTCGCGTCGGAGTTGCGCCGCAAAAGCAGTGCCGAACTGCATACGCTATGGTATATCCTTATAGTAGAGCGCAACAAGCTCGCAACGAGCTGGGAAGAACTGAAGCGCAATAATGCAGAGAACGCCGCGCGCATGCTCGGTGAGAGTCTGTCACACCGCCACCACCGCGTGCGCAAGTCGATGGCGCGCATCAAGTTTGTGCTGAATGAGCGCCGCATGGCACTGGTCGAGGCGCAGCACAATGCCCGCTCGGGGCCCGACACTGCGGCGTATGACGACGAAGATTTGTTCGAGTCAGAGGTACGCGCGGCCCCGCCGTAATAGCACTGTGCCACACACCCAGGCACACATCAACGTGTCCGCTATAGGTGCGATAGACGCGATAGGCGCTATACCATCCCCTCCAGAGTATGCTGCCACAGATGTAATCACGTGATGCATTGCGCACGGCCGCCTTTCGGGAGCCGCATGGCGGTCCGGCAGTACCTTTGTGGCCAACGCGTGTCCGGACACGAGGCCTACGATGTTGGAGGGTGTTTTAGCATCCGTGCTAAACCGTTTCTTGGCGGCCTATGTTGACGGCCTCAATACGAGCCAACTCAATGTCGGGATCTGGAGTGGCGACGTGACGCTGAAAAACCTGAAACTGAAGCGTACCGCCCTGGAAAAGGTGAATTTGCCGATTGACGTGCGCGAAGGGTATTTGGGCCAACTCACACTTTCAATCCCATGGTCGAACCTTAAAGGCAAGCCGGTGCGCGTGCTAGTTAAGAACGTCTCGCTCCTTGCCAGTCCCCGCGATGCCAGTGGCGTGGTCGATCCGGAAGCAGAGGAAGCGCGCGCGCAGGAACTCAAGCAAGAGCGGCTTGCCCAGGACGAGATGCTTAGCAGCGGTATGCCCGTCAAGAACGATTCGGACCTGGAAAAAGCCGAATCATTCATCAGCTCCCTAGTGACCAAGATTGTGGACAATGTGCAGGTCACGGTACAAAATATTCATATCCGGTACGAAGACGATACTGCGAATCCCGGTTCTCCATTTGCCGTGGGCGTCACGCTCGCCGAGCTCAGTGCAGTTTCCACCGACGAGCACTGGGTGCCTGCGTTTGTGCACAACAGCGCGTACGGTATCCACAAACTCGCTAAACTCGACTCGCTTTCCGTCTACTGGGACACAGACACCCAGTTCCTGGAGACTAGCAACGCAGAAGAGCTCCAGCTTAAGCTGAACGAGATGATCCCAACCAAAGACACGCAGCCGCCGCACCAGTACGTCTTGGAACCCGTCAGTGGTGCTGGGAAATTGGTGATCCGCAACCACGCGACCAAAGACGTGCCGGCGATGGATGCACAGCTGTCTTTCGAGCAGATTGGATTTACCCTGGACGATGCGCAGTACTGTGACATGCTCTACCTCGGCGACCTCTTCCACTTTTACAGCCGCCGCGCTCGCTACCTCAGCATGCATCCTGCCGACGCCGACCTTGATGCAAACAAACCACGCGCCTTGTTCAAGTTTGCCATCCGCGCGGTGCTTACCGAAGTGCACGAGCGCCACCGTATCTGGACGTGGGACTTTTTCAAGAAGCGGCGCGACGAGCGCAAAAACTATATCAAGGCATTTATCGCGTCGCAGAAACACGCCTTGCCCGTCGGCGCCCATGCATCGCCCCTGGCATCCACAGAGCTGGAGCACTTGGAGCGTGGGCTGGACTATAGAGATATCCGCCGGTACCGCTCCCTCGCACGCCGCCAGCTGCGCGAGCAGGCGCCGCCTGCGCCCGACCCGGCCGAGGAAAAAGGCGCGCCTGCGCCGTCCCAGCCCTCGGGCGGGTGGTTTGGCTGGCTCTGGGGCGCCCCGGACCAGAGCAAAGGCGAGGAGCACCCCACACTCAACACCGAGCAGCGCAAAGAGCTGTACGACGCGATCGAATGGGACGAGGACACTGGCACTTCTCGTTTTTCCAAGCTGGACAACCTGCCAAAAGAAGCAGTAAAGGCCCATGTCACTGCACGACTCGACCGCGGCTTTTTCAACATCAAGGACCATGCGCGCGAGAGCAAGATTATTTCGCTCGCCTTTGACACGCTTCAGGGCGAGATGAGCCAGCGCCCTGATAATCTCGACGTATCGTGCTCCCTCGGCGCGCTGCGCGTCTTGGACGGCACTTCTCACGACACCAAATTTCCCCAGATTGTGCATGTCAAAGGCGACGACGATGACGGGCGTACGGACGCAACCGAGATGGAAAAGATTAGCGACCCAGAAAACCCCCTCTTGTACATCCTTTTTGAACACAACCCGCTGGATGGGCGTGCAGACAATGCGCTGACCTTGACGATGCGTTCGCTCGAAGTGGTGTACCATCGCAGCTACGTTGAGTCCATCATCCGTTTCTTTTCTCCCCCGGAACGCGAGATGGAGTTGCTCGGGGCGTTGATCGATGCTGCGAGCGAGACTTTGGAAGGCATCCGAAAAGAGACGAGGATAGGCCTTGAAAACGTCCTTGAGACGCACAAGACGATCGATGTCTCGCTCGACGTCAAGGCCCCCATCATTGTGATACCCGAAGACGTCACGTCGCGCGATAGTCTAATGCTCGTCCTCGACGCCGGGCACATTGCCATGCGCTCGCTCCTTGCCGATCCCGAGACCATGGACGCCATCCGTGCGAAACACAACCGGCCGTACTCGGAACAAGACTACCGGCAGCTGGAAGACATGATGTACGATCGGTACTTTATCAAGCTCGAAGCGGCTCAGCTCGTGCTTGGGCGTGGCTACGAGGCAAACATGAAGAGCATCCAGCAGGACACGCCGCGGATGGACAGGCACCTCTTGGAGCGCATCAACCTCTCCTTTACCCTGCAAATTTCCATTGTACCCAGCGCGCCGACACTCACAAAGTGCAAGCTCAGCGGCAACTTGCCGAGCCTCAACGTGCACTTTTCCGACGCCAAGTACAGGACGCTGATGCGCATCATCGACGCTTCCATTCCCCGCCTGGACAAAGCGGTGCAGCGCACGCCCACAGACATGCTTCTCGCCCAGCCGCGGCGTGTGCACGAAGAAGACGACGACGATGTGCTCGACGACGAGAGCGATACCAGCACGCACAGCTCCGACAACGAGCAGTACGCCACCAGCGTATCGGATGTGCGCCGCGCCTTGCAGAAGACGTTTGAGTTCGAGCTTGTGGTAGGATGCGTCCAAGGCACGGTCAGCAAGTCTGGCGCGCCTGCGCAGTCTGACACGCTGCTAGTACAAGCCGTGTTCCGCAACTTTAGGCTGGGTGTGCATGTGTATCCTTCTGAGCTGCAAGTCAGCGTCAACCTCGGCTCGCTTGATCTGGTAGACAAAATCGTCGACCAAGCGCCGCAGTTTTGCCACATGATCACCTCGCGTCCATTCGCCTCGCTGGACAAGACGAGCGATGCGGAGACGGATGCGGATGACCACGACCTTGTCACGGTCCAGTACACAAACGTATCGCCAGACTCGCCCAATTTTATGGATAAGTACGACGGGGTGGACAGCTGCGTACTCGTCGATCTGCACACGATCAGCCTCATGCTGACGCGCAAAACGGTCTTGACGGTGTACGACTGGATCATGATGACGTTTGTGAGTGGCGACGCCGAGCACGACAAGGCGCCCGAGCCTGCTGCGCCCGCATTGGAAGCGCCCGCGGCGCCGACGCAGGTAAAGTTCCGAGTGAAGGTGAAACTGGACTCTGTGCAGCTCCGCTTAAACGACGACGGTGTGCTGCTTAGCACGCTCACGCTCTCCACCGCTGACATTGCGGTGCTCATGCGCGAGAGCGGAACGCGCGTTGCGATGCGCCTAGGCTCGCTCTCGCTTCGCGACGAGATCCAACGCCAGCGTGCGGATCCCGACTTTGCCAACTTGGTATCGATTGACGGCGGCGAGCTTGCCGACTTTGCCTTGGAGACCTTTACCAAATCCGATCCGCATTATCCGGGGTACGATACTTCGTTCTGGCTGCGGTGCGGTGCAGTGAAGGCTGTGTTTGCGAGCGATGCAATCAGCGACTTGCTGGCCTACTTTGCCAAGTTTGCCAAGATGAAGGCTGTGTACGATGCAGCGACTACTGCAGCTTCTGCACAAGCGTCGCAGTTCCAAGCGAGTCAAGGACGGACGCGCTACGATCTGCTTGTCAAGAGTCCCATTCTGCTGGTGCCTTTGGACGTCGCGAAGCTCGATATGATTACGGCGCATTTGGGCGAGTTGTACTTGTATAACCAGTTTACCAAGGTGAAGTTGGGGTACCAGACGACGCTTGATGCGGGCCTTGGGCAGATCCAGCTGGTATCGCGCATCGTTACCGATGGGAATGCTCACGAGTTGCATATGCTGGAGGATGTACACCTCGGACTGCATCTGGAAGAGAATGAGGATGTAGGGGAGAATGGGGATGCTCGAAAGGGGGAGACAGTCGCGTCGAATGTGGAGTTGGACGTGGATGTCGAGAAGACAAAGGCATTGGTGGCGTCCAGGGCAGAGCCAACGGCAGCGTCAAGTACAGATGCCAAGGTGGATGCCACGGCGGATGCTCAGCCGGATTCCAAGGTGGATGCTCAGCCGGATGCCAAGGCGGATGCCCAGCTCGATGCTCACGCAGACTCCCAACCAGACGCCCACGCTGCCGACGCTGCCGACTCTCATTCAAGCACTCCTACCTCTCCCTCTTCACCACCCCAGCAGCATTTCAGTGCAACACTCTCCGATGTCAACGTAAAGCTCACGCACGGGCAATATACCATGCTCCTCGCTCTTGCTACCTCCATTTCCCGTGCATTCGCAAACCAAGACGCATTCTCTGCCGAAGAAATGCTCCCACCCCAAACCGAGCCACCCAAGCCAAGCGCGCCGCGCGCCTGCATTGTTGGCGGCCAATTCAGTGTCGACAACGTTGACGTGAACCTGTACGACACCAACGCAACAGACGAGGCGTCGCTAGCGTCGTGCCACCTATTCCGTTTCTCGCTACACGATATCTTGCTCAAGATGCACCAGCATCCCCAGCAAGGCACCGAGGCCGAGTTTACTCTCTCGACCTTCTCCGTTGTCGACACACGCCCCAGCCGCGAGACGCATTTCCGCGAGCTCATTCCCGCGATCTCGCACGATGGCAAGCAGCTCATGCTCAACTATACTGTATCGCTTGACAACCAAGCACTTGCGGTAATCACCCTCGACAGCCCCAAGTTCATCTTTTCTGTCGACCCCCTCTTTGCGCTCCTCCGCTTTTTTGCCGCGCCGAGCGAGGAGTTGCGCGAGCATGCGCCTGCACCGACGGCCACCACGCGAGCGCGCACCGTTCCTGCGCCGCCTTCGCCCACGCCGCAGGCGTCCGATCTTCCCGAGCAACGCACGCTCTTTTTCCGGATCAATGTTGTGGAGCCGCGCATCCTTCTTCTCTCTGCGCCCGAGCGCGCCGACTCGGAGGCGATTGTGCTGACCGTGCGCCAGCTTTTGCTCTCGCGCCAGACGGTGATGGCCCTCTCTGTGACCGAATTTGGTATTTTTGTGTGGCGGATGAATGCGCCCAAAGACAAGCAACGCCTGCTTAACAATACGGATTTGTCGCTTTCCGTGGATTCGCGCACGACGCCTGCAGGCCCTGTAATGAGCATCGATTTGGACGTGGATGCACTGCTCGTCCGTGTCACACGTTCGGATGTCCAGCTCATCACCTCGGTGATCAACACGGCGATTGCCATGTCTGTGCAGGAAAAAGACACGTTGCCCGGGAGCGACAACGTGATTCCCCAGCAGACTCTCTCTGGCACCATCAGCGACACGGACACGCCCGCCACTACGCACAAGACGTCGCAGCACGATTCCCATGGCAAGCTGTTTGTCACGCGTGAAGAGCTGGCCGTGAGCGCAGGCGGCATCCAAATTATGGTCATCAGCGAAGCGCACATGCTGCCGCTTATCGATGCGCGTGTGCAGCCGTTCCGGGTGTCGATAGCGGACTGGTCTGCCGACCTGCGCGTCTACACGACGCTTCAAATGTACATCAACAACTACAACTTTGCGTCCAGCTACTGGGAGCCTCTGCTCGAGCCATGGGAAATGGAGCTGCGCTACGAGCGCTTCCTCTCTCCCTCCAGCATCTCGTTCGTCGTCTCCTCCGCGAAGCGCATGGAGGTGAATGTGAGTGCCACGTTTTTGGAGACGATGAACAACATGGTCCAGCTTCTCGACAAGGACCGCCGGCTGCGCGACGATATGCGGCACATGGCTCCTTTTCGGATCCGCAACGTGACGGGGTACAGACTCAGCGTGTGGGCCGAGCCAGGCAGCCAAGGAGGCGCGGCGCTGCGCAATGCGCAGCACATTGACAACGGCACGGAAATTCCGTGGGCGTTTGGCGACTGGAAATCGCTCCGTGAGAACCCCACCGAGGCGTCCTCGAACAAGCTCGCGGTGCATCTCGACGAGATGCCTTGGGAGCGCCTGCGCCACTTGCAAGTCGATCGCGAAGGCGAATTTGTTCTGGCCTTGCGCCCAAAGCTCGAGCGCGTGAGCCACCGGCTCTTGTGCGAAATCCGTTTGGAGAACAATGTGAAGATCATCACCTTCCGCTCGACATTCTCCCTGGTGAACCGGTGCCTGATTCCCATCCAGGTGGGCATCCTCGACGACCACGGCAGCGTCAAAGACACGCTTCTCCACGTGCCGCCGGGCGAGGATTCGTCGCTGCCGATCCTCGAGGCGTACTATTCCAAGATCCGTATCCGCCCAGCGCCCGGATTAGGATATGCGTGGTCGAGCGAGGCGGTCGGATGGCAGGAGCTCATGTATGCCTCGACGCACAAACTTGTCTGTGCTGCCGACGACACCAACGAAGCGCCTTTCCTCTTCCAGGGCTTTGCGGTGCGCGATGTCAAAAGCGCCTCGATGCGCAGCTATCCCCGCGTGGTGCTTTCGCTGCGCGCGCCTGTCGAGATCGAAAATCTGCTCCCGCACGACGTGCAGTACCGCCTCTTTGACAAGAACTTGAACCACAACTGGTCGAGTTTCCTGCGCCTCGGCGGCCTTTCTCCGGTGCATGTCGTCCAGCTGGACCACCTCCTGCTCCTCAGCATCGACGTGGACGACACGCCCTTTTCCCCGAGCGAGTTCGCTGTGATTGCGTCGGACAACCCCGACGATTTCCAAGTCGAGCACGTTTTGCCGCTGGTCGACAAGGCGAACAACAAGCTCGAGCTCCGCCTGCACTACTACACCTACCCCGACTCGGGCGGCGCGTTCAAGGTCCAGATCTACGCGCCGTACATCTTTCTGAACCAGAGCCAGATGCCCGTGCTCGTGCGCGAGCGCCTGTGGGCGTCGCACACCTCGCTCGTCGCGGGCCAAGCCACAGAGCGCGACGAGGATGCGCTGGCGGCGTGCAAGCCGCTGCTCCTGTCGCGCTTCCAGGAGCGCAAGAGCCGTTTCTTGGTGCGTGCGGGCGACTCGGCGTGGTCCAAGCCGCTCTCTTTCGACGTGATTGGCTCCGAAGTCGAGGTGAGCATCCAGTCGACCAACGCCGACCGCGAGGCGCATTTGGGCCTCGATGTCGGCGAGGGATTGGGCCACTTTAAGCTCTCCAAAGTCGTCAAGCTCACGCCGCGGTACATGATCCACAACCTCTTGCCCGAGAGCATCCGCCTGTGCGAGGTGGGCGGCGGCGACTACGTGACCATCGAGGCGTACAAGCTCCTTCCCCTCCACTGGCTCCACGTGAACTCGACCAAGCACGCGATGGTGGCATACGCGCGCAAAGCGAGCCCGTGGACCGCGCCGTTTAGCATCGACAATATCGGCACCGTTTTCCTGCGCGCCGCGCGCCCCGACGCGGCGCAGCACCTGATCCAGGTCGAGGCCCAGATGGCCGGTGCGGCCATCTTTGTGAAGATCAAGCCGTGCGACGGCCCGTGGCCTTTTGTGCTGCGCAACGAGACCAACTTTACCATCCACTTTGCGCAAACGGCCGCGCTGGGCGAGAGTACCCGGGGGCGCCGCGCGATCGAAAACGAGCAAGGCGCGCACGCCGAGCTCAAGCGCTACGAGCTCAAGCCGCGGAGCAAGATGAAGTACGCGTGGGACTACCCCGCGGACTCGGACAAGTTTATCCGCCTGGAGATCCACGGGCGCGAGCGCGTGGTGAATATTTTGGAGATTGGATCCTTGCTCCCGTTCCGCTTCCCGGTGGAAGGCAAAAGCAATGCTGTCGTCTCGCTCGATGTGCGCGCCGACGGCGAGTCCCAAACGCTCGTCATTTCCAACTACTCCGAGTCGGCGAGCCGCTTCAAGATTGCTTCGAGCACGACCAGGAGCGAGCTGCGCGATCCGCGCGACACGGGCTTTGAAGCCGTCGACGTCGACACGCGCATCCTCGCCTCGTACAAGATTATGCTCCAGGGCGTGGGCGTCAGCATCATCAGCGCCAAGGTCAGCGAGATTGCGTACCTGACCTTTGAAGGCCTCGAGCTGGTCTACTCCGAGTCGGAAGTGACGACGGCGGTGAATGTGATCTGCAAGTGGATCCAGATCGACAACCAAATGTACGAGAGCATCTTCCCAGTGGTCCTCTACCCCACGGTCATTCCAAAGGACGGCAAGGAGCTCGACGTGCACCCCGCGCTGGAAGCGAGTATCATCCGCTTGCGCGACGAAACGCACGGCGTACTGCACATCAAGTATGCCTCGGTCCTCCTCCAGGAGATGACGGCGGAGATGGACGAAAACTTCTTGTTTGCCGTGTACAATTTCTACCGTGCGTCCTCTGCGACGATGAAGCAAGCACTCCCGCCCACCATGTACATTGAATACGCCGACCGCCTTTGCGAACCCGACGACGCTTTGGCGCGCACCGACGAGGCGTACATCGAAATCCTCCACCTGCAGCCCATCGCGCTAAACCTCTCCTTTGTGTCGACGAACCGCGTGGATGTGGACGATACGGAGAGCTCACGCACCCTCTTTCTCTTCATCTTCAACGCGCTCATCATGACGCTCGGCAATGTCAACGACGCGCCGATCCGCCTCAACGCGCTGGTGATCGAGAACGTGCGCATGAGCATGACGGTACTGCAGCAGCGCGTCGCGTACCACTACGGCCAAGAGTTCCTCTTCCAGATCCACCGCGTGCTGGGCTCGGCGGACTTTTTGGGCAACCCCGTGGGCCTGTTCAACAATGTCAGCTCGGGCGTCGCAGACATCTTTTACGAGCCGTACTATGGGCTTGTGATGCACGGGAATAGAGAGCTTGGGTTCGGCATTGCGCGCGGCGCGAGCAACTTTGTGAAAAAAACAGTGTTTGGCGTGACAGACAGCGTGTCGAAGCTCACCGGCTCGATCAGCAAAGGCCTCACCGCCGTCACGATGGACCCCGAGTACCAGAACCGCTGGCGCATGTCGCACTTCCGCAACAAGCCACGGCACGCCCTTTATGGCATCGCCAGCGGCACCAATTCCTTGTTCACCAGCGTCGCCAGCGGCATCGAGGGTCTCGCACTCCGGCCCCTCGAGGGCGCAGAAGACGGCGGCACCGCTGGCTTTCTCCAAGGCATCGGGCGGGGCCTTGTCGGCGCGGTGACCAAGCCCGCTGCGGGCTTCTTTGACATGGCCAGCAGCATCACCGAAGGCATGCGAAATACCATGCTCGTCTTTGACCAGCACGATATCCACCGCATCCGACTCCCGCGCTTTATCCCGGGCGACAAGATCGTGCGGCTTTACTCGCCACGCGAGGCGCTTGGCCAGATGTGGCTTCGCCAACTGGACCAGTCGCGTCTCGCCCACGACCACTACGTTGCCCACGTCGATATCCCGGGGCCCCATGGCGGCTCCACCGTCATGATCAGCGAACACCGTGTGCTATTTATCCGCACGACCAAGCTCAAAGTACTGTGGGAGGTGCTATGGCCGGATCTATCTACCATTTCTCTCGAGCCAAATGGAATCTCCCTTGTCTTGCGCGGCGGTGTCATGGGACCGTTCTTGCCCATCGCCGAAGCGAGCACGCGCGTTTGGCTCTTTAAGCAAATCTCGGGCGTCGTGCAGCAGTACAATGCCGCCCACGTGTAGTCGTGAATGTCACGTGAGATAGATCACGGTTTAATGGAGGTGTGTTTTTGACTCGGCCGGCGCGGGATCGGCCAACCGCGGCCACACTCATCGCAAAGCGATTGGAGGAATCTGTGCCGCTTGTATACAGTGCAGGAAGCATGTCGGAGCCACAAAGCGGCAGCGGGCTGGGGTCCGCCTCCGCACTGGGCAGTGGCTTTCCACTAGGGCCCATCTTGGGCGGTACTGGGATGCGCCAGGGCGAGTCTAACCCGATGTACTACAACGTATGTATACGCGTGCCGCTCACCGCAGCAAAACACACATGCATTCTACGCGGGCCACCACGCGCAGCCAGGGACGCCCCCACAGCGCGGGCAGCCCGGAGATTCGGCGTACGTCAATGGACACCTCGTGCCCTACCTAAACCAGCACGCCAGTGGCGACGCGGGCGAACTCGGCGCCGGCGCGTCGCAGCTCGACGCCTTTTACATCCAGCAGTCCGCAAATTCGTTTGGGATGCCGCTCGATGTCGGCGATGTCGGCGCGTACGGCCACCCTGGCTCGGGGCTCCCTTTGCGCGGCGCCCCCAATATGCAAGGCTGGGCCGCTCCGTCGCGCCAGTCGCCGGCCGTCGCGCCGCAAGAGGGCACGCAAGAGGAGCAGGATATGCTGCACAGCCATGGATACGCGCCTGCCATGAGCGGCCGCGCGGTCCCGGGCGCGCTCTACGCGCGCCACGACGCACAGCGGCAGATGATGATGGAGCAGGACGCGGCGGCGCGTGCGGCGCGCGGTGCGCCGCTCCCCAAACGCCGCCGCACAAGTCCGGTGCCGTTTGGCGATAACAGCGCTGATTTCCTCTCGCGGTTCCGAGGCCAGGCGCAAGGCGCGCCCGGCGCTAGGCACATTGTCCGTCCGGGAATGCCGGGGCGGCGCGACATGGACGGGGGCGAGGGCCTCGCGGACCTGCTTCCCCATGCGGAGGAAGGTGCCTCGAGCGACTTTACCTGGATTCTTGGCCCCGAGGATGCGCAGCACCGCGCCGCGCAGCCGTTTGGGATTGCCGACGCTGCCGCGTACTATCGCCACGGCGCGATGGGCCATCCTGGCCACGGGATCCGCCTCGATATGCCGGGGATGCCTGTCGGCCACCACTCTATGGACCCGAGCAAAGGCATGGCGCCGCTTCGCTCGCATGCGCCCAATTCGGATGACGAGCCGCTGTATGTAAACGCAAAACAGTACCAGCGGATATTAAAACGCCGCGCTGCGCGTTCACGCATGGAAGAAAAGCGGCGCCAGCTATGGATGCTTGCTGTGAAGCAGCGCGAGGAGCAGAAGACGGGGGGCGCGACAGATATTAACGCCGAGTGGGTCTCGGGCATCCTCAGCCTCGACGAAGATGCAAAGAAGCCGTACCTGCACGAGTCTCGCCACAAACATGCAATGCGCCGCCCGCGTGGTCCGGGCGGCCGGTTCCTTACCACAGAGGAGATCAAGAAGCGCGACGAAACTGCCGCAAAGGAGGCCCTCGCAGACGCACCCAGCGGCGCCTCTCCAGCACCGACACAGTAACCCGCCATGCACCACGTGGCTTCCTGTAATTTTGTATGCTAGTGCTTCTGCCCGACGACCATGCCGTTTACCCCGGCGGCGCTTTGGGTGCTTGCGTGCCTCGTACTTGCCTATGTGCGCATCCACATGCGCCGGGGAGAGACGCCGCCGCCGCCGCCGCGCAATCCGATCGCGCTCCCGCCGGAAATTGCGCGCATGATCTTTGCGCACGCAGCGGCTGATCGCAGCGCGGAACGCGATGGGCTCTGGCGCATGCTTGTCCTATCGCACACTCACTTTCGGATCCTCGCGCCGATCGCATACCACACGATCCATGTACGGTCGAGCGCGGCGCTGCATGTACTGCGCACTACCCTCGTGCTTCGGCGGCCAAAGCTCGCGCGCTACGTTCGGTGCCTACGATTGGACGACTGCGATCCAAGTGCCGTCGGTATGGAGCAGGTGTTTTTATGCTTGTCGCGGCTCGCGAGTCTTTCCCTTGATGCGCGCGCATGCGTCGCGGTAGGCAAAATCAGGCGCATCAAGACTGGCGCACGGCCCACGGCGCTGCGTGTGCGGTTGGGCGACGCAGCGCCGCACCTGCTTGTAGATCTGCTAACGTCGCCACTGTTGCGGGACGTGCAAACACTGCAGATTTCGTGTATGCCGCACGCGGTGCTCGCGCTGGCGGATTGCCCATTGCAGTGCTTGAGGGCGGTAGAGATGACATTGCTCGCGCCAGTGGAGAGCGAGGGTGCGCTGGCTTTGCAGCGTGCCTTGGCACGGCTAGCCGAGCGCAAGGTTGCGGTTGGGATGGTAGCGCGCGATACGGGATGCGTTGGTACGATAGGATAATGATAGTGCGTGAGAATGACAGAATTTGGCTTGCACGTTGCTTGCGCCTAAGCCAAGCGCCGCGCGCAGGCAAGTACCATTTTCCATGAAGCGTCGCGTGGCGCGCACGACCTGAAGAGTGCGTGTGCTTGCACGCTTCTCCTTCCTACTCACTACACAGTCCCCTATGCAATACGGAGCGCAACAGCGCGCAGCACGGCCAAGTCCGAATCTACCTTGCTGGGCACAGACGCGGTAAATAGCAGCGCATTGCGGTCGCCGTTCAAAAACACCGGGATCGGTATCCCAGCCTGCGCCTCCTGCTTCCACAGCAGTGTACTCTGTACCACACTGCTCGCCTCTCCCTCATTAAGCACAACCTCCTGCGCTGCGACCTGCGCGCCGTCCAGAAACATCTCGCCGACGACAAACGCGCCTGGCCCACGGACATGCTGGTCCAGTGCAAGGTGCAGGCAGAGCTGCTCGAGACTCGCATCCAGCGCCGCTGCAGCAGCCTGCCGCGTCGCAGTGAGAAACGCGGTGGGAAAAAAGAGGCGCCCAAGGACCGCGCCGTGCGCCGGCGCAGCGATGGCCTGTGCATAGCGCGCACAGAAATCCGCGATCCACGCGTCGAGATGCATGGTACGTGGGACTGCATACTGCACCCATGCATCCGGCAGTGTTCCATGTACGAGATGCTCCATGAGCGCGCGTGCTGCATTTGTGCGCACGTCGCACTGCACCACTTGGCCCAATGCTTCGCGGACCTGCGCGAGGAGCGCAGCTGCAAACGCTCTTTCGCGCGCCCAAAACGAGGCAAGTTGATCGGGCGTATGCGCGAGGGCGTCGGGCGGCAGCTGCGCCAAGTACGTCTCGGCGCGCGCCACCGCATGGCGCGACGCCAACGCAGCGTGCGATGCCTGGACGCGCGTGCCAGCATGCTCGAGGGTGTGCAACTTATGCAGCGCGCCCGTACTTCGTTCCACCGCCACGCGGCGCTCCGCATGCGGCGCGAGAAACAGCCACGCACAGGGCTGCGGCTCGGGCAGCGTGCGCGCCCATGCGCAAAACTGCGCGAGTCGGGTGCCCTGTGGCGGGCAGAGGCCCGGCGCAAGTGTGTAGCTCGGCTCAAAGGCTGCAGGCACAAAGAGACGGTCCACGAGGGCATCGAGCATGGCGCGGTCGGTCGGCTCGTCGAGTTTCGCTCCGTACACGGACTCTTTGAGCATGGTGCGAATCGCATCGAAAGGCAGATCGTGCGGCGCAACATGCGCCTTGCCTTGCGCCGCCGCATCCGTCCACGTATCCACCACATCCAGCGCTGCACTAAAGTCCACGCCGAAAAACTCGTAGCGCCGCGAAAAGCCCAGCGGGACGTAGCGCAGGCGCTCGAGCAAAATGGCGTGCAGGAGCGCTGCAAGGAAATAGAGCCGCGCTTTTTCTTGCGGGCCCGTCACAAGCCGTGCTTCGAGGGGGCGCAGGTTGGCTAGGAGCGCTGCTTTGAGGCCCGCGGGCGCTTCGTACATCAGCACGCGCGACTCGCGCAGAAACGCAGCCGGAAGCGCGGGCGAAAGCTCGCAGGTAACACACACTCGCGTGGACGCAGCAGGGTGCAGTGCGGCTAGCCGCGGGGCGAGCTGGGCGAGCCATGCAGGGGCAAGGTGCGCATTCGCAAGCAGCACCCATCCGCCCGTCCGTGCAGCGTCGCTGAGCGCACGTTCTGCCTCGCCGATGCTTTCTTTTGCGCCGAGCGCGACGTGCACGAGCGGTATGTGCTGCTGCGACGCAACTTGGTCCAGCTGGTAGCTTGGATCTTCTCCGGGCGCACTGCACATGGCCAGCGGTGTGCGCGACGAGATCTCAGCGAGGATTGTTTGGAGGGACGGCGCGCCTTCTTCCAGCACATCGGCGCCAAGGATGGCCTGCAGGACGCGCGCAATGGCAAAATACGCACGCTCGGGGCATACGAGCCGCACGGTGATGGCACGGCGCAAGAGCTGCGCAAGTAGCTCCTCCTCCTCCTCCTCGAGCGGCGCTTTTTCCGCTTCTGGTGTGTCGTGTTTCCCAAACGTTTCGTACACCGACGGCCGCTGCGCGCGGTCCAACGCGATGCGGCGCACAAGCGGCGCATCCGGCATGGTATGCGGCGCGAGCAGCGCGGCAAGCGCTACATCCATCCCACACTGGACCTGTGCAAGGCGCGCGGCGTACACGAAATGATCCGCGTGCAAGAGACTCGGCGCTGCGCGGCGAAAGGCAGTGAGCAGCAAGGCGCGGTGCAGGAAAGCGAGGCGGTTCGGGCATGTCGCTTCGCTGCGCAGAACAGTGTCCAATAGGTCAAAGAAAAAAGTTAGGTCAAACTGGTAGTACGGCGCAAGGACGTGCAGACGTACTAGGATAAAGTAGACCGCACTGGCAGTTTCGGCCAAAGGCTCGTACGCCCCGATAGCCGCGTTTACATCTTCCGCTGCCGTCTCTGTCTGCGCTGCACGCACTGCAATGTCGTCTGCCTCGGCTTTGAGCGTCTCGAGGGTGGTGACAATCGCGTCGTTCTCAAGCAGGTTGCCTTGCGTGTTGAGCGCGGTGAGCAGGTCCTGCTCCAGGTGCTGCAAGCGCCGCTGAAACTCGCCCTGCGCACGGACGAGATCGAGGCGCCGTGCTTCAACCTCGGGGGCCTCTGCAAGGAGAATGCGGTGCAGCGCCTCGGCCTGCAAGCTCTTTTGTGTGATGGTAAAATTCACCACTTGGACGGCACTAAAGACGTGCGGCAAAAGGGCTGCGTTCGCGTCGCGCGTCGCGAGCAGGAGCCGGAAGCGCGGCGCGCAGTCCACGTCTTGGGAGCCGACGCGAACGAGCACGCGGCCTCCGGTGCGCCGCCGCTCATTCCGCAGCACGGGGAGCAGGATAGGGTCAAAGTGCTCGGCATTCTCGATCAAGAGACTCGTCCCGAAGCGGAGTGCACTTTCGAGCGCCTTGACAAACCCCCCGTCGAGAAAACTCGTGCACGCAAGCTGGTCGGCGCTGCGCTGCCGCAGAAATTCGCTCGTGCGCCCTGTGGGGTCCACAATCAAGGGGTGGCGCGCGCAGTGCTCCATAATCGCCGCATTTTCCGTCGCAAGCGCGTCGGTGGGAAGCCCTTGCGCGTGCCATTGCGCCTGTGTATCTGCAGAAGCGAGCATGTCCACCACCGACAAATTCGCGCGGTGGGGAATGGCGGCAGCGTCCATGTGCGCGTTCCAATCCGCCCACAGCTGCTCGCGCGAGGCCTGGTCGAAGAACCCGCTGAAGGCGACGACGGCGGCGCAGAGCAGTGCATCGCCTGGCAGCGTGCGTACTTGCGCGTCAAAAGCGCTGCGCCCATGCTCCCAGCGCGCTTTTTCCGCACCGAGCCCAGCAAGAAGGTGCACGCTGCGTTCGACATGCCGTGATACACGCTCAAGCTCGGTCGTGAGTGTTTGCGTCTCGCTGATCAGCGCAGCGTACTCGCGCTTGTACGCGCAAATACTCGACTCCAGCGCGGTGACCTCTTCTGCAGCGCCCTGCGCCTGGGCCTTGGTATCTAGTGCGTGCGATTCCAGCGCAGCGACTTCGGCGCGCAGCGGCGCAACGCGGTCGAGGATATCGGCAAAATGGACCTGCGCCATGACCCAGCGGGCCAGCGGGCCGCACGCTTTGCTCGCATGCTGCATCGTCTCGTAGTTGTACTCGGCACGGCTCAGGTACGCGCGCTCGAGTCGGTCGCGCGTCGCACGCGGCACAGCCGTCTTGGTATCAAGGTGCACGACGTGGTGGATAAAATCGTCGCGCCGCACAATCGCCTGGACGCTCTTCCAGCCGTCGATTTCGTGGCCGAGGAGGATGCATACAGACTCGAGCGCACTCTTCACACTAGCGGGCGGATTCGCCATCGAGCGCACCTCGGCGAGATGCTGCTTGGTAATGTTGCCGACGGCGACTTGGGCGTCCAGCACCGCAGGCTCGGCCTCGGCAAGCTGGGTGAGCACCGAATCGCGCCGCGCCGCCGCTGCATTCTCCTGCTCTTTGAGCGAGGACTGCAGCTGCAGCGACGCTTCGCGTTTCGTCTCTGCCGCTTGCTGGTCGTGCACCATGCGCTGGAGCCGGTCGTTGGCGTCCGCATTTGTCTGCTCCAGCCGCGTGCGCTTCGTCGCGAGCGTCGCTTGCAGCTCCTCGACCTGCTCGACGGTCGCTCGCAGCTTGTCCAGCCCCACAAGCCTGAACCGCTGCTGCTCTTCGAGCTGGTCACGCAGCGTGCCAAGTATCGTACGGAAACTATGCAGGAGCGCAAGAAGGTGTTGTGGGGAGCGGTAGAAGCAACGGCCGTCCCATTCGCCGACACGCGCGCCGAGCTCCGCAACGGAAAAGTGCATCCACACAATGGTATCAACGATGCTATCATAGTACTCCGCTAGGTCAAGGGACGAGGTCAGCTCGCACGCAACAGTGCGGCATGCCGCCGCCGACCAGTCCCCAGCGGCGTCCATGAGGGTGGAGGCAGGCGCGGCCATGCAGGTCGTTTGTGCCACGTGGCGCTACGAGATGGTATGGAAGGGCGCTGGCACGAGGGGGTATGTGTGCGTTATGCGTGGGGCAGGTATCCAAGTTTCAGGCGCTCCTCAAGCCGCCGCACCTCTTCGAGACTCGTGCTGCGTTCGATTGCGTCGGCAATCGACGCGCGCTCTTCGGCTGTGAGCAAGCGTCCCGGCGCGGCGCTCGGTGCTTTGCTGGGATGCGGCGCGCTGGATGTTCCGGACATGTGCACAGCAAGCTCGGTGGGCCGGCCGTCGGGCGTTTCAAACAAGGTGCGCGCGTATGCGCGCTCTTTTTCCGAGACGCGCTGGTAGTCGAGTACACGCACGCTGGGGATGCGCCATAGGACAAACTCGCGGTAGTGTTTTTCACGTGCGATGGGATTGCCGAGCAAGGATAGGTACTCGAGGCGCCGCATTTTTCGCAGCGGCACCACCTGGCGAAACTCGTGCACCGCATTGTTCGACAGCACCAGCGAGCGCAAGTTCGGCAGCTGCTGGTACAAGCGCGGGTCGATGCGCGACACTAGATTGTTGGCGAGCAGCAGAGCACCCAAGCGCGACAGGCGCGGAAAATTGCCGAGGAACTTGATCTCGTTATCGGTCAAGTCCAAGCAGTCGTTCTGATCGCGCGTCGCACCGAGATTCTCGATCACGGCAATCTTGAGCCCGCGCAAATCCAGCTCGCGCTCTTTGAGCGGGTTTAGCGCCGAGTCCAGCTCGCCTAGCAGCTCCGCACTCAGCTTCATCGACGTGCGCGCAGAGCCGCCGCGCGCAAAGGCACGTGGGATCACGTGATCTTGCGTAGACTCTGCGTGCGCACGGCAGTGTCTCCTGTTTGCGACGATGGCGGCACCGGCTGCGATTCCACGCAGGAAGCTTACGAGCTATGTGGGTTTTGGCAATTTGCCTAACCAGGTTCATCGTGCATCTGTACGCAAAGGATTCAACTTTACTGCGATGGTCGTCGGCGAGACGGGCCTCGGGAAGTCGACGTTGATCAACACGCTCTTCAATACGAACCTCGTCCCGGGCGGTGAAGAGCGGCTTGCGGGCCGTGAGGGTGCACAGACCGTGGGTATCGACACGATCAGTGCCGACATTGAAGAGAACGAGGTGCGTCTGCGCCTCAATATCATCGACACGCCCGGCTTTGGCGACTTTGTGAACAACGACAGCGCATGGGAGCCCATCCTGCAGACCATCGACGCGCGCTTCGACCAGTACCTGGACCAGGAGAACAGGCTGAACAGATCCAAGATCGTGGACAACCGTGTGCATGCGCTGCTCTACTTTATCCAGCCGACGGGCCATGCGTTGCGCGCGATTGACCTCGAGTTCCTTTCGCGCCTGTGCAACCGCGTGAACATCATCCCGGTGATTGCCAAGGCTGATACGGTCGATCCTGACGAGATGCAGCAGGTCAAGCAGCGGATACTGCGCGACCTCGAGTTCCACAACATCAAGACCGTCCAGCTCCCCATCGACATGGACGACGACGAGGAAGGCATTGCCGAGACGGAGGAGATCCAGAGCAAGATTCCGTTCGCGATTGTCGGATCGAACGATATGGTGCGCGCCAGCGACGGCCGCGTCGTGCGTGGCCGTGCGTACCCATGGGGCACAATCGAGGTGGACAATGAGCTGCAGAGTGACTTTGTCAAGCTGCGCCAGATGCTGATCCGCACAAACATGGAGGATCTGCGCGAGCTTACGGACCAACTCTATGAGGACTACCGCGCACAGAAACTGCTTTCCCTCGGCATCACCCAGGACGACACCGTGTTCCAGGGCATGAACCCCGGCGCAAAGCAGGCCGAGGCACGTGCTTTGCACGAGGCCAAGCTTGCCAAGATGGAGTCGGAGATGAAGGCTGTCTTCCAGCGCAAGGTCTCGGAGAAAGAGTCCAAGCTGAAGCAGAGCGAGGAGGAGCTGTACACACGGCACCGCGAAATGCGCAACGCACTCGACCAGCAGCGTGCAGAGCTCGAAGACAGGAAGCGGCGGATCCAGAACAGCCTCCGCTAGTGTCGCATTATGTGCATGCGCGCATATACACACCAACGCGTCGCACAACAAGCGCCGCCTCGCCCCCGCCCCCGCCCCGCCCCTGCCGCGGATTTGTAGTGCTTCGTCCCATAGCGGCCCATCGGCCGAACTCCACCTCCACGCCGTTGGCCAACACGTCCTTTTGCGCGCAGGGATTGCAATGGATGTGGGCAGGTTCGAGACCTACCTGCGTGATCTGGTGCCTGTCGTGCTCGGCACGGACACCGCCCATGCGCCATTGCGGCTGGTCTGCGATGCCGGCACAGCACACACCTTTGCCAGTGATCCACAGTCGCCGGTCCTATTTGTAGACCAGCGCGCGGACGCGCTGCACTATACCCTCGCATTGCGCCCGTCCTACCTGCCCGATTGCGTCTCGTGCATGGCGCTTCTCAAGCGCGATGCAGTGCTGGACATGGCCGCGCCCCTTGCGCCGCAGCTGCGCGTCGTGACACTGGACGCCGAGCCTGGCGGAGCCGGCGCCGGCGCCGGCGCCTCGCTCGAGAAACCCTACGAGACGCTGCAAACGGTGGTGCGCAGTGTGATCACGCCCTGGTTTGACGCGTACGCCGCGCGTGACGATACGGATACCAACCGCGCCAAGACCGACGAGATCCCCATGGTGAAGCGCAAGTTCGCCGAGCTTGCACTGAGTCTGCGGCACCTGCAAGAGAGCGTAGAAATTCCCCATGTTGTGCTCACAACGCACCCCGCGGTGCGCGCCGCGGTGGAAGCGCACGGTGCAAGTGTCGGTGTGGATGCACTGGACGCCGCGTTGCTCCACGACGACCAGTTTGTCAATGCGCTGCACTCGGAGATGAACGGATGGGTGCGTGCGGTGCAAAAGGTCACCAAGCTCGAGCGCAGTGTAGAGAGCGGGAGTGCGATGCAAGAGATCAACTTTTGGAACGCGATGGAGCACGCGCTGAAAGACGTGGAGCAGCAGCTGCACACGCCTGCAATCCTGCTCACCCTCGAGATTCTCACCCACGCCAAGCGCTTCCACGCCACCGTCTCTTTCCACGCCGACACGGGCATCCAAGACAGCCTGGAAAAGGTGCATGGGTACAACGTGCTCATGAAAGACCTTCCGCTCGGCGAGCTCCTCGCTGCATCGACGCTCGCATCCGTGCGCACGGCCGTGCGCGCCCTCTTTTCCATCCTCACCAAGAAACTCCGCGCGAGCAGCTACCCGGTCGCGCGCGCGCTCGCGTTTGTCGAGGCGATCGGCCGCGACTTTTGCGATGCACAGCACCGCGTGCTTGGCGCACAGGCCGTCATGCAGCTCGACTACCCCGCATTCTCCGCCGCCGTCCAGGAAACCATCCACGTGCAGGGCGAATGGGAGGAAGGTGTGAAGGAATTTGTATACGTCGCGCGCGAGCTCACGCGCAAGCGCGCGGAAAAGTTTTTCCCGATCAAGATCGTCGGCGCACACGCGGCGCTGCGCACGCGGCTCGAGTACCTCGCGCGGTTCCGCGTCGCGCACGAAGAGCTTGTCGACATGGCCGATGTCGGAAGGACGTGGGCGAACGACGCGCCCGACGCGTCTCTCCTCGCCGAAATCCACGCGGCGTACGACGCACTCCGCGCCGTCGACCTGCTCGACACGTCGGAGAAAGGCACCGCGGCGCTCGCGCACGCCGAGGCGCGGTACAATGCACAGATCGCGCATGTGGAAAACCAGCTGATCGAGAAGCTGCAAGGGCTGCTCGACCATGCGCAGTCTGCGCGTGAGCGACTCCGGATCCTTGCACAGTTCAACAAGCTGTTTGTGCGCCCCAAGGTGCGCGCGGCAGTGCAAGAGTACCAGCAGGTCCTGCTGCAGAGCGTGCAGTCCGACATTGACGCCCTCCACGCCAAGTTTTCTGCTGGGTTCCGCGACTCGGCGGCGCACGTCGCCGGCAAGCTGCGCGGCCAGCCCGAGATTGTGGGCGCGATGGTGTGGGCGAGCGAGATGGAGCGCCAGCTGCAAGGGTACCTGAAACGCGTAGAAGATGTGCTCGGCCACGGCTGGGAGCACTACACCGACGGCCAGCGCATCCATGCCGAGAGCGCGGCATTCGCGGCGAAACTCGATACCCGGCCGCTGCTCAGTGCATGGTCCCAAGACGCGGCGCGGCGCGTGACGCAAGTGCAAGGCCCTCTGCTGCGCGTCGTGGAAGAGCGCAAGAGCGGCCGTTTGCGCCTCGTTGCGAACTACGACGCGCAGGCGTTTGCGTTTGCGGACGAGGCGCACGCACTGACCATGCTTGGCATGCAGATTCCCCAGGCGCTCAGCAGCGCCGCGCTCGATGCGCGGCGCATCCATCCGTTTGCGCTTGCCGTGGTGAATGCGCTGCGCACGCTCGACAAGGTGCACGAGCAGCTCGCTGCGATGCCGGCCGCCGGGCCTTTGCTCGCGCACAACCTGCACGCGATACACAGCCTGCTTGCACAGGCGTCGCAAGCGCGCTGGGAGCGGTTCTTGGACAGCTACAGCAGTGTATACACGAGCGCAAGCGCCGACGCGCTCCGCGAAAACGCACAGGTGGTGCTCGTAGAAACGCTCGCTGGAAACGTCGTCCAGCTCGAGGAGCGTGTGCAGAAGCTCGCGGCGGTCCAAGACGAAATGGACGGGGTCTTGCGCACGCTGCGCACATGCGCCTACCAACGCGCAGCCTTTCGCGCGTGCGTAGACGCGCTGCAGCGTGCGATGGACGCGCTGAGCCTCGCAGGCTACGCCAACGTCGCGCGCTTTGTCGAGCACGTCGAAGAAAAGCGCGTCGCCGTTTTGCTCGACCGACTCCACGCGGAGCTCGACCAGGTGGCGCAGACCTTTGCGCCGCGCCACCACACCGCCACGCCCGTCGTGCTTGCTGTGCGCCTCCACGGCGCCGCGCTCCAGCTCGAGCCGCGGCTGGAGGCGGCGCGCAGCGTGTGGATCGCACAGCTCGCCGCCGTCCTCGACACGGTCCTCGCGCTGCCGCGTCTCACCACGCAGCACGCGCTCGCGCTGGGGCAGGACAGCGGCCCCGCGTGCCGCTTGCTTGCGCGCGTCGATCCAGGCCGCCTCGAGACGCCGCTCGCGCGCCTGGAATCGGTGCTTGCACACGCCTCGCGCTATGCCGCTGCCTGGCTCGAGCTGCAGTTCCTCTGGGACGTGGAGCCCGACGCGCTGGCAGCGCAGCTTGGCGCCGATCTCGCCGCGTGGCACGCCATTGCGCGCCGCCTCGGCCATGCGCGCGCTACGCTCGAGGCGCATCGTGTGCGCCGTGTGTTTGGCGGGATCGTGTGCATCGACGGCGAGGCCATCCAGCGCCGCGTCGCGTTGAAGCTCGATGCGTTCCAGCGCGCATTCCTGCAGCGCTACGCAGCGGCGCTCGCAGCGGCCGCGGACGCGTGCACCGCGGCGGTGCGCGAACAGCGGCGCGCGCTTGAGCCGCTGCGCGTGCACAGCGCCTCGATCGACGACGTGGTCGCGCTTGTGGCGCTTGTGCAGCAGCTGCAGGCCTCGAGAGAGCGCTGGCACGACACCCTTGCGCAGTACGCGGCCGGCGAAGCGGTGCTGGTGCAGCAGCGCGTGCCCCTGCTGCAGTGGACGTTTGCCGAGCAGGTGCACGGCGAACTGAGCGCCCTGGAGCAGCTCCTCGACCAGAAGCGCGCGGCGATGGACGCGGCCCACGCCGCGATCCACGCGCGGATCGCCGCGGAAGACGCGGCGCTCGCGCAGAAGCGCGCCGAGTTCCTCGGCGCATGGGACGCGCAAAAGCCCGTCCAGGGCGCGCTGCTCGTGCACGATGCGCAGCACACGCTCGCATCGTTTGCCGCGAAGCTCGCTCTGCTGCAAGCGCAGCACGAGCAGCTCGCCGCGGCGCAGGCCGCCTTCCTTGTGCCGGCGGCCGACGCGCGCGCGCTTGCGCGCGCGCGCGAAGAGCTCGACGACCTGCAGTCGGTCTGGGGCGCGCTCGCGGGCGTGTGGAGCGCCTTGGACGAGACACGCGCGAGGCCGTGGGCCGCTGTGCATGTGCGCCAGGTGCGCCAGGAGCTCGACGCGCAGGTGCGCGCGATGCGTGCGATGCCGAGCAGGCTGCGCCAGTACGCGGCGTATGAGCACCTGCACGAGCGCCTCGCGTTCCTGCTGAAGCACACGGCGGTGCTCGCCGAGCTGCGCTCCGACGCGTTCAACGAGCGGCACTGGCGCGCGCTGTTCCAGCGCGTGGGCCGGCGCTACCTCGCCTCCTCGCACACGCTCGGCGCGGTCTGGGACCTCGACTGGGCGACGAACATGTCGGCGGTGCGCACGCAGCTGGCCGAGGCGCAAGGGGAGTATGCGCTGCAGGTGTACCTGGAGCAAGTGCGCGATGCATGGACGGGCTACGCGCTGGAGCTCGTCAACTACAGGAACGAGTGCATGCTCGTGCGTGGCTTTGATGCGCTGTTCCAGCTCGCCACGGAGCACGCCAGCGCGCTGCGTGCCATGGGCGCGAGCGAGCACTACCGCGTGTTTGAAGAAGAGGCGCGCGCGTGGGAAGCCAAGCTTGCGCGCGTCCAGACGGTGTTTGACTACTGGGAGCGTGTGCAGCGCGCGTGGGTGTACCTGCACGGCCTCTTTTCGAGCACGGCAGAGACGCGGCACATGTTGCCGAAAGAGGCGAGCCGCTTCCAGAGCATCAGCACCGAGTTTCTTGCGATTCTGCGGCGCGCGCAGAAAGCGCCGCTGGTGCTCGAGGTGGTGCAGCAGCCGGGGCTCGAGCACACGTTGCGCCGCCTCGCAGAGCTCCTGCACCGGATCCAGAAAGCGCTGGGCGAGTACCTCGAGCGCGAGCGTGCGCGCTTCGCGCGCTTCTACTTTGTCGGCGACGAGGACCTGCTCGAGATCCTCGGCAGCCAGCGCGACCGTGCGCGCGCCGCGACGCACTTTCCCAAAATGTTTCCCGGGCTCCACGCCCTCACCATCGCCCACGACGACACGATTGTGGGCGTGGCGAACCGCGCGGGCGAGCACCTCGCCATCGATCCCGTCGCGTGCGGCGAGCGCCCGGTGCACGAGTGGCTTGCAGCGCTCGAGCACAGCGTGCAGCGCGCTTTGCTCGCCGCGGTGCGCCACGCCGTCGAGGCGCTCGACACGACGCGTGCGTGGCTCGTGGCGTACCCCGCGCAAGTCGCCGTGCTCGCGGCGCAGATTGTGTTTGTGCGCGACGTGGAGCGCGGCCTCGCGCACGGATCGCTGGACGACGCGCAGCAGCGCACGACACGCCTCGCCGCATGGCTCACGACGCACATCACCACGGCGGATGGCGTGGAGCGCCGCGCATGCGAGCAACTCCTCACCTTTCTGGCGCACGCCGCGGAGCTGCTTGCGGCGCTCGCGCAGGCGCCGCTCGCGCCCGGCATCTTTCCGTGGCTCTTGCACCTGCGGCACTACCTCGACGCCGACGGCGTGCATGTCTGCATGGCGCACACGCGCTTTGCGTACGGCTTCGAGTTCCTCGACGCCGCCGAGCGCCTTGTACACACACCGCTCACCACCACCTGCTATGCGAGCATGACGCAAGCGCTGCACGCGCGCCTCGGCGGCGCGCCGTTTGGCCCTGCCGGCACGGGCAAGACGGAGACGATCAAGGCGCTCGGCGCGGAGATGGGGCGCTTTGTCCTGGTGTTCAACTGCGACAGCCAGTTTGACGTGCACGCCATGGGGCGCATCCTCGCGGGCGTGTGCCGTGTCGGGGCGTGGGGCTGCTTTGACGAGTTTAACCGTTTGGAAGAGCGCGTCCTCTCCAGCGTCTCGCAGCAGATGTACGCGATCCAGCGCGCGCTCGTGGAAAACAAGCCCGCGGAGCTCGGCGTGCGGGTGGATGTGCACGCGTGTACTGGGGTGTTTGTGACGATGAATCCCCGCTACGCGGGCCGCTCGCACCTGCCCGACAACCTCAAGGCGCTCTTCCGCAGCGTCGCCATGGCGCACCCGGACAAGCGCCGCATCGTCCACGTCCTGCTGCTCGTGCACGGCTTCCAGGGCGCGGCGCAGTGGGCGTCCAAGATGGTGCTCCTCTTCCAGCTCTTGGACGAGCAGCTGCACCGCGCACAGCACTACGACTTTGGCCTCCGCGCGCTCAAGGCAGTCCTGCGCAGCGCCGCGCGCGTGCGCACGCGCGGCGCCGACGAGCAGCGCGTGCTCGTGCAGAGCGTGCTGGAGACGGTAGCGCCGAAACTCGACGCGGACGACGTCCCGCTGCTGTCCCGCCTGGTCGAGGAGGTGTTTCCGGGGGTGCGCTACACGCCGAGCGCGCTCGACGCGCTCTCCGCTGCGATCGATGCGCGCTGTGCCGCGCACCATTTGCACGCCGCGCCGTGGAAGGCCAAGCTGCTGCAGCTGTACCACATCCAGCACATTGCGCACGGCATCATCCTTGTGGGCGCTGCCGGCACGGGCAAGACCGCTGCGTGGCGCACGCTCCTCGCGGCCATGGAGCACGTCGACGGGGTGAGCAGCGTCGCACACGTCATCGCGCCCAAGGTGCTCAGCAACGAGGCGCTCTACGGCACGCTCGACCCCACCACGCGCGAATGGACCGACGGGCTCTTCACCGCGCTCCTGCGCCGCATCTTGGAGAATGTGCGCCGCGAGCGCGAGCAGCGCCACTGGATCGTGTTTGATGGGGACATCGACCCCGACTGGGTCGAGAACCTCAACAGCGTCCTGGACGAAAACAAGATGCTCACGCTGCCCACCGGCGAGCGCCTCGTGCTTCCGCCGAATGTGCGCCTGGTGTTTGAGGTGGACAGTGTCGCGCATGCCACACGCGCGACCATTACGCGCTGCGGCATGGTCGCGTTTGGCGCCGAGCTTGTCCCGCGTAGCGCACGGCTCGCGCATGCCGCCGCGACGCTGCGCGCAGCGACGCTCGGCGCCCCCGACGAGCTGCCTTCGGTGCACGCAGCAGACGACCGTGCGATCCTCGCAGGGATCGCCGCGCGCGTCGAGCAGGACTGTGCGCACGGCGGCCTCGTCGACTGGGCGCTCAGCTTTGCGCACACGCTTCCGCACACCATGGCGTTCGACGAGGCGCGCGCGATTGCAGCCTTCTTTTCCTTGCTGCGGCGCGCCGCGCGCCTTGTGCTTGCGTACAACGCGGCCCATCCCGACTTTTGCATGCGCGACGAGCACGTCGCACACTATGCCTCGCGCGCCATGCTCGTCGCGCTGGCGTGGGCGTGTGTCGGAGACGCGCCGCACGTGGTGCGCGACGCATTCAGCGACGCGGTGCGTGCGCGCGTCACTGCTGCGCTCCCGGCGGGCCAGCTGCTCGACTACCACGTCGTCGCCTCGCGCGACGCGCCGTTCGAGCCGTGGGCGGCGCACGTTGCGCCTGTGGAGCTCGATCCCAGCGCACTCGTCGCTGCGGAAGTTGTGATTCCCACGCTGGATACCGTGCGTTTGGAGGAGCTTGTCTATGCCTATCTCTTGGACCACCGCCCCGTCATGCTCTGTGGCCCGCCGGGCAGCGGAAAGACGATGGTGCTCTACGCGACACTGCGCCGCCTCGCGGATGTGATGATCGCGAGCGTGAACCTGAGCAGCCAGACGACGCCCGCCGCGCTGCTCGCGCTGCTCGAGGAGCACTTGGCGTACCAAGAAACGCCCCACGGCACGCAGCTCGCCCCGAGCCAGCCCGGGCGCTGGCTCGTGGTGTTCTGCGACGAGATCAATTTGCCCGCCCCCGACGCCTACGGCACGCAGTGCCCCATCCACTTTCTCCGCCAGCTCGTCGAGCAGCGTGGATTTTGGCGCGCGCGCCAGTGGATCGCGCTCGAGCGCGTGCAGTTTGTCGGCGCGTGCAATCCGCCAACGGATCCGGGGCGCTGGCCGCTCACGCACCGCTTTCTGCGCCATGCGCCGGTCGTGATGGTCGACTATCCTGCGCCTGTATCGCTGCACCAGATATACCACACCTTCACACGCGCCTTGCTGCGCGCCACGCCCAACCTCGCGGGGTACGCCGAGCCACTTTCCCACGCCATGGTGCGCTTCTTTCTCGCGTCCCAGAAGCAGTTTACCCCCGCGACACAAGCGCACTACGTCTACTCCCCGCGCGAGCTCACGCGCTGGATCCGGGGCATGTACAAGGCGCTCGGGGACATGCAGCTCGCCGCGCTCCCCGACCTGGTGCGCATCTGGGCGTTCGAGGGGCTGCGCCTCTTCCAGGACCGCCTCGTGTCCGACCTAGACAAAGCCTGGACGGACGAGATGCTCGATACGGTCGCGCACGACGCATTTCCCGCCCTCGACATGCACCACACGCTCGCGCGCCCCATCCTCTACGCAGACTGGCTCACGCGCACGTACAGCAGCGTCGATCGCGCACCGCTGCGCGACTATGCCAAGGCACGCCTGCACGCGTACTCGGAAGAAGAGATGCACGCGGATCTTGTGCTCCACGACAAGGTGCTCGACCTTGCGCTCTGCTGCGACCGTGTTTTGCAGCAAGCTGCGGGCCACTTGCTCCTGATCGGCGTCGCGGGCTCGGGAAAAACGACCGTGGCGCGCTTCTGTGCATGGCTGCGTGGCCTTGCGCTGTACAGCATGCCGAGCGCGCGTGGGTTCCGCGACGCGGACTTTGACGAGCATCTCCGCGCACTGTTGCGCCGCGTCGGGATTTATGGCGAGCAGGTGTGCTGGACGATGGACGAGGCGCACGTCGCGCACCCAGCGCGCCTCGAAAAACTCAACACCTTGCTCGCCAATGCCGAGGTCGCGGGGCTGTTTGAGGGCGACGAGCACGCTGCGCTCTTGACGGCGTTGCGCGACGCATCGCAGCGCGAAGGGGTCGTCGTCGCCACCGACGACGAGCTGCTCGCGTTTTTCCGCGCGCAGATCCGCGCGAATTTGCACATTGTGCTCACCATGACGCCGCCCCAGGGCGGGATCGGCAGCAAGGCCGCAGCGTCCCCGGCACTGTTCAATCGTTGTACATTGGTCTATTGTTGGTAGCTATAGCGGCGCGGCAAGCTCTTGTAAAATCTGTGCGTTGCAGTTCACGGGGCCCATCACAAACGCGCCGTGGTGCAGCCCGGGCGTGTAGTGCAGCACTTGCTTCATGCCGTTGCGCACGAGGAAATCGCGGAGGAGGGGGGCATCGACGACCGTGTCGCTGCCGGCAAGGTAGATGCGCACGCGCTGCGGATCCGTGCGGTGTGGGATCTCGTCGAGGAGGAGGACGTTGGCGGACCAGTCAAAGTTGCGCATGAGCACATTGGCCGTGCCAACTTCGCGCGCGACAAAGTAGCGCAGCGAGTACTCTACAAAGGACGCGGGCTTCTTGTACAAGAAACGGTAGCACAAATGGGGCGCCCAGAGCTGGAAGCACACGGGGTCGACAAACGTGGAGCGCTTCAGCAGCGTGGGGTAGCGCTTGAGGAGCCACGCATGCAGAATGGTGCCCATCGAGTGCGAAAGGACTGTGACGCCGCACTTTTGGAAGCCATAGCGCTCAAACATGCCGAGCACCAGCGAGGCACACTCGTCTGCGTTCCACGGCTCCAAAAAACGCGCAGAGAAAATGTCAGCAGAGGTCCACGGCTGCAGGGGAATCAGCACGGGGCGCGCGGGAATCTCGTGGCGCGCGTCAAACATGGCGCGCACCAGGAAAAAGTACTCCGCAATCCCGATGCCGAGGCCGTGCAGAAAGACGAGGGGGAGGGGCGCCGCGCCGCTGGCCGCGTCCTGGACGCGCCACCCGGGGGGGATGTAGATCAGATAGTCAACAGAGCCGATCGTGTGCCGCTCCAGACCGTAGCGCCACGCCCAGGCAGCGTACGCGTACATGTTCAGTGCTTTGAAGGTGGCGTACAAGGCAAGGGGTCGCATGTTCACCTCCACGGGGTCGAGCGTGAGGAGCATGATCCGCTTGAGCCGCAGCTCGGCAGGCGTGAGGTTGACGTCGTCGGGGAAGCGTTCCAGACCACTGCGTGCAGAAAATAGCGCGACTGCGTCCTCGATAAACTCGAGCTGGTGCTGGCGGTGCTGGTCGGTGGGCGCCGTCTCGACCTCGGCTTTGAGCTCGGCGTAGTGCTTGCCAAAGAGCGACCAGGAAAACCACGCGCGCAGATCGTTCGAGGTGATCTGGTGGTCGTCGATGCCTATAAACCAGCCGTTCATCTCTTTGCGGAAACGCACCGCCCTTGGATCGTCGTAGTCGAGACGCTTGCTGATGCGCGGAAGGTGCGCTGGCGACTTGACGTCCAGGACTACGTCAGAAACTGGGTCACACTTGCCGTCGTCAGTGGCCAGGCCGTCGCGCACGGCAGACGTGATGGCTTTCACCACATATTCACGCGATGCGGTGTGCGAGAACTTGGGTTTCTGCACCTTTTTGATGAGGCGCGCGTAGTACAGAGAAAAGAAGGCCTCGAGCACCGAGTAGAAAAAGAGGATCCGGAGCGAAAAACACTGGGAAAGACGCGCATGTTTTTGCGCGCCAACGGGAAGCGTGCCTTGCAGGATATGGCGCACGAGTGTGGGGAGATTCTGTGTATAGCACGCACGCAGGGCTATATAAAAGATCGCATATGCCCATGCGAGCGGTGTCGATGTCCATGTAAGATACACGAGCGCTTTTGCAAGCGCCATAGGCGGCTCTCGCACATACATTCTAGTATGGATCCGCGCAACGTGCCCGGCGCTGTGCAGCAGTGGACTTTGCAGCAATCCACACGGCGTGCGAATTGCAAGGGCGCGCTTGCACTTGATTATGTCAGCGTGCACGTGCGCTACTACGCTAGGCTACCGACGCCGGACCAGCTACAGTGCGTGTAGGTTGCGCGGGCGCGCTGCCTTCCAGGGACGCGGCGGCTAGCTCCAGATCCGCAGCGGCAAACTCGAGCTGCGCTGCATCCTTCGCCAGTGGCGGGAGACGCTTCTTCTCGAAACTCTTCATGCCCGTAAGCCCCCAGCGCCCAAGCATCGCCTTGTCCTGGTCCCAGGAGCTGGTCGGCGTAGTAAGCATGCGCTCGCCAGTAAATATGGCGTTGGCGCCGGCGAGGAAAGCCATCGCCTGCTCAGACTCTGTGAAAAGCTGACGCCCGGCAGCGATGCGTACGATCGTCGTGGGCAGCACAATCCGCGCAGTCGCAATGGTGCGTAGCAGCTCCTGGAACGACACTGGCTCCTGCCCTTCCATGGGAGTGCCTTTGATCGCCACAAGCGCATTCACAGGGAAACTCTCCGGCGCAGTGGGCAGGCGGTTCATTTCCCAAATCAGGCCCACGCGGTCTTTTTCATCCTCACCCAGCCCAAGAATACCGCCGGAGCAGACGTGGATGCCAGCGTCACGCACATTGGCAATGGTTTGGAGCCGGTCGTCGTAGGTACGCGATGTAATCACTTTTCCGTAGTACTCGCGACTTGTGTCCAGATTGTGGTTGTACGCAGAGAGGCCCGCCTCTTTGAGCAACTGTGCCTGCTCAGGAGTCAGCATCCCGAGCGTCGTGCACACTTCCATTCCCATGCCGCGAATCTCGCGCACCATCTCGAGGATTCGGTTAAACCCACGCTTCCGGCCGCCAATCTCGCGCCATGCAGCGCCCATGCAGAAACGTGTGCTGCCGTTCTCCTTCGCTCGGCGCGCCTCCGTAAGTACCGAGTCGACCTGCTCCAACGGCGACGCTTTCGAGTGCGTCGAATAGCGACTGCTTTGCGAGCAATAGGAACAGTTTTCCGAGCAGCCACCCTCCTTGATATTCATCAGCGTGCAAAGCTGCACGCGCTGTGGATCGTGGTTCTCGCGGTGCACGGTACCTGCCTTGAACACGAGCTCCAAGAGCGGCATGTCAAACAGCGCCTGCACTTCCCCGCGACTCCAAACACGCCTTGCAGCCGTCGGCTCCCACGAGCGCTCCTCAGCGATCGGGCGGGAACCATACTCGCTCGAAGGAACTGCACGCATCACCGCCGCTGTGCTTTTCATGCGGTAGAACACGGGCCGCAGGGCACGCGCACTCGTCGGTATGCGGCTCCCCATGGTAGTCACAGCGAAGTGGTAGCCCACTGCCGGACCACGTGACATTGTGCTCGCGCGCGCCGGCCGCCTTGTCACGGCCCACGATGGGAAAAGTCACGGCAGAGGAGCTGCTGTGCACGCCAAAAACGACTACGGTCAAAAACGAGCTCGAGGATCTAAGCTGCCGATTTATAGTGAACTTGCCTGCAAATGAGCTCGCAAGTATTGAGCGGATCGTATTTCAGGTCGAGCAGGCGCACTGGTTCTACCTCGATTTTGTGTGTGCCGCGCACTCGGACCTTCCGAAGATGAACCTGCGTCGGTTTGCGCAGGAGCTGCTGCAGGTCTCGTCACTCGCTGTGCCGCTCATTGGCTTGTACCTGGCGCAGGGGCCGAAAAGCTTTGAAAAGGTCTACTCGCAGTTCTTGCAGTACAAGACACGCGTGCCCGTATGCGGCGCGATTCTCCTCAACGAGACGTGGGACAAATGCATCCTGGTCAAAGGATGGAGCGGGAAAGGCTCCTGGACATTCCCGAAAGGCAAGATCAACCAGGACGAGTCGGAACGCGATTGTGCAGTGCGTGAAGTGTGGGAAGAAACGGGCTTCGATGCCGGCGCGTTGCTCCCTGCGGATAGCAATGACTACTTGGAGCGCACGATGCACGAGCAGAAAATTCGTGTGTTTATCGTGCCGGGCGTAAAGGAAGATACCAAGCTGGAGACGCTGACAAGGTTCGAAATTTCCCAGATTGCATGGTTCCGCATTGCGGACTTGCCCACACTGAAGAGCCCGAAAAAGCCCAACGCCGAGCTAGGGGGAAAGTTTTACCATGTCACCCCGTTCGTCAGCCGATTGCGACAGTGGATCAGTGCAAACAAGCGCACGCATCCAAACAGGCCGTCTACGCCGGCTCCAAAGAATGCTGGCGGGGCCAGCGTCAGTCTGGACGCCTTGTTTGGCAGTGCGCAGCCCCAGGCTGCGGCACGTTTGTCTGCGCCGAGCACCGTCCCTGGCATTATCGACCTGCCGCCCGCCACGGCGCAGCAAATGACCAAGGATCGGGGTATGCACACCGCGGCACAGCAAGTGCCAGCGCCCACGCCACAACACGCTCAGAAGCCAGAGCCAGAGCCAAACTCGGCCAAGCTTTTGCTCCATCTCTTGCACGGATCCAAGCCCGTTCCTGCGCCTGCGCCTGAGCAGAAAGAGCATCGTGTGGATGGGACCGCGGCGCTGCGAAACTTGCTTGGCCTTGCGCCATCGCAGCAGCCACAGAATGCACAAAGTGAGCAAAAAGATGAGCAGCGCAAGCGGATGCTGTCGATCTTGGGCATCGGCGCACCGCCGCAGCCTGCACCGCGCGATATGCTGTTGGCTACACTTACCGGAGCACATCACCCACAGCTGGTGCCGAGCTTGCAGCCAGCCAGTGCGGCTTCCAGGTCTCTTGATGTACACGAGTCGCTTGCAGCGCAGCATCAAATGCACCCTTTGTACCAACAAGGGCCGCCGCCCCATGCAGGCCAACAATCCATGCCCCAGACGCTTTTTCCAGCGCAACCACAAAACATGCCGCAAGCCCCGCCAGCGAGCCACCAACAAAACCTCTTGTCGACATTGCTGGGCCCGGCACAAACCTCCTCGAAAATACCTACGCCTACACATGCTTTGAGTCCTGCAAAGAATACATCGCGTTCAATCACACCGTTTCGTCTCGGCGCGATAGGAACGCCTCCATCGCAAAGCCAATGCGTTACGCCTTCAGACGGTACGCCGCAGCAGCTCTCTCCGCAGCACAGTGGTGTCCAGCCAGCAAGCCTTTTGTCTATTCTGAATGCACCGCAACCCGCGAGCGAACCCCGTGCTCCTCAAACTACGCATTCGAATACGCTGCTCAATACATTGATGGGGAAGTGATGCAGACGATACCCATAGCATGGCATATGTAGCCTATCGCTCATTATAACAGCTTAAACTGACGCGTAAGTCGATCTATTTGTGAGACCGGTGCGGGGCCCAGCCCAATCACAGTTTTGCTTCCGGGCTTTACTTGTGTGCGGCCGCTGGGATAAGTATAGGCTGGTAACGTACGCATCCTGGATTACACTCGCAGGAATACCAAGCTCCTTTGCAGACTTGCACAGCGCTAAAAGGTGCCCTTCGTCAGGGACCTTAATTGCAATTTTCGTCTGCCTAGCGTGTCAGCGTCGTATGCAATACGTACCCAAAAGACCGCCAGGTGCGCACGTACTGTGGTAAGTGCGGTGTTGAGTACGCACCTCGGGGCGTGTCCGCTTCGCAGCTATGTAGGCTGCTAATGTCGCATGTCTCAAGTCAAAACAAAGGGAATACATACCCACACTGAGCCGCGATTTTTCCCTTATCCATTTTGAGGTCCATACGCACGCCGAGAACCTTGGTGTCAATGTAGCACAACTGCACGTACCATTTTGCACTCTTCTTGTTCTGCACCCGTATCATCTAGCCCTTCATCCTCGGAATCTGATGCTTCATAATCTCTCCAACGAGGTGTGCGGTTGTTGCTTACAAGGTACCCCACAAGCGCTCCCACTAGAAAAATACCAATAGCCACACTTTGCGCCATGACACGTGCAGAAAAGATTTGAGGTCCGTGCGCTCATCGTCAACGTTATGGGCCTTGTAGGTACCCCAAAGTTGCGAAGTCTTCCTATCTTTTCCTCGGCCGAATGTTTTGTTGTGCGCCACCGGGGAAGGCTATAAATTGCCACAGTATCGCTGCACTACGTACAACTCTTCACGTCACCATCATGCAGGTCTTTGTGAAAACACTTACGGGAAAGACCATCACCCTTGAAGTGGAATCTTCGGATACCATTGAAAACGTCAAGGCCAAGATCCAAGACAAGGAGGGTATTCCCCCGGACCAACAGCGCTTGATTTTTGCTGGTAAACAGCTTGAGGATGGCCGTACGTTGAGCGATTACAACATCCAGAAAGAGTCTACGCTCCATCTTGTGCTGCGTCTTCGCGGCGGTATGCAAGTCTTTGTCAAGACCCTTACGGGAAAGACCATCACCCTTGAAGTGGAATCTTCGGATACCATTGAAAACGTCAAGGCCAAGATCCAAGACAAGGAGGGTATTCCCCCGGACCAACAGCGCTTGATTTTTGCTGGTAAACAGCTTGAGGATGGCCGTACGTTGAGCGATTACAACATCCAGAAAGAGTCTACGCTCCATCTTGTGCTGCGTCTTCGCGGCGGTATGCAAGTCTTTGTCAAGACCCTTACGGGAAAGACCATCACCCTTGAAGTGGAATCTTCGGATACCATTGAAAACGTCAAGGCCAAGATCCAAGACAAGGAGGGTATTCCCCCGGACCAACAGCGCTTGATTTTTGCTGGTAAACAGCTTGAGGATGGCCGTACGTTGAGCGATTACAACATCCAGAAAGAGTCTACGCTCCATCTTGTGCTGCGTCTTCGCGGCGGTATGCAAGTCTTTGTCAAGACCCTTACGGGAAAGACCATCACCCTTGAAGTGGAATCTTCGGATACCATTGAAAACGTCAAGGCCAAGATCCAAGACAAGGAGGGTATTCCCCCGGACCAACAGCGCTTGATTTTTGCTGGTAAACAGCTTGAGGATGGCCGTACGTTGAGCGATTACAACATCCAGAAAGAGTCTACGCTCCATCTCGTGCTGCGTCTTCGCGGCGGTGCGCCTGCATCTTTTCTTCACGTCTAACGACTTGTATAGCACTACAATAGTCGTTACTCCATTTCATTTACTATGTTACCAAACTATGCACGCAGGAGCTGTACGGCATAAAAATACTTATTCGCCGAAAAGCTGGGGTCAGCCATGCAATAAAACGGACCTTTTGGACGCGCTTCAAAATAGCATCCTTAGCCGGATCTGTTGTCAGCGCTTCTAAGGAGCACCTACCGTAAGGGTGGTCTTTGCTGGGGATCTCGAGCACCGCTGGGAACGCTTGCGTATACTTTTCCATCAGCGGCCGGATTTTATCGGCAATGTGCTGGTTGATAAGCACAATGGCAATGTCTTCCCGCTCCGTAGTATATGCGACAAACGCCTCTTCAATAGCCGCGACAGGCACCTTGTTGTCGACCACGAAAAAGTTTTTGTTTCCCTTCTTGTCGACGTCGCCAATGCCCGCGAGAATAAACCCCGTAGTCGAGTCCTGATAGGTAAGCATTCATTCCCACGTACTTCGTCGGCAATCAGGGCGATCAAGGAGCGCCCTGCCGCCTGCTGTGTAGCCGATTTCGACATGGTCGCTACCGAGCCAGGTCGAGTGCCGGCGGCGCGGGCCTGAATGTCACGTGGCATTGCGTCGAAGGCGACGCTGCATCTGCTCGTTCGCGGAGAGCGTAGCAAGGATGGAGTCGACGTACCTGCCATCGAATGCGGACGGCGGCTCATCCGGGTTGGTAATGCACAACCCTGGTAGTACGCCACTCATGCGCCCAATTTCCAAATCCAGCAACCCTTCGCGGGTATGCTACTTTTTTGATTCGGACATCGGCAACTACCATTACGGGCCTGGTCATCCGATGAAGCCCACTAGGATCCGTATGTGCCATTCGCTCGTGATGAACTATGGCCTGTACAAAAAGATGGAGATCTTTGTACGTGACAGGCATCACTGACAACAGCGTGCAAAGCCTGCCACCAAGCGTGAAATGTCGCAATTCCACACGGACGAGTATGTCGACTTTTTGCATCGCGTTACGCCGGATAATGTAGACGCATATGTGCGCGAGCAAGCAAAATGTGTGTACAGTGCATGTGCTAATTGCAGACAATGTCGGCGACGATTGTCCCGTGTTTGATGGACTGTTCGAGTACTGCTCCATCTCGGCAGGCGGCTCGATGGGTGTGTATTGTAGCACAGTACTGACCCACAGAGGGCGCTGCGCGTCTCTCGCGCGACAAGTGCGACATCGCCGTGAACTGGGCTGGCGGCCTGCATCATGCGAAAAAAGGCGAAGCGAGCGGGTTTTGCTATATCAACGATATCGTGCTTGGCATCCTGGAACTGTTGCGCTATCACCCGCGTGTCTTGTACATTGACATCGATGTACACCATGGCGACGGTGTCGAAGAAGCTTTCTATACCACTGACCGCGTCATGACGTGCTCCTTCCACAAGTACGGCGAGTTTTTCCCGGGTACGGGCGAGTTGCGCGATACTGGATTTGGCAAAGGAAAAAACTACGCGGTCAATGTGCCGCTCAGGGACGGGATCACCGACGCGACGTACCACAGCGTCTTTCAGCCAGTGATGCAGCGGATTATGGAGCAGTACCAGCCGAGCGCTGTAGTACTGCAATGCGGCTCCGACTCGCTTGCCGGTGACCGACTTGGCTGCTTCAATCTGTCGATGCATGGGCATGCAAAGTGTGTCGAATTTGTCAAGAGCTTTGGGCTTCCGTTGCTACTGCTCGGTGGCGGAGGCTACACGATGCGCAATGTGAGCCGCGCTTGGGCCTACGAAACGGGCCTTGCCGCTGGCCATGAACTGAACTCGATTCTGCCGGTGAATGAATACTACGAGTACTTTGGGCCAGACTACCGACTCGATGTTGTGCCGAGCAACATGGAGAATCTAAACACGCCCGAGTACCTCGACAAAGTCAAAGAAAAGGTCTTTGAAACACTCCGACACGTAGCGCCTGTGCCGTCTGTGCAAGGCCATGTCGAGCCACGCCTTGCGCATGATCTAGCAATGGAGGAGGAGGACGATGATAAGGACGACCCAGATGTGCGCGGTAGCAAGATCCAGCGCCTGCGCGATAAGCGTGTCCAGCGAGATGGTGATTTGGAGGACTCGGAGGACGAAGGCGAGGATGGCAAGCGCGATTACCAGACGTCGGAACCACAAGCAATGGAGATGGATCCGCCGGCAAAGCCAGCCACAGAAACGCAGCCCAAAGAGGCACAGTCTGTAGGTGCGCAGCTCACAGAACTGCAGCGCACGGTAGAATGAGCGTACGCATTTTTGTAGATCGATACATACCAAGCTTTCTAGTCGAGCAAACAGAACCACAACGCAGCCTTTCCATGCCCCAGTAAAACGCCGAACGAAGCACGCATACATTATCTCAACAGCGCGCCGTTGGCAAACGCTTTCTACACTCTATGCTATTACACGGCCACTGCACGGAACGCATCTTCCTTGCGGCGCTTCAGAAATGTCGCGGCAAAGCGTCTGCCGTCGAGCGTGCTGCTGCTTGCATACACGGTCTCTGCAATAATCTCTTCCACGTCCGGTGTCGAATTGAGCGGAAAAGACAAGAGCATGTCGATAAAGTCGTCAATGTTTGCGCTCAGTCCTTGCAGCTGCTCGCGGCAAAAGTGCAAAAACTCGGGACTCGGAGGGAGTGGCTTGGAAGACGAGGCTTGTTCGCGCGCAACTATATTTCCCGCCGCAGATCCAGTGGGGCGTGGAATTGCGTCGTTCATTGTGCTCAATGCATCGCGGCGCGCCTGCCCTTTGCTCTTCTTTGTCATCCATCCATCGCCTTCCCATGTCTGTGGCACTGATGCTGGCGCTGGCGCTGGCACTCGCGCTGGCACTGGCGCTGGTGCTGGAGTCTCAGCCATGGTCTTGTGCACAACCTTGATCGGCGGTGCAGTAGTGACTTTGCCGTGCGCACCTACCTTTGCCCATGGTTCGTTGTGCACACGCACAGAGTCTGCACCGCGCGCTGCTGAGCTGCTATAGGCGGCAGTGCGTGGCGCTTGTGCTGCCTTGGCACGCTGGGCAAGCGCCGCCTCCTCGCGCTGGATTTGAGCGAGGGATTTCGGCGCTGCGGCCTTGACAAGCACATTCCAGGAGGGTGCGTTAAAAGGCGAGCTGGCCGCAGGAATCGTGGGCGGCGGCGTCTGTGACTGCATTCCTTGCGCAAGACGAGCAGAAGCACCCGCTTTTTCTGTTGCAATCCGAGCAGCACGCTCACGCTCCCCGGCCTCCATAATTTCGCGGAGACTCGGGGCGTTTTTTGGGTGTGTGGCGCCATCTGGAGACGCAGCCCAAGGCGCAACCTTGGGCTCTGGCTTATGCGGAGTCTCTGCAGGCGCACTCTGAAACGCGTCATGCGTTTCATGCTCAGTCTCGCGCTCTGGCTGCCTTTTCAGCGCTTGTGCGCGCGCTTCTTTTTCTGCGGCCTTGACGGCACGCTTGGGTTGTTTTTCAGGCACTTTCGCTTCAACAAGCGGCGCTGGCGCCGCAGGTTCCGGTGCAGCCTCACGCACCGGCTCCTCCGGCACACTGGTCTCACGGGTCGCTTCTGTTTTTTTCTGTGGGGTATCAATAGGTCCGCGCGCATCCGCGGATGACGCTGGGGTATCAAACTCTCGCTTTGCAGCCGACTGGTCATTCTGCACACGCATCGCTTCCTGCATCTCAATGATCCCTGCTGCGTTCGCATGTGGCATCGCAGCAGACAGCGCCTGTTCCATCATGTGCGTAATCTGTGATTCGTTCGCGCCTTTCATGGGCATCATCGACCGCAGTTGCGTCAGGACACGCATGGCCGTCGCAATATCCTGTGCAGTCAGATTCGACGCGAGCGCAGGCTCCGGCTCGTTGGGCGATGCCGGTGCCTCTTGCTGTGTGGATACAGGAGTCTGTATGCCCTGAGTTGGGCTCGCAATGCCACGCAAGGACGAAACAGACGGGGAGGCAGCTCCAGCTTGGACGTCCAGCTCGGGTTTGTTGCGCGCCATGGGCAAGGGCGGATCCCTGCGCGCCAAGTAGCGGTGTGGCGGGACCAAGAACGGCATAGCGGCATCGCCAATCTCCGCCAACATTATCTGCAATGGCTTGAACTGCGTGTCTTCTTCGCGGCGTATTAATAGATCCGCGTACAAGTACTGCTGTTCATACCATGCCTGCATCGCGGTGCCCGTAAACGGTCCCTGCATGTACCCATTTGGGTCCAGATAAATCCATTGCTGTGTATCCGGAGACCAGTCCGGCGCACGCATGGTGCTGGGCTCGTGCAAATGCATGGTATGCATCATGGCCGGCAAAGAAGAAGGCGCATCGACCGGAGGCTGCCGACCAGGTATAGGCGACTCCCAGTACGGCTTGGTACCAGTGCTGCCGTAGAGAGCAGTATTTGTTGTTTCCATGTGAGACAAGTAGGGGTTCATCGCGAGCAAATAGGTTGGGTGGGAAAATGTGTTAAAAGACGCAGGTGACACCGAGAATCTTCGCTGCTCAGCTGCAGCTTGCTTATTAACCAGTTATGCAGGTGCGCCAATTAACTGTTGGAGCGCGTGGAGGTGTGTGTGGAGCGGTGCGCCGAGCCACGGCGTTTCGGGGCGTGCGGCGAAGCGTGTGAGAAGTGCGCGCACCTGTTGGTGTACAAAGGCCGCGGGTGGGCGGAGTGATGGCGCGCATGGCGGTGTTTGTAGGTTGTGTAGGACCATGCGCCAAAATGCGTCCCATGCCCAGCCCGCGTCCTGGTGCACGACATCCTGGACGACTTGCACAAAGTCTTGCTGCCACGCGGAGGGATTCGCGTCTTGCATCATGTCGCGCACATCGACCAGCGCTTCAGCTACATTGTCCGTCTCTTGCTCCATAGCATTGTACATGCTTACTAGATTCACTGCGTTGCACCAATTGTGATTCAACTGTGGTGAGCGTGCGCGAAACGTACACTGATGCAGTCCGTCACATTTTCCACTTCATGGTACCAATTAGAGGGCACAAAAATGGTTTGTCCAGGCTGCGTAAGTATGATGCAGAACGTACGCCTTGCTCGACTGTATAGACACGCAACCGCGCATCTTCCCACCCTGGCCATCCTAGCTTGCCGTCACGAAATTGGCCAAGCTCGTCATGGGCACGGTGCGCCTCCATTTCTGCGTACGTAGAGGCGGTCTCGGAGGTACTCCGCCCGGGGAATCCTAGGGTCAACGGGGGGGCGGTGACGTACGTCGTAGCAAGTGTGCGTCTGGCGGCGCAAACAGGCGCCAGCGCTTGCGTCCTACAATGTTGGTCGACCAGGAATAGGACGTATCTAGGTGAGTGCGGGAAAAAAATACATACAAACTGGTGTGAGTAAGAAAAACAAAAGAAACAATACGTACCGTCGCGGTGGATCGGGGTGGCAGACCCAGCCGTGCCTGCGTAGCAGAACCGGAAATCGTCCTGCGTATACGCATCGTGTTGCGTCGCGAGCCACACATCGGGGTAGTACGGCACGGAGGCGCAATCGTGCGTAGGTTGTGAAGTGACATTGTTCATCCCTGTATAAGCGATCGCATACACGCACAGTCGTCGGCAAATAGGTACGGCGTACAGTACGGCATCGATGTGGGCGCCGCGCCGCGCTGGCCCCGTACCAAGTGCCAGTCTTTAATATACAACGACCCGCCTTCTTGTTGGATGGCAGGAATCTGTTCCACCGCTTTGTCGACACGCATATCGGTATGCTGCGTACCAGAGGGTGTCGTGATCACTACAGGTACCGTGTGCTCGCCATACTTTGCGCGCAACGTATCCCAGTCCGCCACGCCGTCGCTTGCCCACTCGCGAAACGCGGGCCATGCCTCGACCAAGGCAGGGGGAAGCACGACCGGACGATTCGGCAGCAAATACGTTTCCTGCTATCAGCCTTCATCGCTGCGTACCAAAAACGCCTCGTAGCTGGGCACTGCATCGAGCACAGGGACGCTGGGCCCGCGCTTCATGAACGTGATGTGGAGGTGCAGGTATGCTTCGTGTGCCGTTTGTCTACGAGAATCTACATGAGTGCCTTGTTGTGCGATTGGCGGAAAACGCCCTCTTGAATCTGTAGTGAGTTTTCCGTGTGCTGTACGTACTGCCACTGCGACAAGCACGCCGTCCTGGCGATAAATGCGGCCGAGCACCAATGTGCGGCCATCCGCGACCGACTGCGGCTCCATCACCAGCAAGAGCCAATCGGACATGGAGAACGACTCGTAGAACCACATTGAGTGGTCGAGACTGGCCATCATGGACGGGCACCCCGAAAACACAGACGTGCTGTGCGGGACGAGGAATTGACTGTGGTCAGTGTGTTTGCGGCGACGTACTCGATATAGTATGCGAGAGCCGCACGCTGGTGGTTCTCGTCCTCGTGGTAGTCCCCGCGAGCGCGGACCCAAAGAGCAAGCTTGGAACCGAACTGGTAGAGCGACATCTCATTGTACATGGTGGGCACGGCGACACTGTTGTTAGCAAGCGTAGATACGTACCGATACTCTGCGGGGTGACGCAGCTGGTCGTACCGCAGTCCCTTGAGGGCAAATTCCAGCTTGGCAATATCCGGGAAGTTCGCGAGGCCTTTTTCGTAGCGCACATTGCCCGGCATGGATTCCTCAGGGGGAAGCACAAATGCGGGGCGCGTGCCAGTTTTCACCTCTTCGCTGATTTCAAACTCGGCATTGCTGTCAATTATCGGCGCTCCAATCGCATAGGAAGTGTCCGGGGCGTCAGGAACCTTGAACGATATAAATGAAGTGAAGATGAAGCGGCCATGCTGGTGCGCTTCGACACGGCACAAAATGTACGAACGGCCGGACCGCAAGCTGGTAACGGTGAACTGAATGCGGTCTCGTTTTGCCGTATCCAGAAACCTCACTTGCATGCTTTGTACCAGATACTTCTCCGGCATCGTCGCACTCGCGGCATTGATCGCCTGTCCGAGAAGAACCCCGCCAAAAATGGAGCGCGAGCCGAAAGGAACGGTCACGTCGGGGCTTACACTCTCGTAAACATCACCACTCACATGCCGCACATGCGTTTCCTCCCTCATCCGCTCTGCCCAGTACGCAGCATCCTTTTTTTCAGAGTCGTACATCGTCGTTCACCCTTACGCCTGCTCGACAAACTCGTCATGCGGGGTTTTCACGCCGGTGCCGGTTGAAAACACGCGTCGCACGTGGCACGCCCGCACGCTTTTGCTTGCCTCCACGATGGCATCGGCTGGTGCGATCGGCGCTTCTGGCGCCGACGGATCGCTGCGCAATGCACAGATCCAGGCGCTAGTGTCGCTGCTAAACTTTAATGACCCGGCATTTGCACGCATGGGCGCGAATCGTGCTGCGCCCAATGACGCCGACCAAGGCGCGGACGTGCCGAAAGCGCCAGCGGTGTGGAAAGTTTTGATTATGGACCAAACCAGCACTGATATCCTCGCGACAAGTCTGCGTGTCCAGGACTTGCGCGAAAACGGGGTGACGCTGCACATGCAGCTGCATTCCGATCGGCCCTCGCTGCCCGACGTCCCGGCGGTCTACTTTGTCTCGCCGACGTCGGAAAACGTTGCGCGCGTCGCGAAAGACGTGAGCGCAGGGATGTACGAATCCACATACATAAACTTTACTTCTGCGGTACCGCGCTCATTGCTGGACGAGCTCGCACAGGCTGTCGCGAAAGGCGGCGGCGGCCCGAGAATCAAGCAGGTGTTCGACCAGTACCTGGATTACATCGTCCTGCAGCCGAACCTCTTCCAGCTATTGCCACAGGCGCAGGGAAAGGTTGATCAACGCGTGCCGACTACCTATGAGCGCCTGCACCATGTAGGGCTTGGCCAGGAACACGTCGAGGCGGAGACGGATCGCATCGCTGCGAGCCTTCTCTCTGTATTTGCGACGATCGGCACCGTTCCCATCATCCGTGCACCGCGCGGAAGTGCAGCGGAGCTTGTCGCACGCAAGCTCGAGTCCAAGCTGCGAGAGCAAACGACCGGCGCACGCGCCGCAACTGGATTGTTTGCGGGCGGCGCAGGCTCCTGGGATACGACCCGCCCTGTGCTGATTTTGTTGGACCGCAATGTCGACCTGGTGCCCATGATTGCGCATTCGTGGACGTACGAGGCGCTGGTGTACGATGTACTGGACACGAAGCTGAACCGCGTCACTGTGCAGGACCCTGAAAAAGCGGGAGCGTCAAAACGCTCCTACGACCTCGATGCAAAAGACTATTTCTGGGCAAGGAATGCTGAACTGCCCTTTCCCCAGGTAGCCGAGGATATCGACGACGAACTGAACCGGTATCGCGCCGAAGCAAATGAGATTATGCGCTCGACTGGCATCAGCAGCATGGACGAGGTCGGCCAGCTGGATGCCTCCTCGAACGCGTCCCATCTCAAGGCTGCCGTCACTGCGCTGCCGAAACTTACCGCACGGAAGCAGACGATCGATGCGCATATGAACATCGCGACTGCGCTCCTACAAGGGATCAAGACGCGGGGCCTGGACGAGCTGTACCAGCTGGAGGAGGCAATCGGACGGCAGACCAAGTCGGCCATCATGGAGGCGCTGCAGAACAGTGCGCTGGATAACCCCGAGGACAAGCTGCGTCTGTTCTTGATTTACTATCTCGCGACGCCGAGTAACACACTCACACGCAAGGACATGGACGAGTTCGAGTCCGTGCTCCAGGCCCAGGGCGCGGATCTTGCCGCGCTCCACTACGTGAAAAACGTGCGCGAGTTGATCAACTTCACCTTGAGTGCGACGGCTGCGACGCCGATCCCTGGTGGAAACAGCGAGCTTTTTAAAGGTTTCAGCTCTTTGGGGAGTAGGCTGACCGACCGGCTCAAGGACAGCCGCTTGGAGAACCTGGTTGCGGGCGTGAAAACCTTTTTGCCCGCACAGAAAGACTTTACAGTCACGCGCCTCGTCGCGTCCATCATGGACCCAGCCGCGAGCAATGCCCAGGCACTGCCCGAGACGGACGAGTACTTGTATATCGACCCGAAACAGCCGCGCGCTCGCGGTACGGCCATGGCGCCCGGCGGCAGTAAGGCGCGAAGACCGTTTGCGCACGCAGTCGTGTTTGTCGTCGGCGGCGGAAGTCATGTCGAGTATGCGAATCTGCAGGAGTACGTCGCGCGCTCTGCTGCTGCGAATGGAGGGCTCGCGCCTGGCACGAGCAGTCCCAAGCAAATTACATACGGTAGCACCGAGATCCTCACGCCGAGTGCCTTTCTCCACTCGATGCAGGCGCTGGGGTCTGTATAGGCATAGCAATGTAGGCCAAACTCCACACATTGGGCTATATTAGGTCAGCGCGCACGGCGCCCCGTTGGTGTGCGACATCGATGAGCGACCAAGACGAGAAGGTGAACGTTCTCTTTTGCTGCCTCGGCAATATCTGCCGCAGCCCCATGGCAGAAGCTGTATTTTCCGAGCACGTGAAGCGCAATGGTGCCGCCGACAAGTTTGGCGTGATCGACAGTTGCGGCACTGCAGACTACCACGTAGGCGAGGAGCCGCATGAGACGTACGTTGCAGCACTTTCTCGCGTGGGGAGAAGCATGAATGTGTAGAATGGAGACTAACAAAGGCTAGGACCGTCGCTGTATGCAAAGAGCACGACATCCCTGTCAAGCATCTGGCACGCGCCATACGTCGAGGGGACTTTTCCACGTTTGACTACATCTTTGGCATGGAGTATGTATCGGATCTGCCGCTTATGTATAGCTCCAACAATGTCAAGAACCTGCGCAGGATGCAGCCGCCGGGCACAAAAGCAAAGTACGTGCGATCGCGCTGCCATGCTGACATACAGGGTGCTGCTGTTTTCCGAATTGTACGTGCATAGACGATCTCACACGCAAGCGACGACAAGGCCACTGTATGCGATCCATACTATGTACGTGCGACGCGACACGACGCGTTTCCCGACACTACTAACATGTGGCAGATTGGCAACCATGCTTTCTACACGGTATTCGAACAGTGTGTACGGTACGCACAGCCTCGCATTCCCGTCTCACACCAGCTACACGAACGCATTCCTTGCTGCCCACAAGATGGCTGCCCTCCCCGCCCAGCTGTAATTGGGAACGGCTCCATAGACCACGTGGTAGTGACGCGTGCGCTCCAATGAAAAGAAGATTCCAGCACCGACCGAAAAACGGCCGCCAAGGCCTTGGAGTACCGTCTCTGCTGCCGTGCACCTACAATGAGTGCTTCCATACTCAGCCACCGCTGTGCTTGGGGCATACGCCTAGCGCATGGGCCAGCAAGGCTACCCATTGCATGCGCATCTCCGGGGTCGCTAGATACGTGCACCCGCACGGCGCATATGTTTGCCGCTCGTGCGCCACAGGTCGCTTCTTCGCGCCGCCAAGGGCGCATGCAGCTTAGCGCACCTCATGCGCGTGCATTTAGTACGAGCAACCTCGCGCAAGACGGCGCCAAGGATCCGTACGGGACCCTCGGTGTAAGCCGCGATGCATCCACAAAAGATATTAAGCACGCATACTACCAGGTACGTCATAGCCATCGACCGTCTCTCACACGACAGCTCGCAAAAAAGTATCACCCGGATACCAGTAAAGAGCCCAGTGCAAAAGAGCGTTTTGTCAGTATTCAGAATGCGTATGATATCCTCAGCGACGAAAAGAAACGGGCCACGTTTGACCAGTTTGGCTCTGCAGACGGCCCTGCACCTGGATCCGGCGGCTACAACCCGTTTGCCGGCGGATCCTCGCCTTTCTCTGGGTTCTCCGGCTTCCAAGGAGGAAATGCCGAATCCATTTTTGAGTCGCTCTTTGGCGGCGCATTCGGGGGTGCATTTGGAGGCGCAGGTTTCAGCGGTGCGGGCTTTGGCGGACGTGCCGCGCAGCCTGGCTTTACGCCGGATGCGCGCGGCGACGATATCGATGCTACTGTCAACCTTACGTTTGAAGAGGCTGCCAAAGGCACGTCGAAGAATGTCGTGATCAATCCTATTGAAATATGCGGCACATGCCATGGTGATGGTCTCAAGCAGAATGCAAAGCGCACCACTTGTCAAGTGTGTCATGGTACGGGTACGCGGACCTTTGTGATCCAGGGCGGGTTCCAAATGGCGAGTACTTGTCCCGCTTGCCATGGTCAAGGCACCGTGGTTGCTCCCGGTGACGAATGCGCTTCTTGCCATGGCTCCGGCCGTGTACGGAAGAAGCGCACCGTCAATGTCCGCATTCCCGCAGGCGTCGATGATGGCTATCGCATCCGGCAGGACGGTGCGGGCGATTCTCCGCTCATGGGCGAAGGGTCTCCCGGTGCCTTGTATGTGCGCATTCACGTTGCACCGAGCCGCATCTGGCGCCGTCAAGGTAACAACCTGTTTTATCCTGCACACATTCCTTTCTACACCGCTGTTTTGGGCGGCAAAGTCCGCGTTCCTACGTTGGACGGAGAGGTCGATGTGCGCGTGCCTGCTGGAACGCAGGTTGGCGAGGAAATGGTCCTTCGTGGGCGCGGTATTCCGCGCCTTGATTTGCGCAGAGGCTCAGACACAAATGGCGATTTGATGGTGCAGTTCGACGTCACGATACCAAGGTATGTTGTCTACATATAAGTCACTAACCGAGTAGGTCTCTCTCGAAGCGCCAAAAAGAGCTTTTGCAGGCATTTGCTAATGAGTACGAGGGCAAGACGGTGCAGGAGCAGGAGAAGAAGGCAGACGCCGAGCCCGCGCCTGAGCCCGAGCCGAAGAAACGTGACGTAAAGAAGGCTAAATACGATACCGATCGCGAAAAGCGATCCACTGCGACGTCGGACAAGGAGGACCCGGAACGGGAAGGACCCGAGAAGGGGAAGGAAAATGATGGTGCGTCATCATAAAACCGTGCGCCTTCGTGGCTGGCAAGTGCCATTAACACATTTTTTTTTTTTTTTTTTTCATTATAGGTGTGCTTGTGCGAATGTTCCGACGTACATGGGATTGGCTTTTCCATCAGGGTAGATAGACCTAGCCTATGCACTGCATCCTTTACATACGCAACCCTGCCTATGGGTCCGCAAGGATGCGCCAATGGTTTAGTGGTAAAATACAGCTTTGCCATCGCAAAGATGTAGCTGTGCCGGGGGTTCGATTCCCCCTTGGCGCACTTTTTGCTCCACACGTAGGTACGAACGAAATACATACATGCTACTTTGCGCCCTCCTCGACAGACTCCGTCTTCTTCCTGCCCTGGAGATTGGAGGAGAATTGGCGCTGCCCTTCGGGGTCCGACATATCTTTGCCAAACAGACGGAAGGACAATGCGCTTTTTTCCTGCTTGTCGAGCATCAAATTGACAGAGGCGATCGACCGCCATATGGGGTACGAAAGGCGCACAGTCAGTGTATGTCCTTCATGTTCGCTCGGCTCGATATCGAGCACGTAGCTTCCCATAGGCGCGTCACGCATCCTCCTACCGACCTCTCCAGGCACAGAGTCCAGGAGAGGGTAGTAACGCGTGATAAAAAAGGCAAGATCGGCAAGCGTCGCAGGAATAATCACCTGCTCGCCCAGGAACGGGCGCATGGAGAAAAGCGAGTCGGACACGACGCGCCAGCGGCACGCAAGTGCATTCGATACATTCTCGCGGCGCTTATGCGCCTCACCATCAGCATCGTCGTGTTTCACTGCATTTTTCACCTGGCTCACCGATTCCTGCCGGCCAAACACCTTGACACCGCAGTTCAAAAGCCGCAGACGGAGCGGGTTCATGCATGGATGCACACCTTGGCCAGTCCCTCCCCCTGCGACAATCGCACGCACAGTGCTAGAAGTGAGGTACATGCTGCGCAACGGAACGCCTTCTGGGTTACGGACCAACAAGTTGGCTACCGGGAAGTTGTGTAGACCAAACCACGGAACACAAGATTGAACTTCAGGGTTCGCGGCGTCCACGTAAATGAACGGATCCTCGCGGTACGGCATGCCGAATGCGCCAAGCACAACACCTTGTGGCTGGCTGCGCTTGCTTTGCGCCTGCTGTCGATCTGCATGGTGTTTGTCGTGCGGTTCAGCCTCGTTCGTCTCGTCGAGGCGTGTGCGCTTTGCTTCAAGCTCCTCTTCGGTCTCATCTGCCGCACGTTTCGCGCCTTGTGCGGCGGCTGCCTTGCCACTATCCATCGCACGCACCATACCAGGCGCCATGCTCACCGAATCCTCCGGCGTAGTCTCTTTCTTCTGCAGGCACGCCACAAAGAATCCACCTGTGTTTTGCATGTGCGGGTAAACGCGCATGCAGCGCTCCAAGTGGTGCTCCTCCTCATCGCCATGTGGCCAGAGGGACGAGGGAAGACGCGCTGCAAGGTCCGCATCGAGTTCCTTGAGCGCCTCCCAGGACGTAACCCAGGGCATTGCAGGAAGCACGGGCTTCGCATCCTCCGCATCCTCTTGCCTGTCTGTGCTTGGGTACAGATGCGCGCCTTTGCCGGGCGCAACCTTCCAGGATGTCATGCCGGGACGCCGCTTCAAGAGAGGCGCGGTCTCGGCACAATCGACCAGCTCGACCTCGCCCTTGAAGTGGCGCAAAGCAGCGCCCACCACCGCCTCGTTCTCAATGGGATTCAGCGAGCAGGTCGAGTAGACGAGCCGGCCGCCAGAGCGCAAGAGCGCCAAACCGCGGACCAGGATGCGCACTTGCAAAGCGTGCAGGCCGACACCGTTCCCTGGCGTCCAGTCTTTCCAAATCGCCAGGTTCTTGCGCAGAGTACCGTCACCAGAGCAAGGTACATCTGCAAGAATCCTATCGTACTTGAGTTCGCGTTGGACGACCTTGTCCGCGGGCTTCTCGCCAAGCCATGCGACGTGTACGTTGGGCAAATTGCTCGCATCGACATTGGTCACACACAAGTTCGGCGACGGCAAACGCTGTGCCTGGTGCACGAGCATATGTGCGCGTTTTGTGTCCGAGTCGTTGGCAACGACTACGCCAAGGGGCATGGGGTCGAATGCGTCAGGAGAGGACGTCAGCGGCGAGTGAATTGCCTCGATCAGCTGGGCAGTCTTGGATCCGGGTGCTGCGCACATATCCAAAACAAGGTGCTCGGGACGCACATCGAGAAACAAGGGAGGTAGCATACTGACGGCTTCTTGGCGCGAAATGGAGCCAACTTCTGTTTCGTGCACGAGGAACTGTTGGAAACTTCTGAACTCGGGAGACTTGCGCAAAACATTCTTGCGCACATCCAAGTGCCAGCCAAGGCCTTCGGGGTACCAATCCAGCTGCCGAGGCGGAACGACGCGCTCGCCTTCAAACTCAACGTTACTCAAGAACGGCACGTAGATATCGTGCATCGCGTCCAGCAGCTGGCGCGAAGTTGGCTTGCCCGACGTGATGCGAAACGTCGTGGGCAATGGTGCGCGCAAAGACTCCATGAATGCGTCCCACTCGTCTGCAGGCACGATCTGCTGGCCCAGGTAATAGGATTCACTGGGGTAAGTTGCCGATGTGTACGCACAATTTTGGGCTCGTCTGCTCGAACGTAGTATACTCGCCATGGCGCTCGCCGTCGCCGCTTTGGCGTCCGCCACGGCCTCCGCGACGTCCGCCGCGGCCACGCTTAAAGTTGCCTCGGCCCATGGAAGCAGTAGGGAAGGTACGGTGCTTTTTTTTCGGATACCTCCACGTGACGAGCAACGCCGTGGCTTCCCCCACACCATGATTCGGAGGCCGCCCACGGCGATTTCCCTGTCTAAACAAGACGTAGAGGAGCTGCGCGAAGTATCCGATGCACAATCACAGGCTCCCGATGTGAAACACGAGGGGGCAGAGCACGAAGGGCCGCCAAATGAGAGCGCAACACGCGCTCCCATGGCCACTACACGCCCCGCTTCCGATGCGTTTGCGTCTCCGCCAGAGCGCTGATACGCGCAGCGCGCTACGCATACGTATACAGGGCCCCGCACGATGCGCTTCACACGACTGCATGCGGCGTACCATGTCCCCAACATTGAAATAGACCTAATAGGCATGAATGACTGGGCACAGCGCGCGACGGCCAGTGTCGCATTGCGCGCCATGCAAAGCCCGGAAGATGGAAATGTGCTGCGGCCGTACCACAAGGAGCGCGATGATCTGACATTCATCGCGACTGCGCCGATGCTGAACACGTCTTTCATGTCGAATGGCAGCAATAGCGGCGCTTATGCGGGCGCACCCGACGGTCTGGCATCCTATTCACGCCCGACGAACCGCTACATTTCCGCCGACGCGGATGCGGCGCTTCTTGACAGCACGGACCACATGAGCACGGGAAATTTTCTGAAAGGCATTGCGCTTAGCGGTGCGCTACAGTTCACGAGCATATGCATTGCGATGCCGTTCGAAGTCGGCAAGCTGCTGCTCCAAGTCCAGTGGGTGCCGCGCCAGGAAGTATGGGAGCGTATATGCGAAGGCGGAAGACAAGGCGAAGTGGACGATGCAGAGTCGGAGGCTGCGAATGTATGGGATGAGGACGAAGGAGACGAGCAAGGTCCCGAAAAGTACTTTCGCAATATCGTTGTGCCGGACCGTGCAGCAGAGCCAAAAGTGCCTACGCGCGCGACGGACGAGAAAGGCTACGTAGTCCCACGCGGTATGCAGGACCGCAGCGCACGTCCCGAGTACTTTATGCCCCTCGTCGTCAAAGGAGGCGTGTGGGAAATGATCAAGACGATTACACGCAGCAAAGAGGGCTGGATGGCGCTCTGGAAAGGCGCCATCACCACGTTTGCCCTCGATACATGCACCAATATCGTCCAGCCGATTGTGAACGGCTTCTTTTCGCTGTTTGCCCCGACTGCAATGAATCCGATGCCGATCGCCTTTTCCCCACAGCCGCTCACGACGCTGTCGCTACAGCTCGTATCCCATGCGATTACGGGCGTGGTTGTGTCGCCGATGGACCTTGTGCGCACGCGCATTATTGCGCAGACGACGCTGCCGATTCACCGCAAGTACAAGGGCCCGATTCACGCGCTGCGCACGATCCTGCGCGAGGAAGGCGGGTGGTGCACGACCTACCTCTATCCACTCCTCCTCGTTCCCACGATTTTGGACTACTTTTTTCGCACGCTTCTCTCGCTCGGCTCGCCACTGCTTCTGGAGAATGTGCTGCATCTCGATCCTACCAGTGTCCCGGTTACCTACGCCCTTGCGGAGCTCGCCCTGTCCACTCTTGCACTCGGTGTTACTCTGCCGATCGAGACGGTGCGTCGGCGCTTGCAGCTGCAGTCCCACGAGCCCTTGCGGCCGAGCAGGCCGGGCGGTCTGTTGCCTGTGCAGAATACCAATACTGCGCGCCGTGGACTGCGCACCTGTGTAGAGACACGGCCTGTCCCGTACTCGGGCGTGACGGAAGCGCTGTACCGTATCGTGGTGGAAGAAACAAGTATTCCGCAAGGCAAGGACGAGGCTGGATTCTTTCACTTCAATTTTGGCGGTCTACGCAACTTGTACCGCGGCTTCGGCATGGGCTTCACGGCGAATATGCTCGTGTTTGTCCTAACCCTGGTCACGGGTGAGCGCGAGCCGGCGACGGGATGGACAGAGATGTAGGATAGTGACTCGGTCGTAGGGCAGGACTGTCAAGGAGTGATTGCTGTGCGTTGTCCCACGACCCTATTTATCTGCACATTCTATACACTACACGACCCACAAGAACAGCCATACCATCGCACACAATGCCCCATTAAGCATAAGCAACACGGCGAGGACCGGCAAGAAGGAGAGGACGCGCTCAAACCATGTTACTTGCGTCCGGTGGCCAAGCGCGTCGACGCAGCGGTTGAATGTATCGCGCATGACATTGACAGAAAAGGTATCCTTGACACGGCGCTTGGCATTGACCGAGATTGTTTCGCGATTGGAAATATCCCAGTGGAGCAAGGTATTGCACACATTTGCCCACAATGCTGGGTTGGGCGGGAGGAGAAAGCCCGTTGCGTCTTTCTGACGCATGGTGCCGTCCGCATCGACCTCTGCATCCACGATCGTCTCGAGCGGCCCGCCAGTGTTGGTCGCAATCACAGGAACACCACAAGCCATGGCCTCCACAGGCACGATCCCGAAATGCTCGTCGGTCGGCGTATATAGTAGCGCTAGCACCGCCGGGGAAAGCAGCAGTGCACGCAGCATGGGCCCCGGGAACGACGGGCAGAAGAGCACGTCGGCATTCGCAAGCTCTGTTGCAGAAGGCGGCGAGATGGGCGGCTCAAACTCGCGCGGCTTGTACCACAAGGTGCGAAACGTGAGCCCGCGTTCCTTGGCGCGCTGTTCCAACGCGCGCAGCGTATCAATGTTATCGCGCACGCGCGGATCGTACCCACCCGCACAGATGAGACGGACACGTCGTGTATTCTTCTGCCGCAGCATAGCAATGGTATCGAGCGCGAGCGCTATATTCTTTTTCGCTTCAAAACGGTTCACAGAGACAAACGTCGGCGAGTCCTTGCGGTTCAGGACCAGCTGCACAGCGATGTGCATCTGCCGCTGTACACTCCCGGTATCGCGCTCTTCGAGCACTTCCAGTTCTTTTTCGACGCGCATCGGATCAAACTCTGCCTCCGCAACGCCGGGGTACACAACCAGCGGCTTTTGTCTGATCCGCGGGAATGCATCGCGGAAATGGCGCGCGGTAAACTTGGAGTTCGCGACGATCACGTCGGAAAACGCAGTAGTGACTTCCTCGAGCAGGTCCAACGGTGCTCGGTAGAGGCGACGCACAAGGGCAAACAGCCCGTGCGTGCCGGCTTGCTGCGCAAGCGATGCGCTAATTTTCTTATCCGGAAAGTGGCAATAGAACAACACGCGCCGCCCATATAGCAGCCGAATCAGTGGAACTGCAATCGAGAGCTGATCGACGACGTACACGTCCGCAAACGGCTGCGGCGCTACACTGCACAGTGCATTGTACAATTTTGGCCGCGTCTCGGCGAGCGACGCGTACCGTGCGGCAAAGTAAACCTGGAACACAAGAGACAGCTGCTGCATAATCGCCATAGGCAGGTGCAGCATATGGAAAATCGATCGCGGGATACAAGTCTTTGCATGCACAACCTTTAGCGTACCGTCTTGCGCTGCAGTAAATGCGTGTTTCGGGTCGAAATGTGACGTGAGAATCTCGACATTGTGCCCCCCATCTTGCAAGCTGAGTGCAACATTCATTATAAGCATCTCTGCCCCGCCAATCCCGAGGTCCGGGTGCAGAAACGCGACATGGGGTTTACCGTGCGTTGCAGAAGCCATGGGGAGGCCTTGGGGCAGCGGCGCAGAGTGTGGGTTTAGCACGTGATCTCGACGCGTTGGACGCTGCGCGCGCGGCTTGGCTGGCAACACCGACATGCGACACGGATCGGGTGGGGATTTTGCGATCCCCGTTTCCGCCGAGGAGCAGTTGCGGCGGGATATAGAACATGAGCTGGATGTGCATATGAAACCGTCGCCAAACTTTTTTGCGAGGCGGAATGCACCGCTGCACATGGGGTTGCGTGGCACGCCGCTGCGGACGGCGTTCTACGAGGACGAGTCGGACACGTCTGATGATGAGATGCTCATGCGGTCTACAGGCAATCACGGCGCTTTGTTTGCGACTCCACGCGGGAAGCAGCCACGCCCTGTACGCCATGCGAGGCCGACCCTGAGCCACGCAGCGAACGAGCAGCTGAATATTGCGCGCCTTGCGGGCGAGGCCGTCGAGGATCCCGTGCCGCGCCGCCGTCTGAGTCCAGTAGCGCGCCTGAGCCCGCAGCGCAGCCGGCAATCGAGTGGCGAGACCAAAGTCGGGAGCGACGATGGGTACAAAAAACAGCCGGCCAAGTCGGTGGCATGGGCAGAGCAGCAGCTGGCTGACATGGTCCATTGCATCAAGACCATGGAGCGCGAGATGGAGCGATTGCGTGAGAATGCGCCAAACGTGCTTCTCGAACGCCGTGTTGATGCGATGGAGGCTGGGCTGGATAATCAAAAAGAGCAGCTTGCCAGGCTCACCTCTCAATTCGAAGCACACGTCGCGTCCAGTCCTGCATCGCGAGCGCCGCGCACCGACGATGCGATTGTGCAGCTTCTTGCACGGCTCAACAGCGCACAGGCACCACCACCTGAGGCCGAACAAAACGCTTCGCTGCACACAGGGATCCAGCGCTTGTACGACGAGCTGGAGCGCGTATCGAACGCAGTCAAACACCTGCAGCACACCGCAGTGGGCACAAGGGCACACACACCGCCGCTGCGCCCATCTGCATTTCCGCTTACCCCGCCGTACAAGGAGGAATGCACAGAGCCGGACGAGTATCCACATGCACAAGAGCGCTACGAAGCGATTTGCCGCACGGTCGCAGAAGCGCTTGGCCTTGCGCCGCATGCCTCGCCGCGCCAGACGGAGCACGAGAAGCATACACGAAAAGACAAAATACGCGCGAGCATGCGGCACCGCGTCGCGGAAGACATGGCGACTGAGTCGCTTCTGCGCCGCCTCGCCGAAACGCCAGCTCCCGTTCTTGCCAAGCACGAACTGCGGCTGTTGGAGCACTTGTTCGAGCAGCACAAGCGCGAGTTTCTGCACCAGCGCCAGCTGTATTCGGAGCTGGCGGACGAGCTGAAGTGTATGGAGCCGGGGATGGACAAGGCCAAGCGCCGCATCCTTGCCAAGCATGTGCACGAATCGATCGACTCGCTCGAGGCCGAGGCAACGCGTATCAATGACTTGCGTGCACACTTGGCTCGGCAGGGGTACACGATGCACTAAATTGTATAGTCTGTAATAAATTCTACGGGTATCTAGGTGTGCTTGATCTTGTCCAGCATCACGGCCATGCGCGCGCCCAAATCTGGCTGTCCGCGCTGGCGGCCCAAATGGCTGGGACTCTTTTTGTTCCACAGCGCGTGGCGCTCGCGCCGTTGCTCAACGGCTTCATCACGCGTGCGCGGCGGCGCTTGCGGCTCGCGCTTTTCTGTCTCTTTCGGCACGCGGTAAAAGTAGGGTAGCTTCTTCTTTGTGGGCTTTTCGGCGGAGGCCTTGGGTGGCGGCGCTTGGGTGGGCGCAGCAGAGTCCGGTGTCTCGTGCTGCGGGACAAATCGCCCGAGGTCCTGTGTGGTCTCTTGCATGGTGTGCGGCTCTTCGATGCCTTCCTGCTTTTTCACCTTTGCGTACGCCTTCTTGACATTGGCCTTGTGAATCAGATCGGCCTTGTGCTTTTTCGCTGCTGTGAGTAGGATCGGTCACGTACCTCCACCGATATAAGCACCCGTAGATGCATTCTTGGCACCTACACGAAAGCCACCCCTCTTTCCTTGTGGCGCCCGCGTCTGGTGCTTCACCAGGCTCCGCTTCCGCTCGTTTAGCTTCGCCATAGCGCCGCTGCACGCACGCCCATAATTTTGAGTACATATCACGTGATGCATGAACGGCGCAAAGCGCAGCGTACTTTGCAGGGCGCTTTTCCCTATCGCACAGCTTATGAGCATCCAGAACCTGGCTAGTTACGGTATGTTCGGAATCATACCTTGTATGAATAGTACTTACTTTTGTCATAGACCCGTTTGCGGATGTTGGTGAAGAGTCCCCTATTGAGCCAGTTGCGGAAGAGAAGAAAAAACCCGCTCAGGTCCAGAACTACGTCCACATTCGTATCCAGCAGCGCAACGGCCGCAAGACTTTGACTACACTTCAGGGTCTTCCCAAGGGTACGTTATTGCGCCTTGTCGCAAACTGACCGTCAGAGTATGATCCCAAGAAGCTCTTGAAGGCATTTAAAAAAGAGTTTGCTTGCAACGGCACACTTGTTGATGACGAGGAGCTCGGTCAGGTTATCCAGCTCCAAGGTGATCAGCGTCAGAAGATTTCCATGTTTTTGATTGAAGAGGGTGTTCCGAAGCAGGACGTCAAGGTGCACGGTTTTTAAATCATGTGTATACAGTATCAAGGACAAGCAGGTGTGCCGCGTACAAGTACATGCTTGCACATGCGATACGGCTCTATGCGCCTTCATCGAACACGGAGTTTGCGCTTTGTGCGGCTCCCTCTCGTGTCGCGTGTGGCATATGCTTTTGTAGGGCGCCAGGGTTTTGTGCAGCATGCGCGTTGTACGGCAGCACATATGCAATATAGCTGGGCACGCCGACGGCGGAGACAAAATCTTTTTGGTTATGCAGATGTAGGCTAGCTAGTTCAAGCGCATCCATTGTTCGTCGTAGTGATGCTCGGTCGCTGTCACGTGTACCTTTTTTCGGTGGCAAGTGGAGCACGGCGCCGTGCGTTGCAGCATCCTACACGATGACGAAACAGAAACGTGTGCGAAAGTTTGGCGAGGTGAAACGCCTCATGAACCCCAATGATAATCGACTGTATGTACCTAGCTGTATTCTCACCTTTCAGCAAAAATTCCAAGGAGCTGGCCGTTGCCGAGGCAAAGAAAACGGAGGAGAAAAAACGACGGGTTGAACTCGCGGCGTCGTCCATGTTCTTTCAGCATAATATGGCACTGGGTCCGCCATACCATGTTATTGTGGATACCAATTTTATCAACTTTAGTTTACAGAACAAGATTGAACTTGTGCAAGGCATGATGGACTGCTTGTATGCGAAAGGTACGTTTTTTACATGATCGCTAACCCACAGCAACCCCGTGCATTACTACCTGTGTCATTTCCGAGCTGGAGAAGCTTGGTCCAAAGTACCGTGTAGCGCTGCGTGTTGCGCGCGATCCACGATTCAAGCGCCTTGAGTGCACACACAAAGGGAGCTACGCGGACGATTGTATTATTGAGCGGATAAAGAGCCACAAGTGCTACATTGTCGCTACGTGCGATCGTGAACTTCGACGGCGTGTTCGCCAGGTACCTGGTATCCCCCTTATGTACATCGCGCGGCACCGCTACCGGATTGAGCGCCTCCCAGACCAGGGCAACCAGACGTAGCGCTCCCTATACCTAACTGAATGCAATGCGATACATATCATCTCCAATCAAGTATCGCAATGACTTTAAATTGTCGCGCAGCCACGCTTGTGTCGTGTCCATGTCGATCCCCGCAAACCGTAGGATAATGCCGGGCATGTCGGTGGGCCTTTTCCGCAGCTCACCGCCCGGAATCGGCGCGCCAGAACAAAGAGGACTAACACTCCATAGCACGTCTTGCGGCGTAACACGGGATGCAGCGGTGGCACCGCCGGACCGTAGGAGCGGCTGCGGCTGCTCGATGCAGTCAAATTTCTTTGATAGCTCCTCGCATATTTCCGCGCACTCTATGCCGTACAAGACAAACATTCCATAGCACTTGTAAGGTATACAGCGAAAAGATAGCTCCGTGGGCACGCCACGCACGAGCTTCTCCGGCAAATCCTGCTCGAGATGCTGTCGGTCGCGCAACACAACCTCGCCATCAATCCTGACTTCGTTGCGACTGTGGTATAAGAAAAAGTGCCACAGTTCGGGTATACGGTCGTCTGTATCCACATAAAGGCGCCCAGCTGTGAACCAGTCGAGTAGCACCAAGGAGCACGTCTGTGCGTTGCGCAAATCGATTCGTTGCGTCTGCATGTACCTGGACCGTGCAAAACAAGTTACGGGCGAAGGAAGAAGGACCAGAGTTGCATTCGGTCGCACAATATACCGAAAGTATTGCTCAGACACGGGAAGCGGCGGCCGCTGTCCCTGCAATGAGGCTATTGGATCCCCACCACGACGTTCGCGAAAGACTTTTGTGCTCCCTTGCGTCAACAGAAGCAACCGCGTATTTGAACCAACATCCACTTCTAGGTCGACGTGGTCACCGCTCACAAGACCTCCGCCAAAGCCTACGACATAGAGGATGCCTATGCCTTTCACCGGCACCTTCTCGTACTTGGCCGCAGTGATCGTCGCATTGCGGCACGCCGCGTGCGGCGTAAGAAGCCGCAGCGGAAACTGATTTTGCAAGTGCGAGAAAACGGGCGGTCCAAGCTGGCCCGGTTCTACCGTCGCGGCCAAGTAGGCTTTGCCATACGCATGCTGCGGGCCCATGGGCAGGCCCATGCTTTTTGTTCAACGTCACGCTCGCAGTCTTCACTGCATGGCGAGGTTCATTAGCCACGTGGGAGGACCCCATGCTTTGCCGCGGCTCTTTCGGCCGAGATTGCCCCGCTTGCGCTGTAGACCACCCATTACCGGGTGGTCTCTTTGCACGACGCAGAAGCAGCAGGCGCTGAATTTGCTCTGAGGCTTGATTCGATTGACTTTTGTGATTGATCAACAGAGTTGGGACTTAACTTTTTGAGCCAGCCCTTACATAGCAGGTGCCATTACGTCAATTCGGTACGTAGCCGGCGCATCGGTGCACAATACTCTTGTTTGCGCGGCGTCTATTTGTGCAGACATGCTGACAGAACAGCGATGGAACAGGATCCTAATAAAATTATCAAGGTGCTTGCCTCAGATGGAAAGTCTGGCGACCAACATGAAATTGCATACACCGGTTGCCGCATCATCGGGAACGGGAGTTTCGGTGTCGTGTTCCAAGCCCGCCTTGTAAAATCCAGCGGCGGGCCACTGGACGAGGCGGAAATGGACAATACACCGGAAGCGAGTGATAGCATTGCCATCAAAAAGGTACTTCAGGATAAGCGGTTCAAGAACCGTGAATTGCAAATTATGCGCGTGATCAAACACCCCAATGTGGTGGACCTGCGCGCCTTCTTTTACACGAATGGCGAAAAGAAGGACGAGGTCTATTTGAATCTTGTCCTTGAGTATGTTCCCGAAACTGTGTATCGTGCTACACGTCATTATACCAAGGTGAAGCAGACCATGCCTATGCTCCTTGTGAAGCTTTACATGTACCAGATTCTACGCAGCTTGGCTTATATTCATTCTCTCGGCATTTGCCATCGTGACATTAAGCCGCAAAATCTTTTGCTGGATCCTCGCACTGGTGTGCTCAAGCTGTGTGATTTTGGATCCGCCAAGATTCTCGTGCCGGGTGAGCCGAACGTAAGCTACATTTGCTCGCGCTATTACCGAGCTCCCGAGCTGATTTTCGGCGCAACCAACTACACTACAAACATTGATATATGGTCGACCGGCTGTGTTATGGCGGAGCTTATGCATGGCCTGCCACTCTTTCCCGGAGAGAGCGGCATTGACCAGCTAGTGGAGATCATCAAGGTTCTGGGCACGCCGTCTCGCGACCAAATCAAGACGATGAACCCGAACTATATGGAGCACAAATTCCCGCAAATTCGCCCGCATCCATTCTCCAAGATTTTCCGGCCACGCACGCCGGCCGATGCGATTGACTTGATTACAAACCTGCTTCAATACACTCCGCAGGCCCGGTTAACTGCAATTGAGGCATTGTGCCATCCTTTCTTTGACGAATTGCGCGACGAGGACGTAATTCTTTCCAACGGCAGGCCCATGCCAGAACTTTTCAATTTCACCAAGGAAGAGCTGTCCGTCCGACCCGACCTTATCAAACATCTTGTCCCCCCCCGTGCAGAAAAAGCACTTTTGGAGCAAGGCATCGACGTGAACAACTTCGAGCCTATCTCTGCAGAGTCCTTACGCGTACGCTTGGAGTAGCGCAAGCCATTTCACATTTGTAAACATTGTGATTCGTTTACGGTAGGAGAAGCACGCTTTGCCTTTAGCTGTATACTTCTGGCGGTACCTGCGCATGGAATCCATGTAGTCTCACTAGTGATAATAATGCCGATTACGGCACGATGGATGCGCCGTGATGTCCCTGGGGGCGTGCACGGACAGCATTCACGTTTCGGCCGAACCAACCCCTACGGGTGCGGAGCGGCCGTCTTGTGGGTGTTGCCCTCCTCCAGGTTTTTGGTCACGTATCGCTTGCCCGATATGTTTATTATCAACTGGTTCTGGGTACGTACGCAGAATGCGTTTTTGCGAGTCAGTACACTAACACCACACAGGATATCCTCGCTCAATTGGGTATGTGCACAAGCCCACCACCGCGTTCCATACTGACACAATGCGCACGCAGGCCTTGCCCACAAAAACGCCAAGATTCTTTTCCTTGGTCTTGACAATGCAGGCAAGACTGTATGTATACTGAACTTGGGAGCATCATCTAACCTTACTAGACCTTGTTGCATATGCTGAAGAATGACCGCCTGGCTACGCTGCAGCCCACGCTTCACCCCAGTATGTGCTTGCAATGATACGACAAAGAGCACTGACTAACGTACTACAGCGTCCGAGGAGCTGGCCATCGGTCAAGTCAAGTTTACTACGTACGATCTTGGTGGTCACCAACAAGGTTTGTATCACACACAGCGCCTTGCTAATGTACGCAGCTCGTCGTCTCTGGAAGGACTACTTCCCCGAAGTCGATGGTATTGTGTTTTTGGTCGACTCCCAGGATCAGGAACGGTTCTCAGAGGCTCGTGCCGAGCTCGACAAGTTGCTTTCCATTGAGGAACTGAATAAGGTCCCTTTCCTTGTCCTCGGCAACAAGATCGACGCTCCCGGCGCCATCTCTGAGGAAGAACTCAGGCAAGCGCTTGGTCTTTACCAAACTACGGGCAAGGTACGTATTTATATGACATGGCGAACATATACTCACACCATGCTTTTCCCGCCGTATCATCATGTGCATGGTATGAGTGAATTTGCATTGTGGCATTAGGGCAACGTTCCGCTTAAGGACATCCGTCCCATTGAGGTCTTTATGTGCTCCGTCGTGATGAGGCAGGGGTACGGTGAGGGCTTCCGATGGCTCTCGAGCTACGTACGTACCGAGCATGCTGCGTGGAACTAGTACTGACACAGTCTGCTTCGCATTCTACAAATAGATATAGTGCTGCTACATCGTCTGTAGATCCGCAAGCCGCCAGCCGGCTGGAAGAACCGATGGGCTGGTCTTGACTAATCCCGCGGCGGGTCCCCGTCTATCACATGGAGACCACATGGTATGCCACTCTATCGACAGATATAGTTTTTATGATGTTATCACGTGATAGCAGTTTGGCCGCACGGCGCCCAGCGTCTTCGGCAGCTTTACGGACCACCGTTTCAAGTCATATTTCGGTACCATGGTCAGCTCCCAGCGTCGTGTAAATCGCAAGGCCCACTTTGATGCTCCGAGCCACATCAGGAGGAAGATGATGTCTTCTCCTTTGAACAAGGAGCTCCGTACTGAACACGGTGTACGTATTCTATCTCGTGTTGCAGGTGCAGTGTCAGGGAACGCCAGGGGCGGAACACCGATGGGTGACAGTGCGTGCGGCAATGTGTACACAGACATGTTGCATTGCACTGTGGACTAATGGGATGCACTCGACTGAATGCGCGCGCGCATTTTTGCGAAATGTATCCATCCCTTGCCGCTTCCTTCACTGCAACCTGACGCACAATCTCATAAAAAAAAGTTCGTTACTAACATGTACAGATCCGCTCTCTTCCCATCCGCAAGGATGACGAGGTTGTTGTCGTTCGCGGCACTTCCAAGGGCTCCGAGGGCCGCGTTGTCCAGGTCTACCGTAAGAAGTGGGTCGTTCACCTTGAGCGCCTCCACCGCGAGAAGAGCAACGGCGCGACGGTGCCTATTCCCGTTGACGCTTCTAACGTTGTGATTACCAAGATTAAGATTGACAAGGACCGCAAGGCGTTGCTTGCGCGCAAGTCTGGTAAGAGCGTCGAGGAGGTTCAGGCCTAAGTTCCCCGATGTTCATCCTAGCACTGTAGTATTTCCGTGCCCCTGACAAGCTTGTCCAGCATGGCACCACGCTCCAGTACTTTACACTGTAGCTGTGAAAAAAGCACCTTTGCTCGTCCTGGATGCACGCTGCCAGTAGGATTAGTCAGACGATCGCGCGATTTGGCAGCCAGCGTGCTACTTGCAGCTTGTGGCGTATCCACGCTGGCAACGCTAGTTCTTTGCTGCGACGTCCACTGTCGCTGTATTTTGTTGCATTTGTGCATGTCACAATAGTGAGAGCGAGTGTACTGAGCTCCAACTACGTGTATATTTGCTCTGCACGTTATGACCGATCCACACCGAACAAATCACGACGGCCAGGAAGCCGGCTGCGGTGATGCAAAAATGCCCGTGAACGATTCATCTGAGCTTACAGAAGAGTCACAAAAAGGGATGTATTCTAGCACGGATAGCTTGCACACCGGACCGCTCAAATTCCACGGGTATTTTATGATGGATGAGCCGGAAGAAAAGCATGGCAGCGCCTCGGCATCGGGGAAGGGTGCCAAGACAAGTTCACCACTCACCTCTCGCTCTGAGAAGCTATGTGTACGCCACCAGCGTATGGCAGACGAGGGCGCCACCGCGCGTCTCCAAAAGGTACGTACAGTACAGCACATCGTTCGCGCGGCCCCAACTTGTCAGTATCCATGCATGGGCTGTTTGGTGTGTACAGTGTGCCATACTTTGCACACTTGAATCAGTGGCTGCTATTTGCATATACAGTCAAAGCTACCCTTGCTATAGCATCCACGGGGGCCGCGCGGTTTGAAACCGTGACTTGATAAAGACGAGTCATCGTTATAGATGTGCCGGTACATGCGTCGACAATACTAACACCCTCAGTCTATTGATACCCTATCCCTTGCGGAGCAAGAGGCGGTTAACACGGTATGGTCCCTATTTTCCTCTTCGCCCCACTCTCGCCGCGCACTCATCTTGCGTGGTATTTTGACCATGTGCTGCTTCAGCCAGCTTTCGCTGCTATCCTCCGAGCTTGCCATGGCGATCCGTATCGACCCTTTTTCGCTTTTCCCCCGCGAAGTGTCTCTGCGTGTGCTTGGCTATTTAGACGCATTTAGCCTTGGGCGCGCAGCTCAAGTGAGCCGCCTCTGGCGATCGCTTGCGGACAATGACTTGCTCTGGCGCAATATGTGCGAACAGCACATTGAGCGCAAGTGCGAAAAGTGCGGCTGGGGTCTTCCTTTGCTCAACGAGCGCCGCAGCAAGGGCAAAGAGCTGGAAGGCGGCGCGCGTGCCGACTTGTTCTCCCTCGCACACGACCAAGAGTACAAAGAAGCCGCCGCGTCTTCTGGCGATGGGAATTTGCGCCGTAGTGTCACTGCCGCCGCAAATGCCGCCGCGATTGAGCGCCGCTCGCGCACTGCCGTGCGCAGCAATACCGGCTTCCGGCGGAACTCGCCTTTTGACGACGAGCGCGCTTCACCGCGCAAACGCTCGCGCATGGATCTGGACGAGGAGTGCAAATCAGACCAGTGCAGGACACGCCCATGGAAAGCAGTCTACTGCGAGCGACTTATCATTGAGCGCAACTGGCGGCGTGGTCGGTACCATGTGCATTCCTTGCGCGGCCACACCGACGGGGTTATGTGCCTTGGTTTCCGGGAAAATGTGAGCCAGCTGAACTACCCCGTTTTGGTGACGGGAAGTTATGACCGGACTGTCCGCATTTGGAACCTCAAAACAGGCGAAGCGCTGCAGACGCTGGTAGGGCATGCGCGTGGCGTCCGCTGTCTCCAATTTGACGACTGTAAACTGATTACCGGCTCAATGGACCGCACGCTCAAGATCTGGAACTGGCGTACTGGCGAGCTTCTTCGCACGCTCGAGGGTCACACGGAAGGGATTGTCAGCCTCAACTTCAACGACTCGGTCCTTGCGAGCGGCGGTGCGGATAGCAACATCCGCATCTGGAACTTTCACACGGGCGAATGCTTCCCTTTGCGAGGCCACCGCGACTGGGTGAATTCTGTGCAGCTCTGGTCCAGTCCTCTATCCAAAAGCTGCCCGAAAGAGACGCCGCCCATGTTCTTGTTTTCTGCCTCGGACGACGGCACGATCCGGCTCTGGGACTTGCAGCGTCGCGGGTGTATTCTAGTGTACCGTGGCCATGTCGGTCAAGTGCAGTCGCTCAAGTTAGTCATGATGGACTACGCCTCGATCAACCGACTCAGCCGCGGCACGACCACCATCCCGAACGATTTGGACGACATGGTCGACGATGAGGACAATACACTCGCGACTTCCATGCCGTCCAAGCGCGACGCATCGATGGGCGCAAGCTGCAGTGCACAAGTGTCTCTTCCGGCGCAATTTTATTGCCATGCAAGGGACCGCTCGACGAGCCAGGAAGCATCTACCGGCGAGTCTCGCGCAATTCCGCCCATGCTGGCCGTAACGCAGGAGCGGCTGAGCGCTGCAGGATTGGTGCCCAAACTTGCACCTGATGCTTCTATGGACGATATCGAGGACGGTGTCTTTGATTGCAGCTACAACGACGATCCCGAGCCGTCGCGCCGCACGTCGTGCAAACCAAAACGGCCCGTGCTGGTGTCTGGCTCGTTGGACAATACGCTGAAGCTGTGGGATGTGCGCACAGGGCACTGTTTCCGGACCTTGTTTGGGCATGTAGAAGGCGTATGGTGCGTCGATACCGACACGCTCCGTATCGTTTCCTCTTCCCACGACAGGACAGTGAAGGTGTGGGACCGAGATACGGCGCAGTGCCAAAACACGTTGGTAGGGCACCGCGCCGCTGTGACGTGCGTTGCGCTTGGCGACGACAAGATTGTGAGTGGAAGTGACGACGGGGATTTGCGTGTGTGGAGTTTTGTCCCTAGCCCATTTTTGCCCGAGAACCAGGAGCAAACGTAGTGTTGTACGAAGGATGGTGCCAAATGCAACGCATTCTGTAGAGGTGTACAGAGGAGCAACGCCGCGACGCTGCCGCGCTGCAGCACGCACCGCTCGACATTGCCTACTTAGGCAGCAGCTCCTGTAGCAAGGCAATTTCGCCCTCCTCTTTCTCTGCCAAATCCATACGCGGCTGCGGCGTTGCATTCCGGAATACCTTGGCTGCATCCGTGCGTTTCTTGATGCCCTTTTGCAGCATCTTTACGATCGACGGCGGCTTTTGATTCGCCTGTTGCTTCGCCTTGCCAGCGTACTGCAAGTCGGTAAGGATCCCCTAGTGTGAGTTGTATCGTTGTACGTACGCCCAGCACCGTCGCTGTCTGTGCATCTTTCGCGAGGCGCGCCTGCTTCCAGCGCTGCTTGACGTGAGCAAGGATCGCTTCATCGTTTGTACCCGCAGCACTTGCCACAGTCCGAAAGAGTGTTGGAGAATGCAGGGGCGCGGCAGCGCGTACCAAAGCGCGGTGCAGCATGATGGAGCGCGACAAGTTACATAAGCAGTCTATGGCGCACGGGCGACGCGAAGCTTGCACCCGACACGTTGTGTCTGCATATCAAATGGGCGCGACACGACCCAGCGCTTGGGGATGATGCGCCGATGGTCCGAGGCGAATAGGAAGCGATTCGCGAGGATGCTCACAAACGACTTCATTTCCGCGACGGCAAAGCGCGCTCCAATACAGCCACGGGCGCCTTGCAAGAACGCGAGGCCGCCCATGGCAGGAAACAAGCGCGCGCCCTCGAGCGGCTCCGCCCAGCGCTCTGGCCTGAACTTGTGGGGATCGGATCCCCACAGCACCGGTGCCTGTGAGATGGCTGCAATGGGGATAAGCACCAATGTATCCTTCTCCATCCGAACCGAGCCTCCGTTGGACAATGGGATGAAATCCAGCTCTGTCGCAGAGCGCGACGTAGTGTGGATGGCAGGCTGAAGGCGCAAGGCTTCTCGAATGCACCAATCCAGGTACGGCAGCGCATCCAGCTCTTCTGCGGTCAAGTCGCGCGCATTTTCGCCCGTGCCCGGCACGGGATCAAGGCCCAGCGACGTCCTGTACGTGCGGATTTCTGCCCGCAGTGTCTCTTGCGCCGCTTGGTTCTCTGCGAGCATCAGAAAGAGCCATGTCAGTTGCGTGGCTGTCGTCTCGTGCCCAGCAAATATAAATGTGGAGATCTGCGCTGCGAGCTCTGGATCGGTGAGCGTGGTGCGGTCGAGGATCGTGTGCTGCTCTTCCTTGGACAAGGCGGTGTTAGTGTTGGCGCGCAGCAGTGAGGAGAATATATCGGGGCGCGTCGCGCCGTCTGCCCCGGATCGCGCCGCGGCTTTGGCGTTTGCGACAATTTCGTCCGCGAGCACGAACAGCTTGTTGGTTTCCTCGAGGAATGCGGACGACTTGGTGCCGATGGGCAGGGACCGCAAGCAGGGAAAATGCATGGACAAGGCATCGAGAACGTTGCGCGCAACTGATGTTTGCATCGCGATAGTGAGGACGTGCGTAAACGAGGCCGTGAGTGGGTGCGTTGCGTATGCGTTGCCGTCCGACGCAGCTTGCATCCCGTCGAGCGTACGAAACTCGACTCCCAGCGCCGCGGTACCCAGTGCATCCAGCGTTGCGGAGCTGAGCATGGGCAGCATATCGATGCAAGCATTTCGCTCGCAATGCTGCTGGAGGAGATCGCCGAGTTTGTGTGCATAGCGGTCAAATGCGCTGGTCACGTTACGGACGGCGCGCGGCGCGAATCCTGGTTGGATCGCGCGTTTCTGGCGGCGGTGCACATCGCCCTCTGCAAGAAGCAGTCCGTTCCCCATAAGACTTCCCAGCAGGTCCCGCACGATCTGCACTTTGGGGTACACGTAGGGCCGTTTCTTGAACACATGGTCCAGACCGACGGGGTCCGTGAGCAAGAGGCGCGGCTCCCCAAACATGCCCCACACACGAATAGCGTCGCCGTACTTGGACCGCCAGTCCAGAAATACAGGCACCATATCGCGCTCCATCAGATCCGGCAGGTTGCCCAGCACAAACGACCGCGACGGCGGCCCAGGCACATCGGCAAGCCATGTACGCCACCGCAAGAGCAAGTGGACAATCGTGCCAGCTACATAACAGACTGGTACGCACAGCAGGATACATCCCACGCTATAGAAATCAATAGCACCAAACATGGGAAGCCTCTTCGCCTCGCCTCGCCACCGCCACCCCGGCCAAGAACAAGGCATGCGTTTCTTTGTCTCACGTGGTCCGTGCACGCTCGCGTGACGCCTGTGCCAAGACTGCGGCGCGCAGCAAGCGGCTGAACGCGTGGGCGAGTGTCGCTGGGTCGGTGTGCAGCGTGGGCGGCTGTGTGAAGCGCTCCAGCAAAGCGTGTGGGATATCGTGTGCAAAGTGCGACCGTGCAAGCGGCGCTACACTTGTGCCGATGGCGCCTTTTTGAGTCGTAGCGCTGGCCGTTGGCCGCATCGCTGCGGCGGCTTCGAGTTGTTCGGCGAGGTACACTACGTGTCCTGTAGGCGACGCAAGGGGCGCGGCGCACACATTTGCGTGCGTCTGGACGTCGTGCAGCGCATCGTTAATCTCCATGGGGTCACTGGTGCGGAGCGCAAGGAAGAGGCAGCCGCGAAATAGACGTGTGTGCAGTAGGTTGTACAGGGTATAGTTCATCTCCTCGATCCGTACCCGTGGAAATGGCATCGCGCCAGACACACGGTGGTCAGAGAGGTATGCATTCATGATACCTTTGGTGCGGTCCAGCACCCGTGGCACCACGAGGACTGCCACCAGACGATGGCCGACGCTTGCGTCGTTTTGAATGCGGCACATGGAAAAGAGCGTGTCAAACGTCCAGTACACGCACCGTTCGCGCACCGTCCCGAACCCTGGATGCGTTGTGTGGTGCGTCGCATCTACCATGCTCGAAAGGCACAGGTCCAGAGCCTCGTAGCCCGGGGGATCGGCGCCCAGGACTGGCAGTACGTCGTATTCGAGTGCGTGGAGCAGTCGTACGCAAGATGCTTGCTCAGCATCGTCTGCGTCCCTTGTGATCCACTGTGTATATGCATGCAGTGCCACACTGAAACATGCAAGCAAGCGCCGCCAATACAACGCACGGTCCGGCAGCGTGGCGACGACGATGTGCGTGCCGAGGTGTGCAATGTGGTAGAGTACTTCGGATGCGAGCATTGCGACGTGCGGCGCTTCGTCTGCGGCATTGATAGCGCGCAGCGGCGTGCACAGCGTGTGCAGCATTTCGAAAACAGGTGCGCCGTACAGTTGCGCGTCGCTTGGGCGCGCCAGGTAGCCTTCTTGCCAGCGCGCGAGCAGCTGCTTGGCCAGCTGAAAACGCAGGCGGTAGAGGGGCGGAGAGCGCAGCGTTTGGTCGATGGCCTCGAGCGCATAGCCTACATACCTGCCCAGACTCTGCAGCACCAAAGCTGGTGTCGTATCGCAGGAAGGCAAGCGAAGCAGCGCGCTTTGTGCGCCGTCCATGAGCCGCAGCAGGAGCTTGGCGTTCGGGACGTCGCTAATGGCGATGCCGCGTTGGACACAGATCTCCAGCGTGCCAATCAGCTCATCCACCTGCTCTGCACGGGGCTCGGCGAGGAGGCAAGGGTACAGCGCCCCTAGCATTCCCACGACGGTGACGAGGTTCGCGAGCGTCGCGTCTTTGCGCGCCGCGCCCATCTTGACCCACACGGCCCACGCAGCGCGCCACAGCGCGGCCTGTTGGAGCGCGTGCGTTTGGAAGAGAACGGCCATGGCGTCCAGGGCGACCTGGGCCACGTTTGGCGGTGCCTGCACGTATGCATCGTACATGCGATCGAGCAACATGCGCCATATCCTCGGCGCATCGTCGCCCATGTTGCGCTCCAGCGCCGCACGCAAGATCTTGGCTGTGCCTTGGAATGCGAGTATGGCGCTTAAAGAGGCGCCCTCGTCTCTTTGCACCTGCGTGTTGAGCTCGTCGAGGAGGGGAAAGAGGATCTCGGAAAAAATACGCGGCCACTCCTGCGGGGGGAGCGATGCATTGTACTGGATGAGCACTTGGAACAGGTTCGCAATCGCGCTGTTGCGCACATCTGCAACAGCCACGCCCGTGACTGTGCGCATGCACTGCAAGAAGAAGAACCACATGTCCGGCACGCCGCTCTTGGAGTGCAGCTGCCGGCGGTGCACATCGGCAGTAATGTCCCAGAGCACGCCGTTGGAGGCGAGTGCAATGTTCATGTCTTCTTCTTGCATGCTGAAACTCGGAAGGCTCTCGATGCACAGTATCAGCTCGGCGTCGGTCAGCGCCGCGAGATGGTCCGTGCATACGAAACGCACGCAAGAGAAGGCGGCTTTGAGGAGGGGAACGGGCGAGGTTCCTTGTGCGTGCATCTGCGGCGCATCTTGCGCTGCTGCACGGCACATGAAAAAGACAAGGTCCCAGGTGTGCTGAAGGCGGTGAGCATGCGCGGCAAGGATGGACTGGAGAAGATCGATTCCCGCTTTGCGGATGCTTACGTCGGTCATTGTCGCGCGATGGTCGGCAATCGACTGCTTTGCGAGCGATGCAAACACAGTGCGCTGCTCGCTCGGGTGTGCGCGCAGCAATGCCTCAAGGACAGTGTCGAGGACGCTGGCAGCCTGCAAGCGGTACGCCTGCGGCGTTTCTGCACCTTCCATGGCCGTAAAGAGACTGGCGCTGAACGCCGTCCAGGCCGGAGCGTCGGCAAGGGCGCCTTGGGCGTCGTCCGGCGCCTTCATTCGTGCCAAGTCGCGCAGCGCTACGTGCTGCATCTCATGCAGAATTACTGTGACGTACTCCTTGCTGGTGGAAGAACGTCGGACAGCGTCCACGAGGAACTGGGCGAGGATCTCGACAAACTCGATATATGCCGCGTGGTCCAAGCGGACGGCGTATGCAAACACGCACCCCAGCTTGGCGCGCATTGCACGCGGCTCCAATGCCGCAGGAGCGAGCGTAGTAAGCACTGCCCGACCATGCACCTCGTCGGCCAAGCCGCCAGGAGGAACTGGCTGCATGGGGCGCACGTTGGGCGCGCTGATCTCTTGCGCCCAGCTTTCCGTGCGCAAGAGCGCGAGTGCTTGCAGCAGGCACCGCAGCAAGGATCGCCATCGCGCGTGCAAGCTGCCGGCCAAAGCAACAGCGACGTCGGCGAGCGCCGCTTGGCACGCCAAGTTGCGCGCCTCTACTGGCTGGCCGCCAAGCGCCGACGCGGGCACGGCGAGGTCGCTCAGCGTCGCGAGCACCAAATCACGCTCCTTGTCCAGTGCAAGCATGCCTGTTGCTTTTGCGAGGTTTGTGACTGCCAGCAGCGTTTGCTCAAACAAGTAGTCGGTGCTTTGCACCGTCAAGAAAAAATTCATCGACTCGTTCAAAGGGCGCGCTCCCATGCGTAGCATTCCATACACTGCAGCCAGCTCGGTGCCATGTGCTTCCATCGCCGGCGGTGCCGTCAGTGTGTCTGCATACACCTCTGCGTACTGCCGCACTACAGTGTATGCCAAGGACTGCGCAAGGAGCACATGCGCCCAAAGCACCAGCGATGCAGGGTACAGTATGGGAAGCTGCGCGGATCCTGCCGTGGGCGGCTCGGTCTTGTCCAGCTGGTCGAGAAGCTGCGTGGGCGGCACACTTTGCGCGGTGAATGACTCGGTCCGCACGCTCAAGAGCCCTTCGGCAGCATTGCGCACGCCCGCGACGGCGGCACTCGCAGCGCCGTACAAGGTATACGTATCCATCGATTGCCGAGGCGTGGCTGGCATCTGGTCGCGCGCAGCGGCGAGCGAAGGATTGGTCGCGAGCTGTGACGCAGCGTCGCGAGCGGCGTCGCGCAATGTCTCGACGAGGTGTGCAAACACGGGAACGCGCGGCTTGTCCCGCGGCCCTGCATCGTACCAGCGCCATACTCTGCGCATAAAGTAGCCATCCGCACACAAACTGCGCAGCACTTCCAGTGCAAGCACTCGGTGCCAAAGCAAGACATTCTTGTCGGGCTGCGCGGTGCTGAGTACCATGCGCAGCAAGATTTCAATCTCCAGCACAAGCTCCTCGCTAAACTGGCGGAGGAGCAGGAGTATGAGACGCATCGTGCGCACATACACACTAAATGCAGGCGGATCGCTCAATACTTTGAGCAGTAATGGGCACATGGCGCTGCGCAAGATGTACAAGAGCTCTGGATGGCGCGGGGCGTTGGTTGCAGTGCGCGCGGAAAAGAGACGCGCGTGGTTCGTCAAAACACTCTCCAAGAGCTCCAGCACAAAAGGCTTGGGGAGCGTGGAGAGCTGCAAGAAGCTCGCGGGCTCGCCATTTGCCAGCGCACACAAGTCGCTAAAGACAAAGTACGCGTCGCGCGTAAAGGGGAATAATGTGACAGGGCCGTCGGGCGTCTGCGCGGTATACACGGCCGGCGGCGCGGCCGCCGCTGCGTCCTCATTTCCGCCTTCTAGCTGGTCAAAAATATGGTCTTCTTGCAGGATCTTGTCAAAAATAGTCATGATATTCTGGCGGAGCGTCGCGGCAGCGGTAGAGCTCACCACCGGCACGCGCGCATGCTCATACTGCACAAAACACAGCATTAGGGTGCGTGATAGCAGATTGGACGAAATTTGGGGATATGCCACCAGCAAGGCACTCACCGTCTGCAGGATTTTAAACTGTACGTCGACGTCCGCGCGCAGGTGCGGTAGGCCGTGCAGAGTCTCGATGATGGTACCGAGCGAAGCGGTGGGAATAACGTGCAACATAACGCATCTATGCAGCAATGACAGTGCATTTAGCGCCACTTTCGACGTCCTTGTGCCGCATCCAGCGACGACCGCATCGACCAGCTCTTGTTGTATCGGCTCGCTCGACGTTAATGTCTCGAGTGCTTTGGCCGGGTCATCAAGAGATATTTGCTTCAGTGCAGCCTCACACGCCTGGCGCACATCGGGGTGCTTTCGCCGCGTTTCCGCAAGCAGCGCCTGCAGCTCCGAGACTATGCGCTGCGGCATGCCGACCAACGACGTAGCGCCGCGTCGCATGGGCCTCTTGTCACGTGCGCAAGACAAGGCGCTGGGGCCTCCATCACGTGGATCGCTCGTGTCTCCTGCCATGGCGCGCGAGGAGGTCGTTCGCCGCCTGTTTCGCGAGCACGGCGGCGTGCTGAGCAGTGCGGCGTTGGTGGACGTGCTCAATGCGTACGAGAAAGAGGTGCATGTGCCGCTCATGCCTGCGCCGCTGCTCGCGCGGTTGGAAGCGTTTGTTTCTGCGAATGCGGACCTTGAAATCGACTGCGACGCGTTCCTCGGGCTCGTGCGCTCGCTGGATGCGGCAGGGTCGGAGCGCGAGTCTGTAAGTGGGTCGGAGTACGACGATACATTGCTGGAGAATAGCATGGATCTGCTGAGCGCGTCGCCAGACACGACGATGCAGTCGGAGCCGCCTGTGACACCGGCAAAGCATCGCGGTCTGCAGGGCGATGTGTATGTCTCGCCACAGATCATGCGCAGCGCATTTTCGGAGCATGATTTGCTCAAGAATCACTCGCAGGATCCTGGACGCTCCGCGGTTCTGCGCAAGCTGGCAAAGGTCAATGACGCGCTCGAGCGGCTTCAAATGGAGCACGACCACCTGGCCGCAGAGAAGAACAAGCTTGATGTTGCGCATGCACATGTACAGAAAGAGCTTGGGGCAGTGCGCCGCGATTTGTGTGCGGCGCTGGCAGCAGACTCGCTGCAAAAGGCACGGATCGCCGAATTGGAGCACCTCGCTGAGGTGCATGAGAAGGAGACACACGCGCGCGAGGCAGCTGTGAAACGGGCTGCGTCGGATTTGGAGGATCATACTGCCATGGTGCGGCGCTTGGAATCGGATGCACAGGCGCATGGGGCGGAGCTCGCGCATCTGCAGCGTGTATGCGAAGAGTACGCCGGTGAAATGGCTGCTTTACATACGACGTGCGACGCACAACGCGATGCGATTGGGGGGCTTGAGGGTACAATTACCGTGCTGGAGGATGCAAATGCAGCCGCGGAGCGTTTGCGCAAAGAGTACGACACATTCCGTACGATTCACCAGGATTTGGAGTCGGAGTTGGCTTTGCTGCGCGAGGCTCGTGCTGATGATGCACCGGTGCTTGCACTGGAACTTGGTGTACTGGCGCTGGGAGAGGGAGAGGGGTGCGTCGATGCAGAGCGCACGGACCCCATAGAGAAAGGGCCACACTTGCTTTGTGCACGGGATACGCAAGTGACCGAACCGGACCCCAAGTGCGAACCGGATCGAATGGATGCGGGGCAGGACTCTTTGAGCAAAGAGGCCGCGAGCGAAGAACCCCGCCAACACACTCCTCTCAGCCCAGCCTTACAGGGGCGTGACAAACACGACAATCCGCCGTCCGCTCACGCCACACGCCACATTTTCTATTGCAAACCCATCATCTCCATACACCGCCGGGCCGTAGCCCAGCGCGCTGCATTGGTCCTTTTCGGCGTATGGCTTGGACTTTGGGTCTACTATTTTCTCATACGCACCGCTTCCCTTCGCCCATTCGCTGCACTTGACAAGAGCTGGCACGATGTCAATATGCTCTTTGACCCCCAAGTGCGTGGCGAAGGAGCTATGTACACTTTGCACGTAACATGACGCATGTATACCCTGTACTTTACTTCTTTCCGAGTTCAGCAGCTCGCTCCGTAGCGGCCTGGATCGTGCGGGCGACTGTGCCACGCACGCCACCGTCTTCCATGCGCAACAGACCGGCAATGGTGCAGCCGCCAGGTGTGGTGACATTGTCCTTGAGCACTGCAGGCGGCTGCCCCGTCTCTTGAACCAAACGCGCCGCGCCTTGCACGGTTTGCGCTGCAATTTCCAGCGCCTGCGCGCGAGGGAGACCCATCATCACACCGCCGTCGACCATAGCATCGATGAATACCATGGTAAATGCAGGGCCTGAGCCTGCCATGGCTGTGCACACGTCGAGATGCTTTTCGTCCACAAAGGTGCATTTGCCGACCGCGGAAAACATGGCAGTGAGCAATGCGCGGTCGCTGGGTCCCTCAGGGCCCGCAATCGCTGTCATCCCTTCGCGTATCTTGCATGCAGTGTTGGGCATGGCGCGGACCACATTCGCGCTCGGTGCGAGGTGTTTTATTTGTGCAATCGTGACGCCTGCTGCAATACTGGCTACCAGCTTGCCGTCGAGTGCATTGCGCATTCCGTCCTGACCCAAAACTTGCTCAATCAAGTATGGCTTGACGCAAATCATGGTGGCATCTGCGCGGCGCACCGCGCCCAGATTATCGCCCACCATGACCTCGACTTGGCCGGCATATCCCATCTGTTCAAAATGACGCGTCAGCTTCTGCTGCGACGCCTCGCTTGCCACTGTCGCGATGAATTGAGACGGGAGCGGCGCGCTTTCTTGCGAGGCGCCTCGTTCCTGCTGATGGCAAGCATCCAAAATGCCAGAAAGAATGGCGGTACCCATGGTACCGCAGCCCAGAAATGCAATCGTGTGCATGGTGGTCTGCGTTTTTGGACGCTGTACGCACTGCACACCGCTGGGCTACGATGACTCAGCATGGCGACGGTACTCGACGGCACTCGACGCATCACGAACGTATGCATCAGCGTAGTGTGCACAAAACGGCGATTCTATTTTGGCCAGCAAGCGACGTACTCCAAGCTCTATGTATTATATTCGGTATGTATATCATGTAATTTTGCATACAGTCAAGCTGCCATTGCAGTCCTGTACACAGGTAAGTTAGACACGTTACTCTTGCGTCTCTCCGTAACCGGATCAGCGATATAAAATCCCACTGGCCGGAAAGTGATGGACGCTGTACTGACTGACAATACCAAGGTGTCGCCCAGCTGCCGATGTACAATGCACATGGAAGCAGGTGTACCACCCACCCTCGCTCGCTCGCTCGCTAGCAAACACTAGCGCTGCATCATGCGGCCATGGCGCGAATCGCATTCTTATTCCAACTATGCGCTGTCGTTGTAGGGAAAAAAACGCTGCGCGAAAAAAAGTGTGCACGCCCGATCACCAAGATACACGCCTTCATCAGCAGTCAAACCGCGCGTCGTCGCCACTTGTTTTTTGACCCTGGCGATGGAGGAAATCGGTATCCAGCCAGCGCATACAGAGGCCTCGACTTCTGTGGCACCGGCATACAATGGCCGTGATGCGTTCCTGCACTTTAAGAAACAGCAGCAGCAGCTCGAGTTCCTCAACACGATGGAAGAATATGTGGTGCGTGCGCTCGCTTGAAACTGACGTGCCCAGAAAGACGAGCAGCGCAACCTGAAACGCGAGCTTGTGCGCGCACAGGATGAAGTGAAACGCATCCAGTCCGTACCGCTCGTCATCGGCCAGTTTCTGGAACCGATCGACCAAATGACCGGGATTGTGGGCTCGACTACTGGATCGAACTACGTAGTGCGCATCCTCTCCACAATTGACCGCGAGCTCCTGCGTGCGGGCAGCAGCGTCGCTTTGCACCGCCACTCGAACTCCCTCGTCGAGGTCCTGCCACCCGAAGCGGATTCGAGTATTGTGATGATGAGTGCGAGCGAGCGTCCGACCGAGACGTACCAGGATATCGGTGGTCTGGACGTGCAAAAACAAGAGATTCGTGAAGCAGTAGAGCTTCCTCTAGTGCAGTTCGATCTGTACCGCCAGATTGGTATTGATCCACCGCGCGGAGTGCTCCTGTATGGCCCGCCCGGCACGGGTAAAACAATGCTTGTCAAGGCCGTTGCGAATGCCACCACCGCGTCCTTTATCCGCGTCGTCGGCTCCGAATTTGTGCAGAAATACCTTGGCGAGGGCCCCCGCATGGTGCGCGATGTTTTCCGACTCGCGCGCGAAAACGCGCCGTCTATTATTTTCATCGACGAAATCGACGCGATTGCGACCAAGCGTTTCGATGCACAGACCGGTGCGGACCGTGAAGTGCAGCGTATTTTACTTGAGCTCCTCACACAAATGGACGGTTTCGACCAGGGCAGCAATGTCAAGGTGATCATGGCGACGAACCGTGCGGACACACTGGACCCTGCGCTACTGCGCCCTGGCCGTTTGGACCGCAAGATTGAATTCCCGCTTTCCTCGCGCCGTGAAAAGCGGTTGATTTTCCAGACGATTACGAGCCGCATGAATTTGAGCCCCGACGTGGACTTGGAAGACTACGTGAACCGGCCGGATAAGCTGTCGAGCGCTGAAATCGCCTCTGTTTGCCAAGCTGCAGGGCTGCAAGCAGTGCGCAAGAACCGCTACGTGGTGCTTCCTGTCGACTTTGACGAGGCCATCAAGCAGATTGCCAAAAAGCCGGACGACGGGCGCATGGCGTTTTACCAGTAGCATCTGTCGGGGATTTATGACGTGGAAGTAGGTAGTGCGTAGCAGCGGGAGACGGCACTGGACCACGAGCATCGCGGGCGTGTGCGAACAAGTGTGGCATAGGAGCCCCGCAATGTGGAAGTGGCTTGGCGTGTATGCGAATTAGAACGGCTACCTGCAAAGAAGACGTGTTTGCCATGGAAGAACTGGCTGCGGACGATGATCTGCTCTCCTCCATGCTGTTGGAGTAAGTCCGCCGCCATGCTCACCACAGCACGCTGGAGTTTGAGCCGGCCATCACGACACACAAGATGAACCCATTGCATCGAAATGTGCGCTTTGACCGCGATGTTGTGTCGCGCTTAGTACGCCAGCATGTAATATGGGACCAAAATGTGCCCGCGGCTGTCGCCGCGTTTATGGACCTGCCCGTGATCAAGAAACATACACAGCGCAAGACCCCAGCGCAGCTGCGCGTATTTGAATTGTGTGTACTTGCTGTGCGTGCTAACGACAGGCATATCCAGCGATACCTACAGGCGTACCTACCCGACGCTGGGTTTGAATATGCACTCACCTTTCGCTACCGCACCGCCTTTCTGCGCCAGGCAAAATGGAGCGAAGCGGACGAGGATGCGCCACGCGCCGCAAGCGGCACAGGCGCTGTGATGGACCGCGCTGATCTCTGTGTACTGTCCACACGCGCGTTTGCGCCCGACGAAACCATGACGTTCTGCCGCGCCGCGCTCAAAGACCTTTCGCATGCAGAAGACGAGGAACTGCGCCAAGGGGCACAGCAGGCGCGTGCGGCGTGCCACCAAGCAGGCCATTCGCGTCCGCGGAGTGACTTTTCCATTATCCGCTCGTCTAGCAGAAAGTGCAGCCAGCTGCTTTTGGGTCCCGCGCGCTACATCAACCACGACTGCCACCCAAACGCCGAGTTTCGCCGCTCGGGGCACCAGATCTCCATCCAGATCATCCGCCCCGTGCGCAAGAACGAGGAAATCACGACATACTACGGCGACAACTACTTTGAGCCGGGAAATAAAGAGTGCATGTGCGCGACGTGCGAGCGGCTCGGGCGCAACTTTTACGCGCAAAGCGCCCCGCACGAGACGCCTGCAGCCCAGCCAGACGCGCGTCTACTGCGCAGTGTTGCCCACCACGCGCCGCCGCGCAATGTGCCCGAGCACGACCGGATTGCTATCCAGCTCGATCCCGATGCACAAGGCGCCGAAGTGCTGTGCATCACCTGCAACGCCCGTTTTCGCGCGCCGGAACGATGGTGGACGCCAGACGAATGCATGCGGTGCGAGCGGCACTATAAACTGTACCAGCGCGACTGGCCGAACCGCACGCCGCAAGAGCATCGCGCAGAGCGCACGCGCTCTGCGCCCGAGAAAAAACGCACAGCGCGCACGACAAAACGCGTGGGGAAGCGCGGCGCCTCGTCGAGCGCGGAGCCTTTTTTGCCTGTGAAGCTAAGTCCTGTCCGTGCGGTGCACTCGGACACGAGCGATGCCGAGTCGGCTGACCGGCATCTGCCGCGACGCAAGTACGAGGTGCGGAGCGACGATAGCGACGAAAACTTTGACGAGCACCATGTCACGCTCGGGCCGCGCATTTTGGGGCACCAAGCGAGCACCGATGTGCTTGCGTCGTACTGGGGCGCGACAGAGGGGCCGCGGCGTGCGCGGCGCAGGCCAAATCACGATGTGTACGCAAGTGCGCTGCAGCATGGGCCGCGGACGAAGCAGCATGACGGCGAGCACGACGGGGCGCATGACGGGGCGCACGACGGGGTGCGGGCAACGTCCTTGCCGCCCGCGGTCAAGCGCGTCGTCCACGACACGCACAAACGCAGTGCGTCGAGCTCGCATGCACGCGACAAATCCAAAGACGCAGTGGCCGCACCCAGCGCCGCACCCAAAGCCAGCGCGCCGAGCAGTGCCGCTATGCGCACGCCGCCCATTGCGACAAGCGGCGCGGCGCGTACTTCCGTGTCCAACCTTGCACTCTTTTGGTCCGGCGGTGTGGCCGGCCGGACGCGAGGCCAGGCGCGCGCTTCGAGCGAGACGCGTTTGCAGTGCATGGCGTCGGCCGGTGCGGCCCGAGCGCGCTCGGAATCAACGGAGCGTGTGCCAAAGCCAGACGCGGGGCGCGCCGAGAAGCATGGTGCGCCAAACGGACAGGGTGCAGAGACACCACGGCCCTCTGTGCCTGCCGAGCATGTTTTGCGGCAGGATACGGCGCTGCCCCCGATGCCAAGTGTGGTGCGGCAGCCGGCGCGGCGCAACTTGCGCTGGGGAAATGGCAAGACAAGTGCAAGTCGTGTATTGCCGATACAACGGCATGCACCGCTCCTGCCCAAGGCCAGCCGTGCAGATGGCGCAGCAGCGCCGTTTTTCAATGGGGCATATCCCAGCGAGCACACACTCCCGCTCAAGCACGAGCATTCAATGTAGTCTAACGGAATGATTGTAAACTATCCACGTGGCAGTTCCTGCGGGGCCCACCCGGCAGGGGGATCCTTGCTAGCCACACATTACGTTCGCGCCATGCACCACTAGATCGCATGGTACGGCTGCACGCTATTGCCACACGTCTACGCAGCCTACCAACGCTGGCCTGGATGTGCGGGCGGAGGCCCCGGCGGTCCTGCGTACCCCGGCGTGACACCGCCAAATCTCCCTGGCGTCGCGCCGCCAAACCTCCCTGGCGTCGCGCCGCCCAACAGGGGCGTTTGTGCGCCATAGTGCCCCGGAGTGCGTCCACCCGGCGTGGCACCGCCATGCACTGCCGGCGTCCTACCGCCCCGCGCAGCTGCGCTGGCCTGCGCCGTGTACTGCGTCTTGAATGCATTCGTCAGCGCGGCCATGTCCGCCAATTGCGTCGCGTGCCCGAGTTTGAATGCGCCTGGCAGGACCTTGACGGACCACTGCTGAATCGGTGCACTGGCATTCGCCTTGAACGCGAGATAAAAGTAGCCAGGGTGCTCGCGATCCAAGCCAAACGCATACACCGAGCGTGTCGGGTTGGCGAGCGAGGCATTGGTCAAATAGGTATGCAGCGCTTGTACGTCTGCACCCTTGTACTTTTCATGGTTCATCATCATCTCCACCATTCCCGCCATGGGGCGCACATGGTTCACAATCAGGTCGTCCAAGTCCGAGTAGGAGCCCATATCGGCCACGCGCAAAATACGGCCCAATGCATAGTCGTTCTCCTTGTCGAGCTCGAGCACGTCAATGTGCTGGTAAACGCCCTCGTCCACCTTCCACGTCGCTGCAAGATGGTCCATGCCGCGCGAACTCGGCCGGATCACCACGGCGCCACGCGGCTGCGTCGCCAAAAAGGTTTGCGCCTGGAGCGCGTTGAGGTTGTGGTAGTTGGGGTGGTCGATCACACGACTGCCGATCCGGTTCCGGTTCCGGCGGCGAATCCGCATCTCGGCTTCCTCGCTCGCAAGCTGCGCACGCTCGTGGTCAAAGTACATGGCGTCTACCGGAACGCGGCCCTGGGCGGGATTGACATGCTCAAACGCTTCGGGGCGGATACTCAGCTCTGCACGCATCGTGTACATATCCAAAAGGATCAGCACTGCATTCAGTGTCTGGCCCGTGCGGAACATCTGGCGGAGGCGCACCTGGCGCGGATCATACCCCGCCACGATATCGCGCCCAGCAATCGTCCCTTCGATGCCAGAACCAAGGCGCACACGCAAAAACCCATCCATGTCGCGCCCCTCTTCGATCCTCGTGACCGCCACAGGGACGACGTAGCCCTCGGACAGCTGGCGCCGTGTCTCGCCGGTAAACATGGTAAATATCTCATCCATGCTCGGCAGCGCCTGCGGCATGCGCCAGTCTTCGTAGGGGCGGATCAGCTCTTGCTTACAGAAAAAAAGCGTGAGCCGTTTGCTTATGCCGCGCTGCTCGTAGAGCATCGCTGCATAGTTGTCCAGGTCGAGCGCGGCGAGCTTTTCTTCGGGGTGTGCGTGCTGCATGATTTCCTCGCACGCCACACTGGGATGCTCGCCTTCGAGGTCTTCCACGTGTTTGTTGAGCGCATCCCGCGCCATTTGGCGCGGAAAGTCGTAGTCTTCGGGGTGGATACGCGTGGCGTCGAGCACGTCTGGCTGGTCGTCGCGCGCCTCGATCGCGCGGTCCTGCTCGATGCGCAAAAACGACGCGGCGTTGTTCCAGACGGCGAAGGAAAGCACGCCGTGCTTGGCAAGGCATACGCGGCTCACAACGTGTCCTTGGAGCTTGGCGCGGATGGCCTGGACTAACGCCTGCGCTTTTCGGTGGCCCAGGCCAGCGACGTAGGGCAGCATGTGCTGGATGTAGCTATTATTCACAGCGTCGTTGATATCGACACCCACATCGTTCACCGCCATGACAATCGCACGCTCCATGTGCATTCGCAAGCGCTCCGATGGGAGCAGGCGCTGCGCAGGATCGAACTGCACGGCAATCAAATCCGCTCCGAGCGCGGCAAACTCATTCACGGGCGACTGTGTATAGCGCGCGAGAGCAATGCAGTAGCGGCCGAGGGTGCTGAGCTCGGGAAACTCTTGCATCGCTCGCGCGCTGTGCTGGTATAGCCGCGCAATGTCGTCGTAGCACCGAATCACGTCGATCCGCGCGTGCGCATGACCGCCCATCTCGCTGTGCGCTGCGTGCGCAAGTTCCTCGACGCTGGCGACGAGTTGTGCGGTGCGCGCACTAAAGCCATTCACCACAATCACGTCGGGCCTGCGCCGCTTGAGGAGATCCACAAACGCTGCGCGCGCGTCTTCAAAAGCCGCCTCGTTTCCTCCCATGGCTTCGTCGCGCTGCGCTTGCTGTGCACGCGTGGGAGGGCGCAAGGAATCGTACGCGGCGCGCTCGAGGAATCGCGCGCGCTCGTCCAAAAAGATGGCCACGACCTCGCTTTTGCGCGGATCGCCGTCGCCGTCAGAAACGGCCAAGACGCGCGGAATATGGTCCAGCTCCTCTACTTCGGGATCCCCGTTGCGGCTCTGCATGCCTGCCGACTGGTACGGGCCCCCAGCGACGCGCGCAGCGACGCGGCTTTCGACGTGGCGCAGCAATGCGTCGCGGCACTCTTCCAGAAGCCACTCGCGCATCCATGCACGGCCGAGCGGCAGGAGGAAGGCAGCATTGGCCTCTTCAACTACCGCGCGCCGCTCCTCGTTCCAGCGCTGGCTTACATCACGCAACCCTTCGCTTACATACTCGTCCTGGAGACGTGCTTCGAAGCGGTTGGCGAGCTCGGTCGGCAGACGCAGTGTGACGCGCACAAGCCGTTCCTCCTCGGCATTTATGATCTGCAAGAACTGCGAGGGGTTTTGCAAGAGGGCCGAGACGGGCTTGGCGCGCAGAAACTTGAAGTTGTGGTACAAATGGCTCTCATCGATCCTCGTCATCCCGCGCTCGGTCGGCTCGACATCGAGCAGCGCCGCGCTAAGGAAAAGACTGCGCACTTCGCGGCGGAGCAGCGGCTCTTTGCCGATTTCGTGCGCAAGCATTGTTCGCACCAGTGCGAGTGCGTTTTCGGCGGAGAAAATGCCGTTTTCCGCGTCGATAAACTCGTCTGCAACCTGGTGCGGCGGGCGCGACTCGTCCTCGGGAACGTGCGCATGAACGCCGCTCACTACATTTGCTGCGAGCTGCTGCGGGGAGATGCTCATACGCCGAGCAAGTAGGGCAACGGGAAGTCGCACCAGCCGCTCATACTCACTCACCACAGTGGGTTTCTTGAAAAGCGAAGCGCCGTGCAGCTGCCCCGCCTCGATCATCGCCGTCGCGTCGCGGAACTTTTCGCCGAAACGCATTGCGAGCCATTCGTTGATATCAGAGACTTCTTCAAAGCTCGCGGCTTGGGCGAGCAGCTCGTCCACGTACGCAGATGTCTCCTCGTCAATGCTGCCGAGAACGTTGCGCAGCTGCGCAAGAGTGTGCGAAAGCGCTTGCTTCCGCACGAGCAACAGCTTAAACTTGATCCCGAGTGTGTTGAGCGAGAGCAGCTCCTGGTGGAGAAGCAGGGTGATGGTGTCGTGCTTTTGCGTTTCAGAGTTGAAGTGCGACAGCTCGAGGTCGTCGAGGCGATGCTGGGTAAGATAGGGGACCTCGAGAAATTCGTTGAGCATGTACGCAAGCATTTGGCGCACGCAACGCGTCCATGTGCCGCGAAGTGCGCCGTGTGCCGCGCCTTGCTCTACAAACTCAGCGGTACACCGCGGCGATATGCGTAGAGATGCCCAGTTGGCCGCATCGTCCAGCTCCGCATCGCTCATTTTGCGCTCCAGATACGACAATCCAGCCTCGCCGGGAATCGCAAGCTGGATGCGCTCGGGGATGTCGACCTGCTTGATCCGGTCGTCGTCATCGGTGAGCATCCGCTCACGGATCTGCTCGGGCTCGAAAATGTCTTTGTACTCCATCTTGCTTTTTCTGCTCTCCTCCTCCTCCTCGTCGTCTTCCGCAATCGCCCACGCATAGTCTTCGCCGTTGCCGAAAATATCGTGGATCTCGTCCCAGGCTTCGGGGTCGATGCCGACTTTAAGTGGATCAATGCGCTGGCCACTGAGCCGTGCGGCGCGGCGCTCTTCACGCCGCGCTTGCCGCCGCTCTTCGCGGAGCTCCTCGTCCAGCTCTTCGTCTTCGTCGTCTTCGATAAAGTCGTCCAGCTCGTCGTCGTAACCTTGTGCACCCCCCTCATACCCAGAGCGGATCGCATCCGAGACGGACGGGAGCTCTTCGTCGTCAAAGATGTTTGCAAGCGATTCCTTGTGTGCGTCTTGGCCTTCTTGGGGGCGGAGCCGCTTGAGGCGTGCGTCGTCGGGGCCGGTATTTTCTTTAAGCAGGGCCAGATCGTCCTCATCCAGCGCCTCATCTTCAGATTCGTGCCGATGCGAGCGGCGCTTGCGCTTGACATTACGGCTGTGCGCGTCGTCGTCGTCGTCGATAAAGCCTTCTGCCACACGACGCTGCTCTTCTTCGTCGTCGTCTTCGTCCTCATCGCTGCTATCGAGGCCAACAACGTTTCCATCTTCTTTCATTAGTGCATCGCCCTCTTCCTCGCTCATGGGCACATCCTCGCCGCGTTCCGCGGCCCGCGAATACGCGTCCGCATCCATGCTGGGCAGAGCACAGCGAGCGTCGGCACAAGGAGATACATCACGTGATTCTACGGACACACGCGCAGCAGCTCGGCGGCCAATGTGGAGCAGCCGTGGTTCAGCTCGCCGACGCGGCGCATGAGCTCGCGCGGGAACGGATTGTTCGCCGCAACGGCCTTGATAAGGGTAGAGATATGGATAATTGCACGGACGAAATGGTTTGCTTCCTCCCATAGCTGCTGGGCATCGTCAGGTGCCGCAGCGGCGTTGCGCGCTGCGTCTTCGTGAAAGCGCGCCATGGTGCCTTGCAAGCGGCTTGTCAGTTCCATGGTGCTCTTGCACATTTCGTCAACATCGCGCAATCTGCGGGAGCGTGTTCCTGTGGGAGTTCCGGGTTGCGCGGGCGATGTGTCCTGCTGCAGGGAGGACTGGATATAGGTGTGTAGCTCATGCCAAATGGCGAGGGAGCTATCGGTGACTTGGTTGAGCAGGCTGTATAGCTGTGCATCGATCGCGCTGGGCTCGGGTGCACCCGCGCGGCAGGGGCCGCTCAGCGAGCGCACGGGCCCTTTGGGCGTGCGTGTCGCTGCGGATGGGCTCGGCGCCCCTATCCGCGGCGACACTTTCCAAGAGGCAGACGGAGACATGTGGGGAGCGCGGAGCGAGGCAATGGACGATATCGAGCCGCCCTTGTGTTTTGCGGAGCGGGCGTGCGAGAGTGGCGTGGCCAGGAGCGAGGGCGGAGACTCATTGCCTTCTTGCTCGGCGCATGCGTCCTGCGCAAGGTACGGCATAACTGCGGTCATTTGCGGCGACATGATCGCGGCGCTATTCCGGATCTCCGCGACGCTTCCGTAGAGCATGAGCAAGAGTGTTCGTGTGAAGCGCACATCGACGCTCTGCTCGAGCTGGGAGAGTTGCATGTGCAGCATCGCGACCATTCTCTGGAATGTGCGCACACTCTCCTGGCACGCATCGAGCACGAAGCGCAGCACAGGAGGCTCAGGAACGCCGCGCTGTGCCGCCACGTCGAACTTGTCCAGTGCGCCGATCAGCATTGTGAGCGACACGTCCGACACACCGAGGGGCCGCTGGAACTGCGCCGCTACACTCTCGTCTGTAGATACACAAATGTGCTGCTGCAGCGCGGCGTAGATCTGAGAAAGGGAGAAGAGGATACCGCGAATGGCGTCGACAAATTTCAGCAGCGGCGTAGGCAGGACCGGCGCGTGCACTGGCGGAGGCGGCAATGCAGAGAGCCGTCGAAAATAGCGCGTACGCTGCGAATCTACGCGCGTGTCTGCCCGCTCTTCTTTCGATAGCATGGGGTCGAAGCGCCGCGTGGGAGCCAAATTCATTGCCGCCACGGCCGCGTCGGCGGCTGCTTGCGTCGCACCGACCGTGGGCAGACTCAGCATACGCAAGCCCGTCGGCGCTATAGCCCCTGGCGAGCCAGGCACCGACACAGTATCCATAACTGCAGAGGGCCTGTGCAGCGCATGCCCCGGCGAGCTCGGCGGCACGGGCATGTGCGGTGCGCGTGGAGGCAGCACGCGAAAGTGGAGGCGCTTGCTTAGTCAGCCAGCTGGAGACTACTTGTGCGTAGAGTGCGTCAGTCAACTTCTAGTGCAGCGCGATGGCGGCAAGTACAAGAAGCAGCCGTGTCTGTGCCGTATCCGCGCGCACGACTCCCTACCTCACAGCATCTCTGGCCGATACTTCTGAACGACAATGATGGAAGATCTTATGCGGCCTATCGGCCAGCAAGACGAACTCTCGCGTCGTCGCAGCCCATCCCCCACCCAGCGCTCGGACTCCCCGCCGCTGCATCTGGCTCGCGACAATGACCGCTCCATGCGCTGGAACGAGAAAGCGCGCAACGAGCGCGGATTGCAGCCGATGCGCGACGTGATCCTGCTGGGCCTCGACGTGGACGTGGACGCAGAAAAGCTCCGCACGCTCATCACGTCGCTTGCGGACCAAGTCGGCGCGCGCCTCGCCGTGCCGCCTCAAGACGTCACTGTGATTCGCGACAGGAATACGGGCATGTCGAAAGGGTTTGGCTTTGCCAAGTTCGAGACGCTCGAAGACGCCAAACGCTTTGTCACGGTGCACGCACCGTTTATCAGCAATGCCGAGCATTGGCTCGGCCCTGCGCCCGGCGATACCGATGGCAAGATACGGCGCAAGCGCATCAAGGTCGACTACAGCAACAGCGAGCGCCCCCAAGGAGGCGTCTCGTACTATGAGCAGCACAATGCACCGGGCTGCAAAGAGCAACAGAAGCGGCGCACGCGGCGCACGCGCGGAGGCGAACACGAGCAGGTGGATACCAAGAACGAAAACCCAGGCCTGCGTGACGCCTCTGCATTCCCAACTTCCATGCTTCTTCTCACGAATGTCGATCGGGAGCTGCGCGCCGCCGAGATTGGCACTGCATTGTACAACCTGCCGCTTGCGCCGTTGGCTGTCCCGATTGCGAATGCACTGGCGAGTGCGCTTGCGCAGCTGGACCAAATTCTTGTGGTGCGCGACCGCGCAACATACCGCTCCATGTCGCACGCCGTGGCCGTGTTCAAGGACATGGACGCCGCGCGCGCAGTGCTCGACACGATGCGCAACACAACTATATTCCCCGACGGAATTGTGCTTGGCGGCCAGCGTGTGCGCACGAGCTTTGCAGACCCAATTGTATTCGAAGAAGCGGATCCGTACGACCCTACCTGTGCCCCGTGGACGTATACCGACGCCGAGCAGCGCATCTGGCGCTACGAGAACGAGCGCCTGGGCCTGGAAATGTGGGATGCCAAGACATACACGCCTGCATCGTCCTCGGCGATGACAACGCCTGCCTCCACGCCGCGCTCCTCGATTTCGACCGATATCCTTTCCAGCAGCGTTGAGCAGGAACGCAAGTCGAGCATCGATGGCGTGCTTACCACGCTCATCACACTTCCTCCGCCGCACGCCGCACTGCGTGGCATAAACTTTGGCGACAAGGAGCGCCTGGTTTGCCTTCTCTGCCAGCGCCAGTTTAAGAACGCAGAGCTGTTGGCCCGCCATGCGACGGAAAGTGGACTGCACCGCACCAACCTGGACGACGAGCACGCCTGCCGTGCAGGCGCCGCGCGTGTACAAGCCAACCAGTATATGCATATTAAGGAAAACGCAGCAGTGCCTTTTTTTGCACCGCACAAACACCCCGGAACCACCGCTACACGCAAAATACCCTCGCAGTCCGCTGAATTGCGCAGGCTCGCATTGCAGCCCATGGGATGGAATGTCGGCGCGACCGACTCCGTGCTCAACCCAACCACGCTCTCCTTCATTACACGCGCCAATGCAGAGCCCTGGGCACCGATGCATGTACAAAGAGCACCAGTTTCTACAATGTACCCCCCTTATGTCTAAGTAGTTTACATTCCAATTACGTTGCATTTTTTCTCGAACCCCAATGTGGAGGCGTGTGGAGCTTTGCTGCCGCCATGTCCAAGTACCATGGCCTGCCGGATATTGTACGCTTAGCCGCGCATGCTCACGATAGGACACCGCGCCAGACGTGTACGAGTCAGTCACTTCGCCACGTACAGCACCCCTACACGATACCTACTCTGACGACTCGGACGACGAGTCTGAAGGCCCCAACAATGCCATCGAGCGCGCTGCTTTGGACCCACACGCAGCCAAGCAGCATTTCCGCCAAGCCGATCCTATTGTGCCGGAGTACACGGGCCAGGAAACATCACTAGCACGCCTCCTACGGCTTCAGCAGGAGACTCAGGAGCTGGAGACGGCGCTGGCCGAGCGCGGCCAAGCAACGGAGCGCGCCAATGCGGCACAGTTGCTTGCGCACTTGACAGCACTGCAAGTGCGCATCGGCGAGAACGACGCGTCGCTCGTGCCGATGGACAGTGCCGAGACTGCGGCGCTAATCCGCGAACTGGATGCGCCGTCTTCCCCCGGTGCACGCTCCGGGAAACCTGTGCGCGACGCTTTTTCTGGCTTTGACGCGCGACTTGCACAGCTGGAGCACATGCTTGGTACACCCGACGTCGTCGAGCACATCACACCCATGCTCGAGACACTGCGCAGGCTCGAGTCGCAAATGTCGCTCCTCACGCAGGCCAAGCATATGGACGCCATTGTCCACCGCGCCAAACTCGCCGCGTCCGAGCTGGAACGCACCGCGGAGGTGCGCAAGCGGCTGATGAAAGAGGATGGCGCGAGTGCCGAGTCGCTTGCACACCTCGACGAGCTGTACGCACTGCAATCGCGCATTGAGCCGCTCCTTCCGCTTGCGCCAGCTTTGCTTTCGCGGCTGCAAACACTCGCGCCGCTCCACGCATCCGCCGCCGACGCAGCGAGCACCATGGCGTCCGTCGAGCGCGAGAGCAGCACGCAGCGCACGCAGATTACACAAGTGCGTGAGATGCTCATGAATGCTACGAAAAGTCTCGCAGAGAATGCGGAGACGGCGCAGGGCAATTTGCGCGCGCTCCACGAGCGGCTCGAATCACTTGAAGCGCGTATTTCGACGCTATCTATCAGTACTTCTCAGCCATGATCAGCACGACCAGCGACGTCCATCCGGTGAATGGATGGTTGCGCCGGCCGACGCCCGTATCTGCATCGTACTGTTCCCACGTATACCCCGTGCGGGCGTATTCCTAATGTCAGTGTGCCTGCGACATACATTTAGCACTGTATCGATGATGTTTTTCCGCAGCGCAGTGTACATTGCCTGTGCCAGCGCGCGGTACGGCCCGTTCACAACAGCATAGTGGTTGTGCAGCGCACGCAGGGCCAAGTAGTTCACCGGGACCCAGACAGCGCTGCGCCAATAGTCTTCGCCGGTACGGTAGAGAGGATGCTGCTTGCTCAAACTGCGCAAGCCATGGTGTGACCAAAGCTGCGCTGGGTCGTGCATCATGGCGAGCGTCGCGCCCAGCTCGTCGCTATCCGCAGGTAACAGTTCCATGAGCAGAGGAAAGAGGCTCACATAGCCAGGGTGGCACTCTAAATACGATTCCTCGAACTCGTCCACCGACGCGTCGCAAAATAGTTTGCTCTGCGCGTCCCAGTGCAAGTCTTTAAGATTGTTTTGGATGCCGGCTGCATGGTGCTCGTACTCCACCGCGTCGTCGTCCATGCCGAGCGTCTTGGCGAAGCGGTGCATCGCACGCGCAAACCAGCCCATCCAAGCGTGCAGATCGACGTGCAGCTCGCCGATATGCGGCTCCGTCGCGCGCGGATAGTCGTCCAGGCCGCTGGTCAAAACGTGGGTCTGCGACCGGCCGCGCCAACGGAATGCCTCGCCTTTTGCAGTAGCGTCGCGGTCCCATTGGCGGACCTGGCCGCGCTGGGTGTCTCTGTACCATAAATAGTGGCGCCGCCATGGCTCGTACAAGCGCGCCAGCAAGCTTGGATCGCGGGGCTTCCCGCCCTGCCGCGCGGCGCCTAGCGCAAATGGCTGCTGTGCGGCCTCTGCAACGCCAGTCATGTCCTGTACGGCTGCAAGCTTGTCCAAATACGCGTTCAGGCCCATGATCAGCGCTGGCGGATTGGCATAGTTGGGAAACTGGACCTTGAACGCGTCCGGGACCCAGCTGTGGGCCTCTTTGCCGAGGATCTGCTCGCGGGCGACCCAGCCCTTGTCGTCGATCAAGCTTGTCCAGGACTCAAACAGCTGCATGCTCAGGTTCATGTCCCAAGCACCAATGTGCAAAAGATGGAAGCCCTCGTCCCAGTAAAATCCACGCGGGAAGAAACTGCGGCTTGGCGTGGCGGTGAGCAGCGCTCGAGACGGCACAATTTGCGGCTGCGCGCTCTCGGGCTCGTGCAGGTTGAGCTCTTCATTGTCGAGTTCGCGGCTGTCGACCAAACTGTCGCCGTGGTAGAAGCCAATCCCGCCGAGCACTTGGGCAGTAATTTGGCGCGCCTGGGCGATTTCCTCGGGAGAAAAGCCTTGCTTGGCTAGCTGGAACTGCGTTTCAAAGCGGTCTTCGTACGCATGCTTGTGCTGCGCAAGTGCGCCGCTGAACGCGGCACTGTCCATGTGCGCCGCACGCGGCGTATCAGCGGACTCGAAGAACCAATCCAGGGTAAAGTCGCCGGTAAAGGTGTGCTGCAGAGCATAGAACGTGGCCTGGCTCATTGTGTTGTTGTGTAGCTGGAGTACAGTAGCAGCAGGGGGAAGATCGTTGATGTCCGTCTCGCCGTGCTTGTATATCTGCTCAAAATTGGTGGCCAACTCGCTCAAGACATACTCTTTGCCGCGCCATACCTCGTCGTACGGCGCCTGTATGCCCGTGTACGACGGCGAGACATTGTGTGCATAGCGGTTTATGGTAGGCTGCACCGCTTTGAGCGTGAAGTTGCCAAACACCGGCGAGGTGCCCGAGAACGAGGGGCCGTCCGAGGTACCGTGGATGGAAAGCGTGGTGTCAGGCGACTCGCTGCCGATATAATACACGACAGCGAGCTCTGCAGGATCATCGCGGTCAATCACCGTGCCTTTGATACGCACGGCCCAGTTTCCTGGGCTTGATTCGTGGCCTGTTTTGACGAAACTTGTTTCGATTTTGTAGTTGTTCGCACGGTCCATGATTTCTTGTACTCCGAAGGTGCGTCCATCGTGGTAGGTCCAGCCGTACCCATCAATGCCTTGATTTTCCGCGCTACTGTGGCGCATATTGTTTACATCATGGTAGTCCCGCGTCGCAAAGTACGCGAGCCCCGTGACGAGCGAGTCTGGAAGACGCGGTCGCATGCCGAACAATACTTGAGGCCGATAGGTGCCCCAGACGGTGCCTGGGTCGCCGACAACATCACTGGAAGCTGAAATACATGCCGCAAAGGCGAGTATGAGCTGTAGCAGCTGCAATCCCGCTAAAAACGGCGGATTGCGCATGGTAGCGAAGACCAACAAAACGTACATGCATGCTTCTCCCCACATTTGTGCTTTCCTCCACGTGACATGTGACGCAGCAACAAACATGACAAAGCAGGTGCGTGTGCATCTTGCCAAACCTCGGACCACGCGATTTTGCATTGGCGCGGCACCGTACAGCTGCACCCGGACGATGTCGAAGAATTTGTTCAGCTCGATAAGCAGATTTATAAGCAAACCATCGGAAAGAGCTGTTTCGCGTGATGCTGCGAGCGAACCACCGTCGGGATTGGCACAGCACTACAATTCGGTGAAACACGCCGCGATGTCAAACATGTCGCTTCCCTCTCACGAGCCGCGCACGGGTGAGCTTCCTATGCATGTGAAAAGTGAGAGCAACGTCGGCCGTGCGTGGGCGCGTATCCTGCGTTTTTGCGACGAGCAGTACGAGGAGCTCCGCGACACATTCAACTATCCCGCTGCAGCGATGGACTTAGATGCACTGCAAGCCGGGATTGGCCAGTCACTACCGCTGCCGGTACTCGAATGGCTTTCGTGTTGCAATGGCCAGGAACTAGAGTCAACGGCGTCGTGCAATGACGGCCTCTTTTTTGGGCTCCCTTTCCTGGGAACCGACGATATCCTGCGCGAATGGCAGTTTTGGCGCCATGTAGACAACGATCCCGAGACGGGCGCCAACGAGAGACTGCGCGCGCGCATGAGCAGCTGTCCCGATCGCTGGGTGCGCCAGGAATACGCGTGCCCCGGCTGGATTCCCCTCATCACGGACAGGGTGGGCAACTATCTAGGTGTGGATCTCATGCCGGATCCGATTGGCGGCGGCGCCGCTGGCCAAGTGATTCTGTTTGGCCGCGACTTTGATACCAAGGTAGTCATTTGGGGCTGCGATGGTGCCGATGGCTGGGCCAAGTTTTTGATGCTGCTCGCCGAGGAGCTGCATGCAGGCACAACGTTCCAGCTCGAGCCCCCCGCGGAGAGCGATGTGGAGATGGAGGACGAGATTGGTTACCAATCCTACTATACCAGCGCAGGCGATGGCGTGAACGCCGGCGGCGGTAATCGCCAAGGGGTGCCCGCTGCCGGCTTCCGCCTCGTCGGCAGAAACCGCAACCGCCCTGTACTAGAGGCATGGTCAGACCGCTCCGTACGGCACTGGGACACGGTAGGTATGTCTGTCGGCCGTGCACAGTCGAGCGCAGAGAGCAGCAAGCGCAGGGCGTACGACGAAAGCGCGTTGGCCACACATGTAGTCGAGAACGCCTCCTTGGACCCCCTCGACCCATTGCACGCAGCCATCCCTGCCGTGCCCCAGCGCCTAGGCTTGTCTGCAGTGCCGCGCCAAGCACCCGTCCAACGCCGCGTGCAGGAAACAGAGGCGAAGAGCGAGCCGCGCCGCGCGATGCCCGTGCCGGAGCCCATCCTCGATCTGCCAACCATTGAAGACGTGCGTGCAGTGCAAGCGAGCGAACAGGCGCAGTACAGCACCGAGCCTGCTGCCATACCTGCCGCCATCGGAACGATCCGCGAGTTTACCCCGTTTTCCTTTGGCTCGACCTACCGCACGACGGCAAACCCGCAGAAAGAGCCGCTGGACGAGACACTGGAGCTCTCGTGCCGCACAAGCGTGGACATTGGACTTCCTACGTCCGACGTGGAAACGATGCCACACCCTGCTGTTCTCGGCTTGCGCGGCTTGCGCTCCAAGTCAACTGCCTACGGCGATAGTCGGGCGATGCGCAGCACTTCGAGGCTGATTGACGCCTCCGCGCCAGACCATCCGATAGCGCTGCCTGGCCCGTCGGGCAAGCGCGACGACTCGTCTGACCATGTCATTCACATGGAAGACACCATGCCCACGCCCGCATAAGATAGTGACGACATAGCGCAGCACCCGCCTCCACCCGCTTTTTTTCCCCCACAAGCGCGATGGACGTGCCAGATGCACTGGGCCGCAGCTCATGGTCAGAAGAGCTTGGCTCCGACGAGGACCTGAGCGAGGAAGAGCTGCCGCGTCCTGTTTTGGACCAGATTCCCCCGTCGCCTGGGTACGGCGCCGATCCCAGCACCGCGCTCGGCACTGGATTCTGGCTGCCAGCGCCGATGCAAAGCAGCGAGCGCTTCCAGTTGCCTTTTGGCGCGCGGTGGGCGCTGCCGCAGGGAAATATATTGTGGGGCCTGGGCACACAGAAGCGAAAGTCGCGCCAGCAGCACAGTTACGGCGCGCTGGACAGTGCGCCGCGCCCTGCATTTAGTCCGTCCGTGTTTCGTGCGACGACCAATATCGGTGCGCTGAATCCCGGACGGAACACGAATATGGAGCCGATCGGATTCCGCACGCGTGCGCCGGAATACGACACGAGTGTACAAGATATGCCGCTGCCAAGCTCGCCGTCGGTGCGGCCAAAGCACATGTTCGAACATGCCTTCCGGCCCAGTGGCGACGCCATTGACACGGTCTTGGGGAGCTGGACGCAGCGGAATTTTGTGCTCATTTGGCTACCTGTGCTGCTTGTGCTGGGATGGTGTGCAATGCCGTTTCCAAATACGCGAGAAACGCAGATGGACGAGAATTTTTGGTTTTTTTTGTTATGGTACTATGGGGCGTATGTGAGTGTAGGTCTTATTTTTGTCACGCAGCTCTTTACGCTGTACCGACTCAACTGGTGGCCGTCGGCAATCGGTGCCAAGACGTCGTACGTGCTTTTCTGGTCGCTCAGTGTATTCTGCGGCTACTTGCTCTACCGCTGGAATCCTTTCGACAGCGCGGACCCAGAAGACGAGCAATGGGCACTCAAGACACAGTGGGTTTTGCTCGCATTCGCGACCATGGCCATGCCTGCGTGTGTGTGCTTTGTGGGGCTCCGTCGTCGCGGGCGACAGCTGCACCGCACAGCAGTTCCTGAGAGCCAGCAGCCGTTTGTGTCGACGGCTATGTTTGCACGCATCCCTGCGTCCTACCGCCGGTTTTTGTGGTTCCTCAGCACAATGGCGCTCAATCTGCTCACATTGCTTATTGGGCAGGGGTACGCGATCGTGTACCTGTCCACCTTGCCGCACACTGGTCTCGACGGCACATTGTACGTTGCGTTTTGGCTCGTGACGGTGAATGTACTGAGCACGCTTTCCCAGGTCGTGCTTGGGGATAAGGTCCGGAGCCGTGCACTGCAGTTTGTCTCCAAGTTTTTCTACTTTATGGTGTACTTTATCTTTTATCGCAATCTGTTTGCGCGGCTCCGGAGCTTTGACCAGTTTGCGCTCATCCAGCTCTTGAGCTCCGCGTGGGTATGTCTTTGGTACCCACTTACCATGTCGCGCACATGGCTGCGCTTCCTGAACAAGTTTAATCCGCGCGCCGTGCCGTGGGAACGCCACGCGGAAAAGATGAGCCTCTTTTTTTATCTGCGCAACATGGCGCAGCACACTACCATGCTCGCTTTTCTCGGCTGGCTTTCCCTGCTGCACTTCGGCATCAACCGGCGCATGTATCCCTTCTTTGCTTTTGACGACAAGGACCCTTACAATTACAAGCTTACGATGCAGGGCTCTTTGGTGATCTGGGTCTCGGAATGCATCTCGAACTGGGCCACGACCCGCGTATGTGTGCTGCTGTACGGCGTAAATATGGCGCAGGTGGGACTCGCAGAGATGCGCCTCTATCCAGAGCTCGTGCCTACCTGTGTATGGACGAGCTTACACGTGCTCATGAACATGCTTTTTTTTCTCATCCAGCTAGACTTTCAGTAGCTAAAAGTAGAGGCGGAGCGCGTCTTTTGCATTGGACTCCACGGGACAGTAGGGGCATTTGACACGCACGCCGCGCGCGACATGCGTGAGGCTGTCGCGGCACAAAACGTGGCCGCAGGGCAACATCATGGGCGGGTTATTTTCCGTGCCGGGCTCTTTGCTCACGGGGCAGAGGAACGTGCTGTGAAATTGCAGCTCGGCAGGGAGGGGTATCTCAATCGGCAGCTCGTCTGCCTGGCTCCAGCCGTTCTTGCTGTCTTTCATCACGCTGCGCGCTTTGATAATTCGGCGCAGGGCAATGTTGGCGCCGACATCGACACTTACCTGCAATGGGCCGCGCTGCGGTATGCCGGCCAAGGCGCAGTAATCTGCATATAGCTGCTCCGCAATTTGCTCGTAGCTCGTGCTCAGCGATGTTACAGCGCTGCGGTAGAGGGGAGGGACGAAGGAAAGCAGCGCTTCTGTGCTCGGCGGCGGTTGAAGCGATGCGCCCGCTGCGTCGATGTGAAATTCAGGCACGTACAAAAGCAGCATAAAGAGGCGCTGGATTTCGTTGAGGTGCGTGCCGAGATAGGGCACAAAGTGTTTGCGGCCGTAGTGGTAGGCGGCAGAGATATTGGTGCGTGATTTTGTTTGAGCAGGCGCTAGAGACACGCCACTCGCTTGGCCGCGCATAATGTTAAGGAAGGTTTGGCGGAACAGGAGGTACTCGAGTGGGCTTTCGCGCACGCGCAATGCTTCGCGGTGTGCGAGCGCCCATTCCAGCATTGGCTGCAGTGTTCCGTGCGCAAGCGTGTGGCACAACGCGCCTAGTTTCGCATACAAATGTGCCTGCTGCTCCGGCATGCCCAGGCCTGTTTCCTCCGCAAACACGTGGGCTACGTCGGCGTAGCCCGCGCGTAACAAGTAGTCGAGCACGACATTGTCCAGAGCACGCGTGCAAGTGTCGCTGCTAAAGAGACTAGGGTCGATTAGATCATGCGCAGAGACAGGAAATCTCTTATCGATAGCACGGGAAAGCTTGTTGAGCGCGATATAGTGCTGCTTGTTGGTATCAGAGATGGTGGAATGCGTGCTCTGGAGCTGCGCGTGGAGATCTGTCGCCGTGCTGGCAGCGGTCAGTGGCGTAACTGTATCAAGGGCAAGCTCGTAGCTGCGGATGGTCGAATCGAGCGTACCGAGGCTTGTAAATTGCGCAGTTGTGCCTGTTACTGGCGCGATGCTTTGCTGTGCGACACGGAGCGCCTGCCGTATCGCATCCATCGTGGTAGAAATTGGCCGAGGTCCGTGCGTGCCTCCACTTGAAAAATGGCAAATGTACGCAATTCGGAGAGCGGCGCGCTACATAGAATTCACATGGATGCTACAGCTAGTCTAGTCCCAGTCCAGCTCCGCATCTTCCTCTTCCAGTCTCTTTTGACGCGAACGGATACTGGAGTATCTATTTCTGTCGTCATCCTCGTCGTCATCCACTGCTGCTTTCGGCTGTGTACTCTGCGGCGGATCCATGACACCCACTGCAGTGAGCAGTAACTCGACATCTGTTGTCAGATCCTCCGTACACGTACCCGCCAGCGTCGTCTTCATCCCATCCAAGCCAATCTCGGGGCGAAGCCCGATCACCTGGCGACGCAGCTCGCCGTTCCGGTAGATCAGCATCGTCGGCAAGTTCTTGTCCGGGTAGTTTGGAATGCACTGGTCGCCAACGATGCTTACAAACTTGGTCTCGGGATGTTTGGCCGCGAGTGTCTCGAGGTAGCCTTCCAAAAGGCGGCACATATCCATGCTGTCGTCAGTTTTTCTTTTCTTTTATGTAAACGCCCACTTACCCTGGCTTGTACAGGAAGCATACCACACCCGTGCCCGCATCCTTCCCGTTTGAAATACTTCCTGGCATATTCACACGGCTCGCATCCGTGACTTCGCGCGTATAATCCGGGCGCGAAATGGGGTACATGCGCCCAAATTGCGCGCGCGCTTGTGTGGCAGAGAGTTCCCCTAGCCGCTCAAGGCGCAGCCTTTGCAAGATCCGCTCCTCCTCGCCATCAGCATCCTCAAGCGCGAGATCCAAATCATCTATATTCGCCTGCCGCCAAGCCGCATCTTTGCGCTCCTCTTCAGTAGGAAGCTCTGGCGATGGCGACCGGCTTGGTGCTTTTGGGGGGATAATCCCACGCGCACGCAGTGCGTCGTGACTACGATGAGCTATGCACCACAAACGCACAATTCCGTATCCTCGTTAGGATTTACGTCCACTTGGGGCATCGCTCTCCACACTGCAGCTGCCGTGACGTGCGCTTGGACAAACTCGCTGCGTCAGCTTTCCCAACCGGGCTGCGTACCTGCACATGGGCACGTGCGCTGCGCGCACATTGTCTTTGGTCAACACGTGGAGTGCGATGCGCACAGGCGCAGGCGCCCGCCTTTCAAAAGGGGCTGCGGACAGGTATTAAATGATGCATGCATCCGTCTCTTGGCTTCCCCTCGGTCACTCTTTATCATGTTCGTTCCAAACAAGGTCCTATCGCCCGAGAACATCGGTACCATTGAAGTTTTCGGTGTATCGCTCTCCACCAACACGCAGTCGGTCATGATCGCGCTCAAGGAGCTCGGCATTGCGTACCTTCATCATAACACGATGCCAAACTCGCCGGAGCTCCACACGCTTTCTCCGTTTGGTGCCATCCCTGTCTTGATGCACCGCCCCAACGGCATGTACTCTGGGCGTGACAGTGTCGCGCTCTACGAGGTGCTCGCTATTTCGCGCTACATTGACGAGATCCTCTCGGAGCAAGAGAGCAACGACCCGTCCGTCCGCAGTCTCCTTCCGCGTCTTCCCCAGTCGCACACCCGCTCTTACGCTGACAAAGCCCTGACTCGTGTTGAGATCGAGCAGATGTGCGCTGTGATTATCCACCGTGTCCAAACCGTCGTCGAAGACGAATACGTGAAGCCTTACTTTGCGCTTCGCAACAATGGTGCCTCTGCCGCGGACATCGAGGCAGGTCTCGGCGAGGGCTTGCAGGCTGCTGAGGGTGTTCTCATGCTGCTCGAGGCGGTGATCAACCAGTCGCAGAAACACCTCAACATTGCCGGCGCCGATTACATGTTTGGCTCGAACGTGACGTGGTCTGACATTTTCCTCTTCCCCATCCTGCGCGACTTTAAGGCGACCAAACCTAGCATCCTCCAGGGTGACTCGAGCTCGAGACTCCCGTGGCTCACTGGCTGGGTTTCTCGCTTTGAGCAGCGCCCGAGTGCGGCGGCTACACTTCCTGGCACATTTGCCGCGTCCGCTTAAATGATTTAATTTAATTTCGTGATGGCCTCGTTTGCTTTTTACACATGGTAGATAATCGAAGGCGTACCAATGCTACATTTGCTGCGCCTCTACAAGCTCCAGTGCCTTGCATGCGGCCGACTGAATTTGCGAGGTAGATGTTGCTAGCGACGTCAATGGTGCGCGCACAGCTGCACAGAGAGTCTGTTGTGCCTCGGTCGGGGGCGCGGCTGCCAGTACTTGGATCAGGCTGCATGCATTCCCTTGGATTTGCACCGGCACATCGCCCAATGCATACACCAGTGCCTCTGCGCCAGTAGAAAAGTGTTGTTCGCTTGCGCTTCCCTCGACGTGCTGTATCAGACTCGTCGCCGCATCCGACGCGGTGCTGGCATTGGCGCTGTAAACGAGCGTGAGGGTAAGCAATCCTTCACTAAGCAGCACAGCATTCGTGCGACCATAGCGCAGTAGTGCGTTGAGCGCATCCAGTACTGCTGCGTCGTGCATTTCCGTACATGCGAGCTTGATTTGCTCGTCGACGTGCGCCTCTGTTAGGTGCTGCTTCGCAGCAATCTCTTGCACGCGGGTCTGGTTCGCACTCCACAAAGAACGGATGATGTGGACAAACACGCGCGTCGTTTCGAGCTTTAAATGCAGCTGGTCCGTGCGACGGTAGAGTTGCAGGAGCACTTGCACCATTTCGGTTGGCTTTGCAGGTGCTGGCAAGAGGCCAAAGAGGAAGAGCACGGAATCTGGGTGTGACACATCGTTCGCAAGATGCTTGAGAAGACCGACGGCGCCGTACTGCAAGGGCTGTATCATGTCGCGCTCCCTTGCGAGAAAGGTCAGCAGCGTAGGCACAAGTCCTGTCGCCGCGATACGGGGCTTGTTGGTAGTGGGAATGGCCAAATTCTTGAGCAGGCCTACGGCGGCATGTGCGACGTGCATATTCCCATTCTTCATATGCGCGACGACAGCATCGACCAAGCCATGCACCTGTGCGAGTGCAATACATTGTTTCTCACCGCGCGCCAAGTTGCCGAGTGCAAGCATCGAGCACGGAAGTCGGACAAGTTCGGGCTCGGCTAGCACAGCACTGGTGAGCTCTGCGACAAACCAATGATCCGACGCAAGCTGTCCATCCGGCGTGACTGGACATAGGGTATCAAGGTTTGCATCGTTGCCTGCGATAGCTACAATGGCATGCGACGCCTTCATACGACCCGTGGCCACGACACTCTCTGCGGCTTGCTCCGCATCTTGATCCTTGCACACAAGCACACGTAGATACAGGGGAAGCGCAATCGCCTGCCGCACAATTTCACACATGGATTGCAAAGCAGATGGCTCCTCGCCGTATGGCACAGTGGCAAGGCGGCAAAACGCGTCAGAGCGCACACCGTCGTCCAGCACGGCGGACAAGCCGAGATAAATAGCGTGCTCTAGCTCGACCATCTCTTCCAAGTCAAATTCCTCGTCAAACGCGGGCGCTTTTTCAGTATTGGCTGCGAGCGCACGCAAGGGTGTCAGCGCGTGGAATACTTGCTCGGCGTGCCACACAACAGGCCGCTTTTCAGATTGCAGCTGCTGTTGACCCGTCTCGTCCGAAGTGTCCAGCAGGGTCAGCACCAAACTCCAGCCCCAGGAAGCGATGCGCAAACGCATCATAATTTCCTCGGCCCAGTCAGGCCGCGCGCCTTGAGGAGGGCCAAACGCCCACGAGCCAACTTGGTATATACGCTCGGAGCCAACCAATGCACTTACCGTCGCGACTGCGCCGGCTTCTGTCATTGTGGCCCTGGCGCGTGGACAGTCTGTCGCGAGATTCAGCAGGGCACCGACGCCGGCCATGAGCTCTAGCAGCGTGCTCTTTCCGAGCTTGGATTGTTGTGTCGCATGCCGGGTCAGCACGGCGAGCATGGCTGCATCGATGCCATGCTCAAGAATGTGTTCACGATTTGATGAATCACAAATGCACAAATTTGCAAGCACACGCAGCGCCTCAGTCCGCTCGCTCGCTGGCGTCTTGTCATCCAGCAGCGTGCCGCATAGCTGCGGCAAATCTGTTGCGCCGAGCTCTGATCGTAGGCGGTCGCTGCGCAGCTCATCGCCTATGGAGCGCAGCACCAGAGCTACATTACCCTCGCCAGGGATATGAATCTCGTAGCGGTTTGCGATCGCGCGGATTTCCGCTGCCACTTTTTGCATGACGGAGGCAAAACGTGGCGCATCTGTGCGACGCATCAACACCTCCACATCGTCTCTTTTTTTGGTGCCATGTCCATCCCAGCGTCGGAGAGGGAAGCAATGAACAGTTTTTTCAAGGCGGGTCAGTATGCAGTGGTCGGTGCGAGTACAAATCGAAGCAAGTATGGGAATAAGGTGCTTCGGTGGTATCAGGACCACCATCTGTCCGTGACACCCGTGCATCCACACGAGACGCGGATCGAGGGCGAGGCTGCTGTGAAAGAGTTGGCGGATGTCATGGACATGGCAGCGAACCCAGCAGAGGCACAGGTATCCGTGTCAATTATCACACCTCCGGCGATTAGTCTTGAAGTACTGCGTTCGTATGTAAGCGATCTGCGCATTCTTGCTTTTTGGTTGCAGCCCGGCGCGGCAGATGGGCCTGTTGGTACGTATGGAGACGGCTTACCGTAGTGCAATGGCTCCGTTCGCAGCCGAAATCCGTGCAAGACCGGGTGATTTGGTCAGGCCCATGCATTTTAGTCCAAGGCGAGCAATTAGCACGGGGCAGTGGCCGTTTGTGAAGGATACAGCTCTGTAGCCGTAGATGCGTTGGCGGCACACTTTTCTCTCGCGCCGTTTGTCTATCCTGTGTCATGGCAAATCTTAAAAAGAGACCTACGTTTGTATATGGGATCATGCGCGGCTACACGCTAGTTGGCAACACGAAGCGCGCCGTTCGTGCGCCAGAGCTGGGAGCTGAGCTTCTGCTCTTCCTCGGCGTCTTGCGTCCCTGAAGGAATCTGCTCTTCTGGACGCCCAACATTCTCCTCTTCTTGCCAATCACGCGCTGGAAGCCACATGTACGCAGAAGATGGGGATTGGAGCACCGACACAGAGCTGGGCTGGCGACTCGGCGCGTGGATCATTACAGGCGCTCGTTCTGGGGCTGACTCGTTATGCACGTCCGCCTGCTCGCTTGTCTCTAACGGCTCGCCCATGGCCGGTACATCCGTGAATGCCGGCGCCAATGCACTCCATTCCGCCATCGGCGCAGCGAGCTCACTCTGCCTGCTTCGAACGGACGTTTTATGCGAGGCGCTGTCTTGCGCGTACGCGCCACCGCTCTGCATACGCTGCATTTCCACAGCCGCAGGCCCGGGTTGGTGGGGCCACATACGACTGCTTAGCTTAGGATCCGAAGGCAGCGACTGTGGTGGAGACGTTTGTGAACTGTTACGGTATGCATAGTCAATCTCGGGGTCGGCGCCTCCAACTGGCACGACAAGCGGGACCGACCCAAATGAATTGTGCCACAGCATATCGGGGTTCTCTGTATCGTTTCCCCGCGTGCGTGCACGGCGGTCGACGCCTCCTCCACCGACACCGGCCACAGCATACGCTGTATCAAGCGCGCGCGTGGTTTTCCGGTTGCGAATATGCCGGTATAGTAGCCAAGCAAGTAGCAGCAGGAGCGCAAGGCCAACGACACCACCGACAACACCACCCACTACTGCACCGACAGGAGTGCTATCGGAAGACGACTGCGGTGGCGGCGGCGGCGGCGTCTGTTTCGCGCGAACAGTATTGGTCTGGGTCTCAACTTTGACCGTTCCGGCATTCGATCTCGTAGAAGTATCGACGACGACAACGACGGATGGAGAATTGTCATCTTGCTGCCGTCTATATACCTGTGTTGTGGGATATGAAGTTTTTGTGCTTGTACCGCCTGGACTTGGCACAAATCCCATGTCGCAATGCCAGCGCTGCCGCTGTCGCGAGAGAAAAGTGGAGGTACTGGCGCGTGGCATTTTGGCGCTTATCAAGTTCACTAAACTTGCCAGGAATTTTCCGCGGCGCCAGTTCATTAACAGCGGATCGTCTCCTTGCGCGGGATCGCCGCAGGATCGCCGAGGTACACCAATGCAACGCAGCGATGAATAAAATTATCCATATTTCATATTGATGCGTCAGTGTCTATATTTATAACAGTACATTTCCAGAGCCAAAAAAAGGCAAGCGCCTTACGCATGATCAGAAAAATCAGACACGCTGTGATTTTTTTGGTGCCGGCGCAGATTGGAGTGTACACTAAATCTGCGCCCACACCAGGCCACATCACAGCAGTAGGGCTTCTCTCCAGTGTGGGAGTTAATATGTGTTCGTAAACTGGAGGGGCGCGAAAACCGCTTATTGCACCAGCTGCACTCGAACCTGCCTGCTTTGTTCCCGTCCTTGCCAAGGCGTACACAAGCAATTTTCGACTGCGCATCGGCAGCTTGCGGTGGTGATCGGTTTCCGCTTTTGTCCGCAGCAACTACTGTGTCTTCGTTCGGCGATGCGTACGTGACGCTCGCGTTTTGATGCGGCGGATGCATCAATTTTGCAGCAGGCTCCTTGTGCTGCTTGTCGTCGAGGTCGCATTCGGGCGGGTGCTGTATGTCCGAACATGCAGACAGCGGCGGCGTGCGCTGCATGTAATGCGGTGGCGACTCTTTTTTGGCGCTGCAAGATACAACATCGTGAGATGGTGTCCTGCGTCTTATTTGTATGTCCGATAACGACGTGTTTTCATACCGACGCCGATCATCGCGGTCAAGCACGGGCCCATAGCGGCTAGCCTGTTTCGTGTATTCCCGGTCGTATGGAGACCATGATGCCGGTGGCATGTCCGGCGCCTCTAATACGAATCCCCGTCGTATCCCCATGTGTCGCTCTGAATCCAAGCGCGTGTTGCGCGCTTGGAGCCCTCGCAACCACGTACGCATCGTAGGGCGCGTCGGGTCGATTGCGTGGTGGTCCGCCATGGATCTCGTCGGCTCACTCAAAAAAAGCTTTCCTTGTGCCTTAGCCGCCAAGGGCACCTTGGTGCCAGGGCGCAACACTAGACATGATCCTTCTGGCGCAAAGAGCTCAGGACTAAACAGATCGCGGATCCGAGGCAGTCCTTGCGTCGCACCTGTTCCAGCGATTACATCCATTGTGGTGTTGTTATCCGAGTTGCTTTCCGACTGACAGGTACAAGATTGCATCTAAGGAACCACGAGCATCCCTGGCACGGTCAATCACTAGAACAGTAAAGACGGCACAAATTTCAGCTTTGCGTGTAACTCCGCGGCGATCGGAGTATTTGGTTATTTCTGCCATCCATGGTCTGTGCGTAAACCAATGGGATAGTCTGCTAAAAACAGCCGCTAATATCTCCGCGGAATTAAGAGGGATGCAGCGCGAATTTTAATCGGCGTACAAAGTTCCATCGTGTAGCCCCGATCAACCCGAATCAGAGTCGTCTTTGCCGTAGACAACAAAAGCTGAGCTGTGCTTGGAGGGTTTTTCAACGCGAAGGTTTTCCATACTGTCCTGCTCCTCAGGGCTTGTCATTGTATCTTGTATGCGGAAGTCCGCATAGGTCAGATGGCGCTTGCTCAGCGGTGCAGGGGGGCGTGGTGGGCCGCCGGACCCAAATCGGTCGGGCGTAAGGATGCCAGAGCGGGCCATGGGTGATTTGCACGGGTCGTCTTGCAGACGCGTGATGCCAGTCATGGGCTGCACACTGGAGATTATGCTGGGGCGTTGTGGGAGCGGGTCATAAGAGTGCACACGTGTAACTGGTGCGGATTCCGTATCGTCGATGTCATAGTGTTCGGGCTGTTCGTCGCTGTCCTCGTTTGTAACGACCTCTTTGTGTCGCATAATTTTATTTTTTTTAGCTTCCTTTTCTGGCCCCTTGCCTAGGTCTAGCGCATCCATGGGGCCCTCCTCGACCACAACAAAGCTCTTTTGCTTCTCGCGCTGGTTCCAGTTTAGTGTGCGTGACACAGAGTCAAACCACGGGCTCTCTACTTCTTCAGGGTTCACTGTAGGGAAGGGGTATGGTGACGCAGAGATCTTGATGTGGTCGCCGCGGTTGATTTCGATCCTGCCGCGTCCATCGAAACTAGCCCATGCATTAGCACGCGAATCGTACGGGACGGCAATCCGAAGCTCCATGCTGTCTGGAAGGAGCATGGGGCGGAAAGAGAGCGTGTGGGGACAGATTGGCGTAATAAGGATAGCAGGGATCTCGGGGTGGACCAGCGAGCCGCCCGCGGAAAGGGAGTAGGCAGTGGAGCCTGTAGGCGTCGAGATACATAGACCATCGGCTTGGGAGGTTGTGAGGTGCAAATTATCCGCAAACACCTCCAGCATACTTACAAACGGACTTGGGCCACGGTCAATTACCAAATCATTCAAAATCTCGAACGATTCCACGGGCCGCGTCCCAAAGCAAGGTACTGGCTTGTCCTTGTGCTCGTGCTTCTGGCGCGTAGACTCATATTGGCCATCGCGTACGGGCATTTCCAGCGTGGGCCAGCCGTCTTCCTTGATGTTCTCCATGATGATCTTGCCCGTATCACCAGACCGAATTGCACGGCGTAAGTAGCGGCTTGAGCCCGGATCAGACGGTGGAATAACGCGGTAAACAGTTGCACGGAACCGCATGCGCATATTCAGGCGCACACCATTGTCCAGTACATAGTGCAGCGAGTTTTTGTACTTTTCAAAATCGAAAGGAGTGAGGAATCCAAGCGAGCCCAAGGAAAAAGGAATTACGGGCGGCACCGAGCTTTGGAAGAGCCACGAACAAAAGAGGACTGTGCCGTCGCCGCCCAGTGTAATCACAAAGTCAAATAGGTGCGGCATGGTGGAGCACATTTCTGCGGTCCAGTACCGCAGCTGGCCCTTGTGCGGCGCAATGTCTACGCGATCCTGGTTGCTGAGGCCGTCCTTGCCGTCCAGCGGCTCAAATAGCTCGGGGTGCTCGCGCTCGATACGGGCCGCGTTAAATCGGCGTGAATGCTCTAGCTGCGCATCCACGTATACCGTCATACCCCGCTTTCTCTGCTTGCGCTTTCTCAGCATGAGCCACACGGCAATTTCCCGCGTATATTCCACCAGACGGTTATCTCGTGCCTTGGTAATAATCAGAATACTCTCGACTTGCGAATGCACGCGAGCTCGAACTTGGGTCAGTTTTTCCAGGTCACATACCGAGCTGCTTGCTCATTTCGCGCACGCCGACAGCGGTCTGCGCTAGCTGACTAGTCAGGTTGCGCAGCAGGCCGTCCTCAGAGGCATTGGGCACCGGCGTCGGTCCAAGAGCAGGGCTCGGAGCCTGCTCGAGCACGTTTCCAGATTCCGAACCAAGCCGCGAAATAGACTGCTGGCTCCGCTCATATACCCCACAAAAAGACGGCGGCATATCCTTCGAATATTCCGCGTTTAGCGGGCTCGGCCCATGCACCGAAGGCTCGCTCATCGTGGCACCAAATCCGTGCGACCACCGCGCGGCAGGCCCGCTTGATGTGGATTTAATTCCAATTGTGTCTGTCACGTTGGCGCCGAGGCTGGTCGTCTGGGGTCGACCATGGCACGTACAATCAGCGTCACGACGTTGGTCCACCCACCCGTGCTTGCGCTGTACAGCGCAGGTAGTGCTACGGCATTGGGGGCGGTTCTTCTCAAGGCCGGTCTGGAGCAGCCGGATTATTTTTCAGCGGCGACGTGGATCGCCAACAGCAATGGCTGTTTCCTCATCTTGTTCAACTTTGTCTTTTCCGTGCTGCTGCTTTGCGGACGGCTCATGCAATGCATTTTGTTTGGACAGCTGCGGCGCACAGAGCTGGAAAAGTTTACGGAGATGCTGGGCTTTCAACTCTTTGACGTATTCCTTACCTTGACGTTGTTTCCGATCAACTTTAACTTACAGTACGTGGCCTTGGCGTGCATCTTTAAGTTTGTCGAGCTCTTCCATTTGCTGGCCAGCATTCGGATCGAGCAAATGGGCCAGATGCAGTCGTTTACGCGCCTCTTCCATGTACGCATGCTCGCCCTCTTTTCTTGGCTCGGCGCTGTGGACGTCTTTTTGGCGTTTGTCATGACGCTGCTCACTGCACAGGATTTCGGCCCGGGCAGTTTTATGATTTACATGACTGCCTCTGCATTTCTCGAAACAATTCATCTTGGCGCGCTGATGTGCAAGTACGCATGCGAGTGCTACGAACAGTCACAGGAGGAGCTGTGGCACGAAAAGAGCCGCTATTTGTTCTACATCGATCTTGTCTCTGACTTGCTCATGTTTTTAACCTACCCTGCATGCTATGGCCTGTTTATCTTGTTTAGCTCGTCGGGTGCACCATTTTTCTTGCCATTCAGTGCAACACGCAACTTTTCCTTGCTGGGCTTTTCGCTCTACAAAAAGGTGCGCGAGCTGCTGCGGTTCCGCGCAGCGACACGCGATATGGAGAACAGGTACCCATCGCTTACCTACGACGAGCTCGAGGAAATGGGCGACAGGACGTGCATCATCTGCCGCGAAGAGTTTGTCATTGCCGCGCCGGCAGACACGGAAAGCGCACCGCTGGATGCAAATAGCGTGCCGAAAAAGTTGGGTTGCGGGCATGTATTTCATTTCAGGTGCTTGCATTCATGGCTGGAGAGACAGCAAAGCTGCCCGACGTGTAGGCGCAGTGTACTCGAGACCAGTGCGGGGCCGAGCGTGCCGCAGGGGGAAGCGACACAGCCACAAGGCACTCCAGCACCAGGAGGCGCCACAGAGGGAACAAGTTCACCTGCTGTGCCGCCCACAGCATCGAGCGAGCATCACGCGCCGCACCAAGCAAGTGCACACGAAGAAGCTTTGGCTTCGCCACTTGCATCGCTCATGGCCCGCTTTGGACAGCCGCTCGTCAACGCCGAGCCCGTCGTACGTACCTCACCGACCACGCCTTTGCCTTTGACCGTGCATGGTCTGCTCGACAAGTTAGATCCAAGCAGGGTTTCATCACTGCCTGAGGAAGTAGCAACGCAGGCCGCGCCACAAGAAGAGCCTGCCGATGTGCGCGACGCTCTTCGACGTGCAACACTGGCGCGCTTTGCCAACGCACCGGCACCCAAGCCAACTGAATCGGCACCGCAAGATCCTCTACTGATTCCCCTCTTTGACCCCGTTTCCGTCCCCGACTTTTACGAAAAGGCACAGCAGTTGCCGGACGCACTTGCCGACTGGGTCCCTCTTGCACAGATACCCCACTCCGCGTCCTTTGAGGCAGGCGAAATTGATACCCAACTGCGTGAGCGATTACGTCTTTTGCAAGACACGCAGTCCGTACTGAACGACTCTATTTCGAAATTGCACACGGCGCTTGCAGCCTCGGCGGCGGAAAAAGGGAAGGAGAAGGCGCATGATGCATAGAAAATCATAAAAATACTGTTTATTGTATTGATTGGCAGCGCGCCTTGTCATGGTATGCTGCATGCTACCAAAGGGGCCTATACATGCAATGAAGCGCGCTTACTTTTTCTTGGGCGACTTGAGTTTGATCTTCTCGTCCCCAATAAATACGCCCTTTCCTTTGTACGGCTCTGGCTTGCGGTACTGCCGAATCTGCTGTGCAAACTGCCCGAGGATTTCCTTGTTGACGCTTTGCAGCACGATTGAGGTAGGCTGTGGCGTGGTGGCCTTGATTCCATAGGGTACAGAAAGCAGGATGGGGTGCGAGTATCCCAGGCGCAAATTGATCCGCTCAGGCGAGCCGGTCGCCTCGATCAAGCGCTTTGCGCGGTCAAGCTCTGTTTGTTTTTGGTCGGATGCGTACCAATGCCCACGGCTGCGCTCTAATTCGACCTCGAGCAAATGTTTCCGCGGCAAAGGATCCGGCTCAACACTCGCGCGGTAACCAACGCCGACGAGTCGTAGTCGCACTTCGTGGCCCTCTTCTACGCCTTTTACAGCGTTGGCACATAGCGCACGCGTCAGACCCCAAATTCCGCGCTGGACCTTAATTTTCTCGTCCTGGATACTGAACGCAACACTACGGTGTTTTGTATCGTTGTGCACCTGCCAGTCCATCTTGATGAACGAATGCAGCGGCACGACCACTTCTCCTTTTGGACCATTAAATACAAGCGTCTTAGCTTTGCGCAGCAGCCCCGATAATGGGCGAGTGGGGCGCGGCTGTGGTGCAAAGTCTAGAATAGAGACGGTCGTCGTCGAAGGGATCACGACTGGTTCAGCACGCGTATGCGCACTGCGAGACCCCAGCGTAGAGCCAATATTGTGCACAACTGGCGCACGAAGGGGCAATCCCGGGCGAAACACCGCGCCAATACCGGGCCGCATCATCGCACAAACATTCCCAGCGCGCATCGCCGCCTTACCTCGCGAGCACAGGCAAGGCAATTGAAACGTTGCTTCCGCGTGGCGACCATTACTCAGCATCATAAAACTGTATTATATCACGTGATTCAATGTGAAGGCTTCGCGCTCTGCACATCAAGGCTTTACGTTTGTCGCCCTATACCAAGGTATGTGCCGATATGGAGTGGTGTGTTTCTACACCACATAGCGTTGCAGGCTATACGGAGCATATTTTACTGTGCTGTGCAGTCGAAATTTTCGTGATCGTATCGAAGATTGCGTTGTGTGGGCAGTGCATACCTACTTAATTTTGAACAATACTTACCATTACAGATGGCTCAACGGCTCACTCTGCGCACGCGTAACCCTTACAACACCAAGTCTAACCGCCGACGGGTTATCAAGACACCGAGCGGCAAGCTGCGCTACCTGCACTTGAAGAAGCTTACTGCTTCGCCCAAGTGCGGTGACTGTCACGAGGCCCTCGCTGGCATCAAGACACTCCGCCCCTGCGCTTACGCCACTGTCTCCAAGCGCAAAAAGACTGTTCAGCGTGCTTACGGTGGTAGCCGCTGCGCTGACTGTGTCCGCACTCGGTATGTTTGCCCATTATTGCCCCGTTGCTAACCTGCAGTGTTATCCGTTCTTTCTTGGTCGAGGAGTCCAAGATTGTCAAGAACGTTATTAAGTCGCAACAGACCCAGGCTTAACTGTAAACATGTATTTGTTTATAGTTGTAGTACTCCAAAATTGATTTCTACGTGTCTTTTTGCGCGGATAGAGGAGGTTACGCCTGCACACTGCGCTGTGTAGAGGAACGGTGCTTTATAGTGTTAACCTCTCCATTGGGATATAACATGCGATCGCAGAACAGTGCAGAAGCATTCGGCATGTGAGAAAAGACAGAGTTGTTCGGGAGCACTGATGCCACGATGAGGGAATCCATGACCAGTACATTTTTATCGACACCGCTCTACGAAGCTATACACTCTCCGCATTACAAACCCACGTGGCAACGCCTCTCTGCTGTTGGCCATGCCACGCCGCGTGCGAAGCGCTGCCCCGCTTGGCTCGCTTTTTAATTCTGTTACCTCCGTGGAGCGGCGCTGTAAGTAGTCGATATCCACCAATCACCGCCTGTTGTAAATTACAGGAAACAACATGGACAAATCGTAAGCTGGATTTGTCATTTTTAGAATTCAGCCAACCACGCAAGGGCTGTTTCGCTGGTGCATTCCCCGCAGGTCGTCCCCAGGCCCCTCCCTCAGGCACTTGGGTCCAGCGTATCTTCCTATTGCATAGGTCGACGCCTTTGAGCACATCTGCGGCCACGCCACACCACCGTTCGTCGCATTTACAAAGAAGTATATACAAAATTGTTTGCCTGCTTCAATCGTTGGGTCAGCTTGTGCGCTTCAACCGCACTTACCTTGCAAGTTGCAGAAAGCAGCGCGGGTATACACTGTTGTACAGCACGATAAAGCATGTACGAGGAGACCTGCGTGAATACCCCATCTAGATTGAGGCAAAGCGACACAGGCTCCGATCATCATTTTGGTATGAGTCCCGGAAGTACATACGACGCGGAGAACCGTCACTTATTCTTTTGCGACAAACTACATTACACGCCCGCTTCTTCGAACATCGCATCCGATTCGCCGGGTATGAACACAGAGTCAGATATGATGGAATCTACGGGCGAGCTTGGCGCCCGAGCACATGCTATAGGAAGAAAATTGGAGTCGCCAAGTATGTCTGCAGCATCCAAGCGCGCCTTTGATACGATGACGAAGGATACAGAGCGCACCAGTTCAACTTCTCAAAGCGATCCTCCCAAACAAAAATCAACGCGCGGCGCACGTGCATGTACCAATTGCCACCGCCTCAAGATGAAATGCGAGGGCGCAGAGAACGGCGGCCCCTGCCTTCGGTGCTCACGCGGCGGACACGAATGCATATTTTTGGAGAGTCATCGCGGCCGAAAGTCAGAGAAGCGGCGCAAATCAGTGGCGATACAACAAAGTTTGAAGAACATGGAGGATATGCTGGTCTCTGTGCTGCACAGTATGCACGATGGCCAAGGCAAGACCGAAAGCGATGGCGTTTCGCCTGTCCTGCTGTATAACGACGATGTGCACAGAAGAACGTCTGATTCTCCCACCAGCGATGCATCGCTTGCCTCTGCGCAGTCTTCACACGGGTCCTTGCGGGACCGCCTTTACAAGCTTGTCGCTGCAGAAGGTTTGGACAAACGCGCCGACTCGATCCGGAGTATCGCCGAGGCTGCGTCGCAATTCATGCAGCAAGTGGGCAAACTCGATGATGGCGCACGCGAGCGCTTAATGGAGTCCAAGGACGAGGCTCTGATGAAGAGTTTACTGCAAAATATCTTGAAAAAAGACAATAGTTCTGCACCCAAAAGCATGCCCTCGCAACCAAGCCTCGCTTCTCCCGCCGAATCCACACGCACGAAATGTCTTCCAGATAGCACACTGAATCCGCTGGGCCTGCTTGCCGAGGCGAGCATTCAGAACTGGAAACGGCAGCGGAACCCCCACGCCGCCAAGGATTGTGCATCGGAAACGGGTGCCCACGACGCCGAGTCTGCGAATAGCAAGAAACCCGGGATGAATGGGACAGGATCCGGCCAGAGGAGCGCACCAAGCAAACCGCAGGTGGGCCTGGCCAACGAATTCTACTTCCATTCCGCGTCGACCAAATCCACCTCGGACAATGTAGGCAATGCAGACGAAAACCTCCCCGATCTGCTCACCGAGGGTGTGGTCACGTCGGAAGAAGCGATGGAGCTCTTTTGCATTTTCTTTCACCACTGTTCTCTGCACATCTTTTTGCTGGACCCCGAATGGCACACGCCTTCGCTGGTATGCGCACGCTGCCCTTTTCTCTTCACATGTCTTTGCGCCGTTGCGTCCAAATTTTATACCAAGCGTCCCGAGCTTTATGTGCTGTGCCTGCGCAAAGCGATCAAATCAGCATTTGACATTTTGAGCCGCGGTATGAAGTCGGTGGAAATCGTGCAGGGCTTCCTCCTGCTCACGTTGTACAATCAGCCCGAAGAGCGCTACGAAGAAGACCGGACGTGGCTCTTTGCGGGCGTAGCCATACGCATGGCGCAGGATCTGAACCTACACCGCAAAGCTGACGTTGTTCCAGGCTACCCGCTCGAGGAAAAGGACCACCGCGAAGCATTGAATCGCGAGCGGACGTGGTACATTTGTTTCTGTGTCGACCGTACGTTGAGTGCGCAGATGGGCAAGCCATACAGCATCCGCGAAGACTGGATCATCCGCCACTCTTCCGAGTGGTGCATGCAAAGGTACAGTCGCCCGTGGGATTTGGGCATTTGTGCATTGGTCGACTTGCTGCGCGTACAAACGCGCCAGCTCGACTTTTTGTACTCCTCGACCGTCACGCCGTCGGGTCTGAATCTCGACCTGGACTACCCCGCCATCCTCCCCTCGTTCAACGAGCAGCTCAACGAGACGATGCAATTTTGGTACTGCTTAGGTCTTGATGCCATGACGCGCGCGTATCGATCCTCGACCACAGAACAGGAAAAAGGAGATCAAAACGCGCGCTCTGAGGACGAGGGTGCTGCGAATGCCCGCACCAAGACTCCCTTTCCTTTTTCGAGCTTGCCGTCGGGCGTGGAAGGAGGCGACGCAGCCGACAAGGTCCGCGTATCCACACTTATGGCGCTCCACGAGGCCGAGCCCCCTGGCGATGATGCGGACATGACGACGCGTTCCATGTATTATATTGCGCGCCAAGCACCGTTGCGCTACAACTACGCGGTGCTTGTTTTGAACTCTTTTGGGCTGCAGTACGCACTCGAGCGTCCGTCAGACGGCGCGTCTGTGGACAAGCCGCAGTACTTTGTCCGCTGCGTCCACGCAGCCAAGGAGATTATTGCCACGGTCAAGTACGGCATGCGCGAGATTTTGCGCTATGCGCCGGATCCGACGTTTGTTGCCGTTGCATACGCGTGCGTCTTTTTGCTCAAGCTCATTCGTCCTGTATTCTTGCACTATATCAATGAGGAAGAGGTGATTGCTCTGGTGAACTACACGATCGAGGTATTAGAAGAGGCCGCGGTTGACTCTACCCATACGCCCGCACTCTACGCCTCCTTTTTGCGCAGCCTTGTCCAGTCGCGCCAGGAGAATGCAAAATACGGTGAGGAGGGCGCGCCGGAATTTCACGCCCAGAACCCGCGCCACGATGTCCCACACATGGTCCCCGACCCAAGCTTGCACATGGCAGCGAACGGTATGGGCACACACGAGTGGCGCATCATGCGCTTGAAGCAGGCGATGCATGCCGGACGCCCCAACAGCGACATGCTCCACCGCGGCGCTGAAATGACGGTGAATCCCACACAGGTCAACCCCGTCGCTGCAAGTCTTGCTGCCGAGGAGCTGCGGTCCAAACCAGCAGAGCCTGACCTCCATTCTGACACGCCTGAAACACACGACTCGCTACCCTCCTCTCTTCTGGACCACGGCCACGCGCTTGACTTGCACGGACTCCACACCGATACGATGGGCTGGGATGCCTTGCAGTATGCCAAAGCGCAAGGCGTCGAGGTGAACCGTGTGCTGGACACGAGTTTCTGGACCTCGCTCCTCCCTCCCGGCTACGGCAGCGGCGGCATGAGCTCGATCAATGGCTCGTCGTTTGACGCGCCGCCGCGCGACCACGATTTTTCCAAAATGCATTCCGCGCTGAATCTGGGCATGCGCACAACTCTCACGCCTGGCGCTACGCGCGCCTCCTCCCCATCGGGCTTCTCCTTCCCCTTATAATGACATCATCGCTAGTGTATCTACTAAATAGGAAGCACACGTTCCAGCCACTTGCCGAAATCGATAATCTCTTGTGGGCTCGCCGAGTGCTGCATTCCCTCGTAGGGGAAGAACTCCGCGAGCTTGTTGAAGCCAAGGTCATTGGCGAGGTGCTTGTGTGTCGACTCGCCAAACTTGAAATCCACAATCTGATCGCTCGTGCCGTGTGCCTGGAAGATGGGAAAGTCGCTTTGTGTGCGCATTGCAGGCACTTTTGCGTACATGGGCAGCCACGTCGAGAGCGCGCCGACCCCCGCAAGTTTTGCAGGGCTCGTCAGGCCCGTGAGGAGGGAGATGGCACCACCCTGGGAGAAGCCAGCGACGACAATACGACTGCTCGGCACCTTGTGGCCGTTGAGCTGCGACGCAGTGCCGTTGATTTCCTCCTGGACAAGGCCACGGATGGCCTCGGTACTCTTCATCAAACCAGCCTCGTCCTCTCCCTCATCCATGCTCGTGAGCGAGTAGAGATCGAACCAAGAGGTCATCTTCATACCCATATTCACCGTCACGGGCTGCACTGGCGCCGTCGGGAGCACGAATCGGACGTGCTGCAGCGCCTGGTTCTGCCCAAGCATGCGTGCAACGTCCATCCAGCCTTGTGCTGTGTCTCCGAGTCCGTGCAGGAGAAATACAGTCGCGCTAGGCATACCGCCGCCCACGGGCGGGACAATGAGGGTCTTGAGTGCCGCGGCCATTGGGAAGCCGCACGAGCGGCGTCCACCTCCACCACTACACCGCTTAGCTCAGCAGTGCCCGAGCGGCCGACACCGCTTCCCTCCACCGACCAACATGGTGATTTCGAAGCGAGCCGGCGCGAAAAAGGCGGGGCGCGCGGTGCCCGGTGCAGGTGCGTCATCTAACCGCGGCATCGTCAAAGCCGACTGGCGCGAAGGATTCAAGAAACCGCAGGCCGGCGTCTCGGACATGACGCTCCTTACGCAGATCACCAACGACGCGATCAACCAAAACTTGCAGAAGCGCTTTGCCAACGGCGAGATTTACGTGCGTTGCCTTAACACTGACAACAGACATACATTGGCAATGTGCTTATTAGTGTCAATCCGTTCCGCGATTTGGGCATCTACACGGACGCGATTCTTGAGAGCTACCGCGGCAAGAACAGATTGGAAATGGCGCCGCACGTGTATGCGATTGCGGAAGGAGCCTACTACAACATGCTTGCCTACCAAGAGAACCAGTGCGTGATTATTTCCGGTGAGTCCGGTGCGGGCAAGACCGAGGCGGCGAAGCGAATTATGCAGTACATTGCCGCTGTCAGTGGCGACAGCGCCGCCTCTGGCATTCACGGCATCAAGGATATGGTGCTTGCCACAAACCCGCTGCTGGAAAGTTTCGGGTGCGCCAAGACGTTGCGGAATAACAACTCTTCCCGCCACGGAAAGTACCTCGAAATTATGTTTGACGCCCAAGGCCAGCCCGTCGGCGCCAACATTACCAACTACTTGCTGGAAAAGGGGCGCGTGGTGGGCCAGATCCGCAACGAGCGCAACTTCCACATATTCTACCAGTTCACCAAGGGAGCGACGCCCCAGCAGCGCGAGATGTTTGGGCTGCAAGGTCCCGAAGCATACACCTACACTGCCGACAGCAAGTGCCTCGATGTGCCCGGCATCGACGACACAGCCGACTTTCATGCTGCAGTGAACGCGATGCACACAATTGGCCTCACCGAAGCCGAGCAGACGTGCATCTTACGCATGCTCGCCGCCATTCTCTGGCTTGGCAATGTATCGTTTGCGGAGAATGCGCATGGAGACGCCGAGGTTGCGAACCCCGACGTGCCCTCTTTCTTAGCCTACCTCCTTGAAGTCGATGCCGCTGCGATTTCCCGTGCTTTGACAGAGCGCATCATGGAGACGCAGCGCGGCGGGCGGCGCGGCTCTGTGTACCAAGTGCCGCTCAACACAGTCCAAGCTGCGGCCGTGCGCGACGCACTGAGTAAAGCGATTTACAACAACTTGTTTGAGTGGATCGTATCGCGCATCAATGTCTCGCTCAATGCGCGCGTCGCCTCGAACAATGTGATCGGCGTGCTGGACATTTACGGGTTCGAAATTTTCGAGAACAACTCTTTCGAGCAGCTCTGCATCAACTACGTTAACGAGAAGCTGCAGCAAATCTTTATCGAGCTCACTTTGAAGAAAGAGCAAGAAGAATACGCACAAGAGCAGATCCAATGGACGCCGATCGACTACTTTAACAACAAGATCGTGTGCGATCTGATCGAGGAGAAACGGCCGCCCGGCATCTTTAGCACGCTGAACGACGCTGTGGCGACCGCACACGCCGACTCCAGCGCTGCGGACAGCTCTTTTATGCAGCGATCCTCCATGCTCTCGTCGAACCCGCACTTTGAGGCGCGTGGAAACAAGTTCTTGATCCGGCACTATGCCGGCGATGTGATGTACAATGTGCAAGGCATGACGGACAAGAACAAAGATGCGCTGCTCAAAGACATCCTCAACCTTGTCGACAGCTCCTCCAACCAGTTCCTCAAAGGCCTCTTTCCGGACAGACCCGACCCAGAGAGCAAGAAACGCCCGCCGAGTGCGGGCGATCGTATCAAGCAGAGCGCCAATTTGCTGGTGGAGAATTTGATGCGTGCGCAGCCGTCCTATATCCGCACCATCAAACCCAACCAAAACAAGAGCCCGAGCGAGTACGATACGCAAGCCATTCTGCACCAGATCAAATACCTCGGTCTCCAGGAGAATATCCGCGTGCGCCGCGCTGGGTTTGCCTACCGCAACACGTTCGAAAAGATTGTCCAGCGCTTCTATTTGCTTTCCCCTGCCACGTCGTATGCGGGCGAGTATATCTGGCAAGGCGACGCGCGCAGTGGCTGCGAGCGGATTTGTATTGATACAGGTATCCCTCGCGACGAATGGCAGCTCGGCGTGTCCAAAGGTTTTATCAAGAATCCCGAGACCTTGTTTGCGCTGGAAACGATGCGCGATCGCTACTGGCACAATATGGCGATGCGTATTCAGCGTGCTTTCCGTGGCTACATGCGGTACAAGCATGAATGTGCGCGCCGAATTCAGCGGGTGTGGCGGCGCAGCAGGGAAGGCAACGATTTCCTTGTCATGCGCGACTACGGCACGCAAATCCTCGCTGGGCGCAAGGAGCGCCGCCGCTTTTCCTTGGTCAGTATGCGGCGTTTCCTTGGCGATTACTTGGACGTGAATGGAGGGGCTGCCGAAGGCAGGATGCTCCGTGCCGCTGCGGGGATTTCGAATGGTGAGCCTGCTGTCTTTAGCGCTCGTGCTCAGCTGCTTGTCTCGCGGTTGGGGCGCACAAGTCGGCCCAGTCCGCGATTCCTGATCATGACCAACCACACTGTTTACATCCTGGTCACGCATCTCGTGAACAAAATGCCACAGACTGTGTGTGAGCGCAGGATTCCTCTCACGGCGATCCGCAGTATTGGCCTCTCAACCTTGCGCGACGATTGGGTTATTTTGAATACAGGCGCAGACGAGGGCGACCCGCTTTTGCATTTGGATTTTAAGACGGAGTTTGTCTCGTACGTGCTCAAGGGGACGCATGGAAGTGTGCATGTAAATATCGCGCCGCAACTTGAGTACATGCGCAAAGGGCGGAAGAAGGCACATGTCGCGTTCAAGAAAGATGAGTCGATTCCGCGCGGCGATGTGTACAAGAGCTCGACGGTGTTTGTGCCTTCGGGTGAGCCACCCAATTCAGTTTCGCGTCCGCCGGCGAGGAAAAAGCCTGGGGCGGTGCGGCCTGTGACGCAGGGGCGGCTCTTACGGCCGGGCGGGCCTGGACAAGGCGCAGCGGGACGAAGTGTTCCAGCACCGGCCCAGCGGCGCGTCCCAGCGGCCCAACGCAGCGTCCCAGCGCCTGTGCCGTCCGCGCCTAGAGGCGTCCCTGCAGCGCCAGCGACTCGCTCTATGCCGCCATCGACAGGGGCAGCGCCGAGCGTGTCTTCGGGAATTGGCGGCCTTGCACCGCCTACTACCGACTTTGGCAGCATGAACTTGGGCGCTCGTGCCGTGCCGGCGGCGCCAGCGCCAGCGGCGGCGCGCATCCCGACGCCAGCAGCGCCTATCCCGACGCCAGCAGCGCCTATCCCGACGCCAGCAGCGCCTATCCCGACGCCAGCAGCGCCTATCCCGACGCCAGCAGCGCCTATCCCGACGCCAGCAGCGCCTATCCCGACGCCAGCAGCGCCTATCCCGACGCCAGCAGCGCCTATCGCAACGCCAGCAGCGCCTATCGCAACGTCAGCAGCGCCTATCCCAGCGCCCACGCCATCTGCCGTACGTCCCCCAGCACGAGCTCCAGCTGCAGGCCCTCCTCGGTACCGAGCCCTTTATCCGTTCGACACCGCCGAGCAAGGCGAACTGCCCCTGCAAAAAGGCGACATCGTCACCCTTGAAGAGAAAGAACCGAGTGGCTGGTGGCTTGCCCGGAAAGACAACGTATCCGGCTGGGTACCTGCCGACTACTTGGAGCTTGTCAAAGACGCTCCTCCCCCACCAGCAGCAAAGCCGCGCCCCCCTGCGCCGCCCAAACCATCCGCGTCTACATTCACGTCGTCATGGACGCCTTCCGACTCGAATGCCGCGCCCGGTACGTTTTATCCATGCTAACAACAGTTGCCGTGATGCCTGGCATGGGCGAGCCTGGAGGGTTTGCCGCGGTCCTCGCACGCAAGAGAGCAGCCAACGCAGCCAGCGCCGCCAACGGCGCCCCCCCCTCGTAGCTAGCATTAGTAAACAAGACGTATCCTTTGCACACCGCTGTGCCCGTCATGGAAGAACGGGATGCATTGCTCGTGCCGCACGCGTCTGCCGTCGAGGCGCTGCACGGCATCGAGGTTGACTATACCATGGTTCGCCCCAAAGGCCGATCCATGCTCCGTCCCTACGAAATTATCTGGTACGTTCTCATCCGCTCACGCCAGGGTCGTCGGAGTGATTTCCTTGATTGTCTTTTTGCATGTAACGGCACAGTGCTTCATCATGTGGCCGTACTACCAACACACACGCTCTTTTACATTTGCACAATACCTCGGGGCCACGATTCCCCACCACTGCCTTGCCTGCTACCTGTACCTGACGTATTATGTCTGTCTCAACGCCGACGCTGGCGGTGTCCCTAACGGGTGGGCGCCAGTTCTTGTTTCTCAGCACGATGAGACGAAAGCACCATCTGAGCACCGGCGGTACTGCCACAAGTGCGACGCTTTCAAACCACCGCGCTCGCACCACTGTCGTGTGTGTCGTCGCTGTGTGCTGCGCATGGACCATCACTGCCCCTGGATCGGCAACTGTGTTGGGCATGGGACGTACGCGCCGTTTTTGCGCTTTGTGACGGCAGTGTGCCTCACTGTATCCTACCATCTCGGCATGCTCATCCTGCGCGTAACCGATTACTGGAACGAGGACGGGTACTTTATCCGGCCGTCCAATACGGTGGTCGTCCTCCTTGTCCTTAATCTCTTGTTTGCCATTCCAGTGTTTGGCATGGTGGGGTTTCTTACCTTGTACCACTACTACCTCCTCGCCGTGAACATGACCTCGATCGAGTCTTGGGAAACGGACCGCGTCTCGCGCCAAATTCGGCGCGGCCAGATTCCATACGCGGCGTTCCCGTTCGATGTGGGAGTCTGGCGGAATATCGCATCGATTTTGGGGCATAATGTAGTGTGGTGGGCGTGGCCGTGGCAGCGTCCGCCCAAAGATGGGCTTTCGTACGCGGTCTCTCTCAAGGACCCAGACGCACAGTACTTTTGGCCTCCGCGCGATCCTCGCGCAAGGCCGACAAAAGGCTTTTCCGACGCATCGGATGAGGATGCACTGTACGACTCGGGCTCGAGCGATGACGAGATCGACGCGCCCGAGGAGCGCATGCTGCAGCACGCTTCGGTGCGTGTGCGCCGCGGCAGTGAGGGTCTCGAAGTGCGCGCGCCGCAGTATAACCAGCAGTTTTGGGACGAGTACCTCAACGCTGCGCCCCCAACCACAGCGTCACGGTGGGCGGCGCTGGCGAGTGCGCCTGCGGATCCTGTATATACACACGAAGACGACGTTCCATTGGCCACCCTCGTACGGCGCAAGCGAAGCGGGATGCTAGAGGATGAATAGATGCATTGCTACATAACGACACAGTTCTCCTCCATCGCATTATCACCCAACATGCTGCTCAGCCCGGAAAGCTCGGGGGGCATATCGCCAAGCAGCTCCTCCGGAGGCGCGCCGCGGTCCTGCAGCTGCGAGACCAGCTCCGAGACTTGGTGTTTGCGCTCTGGGTTTGCGTCGCTGTAGCCCGGCGCGTCGAATGCGGCCAGAATGCGGCCCATGAGCTCCTCCTGCTGCTTGAACCGCTTCCGGTCCTCCTCGGCAAGAGCCTTGCCTTTTTCAGACGCAAAATAGTCGGGGAACCTGGCGTGCATCTCCTTCAATGGTTCGTAGAGCACGTCCTTGTTCATCAAGTCCTCCATCATGCTGCTGAGCATCGATGTGAGATCTGACATGTCGCCGCCTTCGCCGCCGGCTCCGCCCAACGTTTGGAGGAGCTTGGCAATATCCGCGTCCCCGTCCAAGCCCAGCCCCGCAAGCGGATTCCCCGCACCGCTCGACGGCTTGCTTGCGTTGTCGTTAGATTCCCGCAGTTTTTCCATCGTCGCTTTCACTGCGTCCTGAAAGTCGGGCTGCGATGCATCGCTAGACTCAATGGCGCTGGGTGCGGAGTCGGGCGTGGTGTCCTGAGTCGCTGCGCTGGAAAGCATGCGCTCAAACTGCTTCATCATCTCGTCCTCAGCCCCAGTCGCATTCGCACCCGGCGGAGGCACCGACGGAAAATCCTTTCCCGCCTCCTTCTTCCCCAGCTGTGCCATAAAGCTCTCCATATTGTTTGTTAGCTCCTGCACAAAGTCGTCAGACAGCGGGTCTTCGGTGGCGTGTTGCGCTGCATCTTCCGCAGGCTCCGGCAAAGACGCGGGCTTTTGGTTGAAGTCATCGAGTACATCTACAGTCAGAGCGTGGCGTGCGCGTACCGTCGAGGTCGTCCAAGTCATCCACCACAGATGCTGTAGGAGGCGCCATATTCTGTGCCGACGCGGAAAAGAAACCCGCGCGTAGGCAAAGCACCACGTGGCGAAATGCGAGCCTTCTTCCCCACATGCAGGACCGCTTGGCAACGTGGGTGGCCGACGCGTCGACGCGGCCTGTGACGCAAGTGGCGGTGTCGGATCAAGTGCCCGGTAGGTGCGCGAGTGGGCTAATTACAGCGGGGCGTGGCCTGGTTGCGACGCGATCTGCCAAGGTAGGTGCTAACGCCGCTCACCGCAGCCTGGCGAACTGTTGCTCGCCGTGCCGCCCAAGGCCCTGTTTAACCCTGTCCAGCTCGCACGGCATTCTCCGCTGCGCTGCGTGCCACGAAAGCGATCTAGCCGTGGCACATGGCCGACGCTGTCTACACACCAACTTCTTGCCTGTGCGCTCGCTTTGTGGAAGGCGTGCCCTGACGTGGAGACCCATTTGCATGCATTCTTCGCGACGCTCCCCGCCTCGTTTGCCACCACACCGCTTGCATGGAAAGTGCAGGGGATGGAGCAAGGAGATGCGCTGCTTCAATGCTTACCTACATCCGCGGCGCTCTGTGCCAACCGGGTGGATGAACGTTTCGAACGCGATTGGTCGGTCGTACAAAGCATGGTACGCCAGCGCCTGCTAATTCCAGCATACAAACGACATCAATGACGTATGGCGCGCAATTACACAGCACACAAATCCACCATCCTTGCGGCGCGATGCATTCCTCTGGGCATGGCTCTGTGTAAACTCGCGCTGTGTCTATTTGGATCTGCACTATACCCACCACGCGGACAATTTTACCATGGCGCCATTGCTCGATATGGCGAATCATACGCCGATTGCAGCGCGCGAATGCAAGGTACGGTACAATGCACGCGATGGGCTGGAGCTGTATGCACCAAGCGACGGCGTAGCGGCCGGTGCGGAAGTGTGTATTACCTATGGCGCACACGCCAATGCACTCTTGCTTGCCGAATACGGGTTTGTGCTCCCTTTTGGTGTGCATTCCGACGGCGCATGGAAGGGCAACCAGTACGCAGAGATCCTTGTCGACAGCCAGGTCGACGCGCTGCTGGATGCACAGGGCGAAATGGGCGAATGGAAGCGAGCTTTGCTAAGAGAAGAGGGATACTGGGGGTACGTTGTCCTGCTGCTATTCACTCTAGTGATTATACGATGCACCCTGCACCTGCACCTGCACATCCCTCGCACCGACTCCATGTGGCCTTGCAGCTCGTGTGCCTCGAAGTGCAGTCGCACACAGAGCAGAACACGGCAGGGGCGCGGTCCAAGGAGGATGCCGCGCGGCAATGGCGCCTCACCATACAAGGGATGCGCGAATCCATCTCGCGTGCAAACGAAAACGCGGTCCGGTCCACGCTCCAGCAGCTGTGTGCTGCAGCACAGCAAGAGGCTGCCACGAAACAAGCATTGCTTGCGCCGCTGCCGCCCAGCACATCCAAATCGTTTGTGATGCAACTGCTTGCAGAGCAAGATTGCATTGCAAAGCTTGTATGCGAGCAGGCCATGCAGTGACTAGTGCGCTTTTTTCGCGTCCGCTGGCTCGAAACGTTTCCGCACGGCACGCACCATTTTAAAGAACCACATGTAGTTCAAAAGCATTAGCGAAGACACGCCGATCGTGTAGAACAAGCGCAAGGGCACTGGGACATTGTCGCGCACATGCTCGACGAACCAGAGGTGGTAGACGAGATTATAGGCACACACAGCGCCCAGCACCATGCGCGAAGCCATGTACGAGGCAAGCAGGAAAAGCGAATTGACGAATTGCGCCTTGGTCCCCGTCTTTCCCATCTTGTCCAAGAACCAGTGAATATTGAGGAACGGCGTGCTCGCCTCCCAAATCACAAACACGGCGCCGTACACCATGAGCAGCGGGCGGAATGCAAGTGCGAGCGCGATAAAAGAAAGCAGGCCGTGCAGGATAAATGGAAGGCCTTCATAGCGCACCGAGATCATAATGTCCCAAATAAAGTAGCCCATTGCAATTGCGTACATTTGACCGATTTGGTACGTGTATCCAAAAAATGGATCGAGGTTTTTGTCGGGGTAGAAAAAGTTGTACAGTCCAATCGGAGCAATAAAGGAAGAGTGCACAAGAGAGACGAAATGAATGTCCCACTGCACCTTGGTGCGCGCACGCATCTTGGCAAATGCATTGGGGAACAACTTGGGCGAGATACCAGCGGAAAGCAGCTGCAGTGAGCACCAAAACAAAAAGGAACGCAGGATTGTGCTTATATGAGCCGGAAGGTGCGGAAGCTGCAGCATCTCTGCATACGGCTCCACGAAATTTTCCAGCGCTGCCCCTTTAAACAATCCCATGTTGGTGGTCTCTGCACAGCGCCGATGGCGCCTCGGGCCCATTGCCGAGTGCCTCCACATCTGTGTCGCGCTACGGAACACTATTGGTCATGCACCAGGTGCTTCTTCAGTGCGACACTACGTTCGAAAGCGCACTGAGCACAGCCTTGAGACTGGAGGCAGTAATATCGACATCGATGCCAACGCCCCAGAAGCCACGCACCTTGCTCGTACCGTTTTTTTCACTGTCGTCGTTGCGCACCAATTCGACGTACGACGCCGCGTGCCCGCGCGTTTGTCCGCGCCCACTGTCCGATCGCGAGCCAATTTGAATCGCATTGCTTGTCTTTTTCATAGCATGCTCGCTGTACTCGCGGACATTGACCGAGATGGAAAACGTCTTCTCTACGCCGTCGAGCAGCGCAGAGATGGCGCCGTTGCCCGCGCCGACAACGTCGACCACCTTGCCATTGTGCGCAATCTTGCCGTTGAAGGTGACGTCGCGCGCTGGTGTGCTTATGCCGTTCGTATGGCCATTCACGTGTTCTTGCGCATCTTTGAGGGAAAAGCTGCGCAGTGCAAACGCACCCTCGTTCTTGCCGAGCGCGGCGAGCGGCACATGGTACGTTTTGCAAAAGACGAGGGTAATATCCTCGGTGGAAATCTCGCGGCTCGTCTCGTCCGCGACGGCCTGAACGATTTGGTAAAATGCAACCTGCATCCTGCGCGGCAGATCCACGCCCAAATCCTGGTTGAGCAGATAGGAGACACCGCCCTTGCCGCTCTGGCTATTTACACGAATCACCGCTTCGTAGTCCAAGCCAAGGTCTTGGGGGTCGACGGGCAGGTAGGGCATGCTCCACGTAAGATCGCCTTCGGCACGGCGCTTGTCCTGTGCGGCAAAGCCTTTTTTAATCGCGTCCTGGTGCGAGCCACTGAATGCAGTCATGACAAGCTCACCGGCGTACGGGTGGCGCGGGTGGACAGGAAGATCGTTGCACGAGGTGACGACGTCGATAATAGACGGCAGGTCGCTCAGGTCTATTGGGCCTGGCTCCACACCCTGCGAGTAGAGATTCACGGCAAGGGTGACTAGGTCGACATTCCCCGTCCGCTCGCCATTGCCAAAAAGACATCCCTCTACGCGGTCGCCACCTGCAAGCAAGCCCATCTCGGTGGCAGCAATGCCTGTACCACGGTCATTGTGCGGATGAAGCGAAATAGTAATAGAGTCCCGGTTCTTGACGTTGCGGCAGAAGTATTCAATCATGTCTGCGTAGTGGTTGGGCGGCCCAATCTCGACGGTCGCAGGGAGGTTAAAGATGATCTTGTGGTCAGGCGACGCTTTGCCGTACGCATCCATGACCGCCTCACAGATCTCGATGGAATAGTCTGGCTCTGTCTGAGTAAAGGTCTCAGGGGAGTACTCGTAGCGGAACGTCGTACCGCCGTTTTCTGGCTTGCTGTAAAAGTCCACAAGCTCGCGGACCAGTTTGGTGTGGCGTACGGCGAGTTCTGTGGTGCTCGCCTGATCGTTGCCAAACACGACCTCACGAAACAGGGGGCTTGTAGCGTTGTACATATGGATGATGACATTCTTGGCGCCTTGGACGGACGCAAACGTGCGACGAATCAGTTCCTCGCGCGCGGGCGTGAGGACTTGGAGCCATACGTCGTCCGGAACAAGTCCAGATTCGATGATGCGACGTACAAAGCCAAAGTCAGTGTCGCTCGCAGAGGGGAATGCTACCTCAATCTCTTTGAAACCGGTCTCGACCAATTTTTTGAAAAAAAGGAGCTTTTGCTCTTCGGTCATGGGATTCGCTAGCGCCTGGTTTCCGTCGCGCAAGTCGGTCGACAGCCATATAGGTGCCTCACGGCACACTTTGGAAGGCCATTGGCGGTCCTTCAGGTCCATAGGCGTGTATGGCCTATACTTTTCTCCAGGATGCATCTTGGTTTAGAAAAAAAAGTGGTACCAAGCCTTGCCGCCCCACGCGGCTGTAAGTCATGCCACGTGGAGGCTGTGCCACGTGGACCAAATCCGTGCGCTCGGCGGCCCGTCCCTGAACGCAGCTTCCCGACTACCGTCGAACTATCTGACATGGCTTCTGAATTTGACAACAAGGCAGTTTCTACCATCCGTACGTAACGCTGGAGTGCGTGCACGCTAACTCACAGGCACGCTTGCGGCGGACATCACGCACCAGGTTTGTAGCGCCGAAAGTATATGCTAACCTGCAGTCGAACTCGGGCCACCCGGGCGCCCCCATGGGCCTTGCCCCTGTGGCGCACATTTTGTGGAGCCGCTTCATTCGCTGCGACCCGAAAGACTCGCACTGGCCGAACCGTGACCGTTTTGTACTGTCCAATGGCCACGCATGTGCCCTGCAATACATTATGCTGCACCTCTTGGGCTACAAATTGTCCATGGACGACCTCAAGTCCTTCCGTACGCTTGACTCGCTCACCCCGGGCCATCCCGAGTTTGGCCACACTGATGGCATCGAGGTCACCACTGGGCCGCTTGGACAGGGTATTGCGAACGCTGTGGGTCTTGCGATCGCTGGCAAGAACGCCGCTGCGACGTTCAACAAGCCCGACTTCGAGATCTTTAACAACATGGTCTACTGTGTGCTTGGTGATGGCTGTCTCCAGGAGGGTGTCTGCGCTGAGGCTCTTTCTCTTGCCGGTCACTTGCGCCTGAACAACCTCGTTGCGATTTACGACGACAACGGCATCACCATTGACGGCGACACGGCCTGCTCCTTTACCGAGGACGTTGAGATGCGCTTGCGTGCATACCGCTGGAACGTCTTGCATGTTCTCGATGGTAACACCGACTTGGACAGTTTGGTCAAGACACTCGAGGAGGCAAAGACCTGCAAGGACATGCCGACCATGATCCGTGTTAAGACCACGATTGGTTACGGCTCCGAGAACCAGGGTACCGCTTCTGTGCACGGCAGTCCGCTAAAGGAAGACGACATCATACAGCTCAAGAAGGCGTTTGGCTTCAACCCCGACGAGACGTTTGTTGTGCCCAAGGATGTCCAGGAGGCGTACGATGGCTACCGCGATAAGGGCGGCAAGCTGCACTCTGAGTGGAAAGACCTGTACAGCAAGTATTCTAAAAAGTACCCCGACGAGGCGGCCCAGATCGATCGCCGCCTTGCACACAAGCTCCCAGAAGGCTGGGAAAAGAAGCTTCCCACATACAAGCCTTCGGACAAGGGCATGGCTTCGCGCAAGCTTTCCGAGGCAGTGCTCAATGCCATTGCGGACGAGATTCCTGAGCTCCTCTCTGGCTCTGCCGACTTGACGGGCTCTAACAACACCCGCTGGAGCAATGCGGTTGACTTCCAACCGCCCGAGACCAGGCTCGGCAATTATGATGGCCGCTACATCCGCTACGGTGTCCGTGAGCACGGAATGGGCGCGATCATGAACGGTATCCACGCCTACGGTCTTCACATCCCCTCCTCTGGCACTTTCCTCAACTTTGTGTCGTACGCGATTGGTGCCGTGCGCCTCTCTGCGCTGTCCAAATTCCAGGTGATCTGGATCGCTACCCACGATTCGATTGGCCTTGGTGAGGACGGCCCGACCCATCAGCCCGTCGAGACTGCTGCGGCACTGCGTAGCTTGCCGAACCTCGACTTCTGGCGCCCTGCCGATGGTAACGAGACGTCAGGTGCATACAAGGTTGCGCTTGAGTCGTACACCACCCCGTCGGTCCTTGCACTCACCCGCCAGAACCTGCCCCAACTCGAGGGCTCCTCGATTGAGAACACAGTCAAGGGTGGCTACGCTATGATCGAGGACAAGGAGGCTACCATCACGCTTGTTTCGACTGGCTCCGAGGTGCACATCTGTGCCGAGGCACTCAAGCTGCTCAAGGAACAGGGCATCAAAGCCCGCCTTGTGTCCATGCCTTGCTTCCGCGTGTTTGATCTCCAGCCCCTCGAGTACCGCTTGAAAGTGTTGCCTTCTGGCCACCCGATTCTCTCTGTCGAAGCATACACGACCTTTGGCTGGGGCAAGTACGCTCATGTGCACCATGGCATCAACACCTTTGGTGCTTCTGCTCCTTACGAGGACGTGTACAGGAAATTCAAGATGACACCAGAGGACATCAGCAGCAAGGCGGCCCGCGTTGTGGACGCTTTTAAGAACTCCAAGACCCCGCTTGTCTCCCCCATTGAAGTGGAAGCTGAGTTTGCGAAGTAGTAGCGTTTGTAGCTAGAGCCGAATATTGACCGAGGTGCTTTTGCTTTATGCGCTAGGCCAGGAATGGTTTGATTCTTGCGTGTACAGATGGACTTGCGCATGAATTCGACGCAAGTTTGTAACCATCGCAGGCGGCACAATGGCCCAAACTATCTAATCGCGACATATTGAACGGTGTGGATATACAATGCGAGCTATTCACCGCGGCGCTGAGGCTGCACGGTGGTGGCGTGGATGGTTGTGTCTGGCGCTTGCGTGCTCTGCGCCGCCAGCTCGAGATCTTGCTGCGCGCGCAACAGATCACGTTGCTGCGCCTGCTGCTTTTGAGCCTCAATCGCCAGCGCATGCTGGTGCTCCCGCTGCAGCTCCTTCTCAGCCTGTCTTGCCCGCTCGCGCGTCTCCAAAATGTGCGCATTGTGCAACACAAGCTGCTGCCGTTCCACATCCTTCACCAGTTCTTCAATACTCGGCGCGGCTCTGCGTGTGTGCCTCAACCACGATTCCCACTGCACAGGCACCGCCTTCGGATTATAGTCGCACGCGTTTTTCCATACGGCCCATTTCATTACACTGTCGTTAGTCGGTAGCTGCTTGCTTACCGCCGTGTGTGGCGGGGATCCTGCGATCCACTCAGGCTTGGAAGCTCATAATATGCATTGTTCGCCAAGTCGCGCCCGACCAAGTACCGCGCATGTCCTACTCGGAACACACGCGAGAGCATCTTCCATACTTGCGCCATGGTGGGGAAGTTGCCCGTAGGTTGAAAGACGGTCGTGATGTGGAGGGTACGAACACTACCACGTTGCGTCGGACCCTTGAATCCACGCATCGCTACCTACATTACGTACAAGGATGTGCGCATTCTCAGCGCCAAAGTAGCCCTCTGTAGACCATGCTTGCATCTGTTCGGCTGAGAAAGGGCCAAATATCTGCATCGAGTCTTTCGTGTCCATCGCGTCCACGTACGCAGGCGTCCACTTGTACTCCCATGCGGTCGATTCTTGTGCTGACCGCCGCGATCGAGCTGGGTCCCAGTCATCCGACGCCAGTCCAGCACGCCGAACAATACGTACAAGACCCTCGTACATTTCATCGTACAAATTTGCCTGGCTGAAGCTGGTCATGAGAATGCTCGAAAGTCGCGTGAATTGCGCAAATGTTTCCTCGGCTGCGCCTCCGCCTTGTTTTTTGGCGCGGCTGGCCGCTGCACCGGTACGCTGAAGCGTATCTAGCACAGACTCTCCTGGCTCCATAAGCTCCACGAGTTCTTTCGCAGCGTGCTCCATGGTGGGGTACACAGCTTCTGTCTCGCGCACGCGGTCCTCTTCCATGCGCTCGCGTGCGCTGTGTGCTTCTTTGGCGGCGCGTATTTGGTGCTTGGAATAGTTGCCTTCAAGCCATCTGTCGCTCTGTGCAAATGGATCCTTTTTATTCCACACATAGTTTCCCTCCTCGTCAAACTGACCAGCGGTCAAGTCTGCCTTCATGTTAAACTTTTCAATCTTGAAGCCCATGCCTTGCTTGTTGAGGCTCGTATGTGCACCCTCATCATCCGACCCTGGCGGTGTGCGCTCCGCGTCTGCATTTGCGTCTTGGGGCCGGGTATCCTTCGTAGCACGCTCCAGCTCGTACTCTGGATCCTGCTCGTCGTCGTCGTCGTCGTCGTCGTCGTCGTCGCCCACATGCGTACGTGCACCAAACTCCTGGCCCTCAATTTCCGATAGCTTTAAATAGCCCTTCTTTTCCTTGCCATTCTCCTGTTTGGACTCGGCATTGTCTGCAAACATATCGTCGTCTTCTTCTTTTGCATTGCCCCAGCCCCGTCGGTGCGTGCCAGGCTGGGCATCGTCGGACTCTTCCGAGTCGTACCCATCGGTAATGACCTGGCCCTGCTTCGCTTTAACCTGGACGCCCTCACCTGCAAAATCTGGGTCCTCGTCTTCACGGTGCACGCGTTTCTCCGGCGCACCCTGACTCCATTCCGCCTTGCGTTTGGGCCGCGGCATGGGGCTGTGGATACCTCCACATTTGCTCCGCTCTTCCACTTCTTTCTTTCCGTGATGGAGTCAAGGGCGCGCCGTATCCGCCTTCCGCCGCGCGCCGAATACCGGTTTGAGCTGGAAGCTGGCGAGGTGCTGTCTATGCGCTTTGTGCAGGACGCAATTTCGGGCCACTATGGCGATGCAGAAGTGTTTGGCGCGCCATTGGTCGGAGGCGCACAGGAACGTTGGTATACGTTTGGCAACGAGGCGAAGGCTGCGATCTCGTCGTGGGGCGGGGCTGAGATTGAGATTGTAGGGACTGCATCGACTGAGTACATGGCAGACGAGCCTTCACCCTTGTATACCTACGGCGCAAACTTGCACTTGGCCGCGGAACGCGCAAGGATCCGAGCGCGGGAGCAATTACGCACAGGCAAGTCGTTGATCGACTCCCTTGCTGCGCAGGATGTGGCCACACGCACAGAACCACCCTCATATGAAAACATGAACGTGTCATCGCCATCGGAATTCTATCGTGCGGCGGGCCAAGGACCGCGGATTATGGTGGTTGGCCCGGAGAGTGCGGGCAAGACGAGCTTGATCAAGTTTCTCGCTAATTATGCGCTCCGCTCACCGGCTATAGCAAGTGTGGAAGAAGGACAAGATGCACAGATTTTGTCGCGCGCTGCGCCAGACGAAGAGGAAGAAGAGGGGGAAGAGGAAGAACAGGTAAAGCCTGACGAAGCCAAGGTGATGGGCGACATTACAGGATGGTGGCCCATGGTCCTCAATTTGGATCCAAATGCAGGTGCAGTGCCTGTGCCCGGATGCATTTCTGCGATTCCACTGTCGCCCACACCAATGAACTGCCTTCCTTCGCCGTCGCCCGCGCTGCCGTACGGCGTGACGTTACAGACCTCTGGCGCCTTGCCACCGGCCGCGTCCACAGTTGAGAGCGTAGTACCGCTTGTGCAGTGGCTCGGTAAGGAGAATGTGCGCGAGAACGAGGCGCATTCGCACCGAGTGGTTGATTGGCTTGCTCACTCTGTGGAGAAGCGGCTCGTGAAAGATTTGCGCGCGCGCATGTCGGGCCTTCTGCTTGATATGCCGGGTGTAGTCACTGGTGACTCGCGCACACGCTACTCCTTTATCCAGTACTGCGTGCGTGCGTTCAAGGTCGACGTACTTGTTGTGCTGGGCCACGAAAAGCTCAATTTGGAACTGACCAAGATTTTCTCCGCCAACGCCGACGCGCCGCAGATTGTCAAAGTACCCAAGTCTGGCGGCGCTGTCGACGTGGACGACTTGTACAAACAAAAGGTGCAGGACTTGCAAATACGCTCCTACTTCTACGGCATGGGTGTGCCCAAGCCCCAAGAGTCGGGCCTCGCCAACGAGGACGGCGCGCCGCACGAGAACAGCCACGTTTTTCCTTCCCACATGGAGCCTCTGGGCGGCGTGCCTACGCTGAACCCATACTCTTTTACGATTCCTCTTGATCTTCTGGAGATTTACAGAGTCGGCCAGGACAGAATTGCGCCTTCATCAGCACTGCCTATTGGCGCAGAGCGTGCCATGGACGGACTGCAAGTGGTTAAGCTGGACCCGGTGAATTCTGCATCGGACCTCTCCTCACTCCTACACTCGGTGCTTGTTCTTGTCGAGCCACCGCGCGGCGGAGGCGAGCCCGGCAAGCCGGATTCCGAGTGCGAGCGCACCGAGGATGAGCTGCTAGGAGCGAGCTTGGTTGGACTCGTGCATGTGTACGTATGACATGCGAAGCTAACCACAGCGCGGAGGTCGATCAAGCGCGGCGCAAAATGACCGTCCTATCACCACGGCCTGGAAAACTGCCGAGCAAGACGGCACTGATTGGCGTATGTAACAAGTGATTGCTCACGCAACAGAATTTGCATTGGCAAGATATGTAATGCAGTGCTATATATGCACACGACAGATGCGCGCAGAATTAGAAGTCGCCACCGCCCATATCACCACCGCCAAAGTCGCCGCCGCCATAATCGCCACCACCGCCGCCATCGCCACCATCATTCATCTGGCCTTGCATATAGCCATCTTCGTAGGCGTGGTCCTGCATGTTGTCCATGCCGCTCATGAGCGCCATGCCGCCCAGCATACCTGCGCCACCGCCAAGAAGACCGGCACCCATTGGGCCCATACCAAAGCCGCCCATGCGGCCACCGCCCATCATAGGCTGCTGCATCATCATAGGCTGCTGCTGCATCATCATGGGCTGCTGCATCATGGGCTGCTGGTATGTTTGCTGGTGGTAGCCCTGCTGGTGGTAGCCTTGATGGCCTGGCGGAGGTCCAGACGGGGATGCATACCCGTGCCTGGACTCGTCGCTGGGATGGAGCCACGAGGAGCGCGGTGGGTTCGCCCTTGTATCGACGTAAAAGTGGCGTTTGTAGTTATGGTCGTACTGGTCGACAAAGCCTTCAGGAAGAAGACGCGTGTCGGGATTGCAAGGATGTCCTTCGCTCTGGTTTCCCTCACCGGTACTGCTCCCTGCTTTGTTCGTGTCTGCTTCGTACGCTGGAGGCTCCTCTGATTTTCCCATGGTGAGCCTAGACCGGACTCGCGCGCAGTAGCCACCTTGTTTCACGTGACTTGCGCGACGACAAGGCGTGGGGCAGCCATGTGGCACGGTTTGTGGGCGGACGCGCAAAAGCACCGCGCAGATTTAACAACACGGCCAGGAACAGGAAGTCAGAAGAGTCGCACTAGAGTTGCAGCATAAGAACTACGGAAAAGCCATGCGGGGTAGTACTTGGAGACGAAGTCGGCAAAGTAGAGTACATGACAAAACGCAGCCTTGCAAACCAGGAAACGCGCCCGAATCCTAGAATAAGCCACAAAATCCATAGCCGCGCACAACAGAAAAATCAGTTGAAGAGGCGCCGAGAAGAATCGCATCGTGCAGAATGTGGATGCAGCAGCACTTCGCATGCGTTGGATCGGTATATACATTCTCTCTCGAGGCATTATGCAGAACCCTTCTTCTTCTGTTTACGAGGAGGCGTAACAGGCCGGCCCATATTGATCCCTCCATATGCATATTTTTGCTTCTTTTCTGCTGGTTTTAGGATCTGAAAAGAGCAGAGCAAAGTCTCGTCCACGCTCATCATTGCGCCTGCATTGTCAAACTCTCCACAGTAATTGGGTGCAGAGAAGAGCGTAACCAGTTGGCGCTTTGCAAAGAACTCGTAGCCGTCTTCCACGACCTGGTGCGCTCGACAGATCAGATCCATATCGTGTTTCGCCAAAAACCGAGAAACAACGTCGGGTCCAAATGTAAACGAGACACCACGGTCATTTTCAGACCAGCCCGAGATATCCTTGTCGGGATCGGACCAGAGCAGGTCGCACAAAAGCCCCGTATCCGGCACGTCTGTCGGCCGCATAACACGGCGAATTTGCTCCATGCTCTGTAGATCTGGCGAGAGACCTCCGTGCATTGTGAAAATTTTTTCGTCAATAATTGCCGCAATCGGCAAGCAGTTGAAGCAATCAGTGAATGTTTTCCAGAGCTTGATGTTGTAACGGCGCTTGCACTCGTCGTAAAATCCGTAAATGCGGTTGATGCTGGCACATTCGTGGTTCCCGCGAAGAATGAAGAAGTTCTCGGGGTACTTGATTTTGTATGCAAGCAACAAGCAAATCGTCTCTAGACTTTGCTTGCCGCGGTCAACATAGTCACCAAGAAAGAGGTAGTTTGATTCGGGGGGGAACCCGCCGTATTCAAACAAGCGGAGTAGGTCGTAGTACTGTCCGTGAATGTCGCCTAGATGCGTTAGAATGATGCTCGTGCGTGTACGTACCACAAATCTTAATAGGCGCTTCCAGCTCGAGCAGAATCGGCTGGTTGATAAAGATATCACGCGCGGTCAAGCAGAGGTACTTGATTTCGTACTCTTCCAGATGAACCGGCTTACCCGGACGCGAGCCACGGACTGATACAGTTAGTTTCACCAGAGCATACGCACCTTCAAGCAGCCGGTCGATAATATTATCTATGTCAACTTCTGGGGTTTGCGTATCCGCCATGGTTACTGTCGTCCCTTACTGGTTCTGGCGTGTTAGTGATTGAAATAAGAATGCAATAGCGCAAAACATGAGGCACCGTGTTGCACAGATGCATGCCGGCAAATAGATAGCGCCGGATCATGTTTTGACGCGTACACAAGGGCGTACATACAGAGCAGGAAGAGTGGCAAGAGCTTCAAAACACGCGTCAAAAGACACAAGGAATGGCGTCTGTTTCGATAAACAGTCCGAGGTTTTCCGTGAAGGATTACGATAATCCTACAACCAAACACAAACGACGAAAGAGACGGTGAAAACACGACTCGCGCAACCTCGTGGTGGTGCGTCGACGCAAGAATTGTTCGCTCCTCGGGGCGGTTTTCCTTGCGTGCCCGAGGGCTCGGCTGGCACGGCCGAGACTTGTTTGGAATTAACATTGTGCGGGACACGTGGCCTTGCATTCGTCTGCAGCAGAGCGTCCTGCACGCGTGGAGCGATGCAATCTATAGGGTATCTACGAGGCTGCGAGGATGGAGCGCACAGCAGCGCGCACATCTATAGGCGTAGCATCCGGCACGTTGGGAGCATAGATCGAGTCGAGCAGGAGCTTGGTGACCAATGTATCCACGGCATCCACTTTTTCAGGCACAATGTCTAAGGCATCGCTTGCGGGGCGTTTTGGTGCGTGCTCGGCGCGGATTTGTACAATAGACTAAGGTTAATTTAGCAGGCACGCACCATTTTCAGGCCCCAGAGTGCGCGAACCCATGGCCCACGAATCTTCCCAGCGGCACGGTACTTTTCCGGCGCAAGAATCCCATCGCTGAGCTCCAGAATGCGCAAGTAGATTTTGTACGCCTTGCCAATGTCGCCGGCGGTGTAGAGCACTTCTGCGTACTCCAGCAAGTAGAACGCGTTGTGCGGCGCAATGAGAAGCAGCTCTTCCAAAGCGTACACAGCCTGTGCATACTTGTTCTGCTGCATATACAGCGAGGCCAGCTCGAGCCAGGACTCTTGGTCGAGAGGGAATGTATCGACAAACTCGGCCAGCTCTGCTGTGGCCTCTGCAAGCCCGTCGGGGCCGCTGCGAATCGCAGCAATCAACCGTTTATGGATAAGCTGTGTGTCAGAAAATCGGGGAAAACACACAATGTTGGATGGGTCTTTGCCAAGGTAGTCTGTGTAGAGCGTACGTGCCTCCTGCAACAGGCCCTTGGCCTCGAGAATGGTGCCCTGTAAGAGAACAACACGCGCGGAATCTGGGAAGCGCGCAGTAAGACGCGATAGGCAAAGCTGCATAAGTACGCCGCGCCACACACACCTCTGCCAGCTCATAATTGCCAAGTTCCGCGGCGGCCAAAGCTACCTGCTCGAGGAATGCCCACAAATCGTCACCCAATGCGCCAAGCTGGTTCTGTTCAAGAATCCATTCGCCCATACGCACGACATCGTACGGTTTGCGCTCCTGCAAAATGCGCTGCTCTGCAAGCCATTCCAGCGCGCGGTCAAGCGTAATCGGCTCCGTCGACATGGCGAGTGGCAGCCGGCAGCCGCCGTGCCGCGACACGCGAGCCCTCTCGGCCGAGGTTGGGTTCTCGTGCCACGGCCAGGCTTGCTGTGCTTGCAAACACGAAATGGTACGTTGCGTGGCACGGCTGACATGCAGGGAGCTGGACCGCGCTACCCTTACCCCAAGGAAGTCTGGACCCCTGCTGGTACGTACTCCTACTTGAGTCACTAACAATCCAGGTGGCTGGTGGACCCGGTACGTTTCGTAATTCACGTGGTAACACAGCGCAGCCCGAAAAACTGGGCCACGAACACGTTTGTCGTTGGCGTCGGTATTGGCATTGCTGCATATGGACTTTGGACGTACAGTGCCGAGCGCGAGTGGCGGCACCAGTCTCCCACCCACCATATTCCCTCTGAAATGGTTTGTTTCCTGCACATGCTGACCATACAGTGGGCGCGCCAATTCAAGGAAGGCGAGTTGAAAGTGAAGGAAGTATGAGTAGAAACTACTACTACATATGGGCCACGACATCGAGAAGTGCGCATAGTCTATGAGCCCAGGATGGTGCGCTTCTCGTACAGGTACTCGTACGTGGGCATGTCAGCAGCGATCGTCTGTTCCACAATCGGCGGCTGCTTTGTGTCTGTCTGCCGCTTCTTGGAGTCGTCGTAAAAGCCCGTACTTTTTTCAGCCTTGTCGTGGTACGTGCCCCATTTTTCGAATTGGTCGACACGCCCCGACTTCCACGAGAGCATCTCTTCCTCAAATGGAATGCCGGACTGTGCACAGTAGTGCTTCACCGTAGCTTCCGGCTCTGCGACCAGTACAGCGGCATCCACCAGCGGGGGCGGCATGGGCTGCGTTTGCACGGGCCATGCCTTATACTTTTCTTCGTCCTGCTCGTCGCGATGGAATGCGGAGCTGGGGTCCGCGATCCAGTCGTACAAAAGCTTCAGCTCCGTGTAGCCCATCTCGGCAGGGTCAAAAAACTGAAAGCCCGCGGCGTGCTCTTCGGTGCATTTGTAGTAGCTCGGTGCACTCCTCTCCGGCGTGCGCACCAGGAACGTATGTTTGAACCGGCGGAGGAGCGCGGTGGACACAACCGTTGGATTGTCTCCTTTGGTGAGCTGCGTATACGCCGTCTCAGCCGCGGGAAATACGCGCGAGTCTGGGTGTAAAGCATGCAACGTAGCCTGGGAGAATATGTACAGCGCCATGTCCTTGATAAAAATGTAGCGGCACGGCGCGCCTTCGTTGGCCGTCGCAGACTGCTCCAGAATGCCCACGAGCGTCTGCTCGATGCTCGTGTGGTAAGACGCCGACTTGGCGCACTCGTCCTCATCAAAGCGTCGGCACGCACGGTCGTGTGCGTAATAGAACGGGTCGCCCAGCGGTTCGTGCCACGCACGTGTGTCTTTGCGCTGCAAAAAGGCACGCTCAAACGCGGTTGAGCACGAGCGCGGGTGGCACCATACAATCACGGGGGTTGCACACATGATCGGCACAACGTGGCAGTCCGCGCGGCCGTGGCCGTCACAGCTTCCCGCTGCATTGTGTTTACTTCCACAACCCACGGGGTTTGCGTTCTAATTCCCATACCCGTGTTGCTCCACAGACGCGCACAGCGTGCGGTGCTCCACATGGGAACATCGACGCTGGCGCAGCATCGAACGCCGGCGCAGTACGCATGCTACTTGCTGCGCTCTTTATCGCGGCCAAACCATACTTATGTAGGCTCGACGCCTGACCCAGTGCGTAGAATCCGCCAGCACAACGGGCTCATAAAGCACGGTGCATTTATGACGCGCATGGCGCGGCCGTGGACGATGGACGCGTTGGTATTTGGCTTCCCTTCTCGGATCGCCGCGCTGCAGTTTGAATGGTCGTGGCAGTCGCCGCATGTGTCACGGCATTTGCGCGAGGCGGGCGTTTGTGGTGATCACGCAGTCCACACGGGCCGCAGCGCGCTTCCCCTTTTCCCGTCAGACCGCGTCGAGACGTACAAAGGCCGCAACGGCAAGGTGCGCACAAAAGCCCGCGTGAGCAGTGTTCCTGAGCAGCGGCTTATTGTCATGCGTGCGCTCCTTGCTTCCGAGCCGTTTTGTTTCTGGGGCTTGTCTGTGGCGTTCATGACCGAGGTTGCGTACGCCCAGTGGCTCTACCTAGAGCGGCAAGTCAAGCAAGTGCCGAGGTATGAGCAGGGCCGCGTCACAGGCCGCACACTCTCCTCGCCATTTCCGCGCACTGTGTGTGACTTTCGCGGCGTGGACGGACTGCGCGTGCCGCTCGAGCAAAATGGGGCAGCGTTCCCGCCGCTGCGTGAGGCAGAAACGGCCTCGGCTTGGCAGAAATCGCAGCAGAAGCCAAAGCGCACAAAGCAGCCAGCACCGTTGAGCGCGTGGGCAGAGGCTATGCCGCCCGCTAGGGACGCTGCAGCGCTGAACTTTTCCTGGGCACACCTCGCCTCCGCCCCGAGCGCACACTTTCCGCCGCTGCCCAAGACGCGCGGCCGCACGCGCAATCTTTTACCCCTCGCCGCCCCGGACCTAACTGCGGCGGAAATTGAGCGCAGGCTGCTGGCCACCCAGCCTGCACACGTAACCTGTGCGCTGTGCAAGCAGCCGATTCACAAACACGACCCAACTTCGTATACCACATGCCCCGAAGCATCCCTCACCGACACGGGCGTCGATGCGTGTGCAGACCACTTCCATCTGGAATGCCTTGCACGCACGGCGACCGACACGGCACACCAGCGCACATTCTGCCTGCCCGTCGCATGCCCCTGTCCTACCTGCGCATCGCGCAGCGTGCCGTGGCCTGATATTGTGCGTCGCATTTTCCGTCGCGCAGACACGGTCTAGTCTACAAACTAGCACGGTACTCGAGGAACCCGCGCAAATTGTCTACGCTCTCCGATACAGCCCCATATAACGACGGATTCGCACGCCGGTCCACGTGTTTGGCCTGTGGTGAGCGCGCGGGCATACGTACGATAGAGACCATGGTAGGGAGCGCCGCTACGAGTTTTTCTTGCATGCCTTGCTCGCGGTACACAACGTCCCACGGCGCGAGTTCGTTTGCGTACGTGTCAATCACCGCGTTAAGGGCCGCAACAAGCGTCTCTGCTGCTGTGCTGTGCTGCGGATTGGGTACATTTTGCACGGCGTGTATAAAAAATTCGCCGAGGATGGCGTATGCACGCATCGTACTGGGCGGAACGGTGGCCGAGGTGGCAAGGTAGACTTGGCTCCGCGCAAGCAGGGCAAGCGTGCCCATGCTCTTTACACGCACAGACGCAAGCTGTGTAGCGTGGTAGGATGCAATCAGCGCCTGCACCGGCGCCGTGGGCGCACCGCCGTCGTCAATGTCAAGCTGGCCTTCCAGGAGACGCGCAATCGACCACATGCACCCAAGACATGTGTCGAACATGGCCAGACCATCGTGTGCAATAGACGGTGCTGGGTGCTCTACACTGGTATCGGCCTCCGCTACGCTCGGCACTGCGGCCCAATGCGCGGCAATGGCAAAGCAGTGCCTCCACGCACAGCGCAGCTCTTCTCCAGCTGTACCCAACACTGGCGATGCATCGCCGGCACCACTGTGACCCGCTGCCTGGTCGAGGAAGCGTGTGCTGACCCAAGCGCGCCACATCGAGATGCGTGCAAGTGCATGCTTCTCAGCAGGCCACTGCGAAGGCGGCGGCGGCGCAAACAGCGCGAGGCGCAACAAGAAATTATTGAGCACGGCAAGCGCACGCTGCGCCAATGCACGCAGCGCCGCGCCATGCTCCGACACTTGTTCTGCGGCTGCGGACGGTGCCGCATACTTGGCAAGGACATCGAGGAGAGGCGTTTGGAGGACGTGGGCAAATACCGCATGCCCCAGTTCATTAAACGGTGCATCGCATTCGCCCAGCGCTTCGTCGCACGGCATTGCGCAGTCATCTTGCTCCATCGACGGCGCGGCAATAAAGGGCGCTTCTTCCGCGCCTTTTGCCAGCGAGCTCATCATCTCGGCCAAAATTTCGAGTGCAAGCTCGGCCGTGTGCAATGCGTCGGTATGGTGCACATCGCTCGTGGCAAGCAGATGCACCAGCTTTGCGAGCACCGTGTGCACAACAAACGCGTCGAGCGGGCCACGGTGCGCTACAGTCACACGCGTCTCTACCGCCTCCAACGCTTCCTGTGCCATAGGCGTGTACATGGCGCAGTGCACATTGCACAGTACGCCGGCGGCCATCGTGCCAAACACGGCCATGGCCGGCGCGGCATTCTCCTGCACAAAGTCCACAGCGCGAGCGAGAATCGCGAGACGTGCACTTCCGCGCGCCATCGCTGCACGCTGCGCTGCAGGCGTCGGCAGTGCGACGGGCTTGGCTTGCCGATCGCGCTTCTTGCGCTTGGCGCTCGGCAGCTGCGTTGGGAGGCCCGCCAAAGCGCACGCAAGTACACACGCGTCTTCCTCGGTCAGTGCGCACAAAGTGTTGGCACTCGCAGTCACAAGAGCAAGGACTGCGTCGCACAGCGGCGCCTGGAGCGTGGAGGCACCTTCCATGCCAAGCCAGAGCGCCTGGCACAGCCAGGTACACAGTCCTTCGCCAGCGTACGCGCTGCGTTCTACCGAAGCAGTCTCGTCCATCGCGTCGCGCTGCCAGTCAAACTGGGCGAGCTTGGTGGTAAGTTTCTCACTGGCCTCAGCAGCACAGCCCACAAGCGTAACGAGCGAAGCGCACATCTCCACAAGACTCAGCGCTGCGTCGGGCGCCATGGCGCGCAGCGACGCGGCAGCATCGGCGCCCCACCCCTGCAGGTCGAGCACATCGGACGTATCCAGTGCAAATGCTGCAGATGCCACGTCTGTATCAAGCACCACACCGGCGCGCAGTTTTGCCGCGTGCCGCCGTTCTTTTCGGTTCATCTCCTCGACGGGCTTGGTCAAGAGGCGCGCGCGTTCTTCCTGCTGCGGCGCACGCGCACGTTCGACACTGCGCTCGTGGCTCTGCAGCCCTAGTGCTGCCCAGCGCAGGCAGCGCAGCGCAATGTCGAGGCCGCCTTTGTTGGCTACCTCGCCGAGCATCTCTGCATGGCCGTCGAGACATATATTGCGCAGGACGCCGCTCGCTTCGCGGCGCACCTCAAGGTCTGTACACGTATCGAGTGCGTATAGGACACGGCCAATAATATTCTTCGATAGCAGCAGCCGTGTGTGCTTTCCGTCTGTATCGTCGGCAAGTAGGTTGGAGACAGAGGCGAGCGCCCAAACCGTCTCTCCGGGCGATGCTGCCGCGCCTTGCGCGCTGTCGGGCAGTTTTGCCAGTACAGGCACGACCTCCTCTTGGGCAACACCCTGGACTTGCACACACGCCCGATGGAGCGGGTTGTGCCGCGGTGCATGCGTTGCAGCGCGCCGTGCTTTGGGCATGAGGAGAAAAATGGCACGCACGGTTTAGTCACGCATTTCGTCACTGGCTGCGGGCGCGCCGCGCCTCACGGACCACCATGGCAATGCCCACGCGGCCAGCCGGCCCGGGCCCAGGTGCTCTATTTCAAGCGCAACGCCAACTTGCGCCAGGGGCACGCGTCAGGATTGGCGAGCACACCGTCACGATAGACAGATTCCTTTCGCAGGGTGGATTTGCACGTGTATACCTTGTCCTTGCTGATCGGGCGGTGCCGCTTCCCGGCCAAGCGACGTCGCGCGAGCTTGTCTTAAAGCACATGTGCGTGTGCACCGAGGAGGCATTGGCCAGTGTTAAGGCCGAGGTTGAGCTGCATCGCAAACTGCGCGGGCACAAGCCGATTGTGCACTTTATCGAGGCGAGTGCATCGACGTCTCCGACCGGGTGGGAGATTTTCATGCTGATGGAGTCGTGCAATGGCGGCGGCCTAATTGATTTTCTGAATACACGCCTGAAGAATAGGCTAGATGAGCGGGAGGTGCTTGGCATTTTCCAGGATATTTGCGAGGGCGTGAGCGTGCTGCATCATATGCAGCCGCGCATGGTACACCGCGACTTGAAGATTGAGAATATCTTGCTGAGTCATGCCGATCCGCCGATGTTTAAGCTGTGCGACTTTGGCTCGTGCATAGAAATCGTGTCGGATACAGTAGCCACTACAGGCGCAGAGATGCAGGCGTGCGAACGCGATCTGAACATGCACACCACGATGCAGTATCGCGCGCCGGAAATGGTCAACCTGCGTTTGCAACGCCCGATTAATGAAAAGGCAGATATCTGGGCACTGGGTGTGCTGCTCTACAAGCTTTGCTACTACACCACGCCGTTTGAGGCGCCGGGCGCTGGCGCGCCGGCGATCTTAGCCGCGCGCTACGAATTTCCCGCACACCCAGCCTACTCGAGCACGTTGCGCGACTTGATTGCGTCGATGCTCATGGAGGATTTGACGCAGCGCCCGACTGTGGATGCGCTCAAGGCGAGTGTGCATACGATGCTCGAGCAAGGCGTGCAATGTGCGCCGCGCGGCACAGACGCGCTGCGTGCAAAAGCTGGCGGTACAAGCGCCGTGCGCACACAAACACCGACACTTGCGCCCAGCAGCCCATGCGAGGTGCCGTCGATGGACAATGCAGAAGACGTCCAGAGGCGCTTTCCCGCCGTCGAAGACTTTGAACCGGTCCCAGCCCGGCGCTCTGTGCGCGATATTGCTGCGAGTATGTCCTGTGCCGAGCTGCCGGTACCCAAGCCTGCCATGCCTGCACGGAGCAACAGCGATCGAGTGCACCGCGCGCCGATGCCGCTGCTTGCGGACTCGAGCGAAGAGGAGACAGAGCCAGAGGACGTTGAGCCAATGTTTCATGTGCGGGCGCGGGGAATCCAGCATGTGCCTGGCCACGCCGAAACATCGTCGCCCGCATCCACACCAGCTCCTGCTGCAGACAAGCGCGCATTTGTGCGTGCACAGGTTGACGCGCCCCATAATGGCCTCGCCTGCTCAGACCGTGCCGCGTCTCTCGACACACTGCTGATGCAGGACGACACCATAGAAACTGCCAGCGCGCCGGAAAACGAACCCAGTTGTTCGGACGCCGCAAAAGACCACAGCGTTGACTCGGATACTGCGCTTGCTGCACAGGAAAAAGCGCTCGAAGCGCTACTCGAGCCTGGCATGCGCACGTCTCTGCAGCAAGAAACGCAGAAAGAGCCGATCGTAGGCGATCTGCTCGGCATCAAAGAGCTATCCCTCACAGAAGCTGCAAAGCGTGCGCCTGCATGGGAAGAAAACGATACCAACCGGGACCCTCTGCCAAAACCGAGCGCGGTGCGTGTGAACAGTGCAAAACGCTCGTCCACATGGGACCTCGCGTCGAAGCCACCGCCGCCAAAACCCAAGCCTAAACAGTACGTCGACGCTGCCACCTCCCCTGGACTCTCGCCCCGTGTTCTGAGCGCCGACCCTGTAGAAAAAGAGCCATTTTCGCCGCCAGCAGCCGTGGCGTCACCACGAGGCGACGCCACGCCCTCCTCAAAAAGCCCACCCGCTGCAACGCATGCAGTGCACGCCTTACTGAGCCAACGCCAGGGCCAAGTGCGCCTGACGAAACGGCCGGCGCAAGATGCAACGCCGAAGCCATGGGAAAAAGAAGCTGCTGCTCGTGCACGTCTCCAGCACGGCATGGCTGCTGCACAGCCAGAGACAAGTGCATCGCCCGAGCCGCAGGAATCGTTTCAAGGAGTGGGCGCGCTAATCCATCAATGGCAATCGCGACACTAGACTATGGGCATTTACGATAGGGAAGAAAAGAGTGCAGGGAACATCTTGGCGACGATAAATTGGTCTTGAATTTCGTCAATGACGAGTGCTGTGAGTACCAATCCAACCGCAGTCGGCGTAGTAAACACAATATAAGAGATAAAGATGGTGCCGCTGATGAGGTACTCCACGTTGCTGTTTGGGTCCCCACGCTGGGACGAAATTTGAGCGAGGGTCAGTGCTGGCGGCGAGCCAATGACCAGGCATGCACACGCGATAAAAATCGGGTCGTCAACGACACCCTCGCGCATGACAATGCACACGTAAGTAAGGATCGGAAGCATAATGAGCGGAGTCAGTATCATGCGCGCCAAAACAGCGGCGAGAATTGTGCGCCAGGAGTAGTCAGGAATGTGCGAGACGCGCTGCTCGCCCTCCTCTTCCAGCTGGACCGCCTGTTCACGCTCGCCGACAAAGTAAGCGCCAAGCACGAGCACAGTTAGCGGAATACTGCAGCTGCCGAGCTCCTCAATGGCGCTCACGACGGGCTTCATCTGGACAATAAAGTGCTGCAGCGGCGGGATGAGCGCAACAATAAAACTAAGCAGCGCGGTCCACAGCGGCACAGTCATGAACTCGATCACGGTATGGTATGGCTTCACCACCCCATTCGCCCAAACCTTGTGCCATAGCGAGACTCTGGGCTCTTGCACGAGCGGCGTAGCCGCACTGCGATTTTCGTGCTCGAAGGCCGAGTCAGATGCCATGCTAGCGCGGTCAGCAAGTGCGAGGCGGTGGCGTGCATCAATCAGAAAGTCAGTCACATCGTCACGGCCACTAGCGTGATGTGAGTACGGCCGCGGCGGCTGGTCGACCGTGACGTTGCCTAGCAACGTGGCGCCGACGCTCCAGCGCTGCACTGTGCCCAAGGTCGAAAACAGCACCAGGTAGGTGAGCGCGCGGCCCAGCATGTCATTCGGGCTATCGTTGTCAATACCATTGCGAATCCAGTGCAGGCGGGGCACCGTAATGACCAGCGACTGGATCAGCGCGATGGGCAACGTATTCGAGTTGGGCGTAATTGCACCTGGTGTGAGCAACACACCGACGTACACGCCAAAACAAAGTTGCGCTGTCCAGGGGGAATGCGCAACACACGCGACATGACAAATGCCGCAAACGCTGAGACCAGGGTGACAGCGACGAAACCGAACGGGACAATGGCCAGCTCCGTGAGGCGCTCGGGATTCAGGGAAAACGCGACTTTGGAAAAGAGCAGCGCGGGGGTAAGAAGCGAGACATTGAGCTGACGTCAGATGTGGCACACCATACCTTGTTCATTTTCTGTGGTCAGCAAAAGCGCAACGCACCGCTTGTGTCTTCTTGTTCAGAATGCCGCGCGACGCAAGTACATAGCCGGCAACGCACATGATCACAACTTGAAGAATCGCACCAAGTGTCACTTGCATAAGCTTAAATATGGCGGACATGGCAGGTAGTGCAAGCAGGTACGGCAGCGCGCCGCGCAGCGCGACGCTCTGGCCAAGAATCGCAGACATCATGGCACTGACAGGGCTGGAGCGCTGTGCGCCTCCACTAGAAATTATGTCATCACCGTCACAGTGCGCTACGGATTGGGCTTGGCTAGGTGTTGGGTGTGGTTAGGTTTTGGGTGTGGCGCGCGCAGCACGCAGCCTTTTGGCACGGTGCAGTGCACGCTGACGCTTCCGGCGTCCGGCACCGCGTTCTGTGGTGAGCACATACGCTCGACGTACTCGATCCTAAAATTTTGACTTTGCCATTGTTTTCCTCGATGCGCTTCCGTGACGCGGTTAGCAGTTTATCCACGCGGCGCTCCTTGGCCTTATCGCGCTTCTTGAGCGCTTCGGTAAGATGCGTGCGGAGCATCGGCAAGTATGTTGCTTGGAATGCAAGTATTTCGGACGGGGGGATCTGGCATGAGCGCTGCGTAACACGTACCACAACACTGACTTTCGTCTTGCCCGTACTCTTGCCATCAGTAGCGCGAAAGAGCACGGCGCATGTGTCTGCTTTCGCTGTTTGGGTATCGTTGTCTGCGTGAGCAAACGGCATACGTACATCGCTTCGACGTCACATACACCGAATGGCGTGTTGACGCATCCTTAAACAATGCCTCAAGGCGCGTGAGGAACTAACGTAAGTATGCGCGCAATTTACCTCCTCCGCACTAACGCGCATCGTCGAGAGAGTCTGGAAGACGCAGCGGCACGTCGACTATATCACGTGATGCACACCTGTGTTCGCGCTGCGTTTCTCTTCGCCGCACGATGCAGGGGTGGCAGGTGGACTTTGACGATGAGTGGGAGGAAATGCCCGTGGAGCGTGTGTCCAGCGCGGACGGATCAGAGCTTGACTTTGACTCTGACGAAGCGCCGCTGCATTCGCGCGCGATTCCCAGTAAAGACAAGGTACGTGGCGTGCAGAAACAAGTAGCACGCCGCGGCCAAGTCCGTGGTACGGGCGCGTCCGCAGTGAGCGCAATGTCCAACACCACCGGCGCGCACCTTGATGTATTTGATGCACGCGGTTATGATTGGCGGACGAAACCACAGGAGGAGGAGGAGGAGGAAAGCAATGCAGAAAAAAGTGTGGGGTATACACAGCTACGTTTGGACGAGGACGAAGAGGAGGAAGAACTGCATGCGGCAACAGAATACCTATTTCAAGAGGATCTTGCGCGCTTAGGTGAGGCGGGTGAGGATCCAAGCGCCGCGCCGATCTCGCAGCTTGCCATGACCAAGCGACTTTTGTCAGACACACAGAAAATTGCATACGCTGGCCTAGCGAGCCTCGTCGGCCACCAGATTGTACAGGATACGGAGCTTTTGGAGCTGAGAAGCAAACGGCCTGCATCGAAGAATGCCAGTGAATGGCTGCTTCGGGTCATGGTGCGTCTGTACCAGCATTTGGACATTGATCCTCGCGAACAAACCATGATTGACTCGTTGGCGCAGCATGGCATTTTTCCGTCTGACATTGCCCCAAGTTTGGTTGCTACACAGACCATTCCGAATCCAGGCTACATTTCCGAGTCGGAGCCGGACGCGGGCGATATTGGGCTGCAAAAAAAGACACCGACGCGGCCGCCCTCGCCCGAGCGGCCAGCGTCTCCTGCCGAGAAGCAGGCGACGGAGCCACCAGTGACACCCAAGGCCAGCACTGTACGCACCTCGCTTCCGCACCGCACTCCCTCCAATACGCAACCCGGGCATCAGACGCACCGTCTTGTCACAGACCCCAATACAGCCGCGCAAATGGTTGAGCGCGAAGCAGCAGCGGAACATGCAAGCTCGCCATTTCATCCCACGTCACCACGTGCTCCGTTGCAAGATACCCCGCGCAAGCAGACGCTCGACGGCGTCACCACCGAGATCAGCGCCACGGTAAAAACCATCACACTGGATATCCGATGGACTGTATTATGCGATCTCTTCCTTGTACTTATCGCTGATAGTGTCTATGATGCGCGTTCGCGTGTCATGCTTGAGCGTGTATCGGAATCATTGGGCCTTACATGGATGGACCTGACCAAATTTGAGAAACGCATCACGGACGCTTTGGAGATTGAGGAGGATGTGCAAAAGCTCAACGACAAGGATATTTCCAAACGACGCGACCTAGCCTCGCACCGCAAGCGCATGATGATGATGGGACTTGCTACTGTGAGCGGTGGGCTGGTGATTGGCCTTTCTGCGGGATTGCTTGCGCCTGTGATTGGCGCAGGGATTGGTACGGCGCTTGGCACCGTGGGAATCAGCGGCGCCTCTGCATTCTTCAGTAGTGTTGGCGGCGCAGCTGCAATTACCACGACGGGTACGCTTGGCGGTGCGACGATTGGCGGCCGTGGTATGAGCAGGCGAATGCGGAGCGTGAAAACGTTTGAATTTCGTCCTCTGCACAACCACAAGCGCGTGAACTGCATCGTAACCATTCCTGGTTTCCTCCGAGGGCCGGAAGACGACCCAACGTTGCCATACAGCGTGATTGATCCCGTGATGGGCGACGTTTTTAGTGTGATGTGGGAGCCTGATATGATGCGCGATATGGGAAATGCCATGTCGATTCTGTGGAACGAGACACTGATTCAAGGCGTCCAGCAGTTCCTTGCCGCGACGGTCGCCGGGGCCATGTTCAGTGCTCTTGCATGGCCTTTGTGGCTTACCAAGCTTGGCTACATCATCGACAATCCCTGGTCGAACGCAATTGAGCGCGCGCGCGGCGCAGGTTTGATTCTCGCCGACTCGTTGATGAACCGGCAGCTTGGCGTTCGGCCTGTGACGCTTGTGGGGTACAGTTTGGGCGCGCGTATTATTTTCTATGCACTGCGCGAGCTTGCACAACGGCAGGCTTATGGGATTGTGCAGAATGTGTACTTGCTTGGCGCACCGGTCTCTGCACGCGAGGCAGAGTGGCAGCTGGTGCGTACGGCAGTGTCGGGGCGCTTTGTGAATGCTTTTTCGCGCTCCGACTGGCTGCTGGCGTACCTGCACCGTGCCGCATCAGGAGGCATTCAAAGCATTGCAGGCCTTCACCCTATAAAGTACGCTTGCAATGTCGAGAATGTGGACGTGACGCATATTGTGCCGGGCCATTTGGCGTACCGTGCGCTGATTCCGCTCGTGCTTGGCGAGCTGGGCTTCAAGACTACTGCAGACTACTTTGACGAGCCCGAGACACTCGAGCATATTCAGGAGCGCGAGGTCTTGTTTGAAATGGAGCAGGAGGCCGAGGCGGAACGTGCGCGGCCAAAAAGTTCGTGGGCGTCCTTCTTTAAAAAGATGGAGCCTGGGCGGTCGTCTTACGATGCGACCGCTGCAAAATTGCATGAGGCGCTTCAAGGGATGAGTGCGGCGGTGGAGGAGGACGACGCGCTGCCACCGCGCGAAGAGGCTGCCAAGGATGCAAGTAACGAAAATACGGAGCATGGCCCACCACCATCCATGGATACAAAAACGTTGCCAGCTACGCCGAATAGAGATGCAAAGGAGGGGGCGGTGGACGTTGAATCAAGTGCGGCGCAAAACTATACCGGTCCCGCGCAAGAGGACGTTGATTCAAGAGTAGCACTCGAGGACAGCGGTGCGGCACTAAACGATCCTGTCCCAAGCGCTGCCAACGCAGACCCCGAAAACCAGCTTGCAGACAAATCACCGCCGTCACCGCCGTCACCGCCGTACGACAATGCACTCTTTATTGCGGGACAAGGCGAGAATTATGGACTTTCTTCTGAAGAGGCACAACAGCTTGCCGCACAATTTGCAGGCCTCACTGCCGACACCGCGCCAGGCACGCCCAAGGCCGCCGCGCTGGAAAATCCATGGGACTAGCCACGTGGTAGTTTACAGCGCATAGGCCACTTGTCACCCCATTTCGTGCCTTGTTTCCAAGATCGCAATGACCTTTCACTTGCCTGGCATTTTGCACAAGCGCCGTAGCACAAATCAGGCTCCTGGAAATGGCAAAGTTATGATGGGATAGTACGTCGTAGATGCGCTTACCTATGCTTCCCAAATTGGTCGATCTACCAGCGCGGCTACAAGCCAAGCGATGTGCCGGTCGAGCAGCTGACCCACATCCTCTATGCATTTGCCAATATCGACCCAGACACAGGCACTGTGTTCCTTTCTGACAAATGGGCCGATCAAGAGATCAAGTACGGCGGCGATACGGACCAAGGCCCTGACCAACTCTACGGGAATTTGAAACAGGTTTTGCTGTACAAGCAGCAGCATCGCCACCTCAAGACACTGCTTTCCATTGGTGGTTGGTCGTACTCGAGCAACTTCAAGTGCCTAAGCGATGCGACAAAGCGCGCGCGTTTTGCCGAGTCTGCAGTCCGGCTGCTTGCCGACTATGGATTCGACGGCTTGGACGTGGACTGGGAATACCCTGAATCCAAGGACCAAGCGCGAATCTACGTAGCGCTGCTCAAGGAGGTTCGGCACGGACTTGATGCATACGGTGCACATACCACACCCGACCATCCGCATTATCTCCTGACCATTGCCGCCCCGTGCTCGCCGGCAAAATACAGGATTCTCGACATCAAAGCGATGGACGCGTACTTGGACTACTGGAACCTGATGGCCTACGATTTTTCCGGCTCGTGGGACTCGGCGGCGAATCACCAGGCAAATTTGTACGGTACGCCATTGTCCTGTGCGGCGTCTGTCAAGTACTACGCCAGCAATGGCACGCATAACAGCAAGTTGGTGCTCGGTGCGCCCGCATACGGACGTGGATTCGACGGCACCCAAGGGCCTGGACACTCCTTTACTAGTATTCCACCTGGATCACTGGAACATGGTGTATTTGCCTACTGGGAACTGCCCATCCAAGGCGCCAAGGAGCACTACGACAAGAAAGCAGGCGCTGCCTGGTCGTACGACTCGGCCAATGCCCAGCTCATCTCGTACGACTCGCCCAGTGCGGCCAAAGCAAAGGTCGAGTACATTGCCGAGAAAGGGCTTGCAGGCGCTATGCTGTGGGAGCTTGCAGGCGACCAGCCTGCAACGAACCCGCGCTCTCTCGTCAGCGTCTATACACACCAACTCGGCAATTTGGACACGAGTGAGAACCATGTCCAGTACCCTTCGAGCGCATTTGCCAACGTACGCAATGGTCTCTAGTTATTCTTCGCTTTTCTCCGTATCTTTTGCAAAAATAGGTTTCGGCTGCGTCTTGGCGTACACAGAAGTCCACCGCGGGTCTTTTTCTGCCTTTTCCGCGTATTTCAGCAATGCCTCCCGCGGATCTTCTATGCGCAATTTGCCTCCGTCTTCCATAAGGCCCTGGACGATGTGCTGCTGTGCTGCGACTCCAATACGGCCGCCACGGCCATGGCCATCCAGAGGACGTTCGGGGCGCGGCCCGGGCACGTATGGCCGCTTCTTTGGCCGCACTTCCTCAAACTCATTCTCTTCCTCTTCCGGAATAAAGATGGGGATATCGCGTGCAATCCCATCTTTGAGATCGATGCCAAAAGGATTGGACTTATCGCGCGCGCGTTTCGCAACGCCAAGCGTCGCACCAAGCTGCGATGCTTCGGGATCATAGAATACAAGGATGGCGCCGTCGCGTGTCGATGCAAGCACTTGGTTGATCCGCGGCTGCCATGCAACACGGACAATGCTTGAATCTGCCGCGTGATGCACATGCTGGACAGATAGATCAGCAGCGTCAAACACCGCTAATTGTCCAAAGCTGCTCGCTAGGCTGTCTTCGTCGGATGACGCGTTCGGCACCGCTGCTGTGCCGGCAAGCAGCTGCTTTCCATCTGGAGAATAGACGAGGTTTGCTTGGTCGTCGCCACTTGGAACATCATCACGCGACGCCAGCGGCTGCCGCATACTGCGCAGATCCCATAGTTTCACGCTATCCTTCGCGCGCGTCGCTGCAAAACGGCTATCGGGCGATACGGCAATGCTCGAGGTCCAAGTGCCCGGCGCGCATGCATGCTCGACTGTGGCATGGGGGCGGGCGAAACTGCTGCTTGTGGACCACAGGTACAGTGCACCGTCCAGGCCTGCGGCAAGAATTATGCGTGCGTCGGGGGTATACGTCGCCGTGGTGACCTTGGTTTTTGTGCCGCGCACTTTGGAGCGCACGACGAGCACCGATTTCTGGCTTTCTTCGCGCTCGGCGTCCCAAATGCGCACGGTGCTATCTGTGCCTGCCGTTAGAAAGGTATAAGCATCGGTTGGATGCCACATTCCCGCGGACATTTCGCTTACGTGCCCCGTAGTATGTTTCATATCGCGCATGTACACATCGCCTTTGCGGTACGTGGCAATCTGGTCGCCTTGGAAGTCGTACACACGCGGCTGTGTGGTCGCATTAACACAAAGCAAATTACGCGATACAGGCGAAAAATCCAAGGCCACGACGGGGTAGTTTTCTGCCGGTTCAAACATGCGAAAAGGACGGAAGGCGCTGGTCATGCCACCAAAGTCCCACAGCCGCACTTGATAATCGTGCGCGCCGGATGCAATCCTTGTGCCGGACACGTCAATCGCTAGCGCTGACACAGTCTTGGCATGATCACGTAGTGCCACACGCTCCGCAAGCGGAAGTCCTGCAAACTCAGCAGTCCTGCCACCGTTCGGATCGTGCGTTGGCTTGGGCGACGGCGATTTTTCAGGTACGGGCTCCTCGTCCTGCGTCTCTGTGGGCAAATACTCGCGCTCAGAGTCGGAATCGGAGTCAGATAGAGAAACTGCGTCCGTAGCTTGCGCGCCAAAGCCCGTAGGCAGCATCGACCGCAGCGTTGCTTCGTCCATGGCGGAAAATGGTTAAGTGGAGGCAGCGGCGCACGGTCTTGAGGACGCAACGGCCAGCGCTTGCCGCCATGTCTTTGCAAACGCCGCCGTACACGCTCAATCAGGATGCGGGGCACGTATATGTACACATTGACTGCAATGGTGCTCAGGTACGTTTTTGTAGTGTGCTGACCTCTGTCAAAATTTGCGCGGATCGCAGCAGACGCAACGACGTTTGGGTGCTTTGTCGAGCCGTTCTATCTTCCGTACGTGCGCGATACGCTGACACAAGGCTTGCATTTCCCCTTGGAGTTGAGCGTATGGAATGCACTATTGCATTGGATGTCTCTGGAAAGGAGCAGACTGTTCATTACGATGCACAAAGCCGCATGCTGCACGTCACGCTGAACAAGACCGAGCATGTCGAGTTTGCCAACTTGGCTGCACTGCAGCCGCAGCTCTTGTCCGAGCAGGAGATGGAGCATATGGAAAAGGAGTCCATTGAAAAAGATCAAGCAATGCAGCTCACCTACTCCGTCGGCCTTTTGCAAACGCACTCAATCCCAGCGGCACAAGCGTACGAAGCGGCGGTAGCATCAGGGCGTGTGCCATACATCGAGGTTCTGCGTCCTGGAGACATACCCTCCTGCAAACGTACACATATCGCCGAGCAGCACGAATGCGAAAAGTGGGATGAAGGCATGTATTTGGACGCGACGGTCGACCCTGACGGACTTGTCGCCGAGCTGATCGCACTCCCGATGCATATCCCGACGCTTGGGACAGCGCCGAAGCGTAACAGCGTGCCCCTATGCGCGTCCAGGCTTGCTTTGCCGATGCTGCTGCAAGTCGTGTTTGCATACCTATATGAGATGCGCATCGCCGCAGGCGACCCATCCACCGAATCAGCATGGACGATCTGCAAACTATCGCGGTCTTTAGCTGCATGGACTGATCCGGATCCATCTATGGAGCAAACCTTCCGCGCAATTTTCCGCCGTGCGCTCACATTTCCATTGTACCGCACAAAAGCGCTGGCTACCAAAGTATGCGAGGATGCCGTACAGCTTTTGTCTGCATCGCCTCGCGAACGCCTGCTTGGGATGCTCACAGAGATAAATGCCATTTTTGCGCTTGCGTTGGACGGCGCAGGGAGCGCTGAGGTAATGCAGACGGTGCTCTACGTAGTATGGGAGACTTGGCTAGCGCCGCTACAGCAGTACATTGCATTCAAGGCGGATACGCCAGCGTTTGCAATTATGCGCGATGCATTCACAGCCATGCAATCGCCCACACCAGCATTCCTTGTCGCCGTCGGCGAGCCGGGTGGTTGGGATCTCACCGTGCTCGACGCAGCAGCACAGGAAGCGCAGTCCGAAATGGAGGGCCAATTTGTCTAGTGGAGGTTCCTTCTTCCTGATGCACTCGGACTGTCGTCCAGCGAGTCCTCGGAAACGTGCATTGCATGCGGACGATGAAGGGCGTGCAGTGCAGCGAAAGCGCGGAGAGTCGAGTATCGAGTATGTTGTAGAGTACCAACGCAATATCCAGCGCGCAACTGCGCTTGTATGTCCTGAAATGCGCGTCGATGGCATGCACGTTGTATGCCTCGTTGAAGACGGCCAGCGCATCAGCGTCACGTTCGAATGCATCTCAGCGACCCAGCGCACATCCATACGCTTCTTCACAGAGTGGCCACTAATTCCTGGGCGGTACGAAGGCGAGGCGCAAGAGCAAGTGTTTGTCATTGTACTGCAGGCGCGGCCTGCGCAGATGCTGGCCACTGCAGACACGGTCCTTCGCACACCATGGACCCATTGCGCGCTGCAGGGTGCGGCGATTACGGAGCTGCAGTGTATAGCATGTGGCACGCCGTGCGCCGCGTTTTCTAATGCGGCGTCGCTGCGTGCGCTGCCTTCGGAAAATTGGGAAGAGTTGGTAGACGCGTGGATGTGCCACGGCGACCAAAAGCTGAATACGAGCGTCACGAAAGGACGCGAAGGCGTGGATCCCATGCGGATTCCTGCGCCGGAAGAACTATGGATTTCGAGCCTTTTGCTCAAGCTGGCGAGCACACAGCTGACGGCGAGCACAATTGTCTCGCCTTGCAAGAGCATTGGACCTTGGGAGGTACGTACAGGCGCATGTCAGGGACCAGCAGAAGGCCAGCGTTGGGACACTACCACGGCAAGCGGTCTTTAATAGGCTTGCTGCAGCGCATTCGCGTTCTGGCTGATACTACGGGTCCAATAGCAACACATCAACTGATACGCCGTCTCTTGCCGAGCGCCAGCGTGGGACGGCCACTGTAGGATGGACACTAACTACAGGGCGAGGAATACTTAGTTGGGTGCACGCAATGCCAAGCAGTCTTGGGCGGCGCTATGGCAGACCGTGCAGCGTGTGCGGTGCATTTCTTACAGCTCAGCGTACGCTCCTCGCTGCCTTTGCCGAGCCAATACTTTGGCCAGGTTCTCGCAAATTACTTGGTCGAGCAGGCAGGGCGACACGCCGTACATCAATTTTACCTCGCGCCGATGAATGCGCCAAATTCGCCCGGCCTGCTCCTGTGGCTCTTCCAGCCGTTGCTCGAAATCTACACGGAAGGATGCGCATTGTATGCATGCAAGATTCTGTACTATACCACGCACACCGCACCGCATGTGCCTGCAATGCAACTGTACCTTCCACAAGCACATTGCAGCCTGCTTCAATCTATGCTGGAGCGCAGCACCGCAATGTATCCCACGGCGCGCAAAGCGCTCGCAGAATGGCGCGTTGGATGGCTCGCACGTGGGACACTTTCATCAACGTAGTACAGTAACTAAATACGCTTTACCTTGGGCTTGCCAGGAACAATGAGTTCTCCTTCCACGGCACGCGCTTCGACGCCAATGCGGGGAAGAAAGTTTTGATAGCGGATCGGATCCCGCAATTTCAAGTAGCGCAGGATGCGCGCGCGCTGATGAATCAGGATTGTCATCGAGCGCCGATTGCTATTGTCGTGTCGCGCGTCACGCAGGTGCTCAGCCAGGTTGCGAATACGGTATGTAAGTACGGCGGCCTGCACTTCAGGCGAGCCCGTGTTCGGCCCACGACCGTCGTCGCGCGCGCCGAAATGCGCAATGATGCGCCGCGTATTTTCCACTTGAATTCCTTTTCCGCTTGCATTGCGCAGATCCAGTATCCGCGCAAGCGTGGAAACATTCTGCTGCTGCTCCAACTCGTAATGCGCAAGCTCTTCAGCAAGTTTCGCGGCGCCTTCTTCAGCGGCGATGTGAATACTCGACGCGTCCAAGACACGGTCCTCGGCCATGACACGGGGCAGCGACTGGAAGAGCATTTTTCGGTTGGAAGAAGTCAAGCCAAAATTCATCCGGCGCGGCCCGCCAAACTGACTCGCCTCAGCATCCACTTTTGCATCGTCGGGGTGGGATGCAGGCGCTACAGGCACCAGTTTACCGCGGCGATCTTCTGTAAAGCCCCATACCTCTTCCTTGGATAAAATAAGCTTTGCAAGCTCGGACTGTTTCCAATATTCATACCCTTCATCGTTCAGCTGGTGCGCCAAAACTGGGTCTGGCTTTGTCATTTCGAATAGGCGCTCTTTGACGTCGCGCTGCGCCACGTTCGCTGTCCGACGCAAGCGTGACGCGCGCCGCCGCTTGCTCTCCAGTGCAAATGCAGACGCATGAAATGGAGCTGTCTGTACAAGTGCTACGCTGCATACGGGTGGCTGCAGGCGCCCAGCACCGACAGCTACACGAAACATGGTCAAGCGCCGCTGCAAAGCAAGCCGCAGCTTGTGTCGCATCACGTGATACTGTGCAAATGCGCACGCACGGCTTCTTCGGTCCTTTGATCAAAAATGCTAAGAGTAGGTGAACTGTTTTGGGCAAGACTGACGGCAGCTCCGAGCCACACCCTATCGCATCTCGCAGCGGCTAGGGTGCCAAGGGGGCCTTTGGCCCTCGTCGGGGACGAGATTAAAACTGCAGTGGTATAGGAATCTGGGCTGAGGTTCGCCGATGAAAACCCAGAGCCAAAAAAATTGCAGGACATGCGAGGTTCTAGATAGAGAGGATAGTGTTGAAACGGTCAATGTGCAACAAGAAAATAGTTGTGATTGCGTAGCGGTGCGTGTTGTAGCGCACCGCTACAATTTCACGAAAATACGGCGGTGGCATCATGGTAGCCACCGCTGCTCCCAGCGGGTATGCCAACAGCATTGTCATCTGTCAGCACTGCAGCATGTAGCATTTCATCACTTTCCTCATCCGCAGTGATTTTCAGCAATCGAGCCTACCCAGCCAATGCATCGCCACACGTGGGCCTCCAAATTTTTGACATGCACTCTTTCCCCGCGTCCGCCATCCATGAAATTGTAGGTGTGGTTGCATAATCTAACTACAGTGCCCGGTACCTGGAGGAGAACGAGGTAGATGAATGGCGCAAGGCGTACATTAACTACCGCGGGCTCAAGAAACTCATCAAGCGGGTCGACGAACATTACCAGCGGCGCAAGGATAACCTGCCTGAGCCGGACGTAGGCGCACAACGGAGCCGCACAAAACAGTTGTTCTGGCGCGGTACGGCAATCTTTCCGCATACGAATGATGTTCCTAACTATGGGGGTACAGACAATGGGATACCACCTGTGAGCCTCAAAGGCACGGGCCTTACTCTTGCCGGCACTCATGACCGTGAGGCGCTTCAGGACGCCCATCATCACATTTCCAGTCCCATCGACCTCGCACCGATAACGCGAGATGAAGAGGCGGGGGGTTCCAGTCTTCCCCAAGCGTGTGCGAGCGGCGCAAAGCCATTCAGCCCGGATTATGCAAGCTTGCCGTCCTCGCAAGTCCCCGAGTGGGTCATTCCCGACCGCGGGAAGCTGAGCGACAAGAACGTCGACGAGATAATAGGAAAGCATTTTGATGAGCAGGAACGAAATTTCTTCTTGGCATTGGATCATGAGGTGGCAAACATTGTACAGTTTTATGAAGCGCGCGAGAGAGAGGCAATCGACCGCCTTTCTACAGTCGTAGTGCAACTTGGAGACCTTGCCGAGCACCGTCGCGAGTACAAAGCGCACGAGCACGGCGATCAGCATGCGTTTCCATGGCCTTTTCCCCGGCGTGGCTACAGAAATGCGCCGGGCGCAGCGGAGGAGGAGGGTCAGCCGGAAGATTTGGGCGACCAGCGGCGTGCCAAGGCGATGGAGCATGTACAACAACTCAAGATTGAGCATCTGTATACAGAAGACAATGATTTGGCGAACGCACCGGATTTGCACTCGATCAATTACAAAGTTGCGAAGCGGAAACTGCGTGCGGCGCTGATTGAGAACCACCGCGGCCTGGAAATCCTGAACAACTACCGCATTCTTAACCGCACAGGGTTCATCAAGATTTTGAAAAAATTTGACAAGACCTTGGGCGTGACGATTTTGCAACCCTACTATACCCAGCGTGTGATGAATACGCCGCTGGTCTTTTCGGACGTGATCCCGAAAATGCTGGATGCCGTTGTCGAGTTATATGCTTCGTACTTTGCACACGGAGACAAGAAACGTGCACGCCAAGCATTGTACCTCCATTCCGCCGCTTCGCAAGATACACTCGATAAGCGCAAGCTAGACGGTCGCGTCGCATTTGTCACGGGCGTTTTCCTGGGCGTGTCGCTCTGTGCAATCATTGAAGGGCTCCGTGCAGCAATGGATCCCAGAACACAGGAGCTGCTGCCAGTCTGGCCTAATTTGCTGCAGCTATATGGTGCAGAGTTTATCCCCACACTCTTCGCACTCTTATTTGGGTTTAATTTGATCGGATGGCGCTCTGCGCGGATCAACGCCTTGTTCATCTTTGAGTGGGATGCAGGGAATGCACTTAGCCCTTTGCAGTACTTTCAGTTCCCTGCATTCTTCCTCATGCTCCTCTCCATCTTTTTCTGGATCTCATTTTCGAACCCAACTGCGAGTGCGATCACGGCCACGTCCTGGCCGCTGATTTGGCTCGTAATTGTACTGGTCTTGTTGCTAAATCCCTTGCCGATCATGCACCTTTCCGGTCGTCTCTGGTTCATGTACTCGATGTTGCGCGTATTGAGTGGCGGCATCTTTTCCCGTGTCGAGTTCCGCGACTTCTTTTTGGGCGACGAGTTGAACAGCGTCTTGTACAGCATCAGCAACCTTTACCTGATGGGCTGCGAATACAATCGCCATTTTAGTGTACCAGACACGTGCTCCACAACGAAATCCTACTGGGTTCCTGTGCTTGGCTCTATCCCACCCTTTCTGCGTTTACTGCAATGTTTCCGGCGTTATCGCGACAGTGACTACGCTGTGCGAATTCATTTGCTAAACGCTGGCAAGTACGCTTCTTCTATTTTGAATGCGTTTTTCTTTTTCAAGTACCGGCACAATGGCATGACTGGCGTGGAGAACAAGGCGCTGTGGATTACTTTTGCCACGATCAATGCCCTTTCTACTTCATCGTGGGACTTGACAATGGACTGGAATTTGCTTCGGCCAAATGCCAAATATCCACTCTTGCGGTCAGACCTTGCGTATGCAGATATATGGCCTGTGTACTACTTTGCTATGATTACAAACGTCATGATCCGGTTTGTTTGGGTCATCTTCTTGTTTGGCGGGCCTGCAAGTATTCCGCTCCGCTCGTTTATTGCCGCACTGTTGGAAATGCTGCGCCGATGGCAGTGGAACTTTATTCGGTTGGAGAACGAGCATCTAGGCAATGCCGACTCGTTCAAGATTATACGCAATCGTACGTCCCAATTTTGCTAACGTTAGTCCCGCTTCCGTATCCTGTGAGTACAACGCAGTCTACTCGACAGAAATTGTCCGACGACGACGACGACGACGACGACGTCAGCAGCATGTTTTCTTTTCACTTTGTGTCGAAACGACCGCCGAAGGATGAGCAGCAGCATTATGAAGAGACGACTGTAATGCTCGCCCGCACAGAGGACGAATTGAAAAAGGCGCGGCGCCAAAATTCGAGGGAGGTGCACGAGACGGCGGATCCTGGTACTTGATACATATTCACAATCTACTGCTCCGACGCCTGCAGTTGCTGCTCCAGCCGTCTTCTATGGGCCTGCGCTTCTGCCTCGGCCACAGAAAGGGAAAGAATGGGGAAGTCGTTGTGGTGCTCCGATGGCTGGAGCAGTTCCATTAGCATAAATGCCAAATTCAGTCCCACATCGTTTAGAATTTGAGCGCAATTCATGGTGATTTCTTTGGCTTCTTTGACCACGTCAGGGTCCTGGTCCACCCCGTAGACCTGCCTTCGGAAGGTCTCTCCGTACGACCTTACCTGATCAGACGCCCACTGAACAAACCCAGACGCCATCTTGTAGTCTTTAAATGCAGTCATATACCAGTCGCCCGTGTTTTTGATGAGCGTAAAATAGAGCATGGCAAGCTCGGAAATATAGAGACTCACGTCCCCTTCGTACTTGATCTGCCGCGTGCGGCGGCGCAAGAGCTCAGATCGCGCTGAAAGAAGAAGGTCGCGCGCTTCGCGACCTTTGTCGAGGCGCAGCAAGAGGTTGGCGTCGCGGACCATGATAGACTTGCACTGGTATGGTGACCCCAGCTCGGCACTAATTGCACCGACCAATTCGTTCGCACAAACGTTGAAGTTTTCGACCAGGAGGTACAACGGCCCCTCGGAAACGGGGCGGTTCGCGAGGCGCTTTTTCCCATCCTCGATCAAGCTTACAGCTGCTTCCCATTCGCGCAGGGCAATGTGCACGGCCAAGTCGTCAATCACTGTGTTAAGCCACGGGCCAAGTGTCTGCATATCCGCGTCCGTTTTCTTTGCCGAGACGTCTTCCGGAAGGCCGAGTGCGTCGGAAATAGATCCTTCTCCGATGCGCTTCACCGAGTCTCTAGACTTCCGCTCGAGCTTCATCTTGTTCGCCAAATCTTCGCCCACACGTCGGAACGCATTCAGGAGCGTGCGCTTTTCCTGCACTTGTTCTGTGCGGTACACATACACTTCCTTGCCGCGCTTGATTTTCAAAGCATTTTTTAAATCCTTGGTATCTTTCAAGTCCACGACAACAATTTCAGAGAGCCCAAAAGCACGCTCCGCAACGAGATGGACCTGACTGCCGTAATGTTTTCTGCGCTGGACCGCAATCAAGAGCAGACTATCGAGCAGAAAAAGAGCCACTGCCTGTTTTGGCTTGTACGTCGCAGCATTCAGCTCGATAAACTGGCTTGTTTCCGCAATCAAGTGCCGGTTCGGCGCGTACGGCACAAATTTTTGGGAGCCTTCAATGTTTTCCCACAAAGCAGCGATCTGCGCCTTGTATATTTGCTCCAAATCAACGAGGCTGCTGCGGTTCCCTTTCAGCGATCCAATACCAAATTCACGCAGCGGATCTTCAATCTTGAGCTGCTGCGGCAGCTGCTTCCACTCGGACAACAAGTCTTTGAACTCGAGCATATCGTTCTCGAGTGTTGCAATTTCCTTGCTAATAGTAATAAATTCGGCATAGTTTTTAAATACTTGCGTCTTGAGCTGCTTTTGCGTTTCGTCCTGAATCCTGGACAAAGACTCGTTCACACCACGTAGGCCAGATTCGCTCTGCTGCTGCAACTGCGTGGATACGACTGGGGTCAGTTGGATGGAGACATACAAGTGCGCGCATCAAAATCCTCCTTAGCAAACGTGTTGGCATCCAGTTCTGGTCCTTTGCCAAATGTCTCCCACGTAGCCGATACCTGTGTTGGGGTTGTTATTGCCATGGGCATAGTGTCGCCATCGGCATGGGCTACCGTAGGACTGCCGAAGTAGGATAGCGCTGGCGCAGCGCTAGATACTCCATTTGCTTCATGCTCCTCCTCTTCTGTTACACCCGTCATCGGTGTAAGCATCGGAAGGCCACTACCATACCCAGCACCGACTTGGCTTGACGCGTAGCGCACCGACAAACGATTACGCACTTTGTCTTCGCCTTCGGCATCGCCCGCGTGCCTTCGAGCGATACGAGACGCCAGTGTGGACGGTTGAACAGGCGTTTGTGCACCCACAGCCTGCCCGTCCTGGGCATAGAGCGTCACGGGACGCGACCGCAATGACCGCGACATGGCGACAAGAGCAAACGACGTTGGGCGGGAGAACTGTTTATGTAAGCTTGCGCATGGGCCGTCGCAATTTGCTCCGATCCTTTGGCATGCCGCCGTGGAATGATGCGCTGGTTACGCGCCAGGCGACCACACATACTACTGCAAGTGATGTGAGTGACGCAGCAAATACATGGCTTAGTGCGGAAGTCAAGTATGAGGAGAAGCGATGGGCGGAGCAGTCGGAAAAAGGTATGTATGCATGTCACTGACCCCAGCATTGCAAACCGACCCAGAGTTTCTGCGATACCAAGCTGGTGTTGAGCGTGCACTTGCTCGCTTTGAGAGTGTGAGCGAGTGGGCAGACTTTATCTCGTTCCTCTTGCGCTTGCTCAAGGCTCTGCAAGCCATGCCGAAATTCAACGCTATTCCACACAAGCTCATTGTCGCCAAACGTCTCTCGCAGTGCTTGAACCCTGCGTTGCCATCCGGTGTGCATACGCGCGCATTGGATGTATACGAGTACATTTTTAGCGTTATTGGCGTGGACGGGTTGCGGCGTGATTTGCCGGTGTGGTCGCCCGGGCTCCTGCCATTTTTCCAAAATGCGGCCACCTCTGTGCGCCCAGCATTGCTGACCGTATTTAACAAGTATTATATCCCTTTGCATATGGATCTACGCCCTCTCACACGTGCATTGCTGCTTGCCTTGCTGCCATGTTTGGAAGACGAGTCGAGCGAGTCGTTTGACCGCGTCGAATCGCTGCTGCACCAAATCGCAAACTCGGTCGGGCAGGCATTTTTCTTGCAAACCATGTGGATTGCTCAGATCTCCACGCCGTCAATCCGACTAAGTGCATTGCACTACCTAGCCCGATACATGCCTAAACTGCGTGTCTTGTCGCAAGAGGAACACGAGCAAAGCTTGGACACGGACCTTGACGATACAACCCAGGAGACGGAGGACATTGACTTTGCGCAAGGTGTATCGCTCACAGCCCTGAACCCCGGTCTGCTAGCGCGTGCGTTTTCACATACCTTGGGCGATGATTCTCTCTTGGTGCGCCGCAACGCACTGGATTTCTTGGTACAGCATTTTCCTTTATCTTCCGTCCCATTTGCGGAGGAAATTGAGAGTGCGGACCGTGTGTTACTAATGGATGCTGCGATCGGCGCTGTGCTACGTCGCGATATCAGCCTCAACAGGCGGCTCTACGCGTGGCTGTTGGGGGCGGACGAGGCGGAAGACAAGCAGCAGGCGTATTTTGCAAAGCACGCTTTGCAGCTCGTGAAGACTGCACTGTTGCGCGGAATGCATGCATACGACACTGATCCTGTCATGCTGCAACGACCCTACCGCATTTTTGTCTCCTTTTTGGACAAGAGTGCGCTCGGGCAGCCGCTATTGCGCGCCATGGCCCTTGATGTGTTTTATGCGCTGTTGCATAATAATGATTTGCGCGAGAACCATGACCTTTATCCCACCGCACAAACGCTATTCGAAGCCGTGGACACCTACATTCTGTACCAGCAGCTCTTTTCAGCGATGCGGGCCGAGCTCGAGCACAGACCCAATGCTGTGGTCGAGCAGCATGGATCGGCAGTGCAGTTACTGGATCGTATGCTGCATACGTTTGGGCTACACGACGAAGAAACAAGGACGGTGCATCTTCCCATCCTCTACCTTGCCTTGGCTGAGATCTTGCGTCAAGGCTTAGCGAAAAAGAGTATCATGCAAGACAAGGCAATGGACATACTGCGTCTTTTCGACGTGATCCATTCCAATTTGGATCCACACGCATTTGTACAGTCGGGAGCAAATAACGATGCAGCATTGGGCGCTGCTGCTACGGCTGTTTATGAAGAAGGTCATGCATTGGAAGCTGCATCGACACTGCAATCTCGCCGCCAATGTACGGCATTGGTGCGCGCGTTGATGGACGTGGGACTGCACAATGCCCCAGCGATGGAGCAAGACGCCATTTCTGTGCAGTGCTTTTTACTCGTGCTCCGCATTCTCCACAGCTTGGACGCTGCGCGTGCGGAAGCCTACGTGGACCTTGCCAATAACACGCTCGAAGCAGAATCGCTCGACGATACGCTGGACGTGGCGGGGTGGAACAAGTCCGTATTCGAGTACCTCGCAAATCCCCCCACTTTTGAAGCATACGCATTACTGCTTGGCATTGCTTTGCACATGACAAACAGCGCATTGATACCTGGCAAGTTTACATTTGCAAACGCTGCAGATTTCGAGGCCATATTTCACCCATTGCTCACGGCGCTTCAACCAGAGCACTGTGCGAATCATGTCGAAGCAGCAGAACTGTATTGGGTGCTTAAAGAACAAGTCCCAAGCGATTTTGCCACGGACATTCTCTGTGCACAACTTTCTGATCCAAACACACGCGCGCAGACAATGTCCGTCGTTGGCACGCTTTGGCAACGCAGCAACAAAATGACGCGGGCGAAGCAACTCGCGCGGCCCTTGTTTTTAATTCTCGACGCGCTGTGCTCAAAGGATCGACAGGAACGCAATGCTGGCTTTACATGGCTACGCATCTATTTAGGCTCCTTCGACACGCTACTTGTCATGCTCATGGACAAGGTGATGGAGACCAAAGCTAAGAGAAACTCTACTACGATTGCCATGGCGAGCCAGGAAGTTGTCGTGTACAGGTATGAAGCACCATTCGACCAGGATTTGCTCAACTACTACCTGGCTATTGTATCTGCCTTGTTTGCAGAAGGGAAGCAGCAAATCTTCGACGCCACTCGAAAGATTCCGTATGAAGCAAAGGGCGAGAATGGAAAAGGAACTTTTATTGCCTCGTCGGGCTCATTCCTCGACGTGCTCAAAGATGTTTTGTTTTTTCTTCTGCACGCTGCACACCCCAAGGAACAAGTCTTGTGGTACCCAGCCAATGCAGCGACACAATGCATCGCATTGGATCTCTTTCATTACCTGATCCTCTATGGACAGCAGGACCCTACGTGGCTTTCCAACATACAAGCTAAGCTGATTGATGTCATGCTTGTGGTAATGCATCGGCAGGATGAAAGCGCGCAAATCGCTGCGCTTTCAACGCTCCTTGAAGCTGTTCAGACCCGCTGCGCCAGCGCCCAATCCGGTGGGGTGTTGGACGACGAGACCAGTGCTCTCTTTGCTGAGATTGTGCGGCGCGGCGTTACCAGTGCACCGAGCTGCACTACATTCCTTGTATGGATTGACTTTGCCCACAACATGCTGTCATACACGCGCGAAGCAGTGAATGAATTCATTCTTCCCCTCTGTGTGGCATTGTGCGACTTACTTTCCCACTCCCTAACGGCATTGGTGAAAACGACATTGGCCTTTTCCACAAAAGCAAGCTCGGAAGTGCAGCGGATTCCTTCTACAGAACAGGAAATCGTGCATATGGTGCGTCTCCTGGAGCATGCGCTGCACCAGGCCATGTCGAGTCGGCACATGGTGGATTTGGAGCGTGCTTTGGATACAGAACCCGCCCAGTCCCTTGGTTTGCTTGGCAATATCTCCAGTGTTTTTGCCTCAGATTCTCCCACGCCCAGTGTCAGCAGCATGCAAACAAACACGCCCATTCACCCCGTTTTGCGTACCACCGCACTTGCTATTCAAACGTTGGAGTATGCCTGGACTAGCGGTCGAGGACCCAAGCCCCGCCTGCATTTTCCAGACGCGCATGCACAAACCACGTTGACTCTGCGCCAACTTTATCGACTGCGCATGGCTTCCGTCACCGAGGCCGTGGTTGCCAACTGGTGGAAACGATCGTGGGATGCACAGGAGCCTGTGTCGTCTATTGTCATGAGCGAGACAATAGCACTACTCGAGTGCCTTGCAGAGAGCCCACAAGTGATTGTGTCGTCGCTGTGCGACATCATTACCATGCACGTTTCACCCAGTGGGAGCGACCGAAAACGTGGCACAGGCGGAGCTGTGCTGGTCAGTGACGCAGTCTTGTTCCGCTTTTTGGAGATGTTTTTGCAGTCCAGGGATGGCGAGACAGTCGTGCATATTTGGCCGGTGCTAGCGCTCCTTGCCAAGAATGTGATGACGACCAATGCAGCGAACAAAAATTTAATGTACCACACATTGCGCATCGTAACCTCTGCTGCTGTGACCCTTTCGCTGACACGCGCATTCGAAGAACGACGCACTAAACGCGATATTCAAGACACATTTGTACGGGTGTGTGAAATGGTGGTTTCGCTCTACTCACGGGCGTTGGATGTGACTTCGTCACTGCACAGGGGCAAAGACAGCGAAGCGTGCTCGACCCACGGTGCGGACGATATCTCTGCCGATCCGTCGGCAGTGCCGTTGTCGACTACTGTCGTCTCATTTTTTGCGGCTACGGCTGTCCCGGCGCTCGCTACCTTGGCCATTGACCTAGACAAAACTGCTGCATTGTGCACAAGCCTGGTCTATTACATCGTCACGCCGAGCCTCCGTGCACGCGCACGAACGCTGGAAATTCCAGATCTTGTCTTGGATCTGCTTAAAAGCATAACGCGCGTTCCTGGAACGTTGAAGACATGGCGCTCTCTCGTCGTGGACGTTTTTTACGATGCGAAATTTTTCTCGCTCGCTCCACAAGAGGGCGAGCAATGGACTGCTATTTTTACTGCACTGTATACAGTGGACCGCGAACGGCTAGAAGATGTGATTTCGCGTATTGCCAACGCGCCATCTGCGAATCTTTTCGTGAGCCGCGAAAATGACTTGATTGCACGCATTACAGGTATCCGTCGGCTATCTTATTCGATCTACGCTGGGGAAAAGAATGCGTATTTGGCCCAGCTCCCCTTGATGCAAGAGAAAGTCGTGGATATCTTGCGCTCGAATGCACCCGATTTGGTGCAGGCAGAAATATATTTGTGTATGCGCGTGCTTTTGTGCCGCTTTTCTTCGCAGCACTTGGTTGGATTTTGGCCCATTATCCTCACGGAACTGCTGCGTATTTTTGGCAATGCGAGGACGGAACTGCTTGGGGACAATTCGGATGCGTTGTTGTTGCTATTCAGCGTATCGAAATTGGTGGATTATCTGTTAACACTGCAAACAGAGGATTTCCAGGTGCACCAGTGGCTATTGATCACGGATACGCCAGACGCAGTGAATCCCTTGCCAGGTTGGATGGCAGACTCATTGCTGGACTGCATTGGGAAGCTGGCAGCTAAGACGCGCAGATTGTCTGCCCAGCATTATCGTACATCCAACACCAGTTCGTTGTGTCGGCCCATGCTGCAAATGTCGCGTGCTGAATCTATCGAGGTGCTGGAGCCATTTTTCCTCAACGCATCGGCTGTATTTTACGATAACCAGTATTGTCGGACACAGGTTGATTGGGAGAATATTGACCAAGGTCTCCTTCGTGATCTATTTGAGCCTATAGTACCCAAGCTGTGAGGAACGAGATGTAGCGTACAGACAATGTGGAGAAGCTTAGTTCGCACCAAAGCGCGCAATTGAGCCAATTTCCATCGAATAGGTGCGAATAAATATTACAACCTTTACACCCAATACACAAATGTAAAAAAAGTGACCAGCACGGGGCTCGAACCCGCAACCTCCTGATGATCTCAGTTCTTTCAAACTTTCGTAGTCAGACACACTACCAATTGTGCTAACCGGCCAAGAGTTACAAACGATTTATATGCTTCGCTATAAAAACCCTTGGACGCGTAGGCTTTGTTGCGCGAAACAAACCATTTATTAGACGCTATGGTTTAGGCAGTTCAAAAATCGTCGCATTGCCCACTGACCATTTGGCATGGTTGTGGATGACATTTTTGCGCTTCTGGAAATAATCGGATTCGCCCATGGTCCCGTACACCCATTCTGGCGCGGTGGCCTCCTGCGGACCGAGATGGAACCATTGCGGCCGGTAGGTCTCACCAGCATCTTCCATAGCCTTTCGTCTTTCACGCTGCCTGTCCTCGAGTGTTTGCTTCAGCGACTCTGCTGCGTCAATGTCGCCATCTTCCATAGCACGCTGATCCGGACGCAGACGCGAGTCTGTTGGAGGTATCGCGTCCTTAATATCGTCAGTGATTTGGTTCAGGGACATGGCAAAGTAAGTGAATCCATAGTAGACCGCTGGGTTAGGAGGCATGTTTGCAGCCTCCCAGAGCACCTTGAGGTGATCCTTATCAATTTGTTGAGCCACTTGTTCGTCCCACTTGCCCTTTAGCGTCGCCGTCTCGGTTCCGTTAGCATCGTAAACAATGCCAGTAATGTGGTTGCGCGAAGCGGCGCCACCAAACATGCTGCTCTCCTTGAACTGGACAGCGAGACGCTCATTCGTCTTCACATTGGTAATGACCATCTCACCCACATGCTCTAAGTACTTATTCCCCGCGAGAAGGTTGCGCATAAACGAGCTTGGTTTGGAAATGGTGTATACATCACCGGTATCCAGCTCAACGACCGTTGTACCCTCGGCAATTAGTTCGAGCGATTTCCCCCAGAACTTGTTCTTCACCGTTCCAGACGCAGACACCTTCCAGCCTTTGCCAAAAGCGTAGCTCGCAACGATCGGCGGACGGTGCACGACCTTTTCAGCAACGAAATGAAGGCGTCGATCTGCACGGACGCATTCGTACGTCTCGCCAAGCAAAGGATTGAACGGCTTGCGGCTCGAGCGATGGGCCGTCGAGGCATAACCACTGATCGCCCAGGCACCGACCTGCAAGATCCTGTCTGTGCCATTGTCGGCCTGCGCGGCAAGCTCCAAAAGCTCAGGAGCGTACTCGTACTCTTCTGCGGCAGCTTGCAAGAGCGAGAGGGGACAGTTGAACGACACAGGGAAAGATATCGTAGAAAGGTCCTTACCGACGTTCTTCTTGAGCATGGAGAACAGCGATACCTCTTCGCCGACAATGGGCGAAGGAAGCTCGCGGCGATAGGTCACATTCTTGGCAGTATTGACGATCTCGTCCTCTTCGTTATCGCTCTCGTCATCATCGTCTTCGTCTTCGTCTTCGATAGCACCACGCACACCATGCCCATGGTCCTCTTCAATTTGGTACTCGACGCCGTCGTAGTCAAAGTCAAAGTCGCCGTTGTCGTTGGCGTCGAAAAAGTCGGCATCCTCGGGGGTAGATGCCGAGGCAACTGCGAGACCCGCGGCGGAAACAGTACCACCTCCAAAAGCAAGCCCAGACATGGGCGTTCCAGACCGCGAGACAGACGAGTCGCCAGAGCGGATCTGCCTTTGCAACGTATGATGGATCACACTGTGTTCACCCTGGATCTGTTTCAGAGCAGTAATCACACCGGCTATTTGCGGAGACGGTGACATCGATTGCACGCCAGAAAGAGTGTCGGAGCTAGAACGCAGCAGGTCGTCAGAGCGTTCCAGGCACTGCATCGCCGACTTGAAATCCATCGGCGATTGCTCCGCCGCTGACCACGGATGTAAGAAAGTGCGTAATTTTGAGCGCCACGTCTCAAAATCGGCGTCATTCAGCATTTTCAAATGGAACACATTCGATCCGCTATCGACATGGACTGTGCCGTGCCTTTTGTCCGAGCTAACACTCGCGTGAGGAACGTCAATAGCACCGCGAAAAGGGCGGTCAGGCTCGGCAGCATATGCAAGCGTTCCATCTTTGTAAAGAACTAGCCAGCGCCTGGCATAGCCCTGAATCTTCTTCTTCTTCTTCTTTAAAACCCAACCGGAGTGCAGCAGCTTTGCCTTGCTCGGTTCGTTCATTTTCGTTGGGAGAGAGAGAGCTGTGGGAGAGGAAAGGCCCCACCGGCCCCGCGTTTTTGCTGACTAAATGTCACAAGCGAGCTACAAACCAATGAAATACGATGATTACGACAACGACGCCTCTGCGGAAAAGGAGGAGGAGCGCGAGCGCTCGGACTGCACCTCGCTCTGCAGCACTGCTTCGGCATACATGACTTTGTAGCGCACCAGCTCTTCCGCCATATCCTCCTGTGATAGCTTCGACATCACGACGCGCTTGACAAGCGCGACATGCTCGTCGTTTACTTGGTGAAGTTGTTCTTCCAGCGCGTGTACTTTGAGACGCAGATTTCGATTGACCAAGCGCAGCGCCTCCATCTCGACTTTATGTTCGTTGAGCGCGCGTGACTGTTCGTAAAATTCATTTGCATACGAGTCTAGCGTGTGGGGCACAATCTTTACTTGGAACGCGTCGTGCATCAGTTCGCTGACGCGAACGTGCGGTTTGCTCGCAGCGGGCGTATCCGTGTATTGCTCGATGAGATGCAGCTTCAAAAAGTTGAGGCAGTCCTCAAAGTCCAACTTGATGAGTTCGGCCTCGCTCTTGTGCAGGAGGGCGATCGCAAAGCGGAACACCGCGTCAATGCCCTCGGCAAAGATGGAGTCCAAAATACGGTACACAACCTCGAGGGGGAAGCGATAGGAAAACAGTGTCATAAACCATTGGCTCGCATACATGCTGCTCTTCACTCCCCGACGCACAAAGTGCATGTGCAACAACGGCAGCGTATCTTCGACGAGCCTGTCAAATTGGTATAGGCGCAGTTGGAGCGCAGGCATGTTGGGGATAAAGTGGCCGCGCAGATCATAGTTTTGCATGAGCCGCACCAGCGTGCTGAACGCAGCCTCGTCGGGCATGTTCATCAGGAGCGGGCCTACAATAAATTGCATGCCCTGGCAGTAACCGCACTCGGGGTCGAAAAGGGAATAGGCTTTGACAACATTGAACAAGTGCTCCTGGCCGATCCCATGCGCGTCTTGGAAATACTCTTGGCCGGGAAAGGTGCGATATAGGTCGCGGCGGATTGCACGCTCATGTGCACAGGGAAGCGCTAGGTACTTGGCATACTGTGCCTCAAGCTCCTCATCCTTACTGCTGCTCAGCAGCTGCCACATCATGCCGCGCAGGACCGAAGGAACGCCAGAGTAGATCGCCTTACTCAGCTCGACTGGACTCGTTGTCAAAATCGTATTATAGTCGTTAATGAGTCCGCCCCAAAACTCCCAGTCGACTTCCTCATCATTCTCCGTGTCGCGCACCGCATCTTTGCTCAGCGCGGTCCCTACACCGAACTCCTCGCTGCTAGTGCCAAGTCCTTCCGACTCTTGCCCACTGTACACTTGTTTCCTTTGCTGCTGCTGCAGACGTTCAAAGCTCAAACGGAGCTTGCCGATGCCAAGCGCACTGCGCCGCATCGCGCGTGGGTCTTTGTTCAGCTTGCGATTTTGTGCGACCATGCGCGCAAGTATGGAGTCATACTCGGAGTCGTTAATTCGCTCGGCCTTTTCATTCGCAGCGGCAAACTTGGCGCCCAAATGAGTGAGTCTTGGGGAGGGAGGGCGTTTTGGCAGTACAGGCGGCTTGTCTGGCTCGCCTTCGCCAAATGGATTTTGGATGATGACTTGGGGGTCAATCATGGATTCTGCACCGACCGATGGACTAAGAGGATCGTGTCGATTGGAGGACGCGACAAGGGTTTTGGCAGCCTCCAAATCAGTCGGTGCGTCTTGTTGTACAACATGGTCCCTGCGGCGATTTTCCCGAATGGCAGCGGACGACAGCTCTTTTTCCAGGGTCAGACCCAATTTGTTGGTGCCACGCTCTGTTGTCGTTGTATGTACACTGGAAGCGTCAGATTCTTGATCGTCTTCTTCGTCTTCCTCCTCGTCCTCGTCTTCGTCTGCGTCTGCGTCTGCATCTTCGTCTTCGTCGTCCTCTTCATCATCTTCCGTTGCATCCGTCATGGACGAAGAGGTGACAACGCTCTCGTTTTCCGTCTCCTCATCTTCCTCCTCCTCCTCCTCCTCACCAGAGCTTGTCACTTCACTTGCACTCTTGCTATCAGTCTCCGTCTCGTCCGTATACTCCGTGTAGTCGTCGCCTTCCCCTTCTGTCTCTGCCGTCGTCATTGTCTCAGACTCATCGTCCTCGGCGATGACAAGCTTCGATGCGGTATTTTTTGCAAGCGAGCTCTCCGAAGAAGCATCCCCTTTCGCACCATCCAGTTTCGCATTGCCGCGCGCCATTGGTGCACTGGTGTAGAAGGCACGTCCAAGACTGATGCCCGATGCATGCACAGCGTTTTAGTCACGACAATGTGGGGTTGCTACACGTGGACGCCACGTGAAATGCAATTCTGCCTTCCACGTCACCGATTGCCACTTGGTGAATCCTTGCCTATATATTTCCCGGTTGGGGCCCGCACAGTGGGGTAGGCTTGGCTTTTGTGTTTCTAGAACGCATGGTGTTTACCATGAAACAAACGCAAACTTTGGCTATTGATCCATCGCTGCTGATGCGTGCCACAGCTGAGGCAGAGGGCGACACATCTCCCTCCACGTCTCGAACCTCCTTATCGTCGTCGTCGTCGTCATCATCGCCACCGCCGCAGCCGTCGCTGAAGCGCACGATGCGCGAAGAAGCTATTGCTGCTCCACCGCGCAAGACACATCGAACATCTGATGAGGAGAAAAAATTGCGGCTTCTTGCGCGACAACAGCGTAACCGTCATTCTGCGCAATTATCGCGCGAGAAAAAGAAGGCGCAGATTGAACAAATGGAGGAAGCGTTGTTTGCATGTCAAGCGGAAAATGAGGCCATGCGTACCCGTGAGCAACAGCTCGTGCGCAAAGGCGAGGCGATGCAGTCTCAAATTGGGGAACTCAGCGCAAGAGTGTTGCAGCTTGAGAGTCTACTGATAAACACGGTAAAGGCACAGGGGCATATGCATCAGATCCAGTCAACTGGTTTGAACGGGTTTGTGAATGAAAAGGATACGAGTACAGAGGAGTTTGACGATGTACAGCAGGTTGGGACCTTGTCTGGCGAGGAGCAAGCAAGAGCAGCGCCCGCTGTAGCGCTAAACGTCGGATTGCTGGAATCGCAGCTTGGAGTTCAGTCAATGAAACGCACTTGCCTCCCGGCAGCGGAGGTGACCGGTAACGCGCGAGCGCAGTCTTCTGCTTCGTCGCAATTCCTGGCCCTGCAGCGGGTGCGGACATCATCATTGATCATGAACCGAGCCGCGAGGTCAGCATCATTGGACGTGGAGCAGAAGCAACAGCCAATGGCAGCAGCATTGCAACCATTCCCAGCCTTGACCAAGGTCACCTTGCCAACATCGAACGACCCTCTGTGTCCGCAGCCTTTACACAAGCAGACCCATTCAACGCCTTTGGAGGACTTCATGCAACATTGCAGCAGCCCGTTCCAAGCATCGGATCCACCGGTGCTTCGGTTGCGGCTAAAGATTCCCTCTTCTCGCTTGCACAAAGTCTTTCGGAGACACATGCTGCGACAGCAGGTTGTGGCAGCGCAATAGTGACCTGCGACGCACCGGAGCAGGACTTGGATCTTCTCATTTCCTCTTTTGCGCCCTCGACGGACACGGACTCTTTTTCGTGGCAGTCTGACAATGCCTCCATTACGACACCTTTCTCTCACATTGATACTGACGAGCCTAGTGTGCCGTCAGACTATGTTAAGGACGAGACACTATTTTCCCCTCACGACTATGTGGACATGGACGTCTATCTCCACGCTTCCCTGGACAAGGAAGAAGGCATGGATTTGCCGCTGTTTTCTAGTATTGCGTGTATGTAGCTACCAAGCCGTGCACCTATGCTACATCGCCACGTGGATATTGATTTGACACGTGTATTTTCTTAGTTTATCACGTGAACACACGTGAGCAGACTGCGCAGTGAAGGAAGCCGTCTTCGGCAAGCCCTCTCTGTCCTACCCACGAACACCGGCTCACAATGGGTATTACTCGTGACTCTCGTCACAAGAGATCGGCCACCGGTGCGCGCCACGCTTACTACCGCAAGAAGAGAAAGTTTGAGCTTGGTCGCCAGCCGGCCAACACGCGTATCGGCGCGAAGCGTATTCACGATGTGCGTGTGCGCGGCGGTAACATCAAGCCGCGTGCGCTCCGTCTCGAGAGCGGCAACTTTGCGTGGGGCTCTGAGAACCTGACGGCTAAGACCCGTATTCTCGGTGTCGTTTACAATGCGTCTAACAACGAGCTTGTCCGTACCAACACCTTGGTAAAGGGCGCCGTGATCCAGATTGACGCTACGCCTTTCCGTCTTGCGTATGAGAAGCACTACGGCACCCCTGTCACTCGCCGCCGTGTCCCTGGTGCCACGCAGACGACTGAGGAGGAGAAGAAGAGCAACCACGTCGAGCGCAAACTTACTGAGCGCCGCAAGGATTCCAAGATCGACCCTGTCGTCGAGCAGCAGTTTGGTGCTGGTCGTCTCTACGCTGTCATCTCTAGCCGTCCAGGCCAGTCTGGCCGCGCTGATGGGTACATTCTTGAGGGTTCGGAGCTGGAATTTTACAGCCGTCGTCTCCGTAACGCCAAGTCTAAGCACGCATAAGTGCTTGGGCTATTCACAAAAGTGGTCTTTGCATGTGTGGGATGTTGGCCATGGAGGTGCTTGTAGCAGGATTCTTCTGCTCGATTGCAATTTGTGAATGGATTGCATACCCTCTGTACCCATAGTACCGCCTGGTCGTTTTATCATCCGTACTCTAAAATGTGACCAAGTTCCTGAATGATCCTGCTCCTGTGTACTACGTAGCACTTCCACAGTAGCCCATTGCTGCGCCTACCTCGTATGCTGCAACGCCTTGATTGTCATCCGTTCCCGCCAACCACGTGGCATACGCGGCTTGTGCGTGTTCATGACACAAGGTAAATAGTGTCTCTCCAGCATGGCCCGGCCAGAAGTGCTACTGACAAACGATGATGGCCCGCCGTCTTCTGTATGTACTCGGAAAAACACTAATGCAAAGACATCCCCCTACATCCTGGAGTTGTACCAGATGCTTATAGAGCAAGGCTGGTCGGTCCGTGCAGTGTTGCCCTGCACTCGTACGTATCACTCGATGGATATGCTAACGCGCAGAAAAGTCTTGGTACGATGGCAAGATACGAACTGACAGATAGGTGCGGCACAAGTTACTCGGTAGCTAGTCCCCATGTGCGCTACTGGTAGTATGTAATCGAGACTGCTAACCCTGAGCTACTACCCCATCAAGGACAATTTCAGAGGCACGCATCCAGACACGGATAAGTGCTGGAGCGATACTCGTCGCCCCATTCACAAGGAGCGCGGTGAGATTGGCGAGTGGATTTTGGTAGACGGGGTACGTGTGCTGTCCACGCTTATTGCAGACTCCGTCGACGTGCACAAATATCGGCCTTTTTACGAGCGCGGAAATACTGGACATGCCCAATGCCGCGCCCATCTCGCTTGTCCTCTCCGGCCCGAACTATGGGCGAAACACTGGCAATGCGTTTTCTCTCTCTTCAGGCACGCTCGGCGCGGCGCTTGCGGGCGCCACCAGCGGCGTTCGTGGCATCGCCATGAGCTACGGCCACTTTCAAAAAGATCCACCGACGCCAGCACATTCGGCGTCGGGAGCGCCGCTCTCTGCGTCAAGGTCGGCAGAAATAGCGAGGATTGCGACCTTTTACTGCACTCAAATCATCAAGCAGCTGTGGGATGCATGGTCCAAGGACGTTTGCGTCTCGGCCTACTCGATCAATGTACCCCTCGCAGAGACACTTTTGGATCCCACCGTCGTCTGGACTCGCGTATGGCCGAGTCAGTTGAACAAGGTGCGTATGCAGCACGACTCATGACTAGATATACAAGCTGCCCTTTAAGAAGGAAGAGGAGCAGGACGTCGTTGTGCCGCTTGGCGTTGCGAGCCAAGGCGACGCAATAGCGACGGGCCAGGGCTCGTACCTAGATTTTCGACCGAATCTCTCCGCGGCCATGCGTCCTCCTCCGGACGAGCCGCTTCCTCAAGGCACCGACGTTTGGGCTATTTGCAATGGATACATTGGCATTGCGCGCTTCTCCGCAAGCTATACACAGCCAGACGAGCCAACATCAGAAGCACCTACATGTGCCTTGTAAGTTTTATAGCCTACTATGCTACCGGACCTGTAACTTGCGCTTGCGCTGCGCCTTGCTCTCGATCTGCGCACGGATCGTCTGCTCGTCTATGTCTTCCAGGTTGGTATCGGGCCGCTCCAGCAGCTCGGTCGTGCGTCGCTCGAGTTGCTGCTGCTTGAGGTATCGCATCGCTGCAAGATTGAATCCCAGCATGGTTTTTTGTTTTGCAAGCACATCACGCAAATGTGTGCGCAAGCGCATCAATGTTGTGCGCATCACACGGTGCGACACAATTTGTGTGTGGTGCGTGCGCAGCAGAAAGAAGAGGATGCGCGCGGCAAGCGACACATTCCATTCCTTGGTAACCCACACGTCAAGGAACGTGAGCAGAGTGATGACGCGGTCGAATGGAAGTACGAGGAGTGCATCTTCCACGTGTGTCGCGGGAATCCTTTCGACAACCTTGAGCACGTACTTGTACGCATCGACCTCTTCCATACTGTTCTCACCAAACACGGCTTGAATGACGGGGTTGATAGACACGACACTCTCGGCTTGTCCCGCGCGTGTTGCCGCGGCTCGCTTTTGCACGTCCTCGTCGGCGATGGCGAGCGCCTCGAGCAAACGCTCGCCGGCCATGAGCGATTCGGTGGATGCCTTGGACACGGCGGTTGCTTCTGCACCCTTGGGCTGCTCGTCTTCTGCGCCTTCCGCGAGTGCTCCAATGGCAAGCTCGTCGGACTGCGGCGCGGCGCTTTCGTACAACTTCTCCAGCTCTTTTTCGCGCTCTTCCTCCAAAAACAATGGCTCGTCCGTCTTTTCCCACACGCGGATACTGCGATCGGAGCCCGCTGTGGCGAGAAATCGGCCATTGTGACTGGTCGCCAGCGCCCAAATCTCGCCGTGGTGGCCCTCGAGCGTCTGGATGCCGACAAAGCGATCCGCATCCCAATACTTTACAAGGCCGTCTTTGGCCACTGTCCAAAATCGATGACTCGCGCCTTCGCGCCCGCCCATCAAGCCACCGCCTTGCTCGCCATGCTCGAATGCAACGCCCATAATACTCTCGTCGTGCGCGAAAATACTGCGGTGGCAGTCGCCAAAATCGAGCCCCCAAATTTTCACATTCTTGTCCGCAGAGCAAGTCACACAGAGTTTTCCATCGCCCGAAATGTCCAGCGAGAGGACAGGGAGTTTGTGTCCGTAGAGGCTCAAGAAGAATTTGAGCGTGTCTGCATAAAATACCTTGACTGTATTGTCCAGGAGTGAAATGGCTAGCAAGCGTCCATCCGGAGAAAAACGCGCGCAAAGCACGTCGTCGGCGACTTTGAGCGTGCGCACATGCACAAGGGATAGCTGTGGCGCACTCGCCTCCTCTGGCTGTGCCATTTCAAACTCCCAGAACTTGACGTCTTTGTCTGCGCTGCATGTCACTGCACTTTGGCCGTTGGGGTGTACAATGCAGCTCCAAATCGGCCCTTGGTGCGCTTCGATCGTCTCGACCGGCATGCCGGCAGGTATGTCAAAGCTGTGCAAAGAGCCGTCTTTGCACCCCACCAGCACGTAGCGGTCGCCTGGCAGCCACGCCACACTCAATGCGTAGGCAGAGACAGGAAGGGTGCGAATACAGCGCCCCGTACGTGCGTTCCAGATCTTGAGCTGGCCGCTCCCACACACGGATGCCAAGAGACTATCGTCGTAGGAAAGCGCGACCGCACGGACATCGGCACGGTGTCCTGGAAGTTCTAGTGCATTCGCAATCTGCGACTCGAGCTGTTTCTTCTCTTGCTTGGTCCGTGGGATGGCCGGTACGGTGTGAATTTCAGCGCTGTTGGTGGTGAGTGCACACAGAAGCGGCATCGGCCCGAATGCATCGCCAGACCCTGGCGCGGCGCCCGTAGGGAAGGAAAAGCTTCGCACGCGCCCGATCGAAGGCCGAATTAGTACGTAGGGCTCGAACCGAAGCGACCATGTCAAGGCGACTTCAACAGGCGCTCCGCCGGTGCGCTCTGCCTTTTCCATGGCGCGCCTTGTCCTGCGCTGCTGTTTCTTGCGTGCCTCGTCCAGAGTACGTACACGAAATACTTGCACGCTCCTATCGCCGCTCGACGCGGCGAGGAATGTGTCGTTTGTCGAGGCGCTAAAGGCCAGCTGCTGGACTCGGTGGGCCCCAGGCATTTCAAGCGTGCCATGCGGCGTGATAAACTGCGGCATGTGCGCATCTACAGCATCCTTGACACGAAGCCCTTCGCGCAGTGCAGCACCCGACGCTTCCCACACGCGCAGCGCTCCGTTTGTGCCGCCTGTGACGACCAGTGCGCCGCCTTCGACGCCGTCCATGGGCTCGTGCGCCTGCGATACAGCAACGCTGAAAAGCTGCTCTTCTCCAGACACCACAGTCTGGATGTTGTGCTGAAGGCGCAGATCCCAGAGCTTCATGAGCCCGTCTTTTGCAGTCGAAACAAGGTACGTGGCGGGCGCGACGTGCTCGGTGTCGTTCAAGAATGCGAGCGCGGTGATTGCGCCATGATGGCTCTTTAAGCGAAACAGGCCCGTTTCTGCAACCGTATCCCAGACAATCACCGACGTATCCAAGCTTCCACTCGCCAATTGCAGGCCCGCTCGGTCGAATGCGAGCGCTGTGACGGCGCGTTGGTGCCCGTTAAACGTGAGCAGCGCCGCACCCGTCTCTGCATCCCAAAGACGAATCGATCCATCCGCGTACCCCACCGCAAAGCGCGACGCATTGGGGTGCGGCGCACGAGCAATGGCCGTTACTGCAACGCGAGAGCCAATTTCGTGCCACGCGCCGCGCTGCTGGCCCAGCTTCATATCCCACACAAGCACGTCCTCAAGCGCCGGAACATACGCAGACCTTCCATCCTCACCCAACACACAGTTAGCAGCATTGGAGCTGACTAGGCCAAACGCCAGCGTCGGCTCGTGCCGCTCGTACGAACGCACCATGCTGAGCAGCAAACGCGGCGCACCGAAAAAAAGGTATTCTTACAAATAGTTAGTCAGCATAGGGTTCCGTGCTTGCGGGGCGAGCGTCTACTCGCTACCGACATGACGGACAAAATGGAGGCCGTCCCGAGCGAGCAGCGTGGAGGATGGATGACTGTATGTGGTGGCCAGACTAACGCCAGTTCCTCAAATCGATTGCGAGTTTTTCTGGCGACCTGAGCAAGATGACTGCGCCGTCCTTTATCCTGTCGCCCGTCTCGCTGACCGAGTATCCCTCGTACTGGGGCGAGAATCCCGAGCTCTGGAAGGAGATCCAGCAGGGTGGTTCTCCCGAGCAGCGTATGATTGCCGTTGTGCGCTGGTTCATCGCGACGCTAAAAGGGCAATACACAGCGCGCAACACGAGCATGGGTTCCGAGAAAAAACCATTGAACCCGATTCTTGGCGAAGTGTTCCTTGGCGCGTGGCCGGACAAGTCTGGCCGCGGGGAGACCACGTTGGTGTCCGAGCAAGTGTCGCACCATCCGCCCATCACTGCGTACTGCCTGAACAATGATGCGGCCGGCGTCACGGTCGAAGGGCACAGCGGCCAAAAGACCTCGTTCAACGGCCGTTCGATCAATGTCGTGCAGGTGGGGCATGCAATGCTTACGTTGCGCCGCCCCGAAGGCGAGGAGCGCTATCTAATCACTCTTCCCACGCTCACGATTGATGGCCTTTGGTACGGCTCGCCCTACATTGAGATTATCGACTCCTCCTACATACAGTCCAGCACGGGCTTCTTGGCCACGATCAACTACAGCGGCAAAGGCTACTTTACCGGCAAGGCACATACCTTCAACGCAGTTGTCAACAACGACAAGACCGGCCAGACGATCCTCGAGGCTGCAGGCGATTGGTCGGACGTGAGTACGGTCAAGAAGAGCGCCGTGCTTCCTCCCGGCAGCATCTTCTGGAACGCCGGCGTGGTGCCGCGCGAGGAAATCGCTGTCAAGCCACTCGAGGAGCAGGATGCATGCGAAAGCCGCAAGGTGTGGCAGCATGTCGCCCACGGGATCCGTACCAAGAACTACGAACTCGCCAGCAAGGACAAGTCCCGCATCGAGAACGAGCAGCGCAACCTGCGCAAGCAGCGCGAGGCGGAAAACAACCCGCACCAGCTCCGATTCTTTGACCGCAATCCCGCGGACCCCTTGTATGCGCAGCTCATCAGGCAGTGCAAGGGCCACGCACCCACCCAGGAAAGTTTTCGCCGCAAGCGCGCGTAGCCCATAGGCTTACATAACCATCCGTCGAACCAACGTCGTTGCCATGTGCTATGCGCGAGGTGAATGAGCAGGACGTGCCTGCGTGGTTGCGCGAGTCTGGGATCCTTGGGGACCAGCTTGCGGGCGAGGCGCGTGAGTATGCGACGCAGTGTGCGGCGCGCCGACTTGTACGCGCGTACATTGCGCCGCTTGCGCACATCGCCGATGCCAAGGCGCTCAAAGCGCACTTGAGCCCAGCAAACACGTTCTCGTACCTCGATGTGGTACATATCCTGTGCACTGCGCTTGTAGCGGCACCGCGCGCACTTGATACCCTGCCGGCGCCTGTGCCGCACGGGCGTGCGGGCGTTTGCTACACCACCCTGGACCTGTACTTGATCCCCCGCGTGATCGCCGCACTTGCCGTGCTGCAGGCGCACGTCAGCACAGCCAACTCGCTTGTGCCGGATGCACAGCGCTATTCCGAGTCGCTCACCCACACTGCTGCCGACGCAGTCGGCGCGACAATGCAATTGCTCGGCACCGCACTGCACCTTTTGCTCGAGTCGCCGCACCAATCGCGCCACGCGAGGTTTTTGCTCTACGATGCACTGCGCTCCGCGTCGCGGGTGCTCGCAGGCGCGCATGCCCTGCCGCTGTCGTCAATAGCCGTTCCCCACGAGCTCCTTGAGCCAGAGCACGGCGCTTTGGTGCTGTGCGGCACAGCAGGGACGCCCGAAGCGTACGCTGTGGGCGCGTCGAATGCGCCGTGCGTGCATGCATCTACGTATGTATGGTCGGAGCACGACACAGCTACACTGCGCATTTCATGGAGCCCGATCGTGCGTGCAGCGGCGCAGTGCATGCTTTTTCTCCACGTCCGTGTCGCTGCGGAGCTTGCGGTTGTCTTTCCGTCTGCACTCCAGGACCTTGTCGAGCTTGGCGCGCGAGTTTTGATCGCACACTGGGAGCGTGGCCTGATGCCGGGCGTCGCTGTGTTTAGCATGTCACACGTCGCGACGCCGTACCTCGCACTGCTGCGCTACGATGCGTGCGTCGCCGCACTGCCTATTCTGCAATCTGTCGCATTCTTTCATATTCTGCGCCTTTGCATCACTAGCTTTGCTCTCCTTTTCCACCCCGTCGACGATGCGTTCTTGGATGCGGAGCTCGGCGCGGGTCCGTATGCAGCGGCATATACGCTGGCATGCGAGCGCCTCGGCGATACCTTGCGCCTGCTCTGCTTGCATGGCACCGAGGATATGTATGCGGAGATGACGAGCATTGTCGCTGATGTGGGCATGCTGCGCCCGTGCCTCATTGCAAATGTGCTGCGCGAAGACAGGGATGTAGCGCGGCTGGGGCACATATTCCAGCGCTGCTGTCTTGCCCTGCTCTGCCTTGTCCTTTGCACGGGCGATGGGCTGCGCGAAGAAGAGGCTGTGCGGCTCGCTGCATTCCACGCGCCATGGGCCTCCGCTGAAGACTGCGGTGCACTGCAGCATGCACTGAACGGAAAAGGTCGTGCGCCGAAACGGCGGCGGATTGAGGCGCCGCTCGAACAGGACGCCGTGCAGCACCACACCACGATCCACTCGCCGCAGCGCGATGACGCACTTGTACACGCGCTCGAAGCGTGCATAAGCGATCCACCCAGCCCTGCCGCAAGCCAAATCCTGGCGCGCATCGCGGTGCTCACCGACGAAGCGGCCCACGCGTCGGCCCACGCGTATGCCCACGGCGATATACCCCTTTTCCTTTCTATTCTCGCCCCCTGGATTGTGCACAAAACACGCGCGGTGCGTCTTGCTGCCGGGCGCGCGCTGCACATGCTGCTTTCTCGCTACGCCGCGCTCCCGCGCACGATGCGCACGCTTGACTGGGCCGCGCAGCTGCACGCCATTGTGGCTGTAGCTACACCGAGCGCACACAGTGACGTGCGTATCCAAGAGACGTGCATTCTTACCGTGGCGCGCCTCGGCCGCGTCCAGTGCGATGAGGCGTTTGCGCCTGTGGCCGCTGCCCTCGTTCATGCACTGTACCTCGCCCACATCTACCTGCGCTCGCTCGCGTACACCGAGACGATCCAGCTTGCGGCGCGGCGGCGATGCACCACCTTTCAGCTTCTAAATCAGCACCTCGGCCCCGTCAGCCGCATTGCCGTGGACGCAATGCACGCTGCGCCGCACGGAATCGCCGAAGTAGCGCGCCTGCTCAACATGAGCCAGCAGACATTCCTGCAAACCACACTGAAGCACACACTTCCGCACCTTGTCCAGCGCATCGTCGCGGGCCAAGAAGCGATGCAGCCGCTGCGTGCGATTGCAAACGCCGTCGGCCAATCGATCCCTGCCCTCTGCCTGAACCAAACCTCGGACATTTTCAAGCACTTTTTCATGCAGCCCGAGGCGGTGCGCGACGCAGCGCTGGAGACGCTGCTCAGCCTGCTTGGCTCGCGCAGCGTCACGATCGCAAACTTGCTGCGGAGCCGCCTGCACGAGGTGCTTGGGTACCTTGTTGCACGACTCGGCGACGCAGCGTGCAAAGCGCAGGCACGCGCGGGTCTTGAGTACGCGCGCAGCGTCGTCACCGCGCCGCCCAGTCGCTGGAAAGACGCAGACCTCGCCGAGTTTCTGCGCGATGAAGTGCTTGCGATCCTCACGTGGATCAACGAGGAGCTTGGTTCGGTGCACGGCAAGATTTCCATGGCGCAGCGCGTCGTGACTGCGCGCAGTGTTGGCGAGCTGGTAAAGCTGATTGGTGCTGTTGCCGCGCGTGTCGCACCGCAGGTCATGGCGTGCCTGCACAGCACGCTGACCGAGCCGGAGCTTGCGCTGCCGACGCTCGAGAGCTGGCTGGATTTCTTCGAGGCACTGCGCTACCAAGACGTGGGGCCGTTTGTTGGCCAGACCGCCGCTGCTTTCCTCGCCATCTGGCCGCGCCTCGCGGCAGACGAAAAAGAAAAGGCACAAGCGATTTTGCGCTACACGATTGTGGACAATGGCGAAGCGCTGCACGCTTTTATCGACGACGTGCCCAGCCTCGACGCCATCGAGCACGACATTCCCGATATTGCGCGCCATTTGCGCTCCGCACGCCGCGTATGGGTAGACGACGATCATTTGCGCCACATTTTGGAACGCGTCGCGCACGACAACGCCGCGGTGTGCGTGCAGAGCTTGCGCGAGCTCTCCGTCTTTTTGCGCGAGCGCCGCGCGTGCATCGAGACGTGGACCTCGGGCAACGTGTTTCATCCCCTGATTGGGCAATGCGTGCATGTATTGCTTGCCGTAGCAGGCCGTACCGAGTCGCCCGCGCCGGACGTGCAAGCGCTGTGCCTCGAGTGTCTCGGCATTCTTGGCGCCGTCGACCCCGACCGCTTTGAGCTGTCGACCGACGAGCCCTTTTTTGTGCTCCTCAGCAACTTTGAGGACGCGCACGAAACGGTGAGTTTTGCGACGCGCTTGCTCGTGGATCTCGTTGTGCCGGCGTTCCGTGCGACGAGCGATACAAAGCACCAAGCCGCGCTTGCGTACACAATCCAAGAGCTGCTCAAGATTTGTGGCTTCACGCCCGCCCTCCTCGACACCTCCGCCAAAGGCGTGCCTGAGCGTGTGATGCAGCGCTGGGAAGCGCTTCCAGAAGCCATGCTTCCCACACTCATGCCGCTTCTCAACAGCAAGTATGTCGTGCAGTGCACCGACCAGCGCCGCAGGCCCTCGCCCATATACCGCCACTCGAACAGCTTCCGCGACTGGATCCAAGCGTGGGTCTTGCAGCTGATTCTCGGCTTGCACGACCAGGGCGCCATGGCTGTTTTTTCCATCTTTCGCTCGGTCGTGCGCGACAATGACGTAACCATTGCGCACGATCTGCTTCCACACCTCGTCCTGCACACGCTTATTTCCGGCACGCTCGAGCAGCGGCGCGCGGTGCTCGACGAGATCAACTGTGTCTTGACCGACCAAGTGCACCCATCGGTGGGCTATGCGCCCGAACGGCGCCGGCTCACCACACAGACCATGTTTCATGTGATGGACCACGTCGGGCATTGGATGCGTCGTGTGCGGCTCATGCATTCGCGCAGCAGTCGGCGTGGCCACTGGAAAGAGGCGCTTGCCGACGTGCAGTCCGTCATGGACAACATCTCGCAGGAGCGCATGGCCCAAGCGTCGCTGCAATGCCACGCCTACACACGCAGTCTTTTGAATTTTGAATACAGGATCCGCGATCTTCGGCAGCTTCCGGATACGACGCCGCAGCAGCAGCGCTACTTGGAGACTGTGCACGAGATCTACGCCAACTTGGACGACCCCGATGGCATGGAAGGTATCTCTACGTGCGTCTTTGCCCCATCGCTGGAGCACCAAATCCGCGAGCACGAAAGCACGGGGCGCTGGACCGATGCGCAGAGCTGTTGGGAAGTCGAGCTGCAGCAGCGCCCCGACGACGCGCATTTGCACTTGGGCCTTTTGCGCTGCCTCCGCAGTCTCGGCCACTACGATACGCTCCGCACGCATATTCGCGGCCTCCTCAGTGTCCATCCCGACTGGCAGCCGCAGTTTGCTTCTTTCCAAATCGAAGGCGCATGCATTCTTGCCGATTGGGAGGCGGTTCGCTCGCTTGTGCACCAGTCGCACCAGGTGCCAGAGCTCGCCATGGCGCGCGCACTGCTCGCCATGCGCGAAAACAGCCCTGCTGCTTTCTCGCTCGCAGTGCACGATGCGCGGATGCAGCTTGGGCAGCCACTGCTTGGCCCCGGCAGTGTTTCCTATACGCACGGATACGACGCCATGACGCAGCTGCAAATGCTGCACGAGCTCGAGATGGTATTCCATGCATCCCAGCACGATGCCTCGCGCATCGCGCTGGAAAAATCCCTCGAAGCGCGCTTCTCTGCGACCCTCCCTTCCTTCCGCACGCGCGAACCTGTGCTAAGCCTACGGCGCTCTGCGCTGCAAGCCTGTGCGGCGAGCCGTGCACAGATTGGCCAGGCGTGGGTACTCACCGCCAAGACGGCAAGGCGCGCAAAGCATGCACAGACTGCGTACAGTGCCGTGCTGCAAGCTCTGCAATGCGGCGCGCCGTACGCATTTGTACAAAAAGCCAAGCTGCTCGCACAGAGCGACCAAGTGCAGGCCGCGCTGCAGGAACTTGGGCACTCGCTTGCTGCGCGCGACAAGCTCGTTGGCGAGGGCGGCACCGATGCGAGCGCCGCAGACCGGCGCACGCTTGCCAAAGCGCACCTGCTCCGCGCACGGCTTGTGGAAGACACGGCGCGCTTCCAGCAAAACGACATTATCCAGCAGTACAAGACGTGCACCAGCTTGGACCCCGACTCGGAAAAAATCTGGTACAACCTCGGCCACTTTTACGACTCGCCGAGCGGCGGCCCTGTGGGCAACCAGATGCTCCTCCAGCTCAGCGTGTGCCGATTTTACATGAAATCCGCACAGAACGGGACCAAATACCTGTACCGCACGCTCCCACGCATGCTCACCATTTGGCTCGACGCGGGCAACGAGCTCGTGGAGCAGAGCGCGGAGCCTGCGCCGCGCACGGAAGAAGACGCGCGCCAGACGCAGCTGCAGTTCGACAAGATCAACGACATGATGCGCAAATCCGTGCGCCACTTGGCGCGCTACCAGTGGTTTGCCGTATTTCCCCAGCTCGTCGCGCGCATTGTGCACAAGAACGAGGCGGTTTGGCAGGTATTGCTCGAGATTATTGTGGCCGTGCTCGTGTCCTATCCCCAGCAGAGTATGTGGGCGCTGATTGCGGGCTCGCATGCCAAGGACAAGCAACGGAAGCAGCGCTACGAGCGGATTGTCGAGCGCGTTTCGGGCGTGCCCGAGCGTGCGTACAGGGACGTGCTTGGGATTATTCGCGCGTTTGAGCAGCTTTCCACGGAGCTGCTCAATCTGTGTGAGTACCATGTGGGAAAAGAGACGACGCTGAGCATGCAGCGCCAATTTGGCGCACTGTTGCCCACCGTGCAAAACACGCCGCTGATTTTGCCGCTGCAGTCGTCGGTGAATGTGACGCTGCCGCCGACCAATACCGTGGATCAGCACCACCATCCTTTTCCCGCCGATCCGCCCACCATAGAAGGATTCGACGATACCATCGAGATCATGCACTCGCTCCAAAAGCCACGTAAGATTGTGGTGCATGCGAGCAATGGAATGCGCTACCCTTTTCTGTGCAAGCCGCGCGACGATCTGCGCAAAGATGCACGGCTCATTGAGTTTGACTCGATGATCAACAAGCTCTTGCAGAGCTCGTCGGAATCGCGTAGGCGCCGGCTTTACATCCGCACTTACGCTGTGCTCATCCTCAACGAGGAGTGCGGCTTGATCGAGTGGGTGCCGAATACAGTGGCCTACCGCACCATTCTTGCGAAGCACTATGCAGTGCTGGATACGCCGCTGTACACGGCGGATCTAAAGGGCATTATGGACGAGGCGCGCATGAACCCAAAGCACACGGCAAGCATCTTTGAGGAGCGCATCTTGACGCGCTATCCGCCCGTGTTTCACGCTTGGTTCCTCGAAACGTTCCCCGAGCCAGGCGCATGGTTCCGTGCGCGCTCCGCGTATGCCCGCACCGCAGCGGTCATGTCCATCGTTGGATTCGTCCTGGGCCTCGGCGACCGGCACGGGGACAATATTCTTTTTGACGCAGGCTCTGGCGACACCGTCCATGTGGACCTAAACTGCCTGTTTGACAAAGGCTCCACGTTTGAGATTCCCGAACGCGTGCCGTTTCGCCTCACGCAAAACATGGTCGACGCACTCGGCGTCACGGGCGTCGAAGGCGCATTTCGGCGCACGGCAGAAGTCACCATGCACATTCTGCGCGCAAATAAAGAGTCGCTTATGAGTGTGTTGCAGGCCATGGTCCACGATCCGCTTGGCGAATGGCTCGTCACGGAGCGGCGCGCGCGGCACAAGCTCGGCGAGAAGCACAGTGCATCGCTGGGCGCGCGCAAAGCACTTGCGTCCGTCTCGGACAAGCTCGACGGCAAGCTCCGGCGCCCAGGCATTTCCGACGAAGTGCGGCACACAACCAAGAATTTGGTGCACATGCTGATTTGCGACGCAACGAGCAACCAAAACCTGGGCCAAATGTACATTGGATGGGCGCCGTACTTGTAGGTAGCATTGTATATGTGATTATCATTATACTTCCCACGCTTTGGCCTCGCCGTCATCGCGCGGGACAAAGCGGCGGTCTATCTCGGGGGGCATTGCGCCGTTGCACGCTTGCTTGCGCGCCGCCTTGTCGGCGGCACGGCGCTTTTCATCGGCAACTTGGGCAAGTTGGCGGTGCTTTTCTACTTCGTCGAGAATGAGGCGCGCGCCTTGGCGCTGCTCGAGGTCGTCTGCAACTTGTATCCCAAGCTGCTCGGCGTCATGGACGCTGTGGCATCGTTTCGTGTCCACATACTCGCAGCTCCGCTTTCCATCGAGCGATACAATCACAGCGCGCAGCGTGAGCTCGCATCCCGTTTCGGGCGGGCAGCGAGCGAGGGCGGCGGACGGTGCACTGGCAGGGTCTTGCAATGGCAGCGCACAAGACGTTGCCGCCGGCTCCTTGCACAAGCCTTCCACCTCGCGATGGTCCGCAAACGTGGTCGTGACACCGAGGGGAACGGAGCAGCCGCCTTCGATGCGGTGCAGCAACGCACGCTCAGCAGCGCATCTCCACGTTGTGCGCCAGTCGCCGACACTCGCAATAAGCGCTTTGATATGTGCGTCTCTGGTCCCCGTCCCGGTCGGCGTACGCACTTCGACGCCAAGCGCACCTTGGCCCACGGCGTGGAGCATTACCGGCGCGGTCAGGTACGCAGTAATGCGACTGGAGAGGTCCATGCGCTTCAGGCCTGCAGCGGCAAGAACCAATGCAGTGTATGGACCGTCTGGCGCGTCGAGTTTCGCTAAGCGTGTGTAAATGTTTCCACGTACGTCGCTAAACAAGAGGTGCGGAAATGCGCGCCGCAAAAGCGCGACGCGGCGCACAGACGACGTCCCAATCACAGAGCCGGACGGCATTTCGTCCAGCGATGTGTACGGCAGGCTAGACTTGACGACCAAGGCGTCGCGCGGATCTTCGCGCTCCAAGATCGCGGCCAATTCCATGCCTTTTGGCAGCGTCGTCGGCACATCTTTAAGACTGTGGATGATCACGTCCACGCCATGGTTCTCCAGCACTACTTCCAGCTCTTTGGTCCATATCGCACACCCTTCGCCGCCGATCACGTACAGCGGCGAGCGAAGGTTCACATCGCCCGTGGTGGCCATCGTGCGCGCTTGAAAGACAAACGGACGCAACTGCTCATCGGGAACGCCCATCACGTTCTGCAGAAACGTGCGGACCGCAGCAATATGAGTTTTCAAGTGCGCAGGCACGTTATCCATAAATGCCGGCGCGTTTTTGCCGTAGTGAGCATCGAGGACTTTGTGCACTTGCTCGGCTTGGCACACTGCAAGCGCACTGGACCGGCTCGACAACACCACCAGATGGTCCACATCCACATCTGAGTCAACAGAATTCGCATCGCCCAGCGCCTGTGCAGGGCCAAGCGTCTGCGACACTGCAGGGCTATCGGCGCCGTCTGTGGGCCCATCGTCTGGCTGCCGGAAGAAGATGCATTGTGGCGCAGGCGGCGGCTGCAACGACGACGGTACAGCATCTGGCACGGAAGGGTGCCCGGGTGGAAGTGGCTGATCGTGGGCATGCGGCACAGGGCAGGGAGCACGCTCCGCCGGTGCAGATTGCTCCATGCTCTGGAAACAAGGCAACGCAGCGTTCTGCACGTGATGTCAAAAAGTACGGCGCACCCGCCGCAATTTCTGCAGCATGACCACCGCTGCTGGTGTGGACACCGCGCAAGATGCGGAAGAACATCAACTCTCGCAGCGGCTCTTCGGGAAATGGTCGCACGATACCGCAAACGTGATGGATGAGGAGGGCGACGAGGACTTGGAGCACGTCGAGGATACCCAGCTTTTTACGCTCGACACCGCAGCGCCTGCACAGGCGCGCAGTGCACAACCCGCGATAAAATCCTTTGTATGGGTCGATGAGGACGACGAGCGGATCTCTGTTCCGCTTGTTGGCCGTGATGCGCGCGCGCCCGACGGCAGTGCGCGCGGCACAAAACGATTGCGCAAACTTCGTGCGGGCCCCGACGAGCGCGTCGTTTCCGGCGCAGAGTACCAAACAAGGCTGCGGAAACAGTTTGAGCGCCTGCATCCCCGCCCAGCATGGGCCATGGTTGGCCGGCAGGATCGCACACAAGACACGGGCGCATGGAACGCGCCGCTCTTGCGCGATTTGCTGAGCAGCAGTACGGGCCTGGTCGGTACGCATTCTTCTCGCGCGCATGTGCACTCCTCGCGCCTCGAAGTAGAGCGTTTGCGCGACGCAAACGAGGCACTGGGGCGCTCAGTCGAGCCAGCAGCTATTGAGCATGTACAATTCCATCCCAGCCCACGCACGCATGTCCTGCTCACTGCTTCCAGAGACCGTCGCACGCGCCTTTTTCAGGTCAATGGCAAAGACAATCCGCTGCTGGAGACGCTGCATGTCCCGGATATGCCGATCAAGACTGCGCTATTTAACCCTGCCGGCACGTCTGTGGTCATTGCCGGGCCGCGTCCCTACTTGTATGCGTACGATATCCGCACCGGCAAAACGACCCGCTCGAGTCCCTGGCGCGGCGCCGGCAAGATTGTATCGAGCGCCGCTGCAACCGAGGCCGATGCCGGCGCGGAGCGTGACCTGAGCTTTATTTGTTTCGCCCCTGGCTCCGCCTCGAAGCTCGTCGCCATCGGCGGGCGCCGCGGCCAGGTCCATTTGCTGGATTGGGGTGCAGGTGCTACGGGCCAAACGGGCGGGCAGCGGATTGGCGAGCTGCGTATGAATGCGCCGCTGGCCGGCATGGCATGGGACCCCAATGCAGAGGAGCGGCTGCTGACGCTGTCGAGTGAAGGACGTGTACATATCTGGGATATCCGCAGTCGAGCGTGCCCCGTCACGGCCTATGACCCGAGCCTTTTTGGCGCAAAAGGACTCGAAATTTCTCCAAGCGCCGCTGTGGGAACGCACTGGGCAATTGGCTCCGCATCGGGCGTCGTCAACGTGTACGGCGGCGATACCGAGAAAGGGACAGGGAGCGCCGCATTGGACACGCTCGCCGCGACGCCAGCGACTGCCTCCGTCACCGAAGATGTGCAGCTCAGTGCGGCACGATCGCTCGGCAATTTGACCACTGCAGTGACCAGCATGTGCTACAGCCACGATGCACAATTGCTGGCTATCGCAAGCAGGAACAAGAAGGATGCGCTGCGCATGGTGCATGTCCCGACGCTGCACACGTATTCCAATTGGCCCACAGCGGGCACACCTTTGGGGCACGTCACGGCATTGAGCTTTGCCGCACAGAGCCAGTACTTGGCGCTTGGCAATAGCCGCGGGCGAGTACTATTGTATGCCATGCGGCCCTATCTATAGGTATGCACAATGTGCCGCCGTAGCCAGTCGACAAGCAATGCAGGGACTTGGAAAGGATCTAGGCGGAGGTAGGCGAACAGGTGTCTGTACATGCGGCGCCAAGTACGCAGCGGCGCTTGGCTCGCAATGCGGACGTAGGACGCAATGCATTCCGCATTGCCCCACGTATCGTACGCACGGACTGCAACGTAGTACATGCCGGGCTCCTCCTGCGTCGTATTCCACACGCCGCCACGCGATGGCTCGCCGAGTCGTGTGCGAGTTACGGCATACAATGCCGACCTGCCCTTTTCGTCGTACTGTGTCGCCATGTGCGAGCGAAAAAGGGGGCTCAGTTTGGTGCGCAGCGCAAGGGCTGGGACGTAGTGCGACAAGAGCGTTTCCGTACCGTTCAGTGCACCGATCGGGTGGCTCCACGCGTTTGGAAGTTTGCTGTGCTCAAACGCCCTGCGCCAGTACGTCGTCTCGGGCGCGTCGCAAGGCGATCCTGCATCAACAGGCACGACGGCCCAATCTAAAGCATACAGCGAGATGGGATCCATCGCATCCGAGGCGTGGCCGGGCGTCTCCTGAAAGCTTTGGAACGCGGCAAAGAGCTCGACGGGGCCGTGCAGTTGGGTGATGTACGATACACTGTGTACTGGCACCGCGACAGGCTCCTCGGTCAGCACCGCGGACACGAAAGGAGAAAAAAGAATGCGCGCGGGCTCCGAGAACGGGGGTATGCTGGAGCGGTACGTGCCGAGCGAGAGGAAGAGCTGGGGATTGTAGTAGATTGCGTGCTGTGCGTCGGGATGGAAGCAAGCGTTGCCAGGCTCCACAGCCTGCACACACGCACTCTCACGCGCTGTGCGGCTCACACGAAGCTGGAGACCGCGGTAGCGGTAGGGGTATGGAAGAAACCCTTCGTGCGCTGCATCTTTGGGCGGATCGGCGGGCGGTTGTGTGTTGGGCGGGGTGTGGGAAAGGGAGCCAGTGGGAGCGGTGCCAAGCACGTCGCCTACGTCAACCATATCCCCTTCCTGGGCATGCGGTGCCTGTACATCAAAACCAAACAAGGTCACCATAAAACCAAGCGCATCGCGAACCACAATGCACCAATCCTGCTCGTCGTTCCATCCTCCGTGAAATGGTAGCCTGCGGCGTGTGTACGCCCGGCTCCATACAATTGTGCCGCGTACAGGAGCTCGGATCTGTACAGGGCTCCCGTCTGTACGTAGACGCATCGTCAACGACGTCGACCACGCACTTTCTTGCGAAAACGCTTCTTTGCGGCTGTGCGGTAAAAAGGGGTCCTGCATGAGTCCACTGATCCGGACCGGCTCCTTGCCATCCCACTCGTTCTGCACCATTCCTAGCACGGCACGATTATCGCGCGTATACGCATCGCTTGGAGCGATAGGCCATCGTGCACGAGCATGTGACGGCACAAAAAGGTGCGCGAGCCACCAGTGGCACTCGTACGGCGCGCCTTTTCTCGTGTGTGTCTTGAGTGTGATGCGCACACTACGCAGCACTGTTTCTTCTGACTCGGCCAACATCCATCCCAGCGGTGCGTTGGCGAGCGGTGCAAATTGTGTGATAGGAATCCCATGCTCGACTAGCCGTGCGGACGACGAGACACGGTACTCGTACATGGGTTCGGCATCGCGCTGTGTATCCACAAACTCGCACGCTTCAATCGCCGTGTACATTGATGTGCTTTCCGCACACGCGCGAATCTCTTGCGCCGTCCGGTTCGCGTAGCCCGCAAAGGAAACGCGCGCGTTGTCAAACGCAAGCTCGGTCGAATTCAGGTACAATACAAGTGTTGATGCCTGCGGAAGATTGACGTACAAGCCTGAATGTGAGAGGCGTGCGTCTGGACAGCACTGTGCACTGGCCGCATGCGCACCAAGCAACGCGGCGAGCACAGCACCCAATCGCTTCATCGCAACGGACAAGGCGCACAGACAACGGCGTGTGGAGGCCCCTTTTTTACGGCACTTTTTTTTCGACAACCATGGCAGCCAAGAAGGATTCGCAAGGCGCTGTGCTGGAGCGTGTGAAAGCACTCCAGGAACGGCTTGCATCTTCGACGAACATGAATCCCATTTCAGAGCTTATTGGAATAGCCAAGCGACTGGGCGAATTGCGCGAGTTGGCCAAGCCCGAGGCGAAAGCCGTGATGCTCGCTGCGCGTATTGTCGGCCAGAGCCTTGCTACGCTGTGCGCAAATGGCGCTGTGGATATTGGGAACGTCGAAGATACAGGATATCTGTCGCTTAGTGCGAGCCGCGCCGATCCACATGCACAAGTAGCGCGATGGCTCAAGGAGCAGTGGAATGCATTTGTCGACCTGACCGTGCACACACTCTTCTCTTCTGGCAATGCATCCGTGCGTCTCTCTGCACTGGAGATTATCATGAAGCTTCAAGTCGCTGCTTCTGAAGCGCTGGGTGCCGACGCGGAAAAGAACGGCACGTCGCGCGGGCGCTGGTCTACTTCGCCGTTCCGCGCGATTGTGCGCACCTTTTTGTTCCGTACTGTACCGCAAGATGTGCTCGATGCGTTTGCAGAAGACTATCTGGAGGTATACGACGATGTGCGGTTTGCATTCGCCAAAGAACTCGGTGCGCTCTTGCACCGCGTTCCGGATGCAACAGGCACAAATGCACACGTCCGCTCCCGCGCGTACGCAATACTGCGTCGCATCACAGCAATCCCTACTAAGGAAGCGCATCTGAACAATTTTTTAACGCCCCACTTGGCCAAAGCGCCGGAGACGAAAAAAAGGAAGAGCAAAAAACGTGTGTTTCAAGAGGACGGAGCGGACAGCGACGAGGAGGCCAATGCGGAGCGCGAGGCCGACCAAGCTGCGAATTGGCTCTCGGACTCGGAGGAAGAGGAGGCGCAGCCGACGGCGACGGCAACTGCAGCGTCGGTCAACGTCGTCCGTCGTGGCCGGCGTGCAGGCAGCTTGCTCGACGCTCTTCATTCGCTTCTCCAACAGCGTCACGCATTTGGGCATGCGTGGCTAAGTCTTTTGCTGCCCACGACACAGGGCACAGCAACCCGTGGCGGAGCACTTTCGCTCGCAGAAACACACGATGTGCTCGTTCGTCTGCACTCGCAGATCCTTCCGCACCTTGCAAAGCCGACCATGCTGCACGATTTCCTTGTCGACTGCCTCGACACGGGCGGCACAACGGCTCTGCTTGCTCTTAATGGATTGTATACCCTGATCGTCGTGCACAACCTCGACTACCCGGCCTTTTATACGAGGCTGTACGCACTTTTGGATGCGTCAGTGATGCATACCAAGTACCGTTCGCGCTTCATGCGCATGCTCGACACCTTCCTCAGCTCCTCGCATCTGCCCGTCACGATCGTCGCGTCTTTTGTGAAGCGGCTCAGCCGCCTCTCTTTACGCGCGACGCCTGCCGCGATCGTGGAAATTGTGCCATTCGTGTGGAACTTGCTCCGTCGCCACCCCGGGTGCATGCCCATGATTCACCGCGAATGGAACGGCGATCATTTGGCACTTGGGCCGAGCGGTGTGCAAGACACCTTTGACGCCCACGAGCCGAATCCGCTGCACACCGGTGCGCTCGAAAGCTCGCTATGGGAAATCGCCGCATTCGGTCCGTACCATCTCAGCGAATCGGGCCAGGAGCAAAGTGTGGGCAAAGGCGGCGACACACACTACCTTGGCTCGGTCACTACGTTTAGCAGCATTCTTGCCGAGCCATTCACCAAGCAACGGTACGATCTGGAAGAGTTCCTCGATACCACCTACGGCACGCTCTTCGAGACAGAAGCAAACAAGACGCTGAAGCGCAAGGAACGGCCGAACAAGGCGCCGCCGCGGCCGGCAGTTGCGCCGCTCGATATCACGCTCAGTGTGCCGCCCATGATGCCTGGCAAATTGGGCACGGTGGAGCAAGCTACACGCAAAGAAACGCGCAAACGTTTGCGGCGCTACGCTTTCCCTGGGGCACACGACACAGACACAGACACAGACTCAACTGCGCTGGTACAAAGCCGCAAGGGGATGGAGCTGGATGCACCTGCGGCGCTGTTCGACTTTGTATAGTACACTATGGGCGTATAACCCGCACAATATGTAGAAATTCGCGCCCTGCGCGCCGTTTCAACACAATCCCCGCATCCAGCCCAAGCGCGGCAAATTGGCCCACCAGCGCGTCTGGCTCGTTGCGCTGAATCGCAACAAAATAAAAGCGGCCACCAGGGCGCAACACGCGCTGCACAAGCCGCGTATGTATGATGCACTGCAACAGTGCCGTGCCGTGCACGCCACCAGCAAGAGCGCCGCCAAGAGACGCATCCTCCTGCTCCGTTTTCGCTTCCAGATCACTCGTGACGACATAGGGAGGATTGAAGAGGAGCAAGTCCACACTGTGGTCGAGCCGCAAGCCGTCCACCAGCGAAGTGCGCACAGGCTCCAGCACCACCGCATTTTTTTCGCCCGTCTCTTTTGTACAGTGCATCGCTGCAGCATTAATATCTGTACATAAAAAGGCCGTATCCGCTCCAACAATATTGCGTACAAACGCGCTCACCGCTCCACTTCCAGCACAAGGGTCAGACACGTCGCTACGTACCCAATTTCTACACACAGGCCACACTGCAATGCGTACAGTGCATCCGCATCCGCCTCTAACGCATCCATCAATGCAAAACTGTCCTCCGCGGGGTCGTACACACTATCCGCATATGGCGCACGGCCCACATGCGCCGTGTCCGGCGTCGGCAGCATAAAAGTCGGCGCCGCACCGCACTAGGGTGACCGTGTATCACGTGATATTTAAGCGACGACAGCGCAGGCTTCATTCTCACGACGATGGGCTCCAACGGCCCGCCGAACAATGCAAACATGCCGCCCAATGCGCAAGGGATGGCCGGCATGCAAAATCGTGCGGCTAATGTGGGACAACGGATCCCTGCAAACACGCTCCAAGGGCTGCAGCCCTTGCTTGCGAACAACCCCGAAGGGCTCGCGGCGATTGTCAATGCAGCGCGCGAAGGCAAAGTCAGCCCCGAGCAGCTGCAGCAGATACGCGCAATCTTGGGACAGCAACAGAGGCAAAGCGGCATGCCGATTGGTGTGACACGCCCCATGCAGTCTAACTATGGTGCAGACGCATCCGGCGCGCCGCAGGCAAACTACATGCAGCAAGCACAACAGGCACAACAGGCACAGCAGGCACAGCAGAAACCTGCGATGCAGGGAATCGGCGGCCAGGGACAGCTACCACGTCACGAGGCACTGCTGATGGAGCAGTTTAACAAAGTCATGTCGCCACTGATGATGAATATTAGCCATTTGGAGGCGTCTTTAAGGAATCCGCAGCTATCCGCACAAGAAAAGCAGCAACAGCGAAACCTGTACAATGAGCTCAAGAATAAACAGATTGGTCTTGCCCGACAAGTGGCGCTTGCCCGTGAACAGGCGCGTGCAAAAGACCAGCAGCAGTTCCAGCTACTCATGCAGCAAGGACAGCCGGCACAACAATCGCCAGTCCAGCCGAGTCAGATACCTACGCAGCAGACGCCTATGGCTACCGCGGAAAGTGTGCCGGAACCGAACCGTTCAGACGCGATGCCTTCCACTCCGCAAAACGGAAAGGCGCCGCAAAACACGGCGCCGCAGGCCAGCTTGACGCCCGTGCAGCAGGGAGAGCATTCGAGCAGCACAGATGCTCAGGGTGCCTCGCCAGACACACCGAGCGCCGCAGCGATGCGCACGAGCGCCGCACAAACTTCAAAAGGCGCGCCGCTTGCTCCCATTGCCCAGACATCTTCCCTGCTCCAGCCAGGCAATACACAGTCCGTGTCCAGCGCTTTGAGCAACTCGATTGCGAGCAGCACCGCGGCGCCACAGCCGTTTCCCAATGCGCAAGGACCGCACCCTACGCTCACGCAAGGCCTTGGCACGGGGCCCGTGACAGGGACGCCGCCCGTGCTGGTGCGGCCAAATCCGCTTGGACGCAGTGGACCCTCGTCTGGGCTGGGCTCCAAAACGCTCGGCGGTATGCGTGGAACACAGCGTTGGGAAGACCTGCTTGGGATTGGTGCCGGAGATGGGGTCGGTGGAACCGACGAAGGAATCAACCTTGGGCTCGAGAGCGATGCGCTTTCCTCGAGCATTGCGGACCTTCTCGGCACCAGCTCGAACCAGTTCGGGCTTGCGTCTGCCGCTGCGAGCAACAACCGCCTGCTGACCAAGCGCAAAGTGCAGGAATTGGTGGGCGAGATTGACCCGAACGAACAGCTGGAGGGCGATGTAGAGGATCTCTTGCTCGAGATTGCAGACGAATTTATCGAAAGCGTTACCTCGTTTGGTTGCCGCCTCGCAAAGCACCGCAAAGGCGACAGACTCGAAGTGCGGGATGTGCAGCTGCACTTGGAGCGCAACTGGAACTTGCGCGTTCCTTTCCCGGGCTCGATGCCGATCCCCCCTACTAGGGTGAAACCGACCAGTACCGGAAAGGGTGCAAATGCGAATACATAATGAAGGAGGCATGTATCAAAGTATACTGAAATCTATCCACCTGTAGCATGTTACTCGCGTTTCGACGCCTTCACATAAGAAGCCTGCTGCTGCTGCTGTATGTCGAGTCTGCGCGTGTGCAAGCACACTACAATAAACCCCCACAAAAGGCCAACGGGGGGAAGGAGCCAGCAAAGGAGCCAGGAAATGGTGCCAAAGAAAGCATGGTCCTCCTGATCCCAGCGCTGCACCATGGCCTCAACCTCGTCGCGAAGAAGCGGCGAGCTAAACCCAACGGCATCCATAGAGTTATCCAAAATCACATCTGCATACGCGGTCTTGGTCATGATGGGCACCTGCGAAGAAAGACGCGCGCGCGCATCTTCCACCGTAAGCTGCTTTACATATTGGTCCCGATGGAGCATGCGTGCAAATTGCTGCTCCTCTGTCGTGTACACAAGAACCACTTCACCGACCCATTTCCACAGACCGGCCTCAATGAGCAGCGGCGAATCAACCACGACACGGCGGCTGCCCGTGATCCAGCAGAGAAAAAGATACCATGCCATACGACGCCGAATCGCCGTGTGTGTGATACGATTCAAAATCTGTACTTTCTCTGGCTTCCCAAATACAATACGTCCAAGCTCTGCACGGTTCAGCGTCCCATCTTCGTTCAAAATCTCCTTGCCAAACGCAGAGACGAGCTTGCCAAGGGTCGGTGTGCCTTTCTCTACAACGACGCGGGAAATATCGTCCAAATCCACGACAGGAAGACCATGCGAGCGCAGAAGAGTTGTGACAGTAGACTTTCCCGTCGCAATGCCTCCCGTAAGTCCGACAACTGTACGTAAGTCAATCCTGTGCAACCTACCAAACATGACCGTCGCCGGAAATGCCCTTCTCCACCCGCCCAGCCCCAGACTGGTGCGTCGCCCTCCACTTTATTTTTCTCGCATGACCATTCCACTGCGCGTGCCGATTTCGGTAGTGTGCCCTGCGCACCCTGTGGACGAGTATGAAGCACCCAAACTAAAGAGACCGTATTTCACGCAGCTCATGTGCTGGCTGGCACAACCGCAGTATCTACTCGCGCTTAATGATTCCCCCAGCTTGATGCTATTCGATAAATCCGACTTGGCGACGCCCGTGCGCTCGCTTCCTACGGAGCAGCGTATCACGGCCATCACAAATATCAACGAGCCACAGTTGGCTATTGCAGGCACTTCCGAAGGCGGCTACGTATCTCTGTGGGATCCGCGTGCAAGTGCGGCGGAAGGCATGCGCATGCAAGGCCCATCCGGCGCGCCGTATTTATCCCTGGCCGCGTCCGGCACACAGCTTGCAGTCGGTACAGGTCTGCTGGATGTAGACGCAATGATTGATTTGTGGGATCTGCGGAAACCAAGCGCGCCTATTTGGACGTACGGGGACGTGCATTCGGACGATATCATGACTCTTGCCTACCATCCCGACACTGCGCGGCACGCCAACATTCTACTGAGTGGTGGCATGGATGGGCTTGTGAGTACGATTGACACGACAATAGAAAAGGAGGAGGATGCTGTTATCTCGGTCGGGAATACGGATAGCAGCTTGGCTTGTGTAGGCTGGGCCAACTACCCCGCGGGGTATGTGTATACGCCCACGGTGCAAGCCACAGACGTGGGAATGAGTGCAGAAGACACGCTGCTCTCCACGGACCCGCGACGCACGCACTTTGGGCCTGTATTTGCGGTGAGTCATATGCAGACCCTGAGTTTGTGGGATGCAGATAAGTTTGATTGTCTCGTTCGCGATATCGAAGTGCGTGGCCCTACAAGCTACAAACCGGAGTGGGCCACTGACTACGTGGTGGATGCATCGACAAGCTTGCCTGTTGCCGAGCCGCCAGCGCCAGACGCCATTGCAGTACCAATGCTGGTCGGCGATCAAGAAGGCGGTGTCGCGCTGGTCAGTGCACAGGCAAGCCTCGGTGCGCCCACAGAACTTGCATGGACATTAGAGGCAAGACTACCGAGCATTACTACAGGGCCGCGCGGCCACGCAGATATTGTACGGTCCGTCGCATGGGACGCAGCGGTACGCTTCCACGCTAGACTCACCGCAGCACCGACGACTCTATACGGGCGGAGAAGATGGAAAAATCTTGGCGTGGGCAATGGACGGAAGCGTAGCAAACGCGGTACCTTCTATGCCCGATGCACCGGACCATGCGCCTACACGACAGCTGCACGGCCGCCAACTCGCGTCCAGCGGCGCGAAACCGCGATTCTCGCCCTACCGGTAGCGCGGTATCACGTGACTACTCTAAGCGCGGCGTCCCCGGCGTTTTCTCCGCATGCTTTGGGCGCGTCGAGCAAGCGTTAGACTGCGCATGGCAAGCATGCACACCAACGCATGTCCCGAGCAGTTGTCTGAGCGGTTATTTCGCTACAACCCGACGAGTGCTTCAGGCGCACATTCACAGGCGCCTACTGCGGTAGTCTTGTATGGCTGGATGGATGCGGAGCTCAAGTATGTCGCCAAGTATGCAGACATGTACGCGAAACTACTCCCTAGCGCGACGGTGCTTGTAAACCTGACCACAAACAAGAGTACATTTCTGTCTTCCGAGCTGGAGCGAGCAAAAGAGGCGTCGTACACAATTCGCGCGCTGCGCGATGTTTCCGCAGAAAACCGCGGCCCCGGCCGTGCCACTGTTCTGTTCCACAGCTTTTCAAACGGCGGTATTATTTCACTGAGTGCGCTTTTGCGATCTGTGCGTAATACGGAGCAAGGATCGCTGCCAGAGCCCGTTGCGACCGTGATGGACTGCTGTCCTGGCGCGTTGAGTGCTTCGCTGTTCGGCGACGCCGGCACGTTTGCCATGGACGATAGTACCATTGCGAGCCGTGTACGAAAGATGCTGATCAGCACGATGCTCACAAACATGTATCGTTTGCGTATGGCGAAGGAGAGGCTCGCAGGGCGCAGCGATGACTTTACTGCCGTAAAGGCCCAGCTGAATAACCCAGCGCTTTGGGCATGGGCGCCTAAAGGGGGAGTCGTTCCTTCCACGTTGCCCGCTCGCCTGTACCTATACTCGCGTGCAGACCGCTTTATTCCTACCGAGGAAGTGGAAACAAGTGCAAAAGCTTCGCAAGACACAAACCACGACGCATGCCTGCCGAAAATAGCCGTGGAAAGAGAGGAGGCGCAGTGGCCGTCGCTCGAGGAGGCACGTACTCGTCTATGCATGTGGGACAATGCGCCGCATTGCGCGCTCCTGCGGTATGACCCACAGCGTTATGTAGCAGCATTGGGCACGTTTCTGCAGGATGTGGAGAAAACGACGCACAAAACGCGGTCCAAGCTGTAGTGCACGGACAAACGTAGACGCGTTGGAGGCGTACACTGTTACTAGCAATAAATGTTTCCACGTCTACACTAATCAGTTATTCCATTACTCTTTCACGGGGGTAAAGGTAGTGACGAGCTCCTCTGCGCTAGTAGGATGCACGGCGACTGTGTCGTCAAAGTCGCGCTTGTTAACTCCCATCTTGACTGCAATACCGATGGCCTGGATAGTCTCGTCGCTGCCCATACCGACCATGTGGACACCGACGACTTTCTCCTCCTCGCCTACGCACACAATCTTGTAAGCACACGGCTCCTTTGCCTCGAGCATGCTGTAAAACATGGGCGTGAAGCGCGTGCGGTAGATCGTAATCTTTTTGTCCTTGTGCTCCTCGCGCGCCTGCGGCTCGGTGAGGCCGACGGTACCAGTCGGAGGATGACTGAACACGGCGGTGGGAATATTGTTGTAATCCAGGTGGTCGTTTGCAAACTTCGACCCGCCAAACAAGCGGTTCGAAAGACGACGACCAGCAGCAATGGCAACGGGCGTGAGCTGTGCCTTCCCTTGAATGTCGCCAATCGCATACACGTTCGGCACGTTGGTGTTTTGGTACTTGTCCACAACGATATTTCCAGCCTTGTCAGTCTTGATGCCGAGCTCCTCCATGCCAATGTTGGAGATGTTGGGGTGGCGACCAATTGCCCAAATAAGCGAGTCAGCTTCGATCGTCTCGCCCTCGAGGGAGATCTTGAGCGGCCCCTCCGGCGACCCTTCCACCTTCTGCACGTTCGATTCTTTGTGCACATGCAATCCCGCTTTCTGCACCGTCTCCATGAGTACATCGGACACGATCGGATCAAAGTTGCGCAGGAAGGCGTCGTGGCGAATGACAAGATGCGTTTCGGAGCCAAGTCCGTTCAGGACGCAAGCGAGCTCGACAGCAATGTAGCCTGCACCCACAACCACGGCGCGTTTGGGCTGCTTGCGCAATGCGAAGAATCCATCCGAGTCAGTTCCGAGCTTCGCGCCAGGAATCGTCTCTTCGGACGGCAAGTTGGGACGTCCGCCCGTAGCAATGACAATGTGGTCAGCAGTGAGCGTGACCTCCTCCTTGAGCTCGCCATGCTCCGACGGCGTGACCAAAACGTGGCCGTCGCCGAGTAACTTGCCGTGCCCGCTAAAGTAATCGACATTGTCTTTTCCGAGGTTGTTATCGTAGATACCGTTGAGACGGCGAATGTATTCGTCGCGCTTCTCGACAAAGTACGACCAGTCGAAAGATAGCGAAGGCATCGGCTTGCCGTCGCTGCGGATGCCGTACTCGCTTGCCTCGGAGGCACGCACAAACATGTCGGATGCGTACCACATAATCTTTTTCGGCACGCAGCCAACATTCACGCACGTCCCACCAAGCACGCCACTGCTTTCAATCACAGCGGCCTTTTTTCCATACATGGCTGCGCGGCGACTGGCGCCCATACCACCAGAGCCGCCGCCAAGAACGATCAGATCATAGTGGTTTGTCGATGGTTTGTTAATAGGCGGCATTCTAGTAGTAATACTGGTATGAAGTCCAGAGATATAAGCCGGTTTTCGCTGGAATTGGAAAGCCAACGCTAAACTACTTGGCCGAGGGGTAGTGTGTAGTCTTACCGCCGCCACATGCAACGGGACAAACTGTCGGAGCATGCGCTGTGAAAGCGCGGGCCATCGCGCCGGCCGACAAATACATCACGTGTGTTGCGCTTCGCGACGGGGTCATGGCGCCTACGACGCCGTATCGGCCCTTTACCACTGGCGTGCGGCTCACGCCGTACGATATGGACCAGCGATATACACAGGCTCGCGAAGAGCGCGTGGCAGAGACTGCGTTTGCTGATGCCGCAGAGAACAGCGCGCGTGGACGACGGCCTTTCCACCAGCCCGGGCTCTTTCACAAGGATTTGCGGCTGCTCATGTATGCGTACGGAGACGTGCCGAACCCGCTGCCCGAGTCGGTGAATGTGCTTGAAGAGATGACGGTTGATTTTCTTGTGGACCTGTGTTTGCGTGCAGAGCCGAGTGTGTACGCCCTCGGGCTCACTGCATCGGATGCCGCGACGGCTGCGATCGAGGAAGGCACAACGCCAAGCACTGCGCTTGCAGGTCAGCCTTGGGCGATGCAAACGTTCAGGCAGCGCGCAAAGCTGGATGATATGAAACATGCGCTGCGTGACGACCGCAAGAAGCTCGGACGTCTTGAGCAGCTTTTGTACGCGGACAAGATGGTTACAGAGGCGCGCCGCATTGGCGGCATCGAGGACGTTGCGATGAGCGCCGGTGCATTGAGCGCGACTGCTGCGCAGGAAGACGCCAAGGAAAAAAGCAAGGCAAAGGAAAAGTAGATACCCAGCGTGCACTCGCTACTGTAGAAGACAACTAGGACCATGTGGCACGCTGCGCCTCGCGCGCCTGCAAATCCACAAGGACGCCGGGCGGCGCATACTCCAGTAGGATTGCTTGCACGGGTGCTGGGACGCACTGTGCAAACACTGCGTGCCCCACTGCATCGCGCTGGACTGGCTGTGCATGCCCATGATGCCAAGCCTCGCTCTCGTCCGCCCACAGGGCACCGCCGAGGTGGTGCGTCGCAATCGCAGCAAGCAGCGGCTGGTGTGCATGCGATACATGCCCTGCCACGAGGGCTTCTATATAGCGTGCGAGCACGATGGCATCGCATTCCAAAGGCCACAAGTACGCATAGAGCCGGTCCTGGCCTGCGAACGCACCGCCCGGCGTGCGCGGCGCGTCGTGCAAAGGAAGCGCAATACTGCGCAAGATGTGTGCATAGTCTCCCCACAGCAGTCTGCGGTAGTCACAAGCGTAACACATTGCAAGCGGTGGAATCAGTGCGCGCGCAAATACGGGATCGCCGAGAGAGACCGCGTCGTAGAGCCCGACCAAGTCTGTGTAGCGCTGGTAAAACGACAACTGCGTGCCCAGCGCATCCTCCGCGTCCTCCAACGACGGTGCTTTGCCCGGCTCGGTGGCGGCTTGGTCGGCAAGATGCATGAGCTGCAAGAGAAGACCGCGGATCGGTTCGGTGCGATACAAGTCCTTGCCCGTCGCAGCGCCGGTCGCCTGCGCGGCATGGGACGAATTTTGCTCGAGCAAAAACACTTTATAGATGCCAATCCATACGTGCGCCGTGTGTGGAAGCCATGGATTTGGCGCGCGCGCCATGCGCGCAACACGCATGACGCGCACAGCAAGCGCCAACGTCGCCTCCACGATATCCGCCTCGCTAAAGTCCCAGTCGTTGGGCAGTGTGCCTATATTCAGCACGCGTGCGTCCGCGCTGTGCAGCAAATCGTCAAGCGCGGCAAATGGCCAGTCGCGACGCAGCGGAAGGCCCGCCGCAGGACTTTGCCAGAGCCCGGCGCCCGTCATAGGATCGCTTTCTTCGCCGTCAGGAGGAGCGAGGCGCGCGGCATACAACGACGGCACGGCCGGCGCGTCCGGCATTGGAAGCTGTAGCGCTTGGACAAAAGAGTACGGCAGCGGCAGCGGCGTGCCGACACGGTGGTACGTATCGTGGAGAAACGGCATCAATATGCGGTACACGCCCGCATCCTCCAGCACCCGCTGCAGCGCTGCTTGGACGAGCACAAGCTCGGGCGCACCGAGCGCGGCGGTTGCAATGAGCGCGGGCAGTGCGAGTGCGGGCGAGGCATCCAAGAGCCCTTGCGTACACCCCGCCAGAAATTGCGTCGCTGCTGCGCTTGCCACGCCGTCAAGGCTAAAAAGCGGCGCACGGACCGCTGGGAGAAACGGGGTGGAGAGCAAGCGGCATTGGAGCGCAGCTGTGTCGAGATCCCAAGACCAGGTCGTCGCGTCGCGCAGCATGGCAAGTGCGCCAGCCATGTCTGCATACGCCTCTATCGCTTGGATGCCAGAGTGCACTGCTTTGGCGTCGCGCTCGCCATACGCATGGTCAAGCGCGTCGACGGCCATGGGCATCCCTTGGCCGACCCAGCCGAGAAGCGCGTGGGCATTGCCGCGCACGTCCCACGCCTGGCCATCCAGAGCAGCGGCGTGTGCTATGCATTCAGGCTCCAAGTAAGAAGCTGCACGCGCCCATATGGCTACATGTCGGAGCGCTGCAGACACCGCCGGGAGCATGTGATCGTCTGTGCAAACGGCTGCAGTACGCGGTGCACTAAACGCGATCCACGACCGCACCAAAGGCCAGTTTGCGCCGAGGTCGCCGTCGCGCGGCCGCTGCAGCGCGGCGACTGTCCATGCACTGAACATGTCAAACACCGCCGCAGCGGCTGGATAAAAAGAGTGCGTTGCATCGGCGGCCCATGCACCGAGCGTTTGCAACGCGGGCCATGCTTCTCTCAAGCTCGTGCTGCTCTGTCCGTAGCGCGCAAGTGCGGTGAGGATGCGCAAGGCGAGAAAAAGGAGCAAGCGCGCCTCGTCGATGGCATCGTCGTCGATGGGTGGCAGCACAATGTACCGCAGCACGCCGCCCAGCGCGCCTTGTGCAAGCACCGCCTCGGTCACCTCGCGCCCACTCTGGATGCAGCGCAGAAGAACGACGAGCGCTTGCGGGAGCGGCCACTGTGCTGCATCCTCCGTGAGCGGCCATACCTGTGCAGTCCCGCCGAGCTGCGTGACGAGGCGCAGCAAATGCGGCGCATCCGCAATCGCACGCGCGGCATCGGCGCTGTGCAGTGCAAGGTAGAATGCGATGTGGACAAGCTGCGTGCGCAATTCGGTAACATCCGCGCCGCGACGCACGCCGTGCGCTGCATCGTCCATCTGTGCGTACGACGCGGCAAACTGATCGAGAATGGAGACGATGTTGGTCTGCAGCAATGTAGACGCCCAGTCTCTGCGCACAAGCTCCACGTACGCCGCGTCCTGTGCGTGAAAAAGAGGTGGAGAGGCGCCGGGTTTCCACGCCTGCTCGGGCTCGAGCTGTGCGAGCCAAAGCCAGTCGAGCACGGGCTCCGCAGCGGTGGGATACTTGGCGGCATGCACACAGCCCAGCGCATCCGACAAAAAAACACTGATCGAGCCAAGCACGCGGTAAAGACATGCAAGTGCGGCTGTGCGTACACTCGCGTGCCTGTCCTCGAGCAGCCAGCGCGCATTCAGCAGGATGTGTGCGCGCGGCGTCGCGGCGTCGATATCGAGCGCCGCAGAGGCCCATGGCGCGTGCTGCGTGGAAAGAGGTGTGCCGCAGCGGTGCATGCCCGGGAGCCGCATCGGAAAGCGCGCGCAGATGCGCCCAAGCACCGTGAGCGCCATGGTGCGCTGCGATGCGACACTGCTACGTATGAGATGCAAAAGCTCCGCGACTGTGTACCCCGGCGCCGATTGCTGTGCGCCGTGGTGGTGCAGTCCAGCAAGAAAGGTGCGGTCGTCGGAGCCAGTGCCGCCTGGATGCCAGCAAATATCGCCGTGAAAATCAAAGCGTGCGCATTCACTGCTGCCGCCGTCGTCGGCAACGGTCCATGCCAGCGATGCATTGACTGCGTGTGGCTCGTCGGGAAAGTAGTGCTTGCGAAACGACTCGAGTTCCTCCGTGGCGACGTGCTGGGGTCCGGGCAATGGTTTCGGCGTGATCGTTTGGGGTGCACAGCGCTCGAGCGCAGGCCATCCTTGCGGCGGTGCTTGGTCTGTGTGTGCTTCCTTCGCGGTGCGGCGCTCGCGCAGCTTTGCAAGGAGATCGGCGCCAAAGAACGATGCCGCGTCCTGCAGCTCTTCGTCGCGCGTGGAATAGCTCATCTGCGCGATTTTCCCCTCGTTTTCCTGTGCGGCCTGGCGAAGTATCTCGTGCATTTGCTCCGGCGGCGCACCACCGCCGGGATCGCGTGTGGGATCGAGGGGCTGCGTGCGCCAAGAGGGAGTCTCGCCCGTGGGAGAGTGGGCGTGAAGAGCAGCACGCATGTTTGTCGGGGGCGTAGGCACGGGCGCCGGCGATGCATTGCGCTGCTGGCGTGTGCGCATAAAGGCCGACACGTTTCGGTTAGAGTCCACGCCCGCGTCCTTGTCCATAGCACACTGCGCTTTGAAGCGCGAGGTAGGTCTAGCGGTCGTCTGTGCGCGCGTCTGCGTATCTGCCCTTTCGTGGACAGCGCCTAAGATGGGAGCGCAGGGTGCATCCTCGCACACCTCGTCACCCCGTGCTTCACAAGATCGCGGCGCACATGCCTTTTTGTCGGGTGCATGTGCAAAAGACATGGGCCGTGCTGCGTCTGTGCGCGGCGGCGCGGCGGCAGCGCCGACTTGAGGCGCCTTCTTGCGCACAAACTTTGCTGCAGGCGGCCATTGCATCATTGTGTCGTCCGCATCGTCCATCGCCAGCAAGTCCTTGGCACGCGGCCGGATTCGCTCCGTCATGCTCGAAGCAGGAGGGCTGCCTCTTGTGGAGGCGTACGTGCCGATCGGATGTGGAGAAGGGGCAGGAGGCGGCCGCCGGGGGTCGTGGTTGGTGTGCTGGCCAGCTTCTTCGGGCTATACGCTGGGTACTACGAAGAAATCGTTTCGATGGGCCGCAGATCGACCCAGTACATATCATGCCCAATCTCCTCTACAATATTGAGGGTCTGTGCACCGTTTGCCATGTACGTATCGCACCGAAACGTCGACTCGGTCGGAGGCACAGGGCCGACGCTAATGTGTGGAAGCAAGAGTGCGCCGGGACGCACAGGGAGCAAGGAGGCGGTAAGAGTATGTAGATGTGTTTCCGTGTGGGCGGGTATGGTAAATGTGCCTTTCTTGGTGCCCAAAACGAGCCAATGAACATAGTCGTTGAGGATATTGTACTGAAGATGCACGGGAGACTCGAGATCTGCGTCTGCCGCCGCCGCGCCCCATGCAAGCGTCGTGCGGATGGTGATTGTGACTTGAATGGGATAATCCATCTTGGCGTGCGTTTCGGACGGCGATAGGAAAACCGCATGCACCGCGTCCATAAACGGCACCGAGAGTGGCACCGAAAGCGTCCGCCACGCGAAGCACGCCTGTGCATCCTGCCACACACGCGCAGCCATCGCTGTGGGTGTGTCGATGCGTGGAAACGTGGCGTTGGTGCTCTCGACGGCCCCGGAAAGCGCCGCAGTGGGCACTGCGTCGAGCACTGCACGCACAAGCGCCACAAACAAGCGTGCCTTGTCCCTTGGCCACTCAAACTGCGCCGCGCGCTTTTCCCAGTCGCACGCTTCAAATGGCGGCATGCACAGCATGCCGCCTTCTCCGCACCGCTGCTCAGCCTCGGCCTCGCACACAAACGCACGCAAAGAAGACTGCAGCAGTGTTTGGTCGCCGTGCGTCCAATTGGTTGGAATTTCCGTGCGGACAAGCTGCAGCGCAAGCAGGTAGAATAGCATCGCGGTCACTTCGTCCTGCAGCGTGCGGTACGCCACCGTGAGCTGGAAAGGCGGCGCGTCGTTCGCGCGTCGTTCCGCTCCGCGGCGCAGAAATTGGAGCAGAAAGGCAATGGGATTTCCTGGCGCGAGCACAAGAGCGTCCTCGGCCTCGATCGCAACCTCGAGTGCGCTCGCTGGCGGAGTGTCGAGCTTTGGGGCACAGATGCGCACGTACCTTTTGCCACTGGACTCCATGGTAAGTCGTGAAAAGATGCATTTGGTGCGGAAATGGTCTTCAATCTGGATGCCAAGCGGAAGCGCCAAGCAGATATCCAAAACCCGCGCAAACGCGCGCTGCTCCTCGGGATGGCTCTGCGCCGTGGTATATTGTACGAGCACGGACAGTTCGAATCGTCCGGTGCGCGGCGCCATCGCAAGCGGGAGCACAATGCGGCATTCGCAATGCGGCGCAATGCTGGACAAGCGTAGCAGCGATCCATCTGCCGAGCTGTCTAGCTTTGCGTCGGGTGCTGAGCACTGCATCGCGTATGGCTCCGCATCGGACCAAGGGGCTAAGCGCACGTCCTGATCCATCTCGAGGTGGATCGTGCCGTCGACCATGTTGTGGCCAGGCTGGATGCGCAGCTCCACGCAGTGCGGCGCATCCAAGTGCACGTCGCGCCGAACGCCCGCATGGACGGCGAGTGTGTCACCATTGGGCGGCAGAAATACGCGCGCGCGTACGTATTCGTGCTGCTGTGCATCGGCGAGCGTGGAAAGCGCGCCTGTGCCGTACACGACATTTTCCAGGCAGACGTGAGTGCCATAGCGCAGCTGTGTGGTCTGCAGGTGAAAGTAGCCTTGTGCGGGCGTGGCGCAGTAGACATCGACGACATTGAGACCCGGACAGAGCTGGCGCGCGCCGCAAAGGAACCAAAGCTGTTCCTGGCGGTAGTTGGCGACGCACACGCCGACCTGCGCAACGTCCAATACAAAAGAGAGGTGCGATACAATGTGCACACGCAGCCATGCGCCATCGTCGTTTGGCTCGCGCCACGCAAACTTGGACGCAAGCTGGATATCACACCCATTGTACCCCACAAGCGTAGCATCCGTATCAATATCCTCGCTCGTTGTACGCAGCCCTTGCAGCAGTGCTTCCTCGTCCAAAGCCTGCACCGCGCCAGGCATGCACCGCGTAGCGCAAACGGCGCTGAGTGCGGCAGTGAGTCGCTCGGCCCAGACAGGCCCGTGGTCCAGGTCTTGTGCGCGAAGACAGGCAAAGTAGCGCGCGTAAAGCGCACAGTGCAAGGTGCCCCACTCGGGCGAAAAGCCCGTGTGCAAAAGGCCGGTAAATATATTGTGCACGTCCTGGAACGCAGCGCGGTCCAGCTCGATGCACCCCAGGATAAATTTCAGCCGCGTCATGCGGTGCTGCTGGTGGCAGAGGGAGGCGGCAAGCACCGAGCGATGGATAAGATTGCGCAAGTGCGAGTCAAACACGTTGCGACTCGCAATCGCCTCTACCAGCTCTTTGCGCGTCACGGCATGGTCCTGGGCTCGCAGTGAGGGGAGCGTGGCAAGAGTAAAGGGCTCCTTGTTGGGTAGGTAGCCCACATAGATGCCAATGCGCATCAGCTGCCAAATAGCAACTTCCAACAGTGCGGCTTTGGACGAGTGGAAGGTTTGGAGCTGCGATGCATCCTCCTCCTCGCTGTTCTGCTCGACCAGCCACGCCTGGCACTGCGCGACGGCGTCGAGCGCAACTGAAAAAGACCACGACTCGATGAAAAACGGAGTTAGGTGAGTGGCGCGCGTCGCAAGCATTCGCGCAACGCTCGCAATAAATGCGGGCGTGGCCTGCATTACATGGACGACATGGCCAAGCGTGCCGAGGAGCATCGCGCGCCGTGCAAATACGTAGCATCGCAAATCAAACAAGGAGATGGTCTCGCGCAAAATCATGTCGTGGTATGGCTTGCGCAGCGGGCCTAGCAGTAAAAGACTGTCGTCGCCAGGCTCGGTGGTGCCAACGCTGGGCAATTCAATGCTGTGCTCGGCAATGCTGCGCGCCAAACGATTGTCCAGTTGGTCGTACAAGGCAAGCGCATCATCCAGCAGTTCGACACCTTCCAGTGTCTCAATCAGTCGTTCTGTCCGCACAAAAGCGCCGCAAAACGAGTTTTCAGAGTGCGCTGCATTTGCATTGTAGGTCGTTAGGATGCGATCCTGAAGCTCGACAAGCTGGCCGATGGTGTGCGTGACGCCTTCTTTCATGCGCGCAATCAGCTCAATCCAGATCGTGGGGTCCGCATTCGCGGCGGGCGCGCTGTGCGGCTGCAGTTTCGCAAGGTGCACAACTCGCTCATGCGTCGACGCATTAAAGTCCGCCTTGAGCTTTTCCAAGACCGTGCCTTTGTTCATGCTGTAAAAGCGGCCCATGGCACCTTTTCCTGCGGCGGCTGCACTTTTGCTGCCTGCAGGAGTGGCTTGTCCTGCACTCGCGATGGATGCTTCGCCAGAAACATGATGTATAGGCGGAACGAGCACAATCAAATACTGGGGCTCAATGGATGCCGGCACCTCGCGCCCATCTGCATCGTGCATGGGCATTCCTGCAAAGTCCTGCGGCATGTACGCAGGAAGGGACGCAATCCAGTTGCGCACTTCGTTGCGCACTTTGGTCCGGTACGTGTCATTGTCGTCGCATGCGACAAAGAACAAGTGTACACAGGGCGTGCGCGGCAAAATCGGTGCGCGAGCATCTGCGTGCGCATGTGCATGCAGTGGGACAAGCTGCACAGGCAGCGTCTGCAGTGTGCGCAGTGCATGCGGAAGAGAAGCATCCACTGCACCGCGCAGCGCCACGGTCGCCTGTGACGGCCGCCAGTGCAGGTTCCGCAGCGGAAACTGCTGGTCGAGCAGCGCAGTGATACTCGCCAAAAGTGTCGAGGACTGTGGCGACGTATGCGTCGCATACGTCACCGTAATGGCGCTCTCCGCAGGCGGATCCGCCATGGTGGGAGACAAGACGCGTGGGGAAATGAGGCACGTGATGCTACGGCTACATGGCGTCGACGAGCGGCTTGAGCCGCGCTTCGTCGAGGATCTCGAACTTGCCCGAGGGGCGGCCATCTTTTGCGGTGCGTGGCGTGACAACGGCAAGCTGTACATTGTGCTCGTCGAGTTTCTCTTCCATGACCTGCTTAAGCACGCGGAGTGTGAGTAGCGATGCGTCGTGCAGAGAAAGGTCTTTGCTGTACTTTTCCTGGAGCTCGCCTTGGGCGCCCTCGGAACCGCTGCCAATGGCCTTGGCTTCGTAGCGTACATAGGTTCCAGATGGGTCAGCGTGGTACAATTGTGGGCCATTTTCGTCAATGCCGACGATCAAAAGTGCGACGCCAAAAGGGCGGCTCATCATGGCGTCGTCCTCCTCCAGATTCTCGCCAAAGCGAAGCGCAAGATCGCAAACGCACTGTGCGGCGCTCTCAATCTTGATCTCCTCATCGTACACAAAGCTATGGTTCTGTTGTAAGCGGCACACACACAAAAAAAACCGTACCTGGCTGGTGACGCGCGCATGGTCGATCATTGTCCGTGCGTCGGCTGTAAGGCCACTCATCGCCGCGCCAACATGCGTGTCAATCTCCATAATTTTCTCAATGGAATTGCTCTCAAGCAGGGAAGACTGAACGCGCTTCTCCACGCCGAGCACGACGCCTTCTTTCGTGCAGATGCCTACAGTGGTGGACCCAAGCTTGATCGCTTCCAGTGCATACTCTACCTGGAAGAGACGCCCCTCTGGGGAAAACGTGTTGACACCACGGTCTGTTGTTAGCACATCTGCAGCACGCACCGTACTCTGACCGCGTCAGAAACATGGCGAGAAGGAACGTGCGTTGGCGGCGACGCGGCTCCGATCACGTTGCTTACTAATCATGGGTGCTAAGCAACACGTCGAGCCCGCGTCCGGTCCGTACTGTACAGCATGGTACGTGCATTGTTGCTCACTCACCGCAGGATTTGGAAGAAATGTGTGTACCTGTACACTTCCTGACAACAGCGGAAATAAAATTTCGAACCTGACTTTCTACGACTTGAAGTCGTTCTACACGCAGGCGAAGAACTATGCGTTGAACATTAGCGAGATTGAAGCCAAGGTGCGCGATGCAACGAACGACGATCCATGGTAGGTTTTTTTTTTTGCTTCATGCTAACCACAGGGGCGCAAGCTCGACATTGATGCAGGAGATTGCACAAGCGTAGGTACCCTTCTCCACTGATCACAGCACATACAACTAGTGTGTACTTTTTTTCCCGACTCACCCCAGTCACGACTTTAACGAGATTATGCCGACCATCTTTAACAGGTTTATGGAGAAAGATGCGAGCGAGTGGCGCCAAATCTACAAGGTGCGCGTGCCCTGCACTGACACCAGTCGCTCCAGCTCCTCGAGTACATTGTCAAGAACGGCTCGGAACGTGTCGTGGATGAGGCGCGTTTGCACCTGTCCACCATCAAGATTCTGCGCACGTTCCATTACATTGATGAGCATGGCAAGGATCAAGGGATCAATATTCGGAACCGCGCCAAGGAGCTCGCGACGTTGCTCTCTGACATCGATACCATCCGTGTCGAGCGCCGCAGGGCGCGTGCCAACAGAGACAAGTACCGCGGTACGGGCAACGCTGACTTTGTGCCTGGTAGTGGCGGCGGCCGATACAGCGGATTCAGTAGCGAGAGTTACCATGCCGGTGCGGGAGCGCCTGGCGGTGCAACGGCCTACGGTACAAACACGCCGTACGGCGCTGCCGCCTCCGAGTACGAAGAGTACGATGCTGGCGACGATGATGAGAGGCAGGCACCGGACGCTGCGCCTGCACAGCCCGAACAGCGCACGGTCGACTTGTTTGTGTTTGATGATCCTGAGCCAGCGCCGAAGCCTGCGCCAGCGCCGCCGGGGCCTACGCCCGCGTTTGAGTTTGACGAGTTTGACGATTTCCAAACTGCTCCGACACACACGCAGATCGTCATGGCCGACGAGAAGCCTGCAAACAAGCCGAAGAGCCGCAACGACATTTTTGAGTTTTTCGACAAAGAGCCGTCGCCGCCGTCGCGCAGTGTGCGGTCCGTGCCGCCGATGCAGCCGCCGCTTGCAAGCAAGACAAGTGCGCCGCTGAAACCTGTGCGGCAAGCGCCTAAGAGCAGCGATACGTTTGGCGATCTATGGGAGACGTCGCGCGGCAAGGCATCTGCAACAAAAGGAGCTGACAAAGGCAAGATGCCCATGGCACAACTCGCCAAGGACCAGACAAGCAGCTCTGTGTGGGGCAGCGACGCGAGCAAGCCGAAAAGCGCGCAGTCCGAAGACTTGTTTGATCTTCTATAGAGTTTGAATAGCGGCGCTTGGGATGGCGCTACGGTATGCATGGAACAGCACGCCCCTATCTCTTTGCCCTATGTGAATGCCAACAGCGTACTCCCGCCAAATGCAACAAGCGCAAGCCCTGATGTGACTGCCTGTATTGCCCCCATGGTGTTTTCGACTTTGGACACCAACGCACGGTGCTGGGTATCTTGCTCTTCGATGTCGTCTTCGCCCGTAAACGTATCGGGCACATCGTCATAGCCGCGTGCGTACCAAGCGACCAAAAGAATTCGAACGTAGACTGCGCCGTCGAACCCAAAGATCGGCAGCATATTCACAAGACACAACGTCGCATTCACGAGCAACAAGGCGCGAAATGTATTTCCAACGATGGAGGAAAATAGCGTCACAATTCGCTCCATGGCGCGTCCCCACACACGAATCCAAGGCTGCACCACATGCGCAGAGAGGCGCACTTCACCGGACAGTTCGCTAAATGGGCCGCGCAGCACAAACTCCGCGCTGTCGCGCTGGGCCAAAACAGTCACGCGCGCAATGGACTCGTTTGCGGCTGCATGCACGCATACATGATGCGCATCGCAAGCTTTGCTCGCAGTACACCGCGGCGTTGTCGTGAGAAATACTGTGAGCGGATCCAAGCATGCATCGCCCTCGCCCGCAAAGCATACCTGTTTGGAATCGCGGCACAAGCAGCACTGGGACGGCGCAGTCAACCATACCTGTGCACCGACGCACCATCCTGCCACGTCCTTTGCTTCGTCGCGCAGGAGTGCATCCCAAGCACGGAAGCGCGATTCGGGCGCAGCGCTGGCAAGGTTCCAGTCGTCAATGCGTGTAATTACGGCTCCGCGCTGTGCCCACCCGCGCGCAGAGCCAGCGGCGTGCGTGATGAGCAGCCCATTCGCGTCCGTCCACACAATGTTCGATAGAGGAAGTTGCATGAACAGCGCGAGGCATGTCCATATACATGCATTGTGCCAAACGCCAGCGGCGACGATGCACAGTTGCGATTTGCGTGTAAGACGTCCTGTACCGGCTAGTGCAACATGTGCGATCGGCAAAAATGGATACAGGATCGTGAGGCCCATCGACTGTGGTTTTATGCGGTACAGTGCCGCTACCAGTGCATGCCCCGCCTCATGTGCGACTTGGCTTGCCAGTACAGCAAAAAAAAGCGGCGCAATCTGCACGCCAGGCAAGGTCACTCCGGGAATCTGCATAAGCTTCATAAAAATACGTACCAGCGGCACAATCCACGTTGGCGGCGTGGCCTGCACCTGGCTGCGGCGCACGAGCGCGGCCGGTTGGGGCGCAAAGAAATGCGCCCACAGCTGCACACACACGCCCCCCATCAACAGAAGCACCCCACACAGCAGCGCTGCGGCAAAATATACGCCTATCCAGTAAAATGCACGTACAATGTGCACAGGGACGCCGCTGCGTGTTGCGTGTGCGAGCGTTTTTTGCGGCCACGCATTCCACGCCTGGGTCTCTACGGTAAACCGAAAGGGGTACAAGTTCGCGGTGCACGCTTTCCGTGCCCACCAGCGACCCGCAATCTCCCGTAGCCCGACGTATCTATGCAGCACAAAAGCAACGATCCATACGCCAGAAAGCAGGAGCAGCACTGGGCTCGTCGCCATGGCAAGCGGCAGCCGTGGCGCACGGACCTAATTCGGCCGAGGCGGTGCCCCAGCGGCGAGGCGCCGCGTCTCCTTGGCAGAGGCCGAGATGCGTGCAGGCCTAACACTGGGTGTGACGCCGCCCATCTTGCTCAGCGGACCGACAGAGAATGATGAAATAGTGACGGTAGCGCTTGAAACAGAGCTCAAAGCGCAGAACGTGTTTGAATCGTCTGAAGAAGCAAAGCTTCGCGAGGTCGTGCTTGGCCGCGTCGATGCGCTCGTCAAGGAATTTGTGTACCGCGCGTCGATCGCACACAGCCTTCCGGAAGGCGCGGCGCGTGCATCTGGGGGCAAAATTTTCACGTTTGGCTCCTACCGACTTGGTGTGCATGGCCCAGGTGCAGATATCGATACGCTGTGTGTCGCGCCGAAACATGTCCAGCGCGAAGACTTTTTTACTATTTTCGAAGCGCTGCTAAAAGAGCGCGAGGAGATCTCCGAGCTTGCTTCCGTCCCAGAAGCATACGTGCCTTTGATCAAGACCAAATTTATGGGTATCTCCATTGATTTCCTTTTTTCGCGGATAGCACTTCCCCGGATCGACGACGCGCTCGACTTAAAGGACGATAATCTGCTAAAGAATTTGGATGAGCGCGACGTGCGCAGTCTAGGTGGCTCGCGTGTCACGGACGAGATCTTGCGGCTTGTGCCAAACGTGCCCGTGTTCCGTATGGCGCTCCGCTGTATCAAATTGTGGGCGGGAAGACGGGGCATCTACAGCAACGTGCTCGGCTTCCTTGGTGGTGTTGCATGGGCAATGCTCGTTGCGCGTATCTGTCAATTGTACCCAAACGAGATTGCGGGACCGATTGTGAGCCGCTTCTTTATCATTATGCACCAGTGGAAGTGGCCGCAGCCCGTGCTGCTCAAGCACATTGAGGACGGGCCTTTGCCCATTCGCGTATGGAATCCGCGCTTGTACCCAACCGACCGGCTGCATCGGATGCCGATCATCACACCGGCGTATCCGTCCATGTGTGCAACACACAATGTGACGCAGTCGACGCAGGCCATCATGACGGACGAATTCCTGCGCGGCGCTGAGATTGTCGATCGCGTCTTTGCAGGGAAGGAGCAGTGGGCGACGCTGTTTGAAAAGAACGACTTCTTTCACAAGTACAAATATTATCTGCAGATCATTGCCTCCTCGGGCTCTGCTGATCTGCAGCTCAAGTGGGAAGGTACGGTAGAGTCACGGCTTCGCCAGCTAGTCATGAAGCTGGAGCTCATACCTTCGGTGTTGTGTGTTCATCCATATGTAAAAGGGTTTAACCAGGAGTCGGTATGCTACACAGACGAGGAAGTGCGTCAAGTTGCGACGGGCAATGTCCCGGAGGCAGTGGCCAAACGGACCAAGCTACAGGCGCTTCCGTCGGAAGGCGAGGCGTTGAAGAAGGATGAGCAGCAGCAGCAGGCGGAAGAAGATAAAGGGACGCGTGTCATTTACACAACAACGTTCTACATGGGTCTCAAAATCGAGCCCCGACAGCGTACGTGGCCGGCATTGACTCACCACAGCGCATGAGGCATCCACACGGCGACTCGACATCTCGTACCCCATCATTGACTTTACTCAAAAGGTCAAGCAGTGGGACCAGTTTGATGAGGCAGCCATGGGCATTGTAGTGCGGCATATCAAGGGGTGCGTTGCCTTGTATACTTACGCCAGCTCCGACCTGCCCGATTATGTATTTGATGGCGCGTCGCGCAAGGCGCCCTCAAAGCGCGCAGGCAAGGTGCGTCGTCCTTCAACTGACCCCAGCGAGCGAAACACGCGCCGGAGGAGGATGCAATGAAACGCGCCAAGTAGGTGCCATGCGTTGCTAACAAGCAGACCCGATGCGGAAGTTGATCCAGGTACAGCAGTACCTTGATGTTGCGCAGCGAATAGCCGAAAAGGGTGTTGTGGCATGAGCACATTAACGGCCCCGTGCCATTGGAGACTCCATAATTGCAGGTGCATGTGCTAAAAATGACGTTCGCTATCTGAATGGCTCGATTGCAGGAAAGAGGGTGCGAGCGGCTGCTTCGTGTCGTGATGCAGGTAAACCATGCCGGCCCCTGCATACGCACGGAAAGGGGCCATGGGACAGCGGCATTCTAAAGTCGATGCGGATACGACATTGAATCGGTTTCCAGCGCCGTATTCTCCCATGCGTCTTTTGGTCCATTTGCTTCTGTGCAACACACTTCATTCTCATCCAGGGTGTCATGGGGAATGTTTGCCGTAGACAGCACCACTCTTCCTTTTCCACACCGAGCTTATCGCCCATATCGAACAAGGACACTGCTTCGACTTTGACGCGGGCGAAGCAAGCTCGTGAAACCCTTGCGGACAAAACACGAGACGATGCGGCAGCGATGGCACTTAGGACAACTACCAAGCGCAAGACGATCACCAAGCGCAAGACGGTGACCATGCGCAAGACGGTGACCGAGACCAGCGATACACACCAAAAGACGCCAGCTACGTCCAAGACCAAGGATGCAACAGTGCATACTACACCGTCTACGACACGCCCTTGGGCACTTCCGACAGTGCATGAAACCAGCGACACAGATGCTGTGCACTCAAAGCACAAGACACGTAAGAGTGATTCTGTATCTCTGGTTTCTCCTGTCCCAGTCACGACGAAAGACCATGCTTTGCCGTCTACAGCACCCCATCAAGCGTCCTCAATAATGCCCTCAAAGCATGAGACACACAAGGGCGAAACTACATCACCTTCTGCTTCCCATGCCTTCTCTGCGAAGAATGAACACACTCACACCTCACTCTTTTTACACTCTCCGGACAAGACGCAGGACCACGACACGGAAATGCAGCGGCATACAAACAGTGCGACTCGCGATGCGCCCACGACCATCCCGTCTCACCACACTGTACACGCCTCTCATGGGCCGGCGCATCACGCCAAAGGCGCTATGCGTCGATCGCGCGGTTCACACGTCCATGCCCACGGAAAAGAATCGCGTTCTACTGCTCTTTCGAAAGACGTTGGCACATCAACGGACCAGAGCGCCACGGTGAGTTCCTCGACGTCCACCGCGTCAACGGACCAGAGCGCCACGGTGAGTTCCTCGACGTCCACCGCGTCAACGGACCAGAGCGCCACGGTGAGTGTCTCGACGTCCACCGCGTCAACGGACCAGAGCGCCACGGTGAGTGTCTCGACGTCCACCGCGTCAACGGACCAGAGCGCCACGGTGAGTGTCTCGACGTCCACCGCGTCAACGGACCAGAGCGCCACGGTGAGTGTCTCGACGTCCACCGCGTCAACGGACCAGAGCGCCACGGTGAGTGTCTCGACGTCCACCGCGTCAACGGACCAGAGCGCCACGGTGAGTGTCTCTACGTCCACCACGTCAACCACCACGTCAACATCAACCACAACAACGACCAGCGCCTATGTCTTTGTCAAGACGGACGCGCTTGTGATGCCCACACCCAGTGGCCCCCTCTTGCTTCCAATTTATGATGCGAACAAGACAAAGCAAAAGGCTTTGCCGCAAATGATCACGCCGACGAGCAATGACGGCGTCCAGCTGTCCCAGTCAGTGCGTATTAGTATTTTATTTAAGAGCACGGTTCCTTGGTCGTGGGTGGTCCATCAGCGCGACACGGCCGCGCAGTTGTTCACCTATATGCCGCCCATGCTCGCTGCTGGGATGCAATCGAGCACGGATTTCGTTCACACAATTCAATTGCGTTCCCAGAAGATGACGAGCTCGGATACGAGTCCCAGGACGCTGCACATGGCACGGATTCCCCCGTCAAATGTCGGTGCACTACAAAAAGCATTTCACCGCGCCTCGACTGCGATGCTTGCCAATACGAGCAGTCATGTCCAGCGCGAACTTGCTGAGCAGATTGATACTTCGTTCGATTTATTGACGTACAAGGACCGTGATCCAAACGGCAATCCTCCACCGACGCTTTCGCCTTCGGCCACCGCTGCGATTGCCGCAACGTTTTCAACGGTCGGATTTCTGATGCTCGTCGCAGTGCTTGGCTGGTTTGGCTACCGCTGGTACAAGCGCCGCGCGCAAACCGCGCAGGACAAGCGCCGCGATACGATTGCCTCGTTTGTCGGCATTTCTCCGCCCAATTGCACTGACGAGCCGCAGCAATTGTCCACGCCGTCGCCGACGTGGACATATGGAGATGGTCGTACTAGCACGATGAATTCGCGAGGATCAGCGACGCCCTACATGGCGAGCCATCCTGGACGTATACAGTTGGATACGCCGCGAGCCGAGCGTGCGTTGGGCTGGAGTGTGCCGGATACGTCGGGCGATACGGTGCCGTATTTGGGTGCGGGTATGTCGTTGGGCTCACAGCAAGCCGATATCTTTGGTTTTAGCACGCATCCAGCGCCTATGCAAGGCGAGGTCGGTGCGCCAGTCCGCCGCTATTATCCGGATGTGCCTCCCAACATACCCCTGTGGCTCGCCCAGGAACGAATGGCTGCAACCTTGGCGCAAGGACTGCCAGATGCAGGATCGCTTCCTCTTCCGCCCATTGCGCAGCTGCCCAAGTCGCCCATGCCAAAAGAGCTAGAGCAGGCGACATTTTAATGGCATATTGTAGTACAAGTTTCGTCGTGTGCGTCGTTGTAGTCCTGTAGACATTCGTTTCTATGTGCGTGCTTGTGTGTGTGGTTTGCCTCGCGTGGCTTGTGTGCGTGGTTTAAATGCATGCTTTCACTTGCCTCTATGTGTTCTATTCGCGTTCATAGAGCATCGAGATACCGACAAGCCCCAGCACAATGTACTTTACAATGGGAAAGTCGTTCATGACCAGTGTCACGTACCCCACGTACGGGATATACCTTGCGTTAGCCTACACAGACGTACCCCACAACGCGACCCACTACCTGGTCGCTATACAGCCAGCGCTGGCCTCCGTATAGCTGAACATCGTCGTCTTTATTGTTATCGCCTCTTGTCAGCAGCATCTGCCCACGCCTGTCCCTATGGTTAGCATGCATGCCCACGTACGAGTGCGTCTCAATCACGCGATGTACAATCGGAATCTTTCCGTTTTCAACGCTGTACACAGTCACATCGCCGACCTTGTATGGCCGAGGATAGCTCGCAAGAAATAAGATATCGCCACGGTAATAGCCAGGCTCCATACTCCCGCTCAGCACGACGACAACGGGCGTCTCGGTATCCACCACTAGAGAGTATCCTTTCCAGCACACAAGCGCAAATGCAACCATGTTCAGCATGTACACCAGCTGCCAGAGCTGGCGGCGCCACGTAGGGCCGAACAGTTGCGTTAGCATCGCGAGAAGCACCGCTAGAACCGCGCATGCGCCTCCACAGTACCACGTGGCGATCTCGCAACCACCATGGCTGGAAGGCCACGGCCACGGCCGCGCGCCAAGCGGCATGCGGGCGCGGCGGATTCGTGTAGCTTGCACAGCGTCGATGAGGACGCGTTCTTCTTTGCAGCGGCGCGCAAGCCGTTGCACGCTGCGCAGGAGGAGGCGGAACCACACACAGCGCCGCTTTACAGCCCGCGTAAAAAGCCGCGCGCCGCGCTGCCGGAGTGGACTGCTGCGCCCCCAACGCCGCCCACGCCCGAGCGTGTGGCATTTGATCGGGAGCGCAGTGTAAGTGTGACGCCGCCGCCCGACCTGGACGCAGCATCGCTTGCATTTGCGCGCAACGCCGTGGAAAAGGTTATGCAGCGGCATGCGTCGCGACGCGTCGCAGCGCCAAGTAGCGACGCAGATGAAGGAGCGCCACAGAGTGATCTTTCGCTCGAGTTGAATGCAGACCTTGCGCTGTACTACAAAGGCCCTGATGCACACAAAATGCGCTCGCGCGCGCTGTCCAAGGAACGTGCTCGACAGGCAGAACGCCAACAAGAGCCCATCGCGCTCGACGAGGACGACCAAAGGCAGGTCATCACGATCGATGACTCGTCGGACGAAGAACAAGTTATGCCGGACCGGCCTTTGCCGCAGGCCGTGCGTGCACCGACGCCGGAGGACGACGACAAACTCGCCCTCACGCTCCGCGCATCGCAAGGCGAGCCGCTGCGCGTTGTAGTGCGTCCCCGGACTCAAATCAAGACCATTGCTGCGCACTTTGCTTTGCACTGCACATCGATCGGCCACAGCAGTACAGTCTATCTTAGCTTCGAAGGCGAGCGGCTGGATGCGAATAAAACTGTCCAAGACTACGAGCTGGAAGAGGAGGACCAACTCGAAGTACTTTTGTAGCTGCACTATTTACGCGCCTTTGTAGTTATACTTCATGTGATTCAAGCCCAGCGTCTCACGGTCCGCTTTGTAGATCCACCACTCGATGACCAGGTGGATGGTAGAGGCAAAAAAGGGGAACGCCCACCACAGCGCGTCCTCAAACGCACCGAGACCAAAGGTCATGAGCGGGATAGGCCAGAAACAGATCCAAAGGAAGCCAATGTATACAATACGCGGCGGCAGCACCGTCACAATATCAGCATTTTCCACGGGCTTGTCGGCACGGTCACCCACCTTGTTCGAGGGGCCAATGCGCACATCGCGCAAAACAGGCACAATCCAGTTCGGCGCGGTGCCAAACGGGTGTGGCTGTGCGGGATAAGCAAACTCTTGCGGCTTGATCCACCGGAGCACATCAAACAGTTCGTACACGGCAAGGCCCATCAAGTAAGATAGGGCGAGCATGGTGGTAATGTAAATGGGGAAGACGGGCAGGTATGTGAGATCATCATGGGTACCGATGGTAGTGGTAGGATGCAAAAATAGAGACATGTGACTCTTGGGGTGCTGCCCCAATGCGTACGCGGGGATCGGAGTGAGGTACAAAACAAACACTAGAATGTAAATCACGACCAAGGCGACGCGGTACATGTAGTTCGACTTGTCGTTCGCACGGCGGATACTTGCAATGATACTCTCTTGCTCCGATTCGTCCAATACGTCGTCATCGTACTGAGATAAAATTTTTTCGTGCTGGCCCACTGGGCGGGCGGTATTCGAAGTGCTCGCCATCGTCGTCACGAAGACGCGGCGCGCTTGGCACTTTTTTGTGACACGCCCGGGGCCCTCATTAGGAAAGCCTCCACATGCTATGGGCGCCGCGCGCAGCATTTCTCCACCCGCCATGGCGCAAGCAACGCCGGAGGTGAATCCATCGTACCTACAATGGAAGAACCCCGAGATGCTTGCGTTCCTGAGTGCGCAGAAAGGTGGCGTTGCACCAGGTACCTCCATTTTGGATGCGTCGAACGTGATGGAGTACTTTAGCACGTCGCCTTTTTACGATCGTCACAGCAATAACGAGCATGTGCGGATGCAAAGCACTGCATTGATAGCCCAGATCATGGCGCAATCGGTGCAGTCGCACGCAGAACTGATGCAGAGTATCGCACGGCGGTACCAAGAAGAGCTGCGGTACGTATGCGCGACGCTACTTACAGTAGGCGGTTCACGGGTTTCGAATTCGCACTTGTGCACGCACGCACGCCGTGCTTCGTGATATACAAGCACTGGCGGCGCTCTCCAGAGCGCGTAGACCCGCCTCTCTCTGTATACTATATTATAAACGACTGTATTTACCAGGCACCCGACTTGTATACCATTCTGTCCACGCGCTTGGTACGTTGCCCGGTACATGCTAACCACAGCAATCGAGCATGATGGGTCTCAAAAAGACGCTGGAATTACAGCGCGAGCACCGCTCGACATTCACGCCGCGCCGTGGATACTATGGCCGCTTTCTTGTCGCAGAGGATGCAGAGCAGGATGAAAAAGCAACGTCGCCATCCGATGCATCGTAATCATCGTAATCATTTCATACTGTACAAATACTATGCTATACACACCGCCGTTTCGACGAAGAAGGCGCGTCGTCCGGCTCCGATCCAGCTGGCACGCCAGTCATGATATTTAGCCCTACCACGCCGCGCTTGGCAAACCCCGTAAAGCCGCCCTGAATCGGACTTCGGCATACGGGGCACGGCCCACGCAAGCGTGTGGTCCCATTGCTTGCCCGCGCCCTACTCCGTACTGAGCTCGTATTCCCATGCACCGGCTCTCCCCCCTCAAGCTCTTCTTGTGCATGCCGGCGAGAGACGAGCTCGTTAAAAATCCCACGCGTGGACGAAGCAGAAACGCCGGCCGCATTGGCCAGCGCCATCGCGCCCGAGCTGCCAAATGGGGTGAACAGATTCGAGTTGTATCCTGCATGCCGTGCATCTCCACGCTGAGCTGCAGGATCGCCCATGGCACCGAGCCAGTCATGATTGTCCCACTCAAGGCCGTTTCTGCGCATCTGTACAAGTAGCGAGTTGTACAAGCATTCGCCGCAAAATACATGTCCACAGCTAGTGACGCTTGCATTCTTTGGTGCTCTTAGACAGATTGGACACTTGTACACCGACAGCAACAACGGTCGCGGTGGCGGTCGGTGCGGTACAGCTTGTGTAGTGCGGCGGAGCGCTCTGCGTGCAGTCTCGATCTTGCGGCGGCGCAGCTCCGCTTTTGTTACTTTGTGTACATGATGAATCTGCGGCTCATCTCCGCTTCCTTCACTCTCGCTTTCTCCAATCACAATGACAGGCGACATGTCTGTATCGCGCTCCTCATCCTCCGCCATGCTTTTTACATGCACGGCCGCGCTTGGGCCGCCACGCGGCGCTTAGCAATCGGCCGTATCCTGTTTAGCCGATCGGTCGGAACCGGGGCCGGAAAGGAGAAATTTGAAAATTGAACATTTGTAATGCGCTGCCCGCTGGCTTGTAGTGCAAGGCCAATTCTTCATCCCCTCTAGACGACTTTTGTCGGTATAGGCATTGCCACGATGTCTGCACGTCTCTTTTTGGCAAACTCTCTCAAGGGAGGTGTTCGCGTGCCACGCGGTGTGCGTTCTCTGGCTTCCAAGGTCTCGCTACCAGTACGTTTTTACAAGTCTTGTAACATGGATGCTGACTGCTTTTTTTGTAGCCGTACACCTACGTGAGCACGCTCTCCAACGGTCTCACAGTTGCCACGGAGTCGATCCCCGGTGCCCAGACTGCCACGGTTGGTGCATGGATTGACGCTGGTTCGCGCTCTGAGAGCAAGGCGAACAATGGCACCGCTCACTTTCTGGAGCACATGGCCTTCAAAGGTACGTCGTTTGCACACTCACACCAGGCACCGGCACGCGCTCCCAGCAAGAGCTGGAGCTTGAGGTCGAGGACATGGGTGCGCATCTGAATGCGTACACCTCGCGTGAGCAGACGGTCTACTATGCCAAGGCATTCCGCAACGACGTGGACAAGGCCGTCTCGATCATTTCTGATATCCTGCAGAACTCTAAACTCGACGAGACTGCCATCGAGCGCGAGCGTGACGTGATCCTGCGCGAGCAGGAGGAAGTGGACAAGCTCCAGGAGGAGGTTGTGTTTGACCTGCTTCACAGCGTCGCATTCCAGACCCAAGCGCTGGGCCGCACCATTCTGGGCCCCAAGGAAAACATTTTGTCGATTGAGCGCCAGGACCTTGTGAACTACATCAAGTCCAAGTACACTGCGGACCGCATGGTCATTGTTGGCGCCGGCGGTATTGACCACGGCGAGCTTGTCAAGATGGCCGAGACGCACTTTGGCAACCTGCCCTATTCGGAAAACCCCATGTCGTTTGGCGAGAAGCTCTATGAGCCTGCCAAGTTCGTCGGCTCTGAAGTCCGTGCTCGCGATGACACTAAAGACACGGTCAATGTCGCCGTCGCTGTCGAGGGCGCGAGCTGGAACTCCCCCGACTACTTCCCTATGCTTGTCCTCCAGTCCGTCTTTGGCAACTGGGACCGCTCGCTCGGCGCCTCGCCGCTGCTCTCGAGCCGCCTTTCGCACATCATTTCCTCCAACAACCTCGCCAACTCGTTCATGCACTTTAGTACTTCATACTCCGACACGGGTCTCTGGGGTATCTATGTCGTCAGCGAGAACCTCACAAACCTTGACGACCTGATGCACTTTATCTTAAAGGAGTGGCAGCGTGCGACCACCGGTCTCTCGGAGGCAGAGGTTGAGCGAGCCAAGTCGCAGCTCAAGGCTTCTTTGCTGCTCGGCCTCGACGGCACCACCGCCGTTGCCGAGGACATTGGCCGCCAAATGGTGACTATGGGCAAGCGCATGACGCCGCAGGAGATTGAGAATGAGATCAACATGGTCACTGTCGACGAACTCAAGCGCGTCGCGAAGCAGTACATCTGGGATAACGACTTTGCGCTTGCGGCCACGGGCCGTACCGAGGGTCTTATGGACTACAACCGCCTCCGCCGCGACATGAAAACGCTTCTGTACTAAGCGTAGATACACAGCCGACTGCGCCAGTAGTCCATGTAGTTAACCGTGCTTTCTATGCTAGAAAACTGGCGCTGTGTACGGGAAAGACAATACTTCTATGCACAGGTACTCGGTGTTGTACGCTACATTTTGCGCCCGCATGCGCGGCGCTAATAATAAAGAGGGGCTGCTTACGCACGGATGAAACACTGGGGTCAGTACGGTGGTGTATACATACGCTGCCTGCTTCTTGACTCCTGGTGTTCAAAATCAGCGCAACAATGAGGCCGTAAAGACCCAGCACTTCGGCGAAAATGAGAATAAGAATCATACCAATGTAAAGGCGCGGCTGCTGTGCCGTACCACGTACGCCGGCGTCACCAACAATGCCAATGGCAAAGCCAGCAGCAAGTCCAGCAAGACCAACCGAGAGACCAGCGCCAAGCTGGATGAAACCAGCATACAGTGTCATGGGCGTCTTGATGTCGCCGGAAATGAGCACACTCACGACAAGACCGTAAATAGCAATAATACCAGCCATGACCACGGGAATAATACACTTGATCAACAGGTCAGGACGCAGCACGCCCATGGCAGAAATACCGATGCCAGACTTGGCCGTGCCGTAACTGGCACCGAGACCTGGCGGTTAGTACTGGCGCATGGATCGACGTACATGTGAATACAATCGCCGCCGTGACGCCCTATAGTACAAAACACGCGTTAATACCTTTCCATCATGTGCTATGATACGTACCATGGCGCCAAAAAACGGTGCATAGACAGGGCACAGATCCAAATTCACGACCTCGCTCATACTGATCCAAGACACTCGATGGCAAGCGCCGCCCGCCGCGTCGCTCACGTTGCCACGGGCCGATTCGGCCGCGTAAAATCACGTGATATGATTGGAAATACCGAGTCAGATACTGCAGCGTGGAGGAGCATCTTCCACCTTGCGGAGAAATGGCATCACAGAAGCCGAAGACACTGTATCAAAAAATCTTCGACTCGCACTTGATTTCTGAAGAAGAGGACGGGACATGTCTTATTTACATTGACCGTCACCTGGTCCATGAAGTCACATCGCCGCAAGCGTTCGAGGGCCTCCGCCTTGCCAAGCGTCCAGTGCGTCGTGTGGACTGCACACTTGCCACAGTGGACCACAACATTCCCACTGACAGCCGCAAAGACTACAAGGACACGGAGACGTTTGTTCAAGAAGTCGATTCGCGTCTCCAATGTGTGACGCTTGAGCAAAACGTGAAAGAGTTTGGCCTTACCTTTTACGGTCTTACAGACACGCGCCAAGGTATTGTGCACGTCGTAGGGCCGGAACAGGGCTTTACGGTGCCCGGTGCGACTCTCGTCTGTGGTGATTCGCACACGTCTACGCACGGTGCATTCGGTGTGCTTGCTTTCGGGATTGGTACTTCGGAGGTCGAGCACGTTCTTGCAACACAGACACTGATGCAAAAACGCATGAAGAACATTCTTATTGAAGTGAATGGCGATATCCCAGAGGGCGTGACTAGCAAGGACATTATGCTGCACGTTATCGGTCTCATTGGCACTGCGGGTGGCAATGGTGGTGTTCTCGAATTCGGCGGCTCGACCATTCGCCAGCTCAGCATAGAGGCGCGTATGAGTATGTGCAACATGAGCATTGAGGCAGGTGCGCGTGCGGGTCTTGTCGCTCCGGACCAAAACACGCTTGAGTACCTCAAAGGGAGGCCGCTTGTGCCCAAGGGCGAGGAGTGGGACCGCGCCGTGGAATACTGGCTTTCGCTTCCTTCTGACCCTGGCGCAGAGTACGACAAGGTCGTCAAGATCAACGCAAAAGATATCCCGCCGACTGTGACGTGGGGTACAAGTCCCCAGGACACGGTACCGATCACTGGCTCTGTGCCTGACCCCAACAATGCGCCAACCGAGGAGCTTGCCAGTGAATGGGGCCATGCGCTCAAGTACATGGGCTTGGAGCCGAATACGCCCATCGAGCAAATCAAGGTGGACAAGGTGTTCATTGGGTCCTGCACCAACTCGCGCATTGAGGACTTGCGCGAGGCAGCGCGCATCCTCCACGGCCGCCGTATTTCGGAGCATGTGCATGCCATGTTGGTCCCGGGTTCAGGCCTGGTCAAGAAACAGGCCGAGGCAGAAGGCCTGGACAAGGTATTCAAGGCCGCTGGTTTTGACTGGCGCGAGGCGGGCTGCAGCATGTGCCTTGGTATGAACCCAGACCAGCTGTTGCCAGGGGAGCGCTGTGCTTCCACATCGAACCGCAACTTTGAAGGTCGCCAAGGAGCGGGCGGGCGCACACACTTGATGAGCCCTGCCATGGCCGCGGCTGCCGCGGTGACTGGTTACTTGACCGATGTCCGCAAACTCACCGAAGGCAAGATTCATGGCTACGACGCTGCCGCGCCCAACTTTGAGATCCTAATCCAAGACTCAAAGCAGTTTGTCAATGCGGACGATTTTACGCTCGTGCCTGGTGGTGCGGCGCGCGAAGATGCGGTAATTGAGAATCGGATCGAAGAGCACAAGGAGCCGCCGTTGCACGATGTCCCTGTTACGCCTGGTGGCATGGAGCCGTTCCGTGTGCTCAGAGGCATTGCCGCGCCGATGGACCGGTCCAATGTGAACACGGACGTGATTATCCCCAAGCAGTTTTTGAAAACGATCAAGCGCACTGGCCTCGGTTCCGCACTCTTCTGGCCTTTGCGGTACGATGTGAGCACGGGCGAGCCCATCCCGGAGTTTGTGCTGAACCACGAACCGTACACCGAGTCAAAGATTCTAGTGGTGGCGGGCACCAACTTTGGCTGTGGATCCTCGCGCGAACACGCCCCTTGGTCGCTGCTCGACTTTGGCATCCGTGCGGTCATTGCGGAGAGCTTTGCTGACATTTTCTGCAACAATATGACAAAGAACGGACAGCTGCCTGTCGTGCTGAACGCCGAGCAGATTGGTCGTGTGTACGAAGATGCTGCTGCCGGTCTCCCTATTACGGTCGATCTGGAGCAGCAAAAAGTTATTTGTGCTGATGGCAAGACGGCGTTTCCGTTCGAAGTTGCGCCATTTTCGCGGCATTGCCTGCTCAACGGCCTTGACGATATCGCCCTTACGCTCCACAAGGAAAAGCAGATTTCTGCGTTTGAAAAGAGCCGCGAGAAGACGCCGTGGCTCAATGGTGTTGTGTACGGCGAGAACAAGGAAAACCTCTTTAAAGCACGCCGCGATACACCCAGCACGGACTGGTAAATAGTATATTCCAATCTGTTAATCCGCACAGCCTTTTGCGCAGCGTTTCATTTCTACAAAGCGTAACGTCTATTATACATGGTGTGGCGCTGTGCCAAACGTCTTGAGTGATGCTGCAAGCTGCTTTGCATGGTGGATTCCTGCCTGGATCGCCTTGTCCACCACGGCCATCGTCACTTCGCCATCACCCCGCTGTTGTACGCCGTAAAGCTTGCCGCTTGCGGAGCAGAGCACGGAAATTGAGACGCGCAATGCACTTTCCTCTTCCAAACGTGGATCGAGTAAAAAGTCGTTTCCAACAGGGTATACAGAAATGCACACGGGCACTTCGCTCCGCCCTTCCAGCGACACCCCATCTTCCCATTCATTTTCCAACGCAAAATCGGTGGCGCCGGTACTCGCAGCTTCGTTTTTGCGGCCGCGCGTGATATATTTCATGCCCACATGATCATCGTCCGTAAGCACCGGCTGGTTCAATGCATCAACGGCTTTGTCCACAGACAGTAGCTTGGTTTTTGGAAGCTTCGTGTTCCACAGCGCAGCAAAGACGCTTGCAAATAGGGTATCCAAGACATTCCCGCCACTCCAGGATAGGACGTAGACGTCTATGCGCATCAACCAGAATTTGGCGTAAGGAACTACAATGAACTGGCGCACCGGCAAAGGACCCAATGCATCTCCATGTAGCCCAAAGCACGCATTAAGCATGTCCTGTACAGACGTTGAAAGCACACTCAACTCTTGCGGCGTGTGCGAATGCAGCAGCGCCGGCGAGTATTCAACACCGACTTGCACCCGGGACAACGGCGGAAGCAACGGAGCAAAATCGCGCGCCATTTTTCCATCCTGCACCGTGACATGCGGCGGGTCGTACGCCTCCATTTCCAGCTTAACGCCGCACAGCACTTGCGTGCCGTCTATGCTGACTCGCGCAGACCCATTCGCCTGCTCCGAAAAAGGTGCCTCGACAGAAATAGGACGATAGTCTTCGAGCTTTCTTCCATCCTGACGCTGCGGTGTCGGCAACGCAAGTCCATCCAGGACGTAATTTTGTTCCGCACGCGAAAGCGTGGCGTTTGACATGGCGCCAGAAAAAAGGCGCGCGGTCGCCGTCTCGACTCGAAGCACGTGACACTGCGCGGTGCATCCAAACACGCGTGGCAGTCCAACACTTTTGATCTCGCACGCTGCACGATGGGTGCGACGTTCATGTATGGCACTTTGAAGCTCTTAAATGAACACGGAGATGACCGCCACACGTATAGTATTCAAAAGACAGTGACATCCATGGGACGGTACGTTGATGATGGTGACTAATGCTAGTGCACTCACAAACGATGTGCGCCTTTTGCTGGAGGACGTTAGCCGCCAGCATTGCACCATCGAATTTGAGGATCAGTGTAATGCAGTTATTCGTATCCTTGGAGCTAATGGTGTCACGTTGAATGACACCTTGCTGAAGCCAGACGATGCAGAGCACGCACTTCATGATGGGGACACGATTGTGATTTCCAAGCACACGCTGCAATTTTCCTATGCGCCAAAAGCAACGCTTGCACTGGTACAGACGCCGGAAAAGGCAGCGCTGTGTGCATCACATCCTTTGAGATCGTCTCCAGCCTCGCCTCGCCGTGAAAGCCCGCGGCTCAAGGCCAAGTACGAGGCGCAGAAAAAGACAATGTACGATCCATTTGTGACACCATCGCTGCAAAAGTGCAGTGCCATATCCAAGCCTGTATGCGACAATGCCACTGAATTTTGTCCTCTCAATGTTGCAAAGAAGCCGGAAGAGGTGGAAATTGGAGGCATTGTAGCAGAGGCGATGGATACGTTGGCTAAGGAGGAAACGGGGAGTAGTGAGAGTGCAACTTTCCCGATAACCAGTATTGAGGAGACTGATAATGCTGCGGATTGCGAAGGGGCTACGGAAGAAGTGCCGGTTGCTTCTGGCAAAGAGGACGAATCCATCGACGCAGCCGGGCACAGTGCTGTTGCGGACAGCACCGTAGTAGAGGCGGCAATTCAAGAAACGGAAAGCCAATGTCTGTCCACCCAAGACGATAGTCTAATATCGCTGCATTTGGACGATCTTGAGGCCGCTGCTATTGACGATGCTTTGGGATTGGCAGACGACCCTACGCCGCCCAAGCCAAAGCCGTTCTTGGAACCCATGACCCCGCCTTTGCAGTGGACTCCTTCCAAGTCGCGAAAAATTAGCTTGCGTACGGCGACGTTACTGAGGCGTAGTGCGCAATACCCTCTCCTCCCTCTCTCAGCGTCGCGCCGGAGCGATACGTATACGATGCCACGTTCCAGCATGTCGCCGCAGTCAAAACCATTTGAACCGCCGTCCTCGGCTGGATCGAAAGACATGGAAATTACGCAAGAGTTTGTACATACACTTGCGAAAAATCCTGACGTGCTTTCTGACGAGGAGGAGGAGGAGGAGCGTGCTGAGTTATGCAGCACTTCCGAGCATGTAAAAACCTTGGCGGAGCAGCTCCCGGCTAATTTGCACGGTTTTATGACCCCACAGCCCGCCAAGCACACCGCTTCGCTACCGCGCCGCTTGTCGCTCGACGTGCAGGAGAAATCCGAGGCTCCATCACCGTCGCTAAGACACCGCTCGTCGTGGCAATGGCTGCGAAACCTCTTCTCTCCGCGCGCTGCAGACAGCCTCGGAGAGGCTGCCTTGCCTCATGCGGAAGCTCCAGGGAAAACGGAGCTTATTGCCGAGGCGCAAGACGAAACCTGCGTGGAACCTATTGAGACAGCCGGACCGATCGAGGATGCAAGCCTCGAACCTATGGAGCTGGATCCGATTGAGTCGCAGGCCTTACTGCTGGAAACGCCCGACATCTCGCTCTCCGGCGCCAAGTGGATGTTTACCAAGCCTGAGACGCCCCCATCCGGCCCTTCGTATACTGTGGACAGCGGCGTGCCTACCCCGGACATGCACATGCTCAAACATATTTTTGCACCACCGAAACAAGGCAACACGGCAGAACAGGCCATGTCTGATTTTCGGCACATTGTTGCACACCACGAACGTTTGGCGAACGCAGCGTCTCCTCGCGAAGTGCAAGCGTTTGGCAAGGTGTGGGACACTATGATTTTGAAGGAAGAGTCCGTGCAAGAGAGTGTGCCGCCCCAAGAAGAACCGCATTCTTCCAGCACTGCGAAAAGTGCGTTCAAAAAAGGAAAGACGGCACCGGAAAGTTTGGGCAAGCTGGTCGAGCACAGCGATTTGCCGCTCTCTGCTCAAAAAGTTGCGCCGAGCGACGCCCAGCCTGCGATGCACGCCTCGACAGGCATGCGGATGGGCCGAAGTGTCACGCGCGCTAAAGAGCCTTATGTGCCTGTGCGCCGCGCACTGTCTGCCAAAGCAAATCTCCCCAATCTAGGTTCTATGGCAACTACTGCTACGGGCGCGATCCGTCCCCCTCAAAAAATGTCTACGTCTGACACAGCCCAACGTGTCCGTTTGGATGCACCCACATCGATTCCCGCCCCTGCCCGTGTTACCCGGAGCCAGACAGCGACGGCCAAAACCACACGGCAAGATAGTGGGATACCAGGAAATACGAACAGGGTTGCTAAGCGTACATAGCATAATGCTCTATTTATATCGCATTTCAATTAACAAGCGTCTTCTTCAGAGCAATTAGACTTGAAGCGGGATTACCTTGCATTATTCTAAACGTACTGCAGAGTAAAAACCGACCTCCACCTGAAAATAGGTACATTGCATGATTAAATCTTGTTCGACAAATGAGATTAAGTAAATTAGTGCAGTGGCCAATGTGTGCAAGTATATTTCATGCATGGTCGGCCGCTCGCGTGTCGGAACCAAAACCTGCACGCGCGACTTGAAACGAGCTAAATATAAAACTCAGCACTGCGCATGCAGGGCAAGGCAAATAAAGATCTCAATCGTATAGTGGATCTTTAAATAATAACTCGCAGCGATTTAGCCAATGCGACATTCTCTGTACGATCTCCTTTTGCCCGTTGGTATTCGCTGAGCCCACATATGGTAAGATATAATGCGGCAAATGCGTGAATTAGGGCCAGCAAACAGAGTCTTGTGCAGCGTAACGCATATTAATGACCAATCAAAAAACGTGTTCTTTATTACCCTGATTCTTTTTAGATTAGAGCGAATACGCCCAACAGTATGCATTTTTCTATAACAGGCTTGTGTGTCTGTCATGAATGCGCAACTGCCAGCGGCGGATTGACAAGGCCTGGACCAGTCATTTTCATGCCTCCACAATCATCCCCTTGTTAAAAACAGGGAAGGGTGTACATGATCCCTTTTCCGCGCGTCATCATACGAACCCACCATTTTAGACTAAGTGTTTCAAATTGCGCACACCCATGCGGGATAAGCAGGAGGAGTCTGAGACCTATCCTGCTCAACATGGACAAAATGTAACATTTGCGCATTCAAAAAACTGGAAACGTCCTGAACATAAAGACGCGGATGCCACTAGGAACCTGCGGCAGGAAGAGCCGAAATCGCCTTTGGGAGAATGGGACAAGGGCTCTACAAAGATTGCACCTGACGGGACGTTGCCGGATGTGAAAGAATACCCCCCAGCATCTCAGCCATTCCGGCTGCCACCACTTAGTCAACTCGAGGAACGTGACGATGCCGCTCGCCCCCATGAACATGACGGGGCTATGACTATAAGTTCCAGCTTGGAAAATTTCTCGACTTCGCATCACAGACCTCTTGGTGCCGGCGTGAACAAACATGTATCTATCTCTTGGCCTGGATCACTTCCCCGCATGCTTCCCCCACCCTTTTTACCAGGATATTGCCCAGCTCCAGCGGAATTGCGTTCCGAGACGTGGCCCCAAATCGATTTAAAATACCACAGGTTAGAAGAAAAAGCTGGTCTTGAACGAAGGCTTCCATTGCCTTCTTTTATGCGAAACAATGAGCATCCTCTTGAGCATCCTCATTGGAATTATGTGCTGCCGCATGAGTACCACGAGAAGAGAAGCGATCACAAAAGTGTTTCAGGTTTGGAAGACTCACTTGCAAACTATTATACATCTTCTCGTGAGACACGGTCAAGATATGACCACTATGGTCACCAGCCTGTACGCTTGGCACCATATTACCGACAGCCATTGCCGGAGCCTCATTGGCGTATGAATGGTGAAGATGGACATGGCTGGAGCACACCTGACAGTGCAAGCAGGCACAGCGGAACGCAGCGCCCTGCCATTTCCCATTACCGTCCTTATTCGTATAACTCCCTGCGGTATTCCGACTCTCCAATACGAGACTCGCCTGCGCTTCATACTGGTGACTCTGCGAGTCATCGTCCTTCTTATCCCGCATACGTCCCTTCAGTACAGCGGCGCAAGGGTATGGATACAGTTGGAGAGTTGCCGGGGTATGCAAGCCCCTACGACTCTTCATTTACCTTGGTTAAAAAAGAGGCTGAGGCTGTTCCCAGTACGCCTGCTTCTGCGTTTGGGCATTTATCCCGTCCCTGGAGCAACGGAAAACCTATGAAAGGTGAGGCTGTTGAGCCTGGAGCGCCAGAGGGAATTCCCAAGCGTGGTGGAAAACTGCCCAAGCCGGTGACAAATATGCTCAAGTCTTGGCTGCTCGAACATGCCGAACATCCATATCCCACGGAAGAGGATAAACGATACTTTTGCAACTACACGGGTTTGGACATTTGTCAAGTTTCCAACTGGTTTGTGAACGCAAGAAGACGTATTTTGGCACCTCAAGTTAACGGCAACACTACCAATTCGAATGCGTCTGCTTCGCAATAAAGCAAGTCGTGTAATGCATGTACGTCACCATCTTTTCCCCATTTTTGCTGGATCACGTCACTGTAATACGTTTTACATTTAAATCCTTGTTTTCCTTTTTTTTTGGTTTTTTGGGGTGGTACTCATCTGAGATGACTTTCAAGGTTCATGTAGTGCACAGCTGCATAATGTTTCATTATAGACTTGAATACAAGCACGCTGAAAGAAGTGGAGAAGTTTGAAATCTGCACTATTGGCCAATTTTTTATTTTTAGTTTGCGCACCGACCATGTCGGCACTGGCGCCGTTCGAAATGCCCGGATTCCAATGGGATCCAATGTACGTCAAATGAAAGCCAACACTTAAGAAAGCAGCGCTTTTTTAAAGGGCTGGCCTCTAATATGGTGCCGCCGGACCACGAACAGGAGCACGTTCCCCAACGGAGACGAAAAAGCGGAGAAAATAGCATTGTGCCTACCTGGAAACTAAAGCGACCGCACTCAATAAGCTCCCGTTACACAGCCAGGTACAAGAGGTATGCAATGTCGTATTTGTTAATTATTTAGTGAGCTGTGGAAAGCCGCTATACGCTCGTTGCAATTGTGCCACATCGCATCTATTGATTGTATTCCACATTCAGACCCGATATCCTCTTTCGTGGTACGTTTCTAGTTCTCTCTGACCTGTCACAGCGGTTTCCATGCGTTTCGAATTCAAGTTTTCTAGCGCCCGTTACCAGCTACGGAAAAACGTTTTTGTACATGACCAAGCTATCGAAAAGCGACGTTGACTTGACGAGGTCACCGTCTTGCATCCTAGCCGGATTATACCACGCCCGTGCACAGGTGAGGCTCGTTGGAACACCCGAAGAAGCATTATTAATTCATTCGCCCAACACGACTTCGCTGTACGCCTTCTGCGCAAATACAGGCTTTTTTATGTACGTTGGTAAATGGCGCTTTCTAACAATGTACAGAGAAGTTGCGGCAAGCGAACGATGGTATGTTACAATAAGCTCTACATCGATGAGCACGTCCCCATACCAAGCCCAATGCATCGACCAAAGCAAGCATGCAAATCCCGACTTACGGTGCATGGCCGTCTTGAATTTGCCGGATGGTAAAGGGAACGGCGCGCAAGCCGTCCCAAATCCAATGGTGGTACTCGGCGTAGGGAAAGGTGTGTGGATACTTCAGTCGTTGCGGAAAGAACACGCTGGAGTGATGGAAACAAGCTGGTACCCATTTCGTTTCATGCTGCCCAGTGACGTCATGGCCTTGGCGATCCATCCAAGCGCGGTACGTCGTGCGACTGCTAGTGCTTACAACAGGATCAAAAACAAGCAATGCTATTAATTGGTCTGCGCTCTGGTACTGTGATGGGCTATTACTTTGACATGCATGGGCTGTTGCACGTATCGGAGAAAGCATTCCAAAAGGTGGCCATATCGGCGCCCCAGCACGTCTTTTCTTATCGGTCGCAAGGCGCAGTATGCCACATTGAATTTGTCAATGCAACAGAATTTATTGCTTCGTATACCAATGGTGATGTACGTGTATCTCCTGCGCTTATTTCTCAGATGGTGCTTGCAGATGCGTCGCGACTTTCGGACCCGCCGCTGTGCCAGTATAAAGGGCATTGCAATCATTATTCTACAGGACTTGTACGTGAAACAGAGTTCCTGACACACAAAGGGTATATGCATCCATCCAACATACCGTTTGCTTGCATGCGCGGGCGACGATTACCGCGTCCGTATATGGTCCATGGACGACCCCATTCCATTGTACAGTGTTACGAATGCCGGACCTCCAGTCACTCACAGGCGCCTACAAAACACAATATTCTCCGAACCAATTCTCGCGCTCGCCTGGCAAGACGTTACGGCGCTTGATGCGCGCTCCTCCGCCGCCGTCTCGCTCCTTGTTGCACAGCAGCAGCAATTGCTTGCATACGCAACACCAGACCCTTTACTTAAGCACGGACCGTAGCAGAACTATACGTATCACATGATGTACTACTGCACGTGATAAACCGCAAACGATGGAAGTGTCGTGCCAGGCCCGGTTTTGTCCCCTCACACCGCCTAGCATGACGAAGCCTACTGGTACGTAAAGCATCGGTGCATAGACCGATACCGCAGCAACGGTTTCGTGCACATTTATGCATTGCTGGATCAGCATACTAACTATTTCCAGAGAAGACGACTGTGCAGAACCGGAAGGCACACGTTGCTACGAAGCTTGTGACGAAGGGCAGCTCTGGCCAGAAGGTGCTCCGCAAGGTGCGCACTTCCGCCTCTTTCTACCGCCCGCATACGCTTCGTCTCCCGCGTAACCCGAAATACCCTCGCAAGAGTGCTCCTCACGCGCCGCGCACTGATGCTTACAAGGTGCTTCTTTTCCCCGTGAACACCGAGAGCGCTATGAAGAAGATCGAGGAGGTCAACACGCTTGTTTTTATTGTTGCACGCCACGCGAACAAGTACCAGATCAAGCAGGCTCTCAAAGAGGCGTACGATGTGGACTCTGCCAAGGTGAACACGCTCATTCGCCCCGACGGCAAGAAGAAAGCGTTTATCCGTCTCACGCCTGACCAGGATGCGCTTGACGTGTCCAACCGTATTGGTTTCATTTAAGCCGTGTCTTTAGACGCGCAATTCAAAATGCTTCACCTTTTGATGTACGTAGGCTGACAGTCCTAGATGGATATCTATGCATGGGCTATGCATCGTGCCATACCTATTTATTATCCTGCTTCCTCTCCTTGTCAGACTTTGTAAACTTATAGTCCTGCTACGGCGCGCGTGTCCAAAGATGACTTTGTGGCCGCATGCCCATCGATGATGGTATTGTTGCCCGCTGTCGTCAGTGCCAAGCTCGTCACGTACCAATAGCCCACTCGGCGGGCAGCTCGATAAACCCGACTTGTGGCTTGGATTTATCTTGATACTGCAGTCAGTATGGTATGCAAGCGCTACGCACCAAAGTGAGCGTGTGAATATCCCCCTTGGGCAAAGGAGGCACCTCAGTCATGGCAAGCCGTGCAGGTGCATCTTTCGGATGCATAAGCGGAATGTTGAGTACCTGAGTGACCAACCAAGCGCGAAGGGAATCATCTGTATCCTTTTGCACCTGCTTTCGCCGACTTGGAAGTGCAGGGAGCAACGCAGAAGCCGGCAAAAGCTCCACCTCGACTGGTTTGGACGCCACGCCGTCCCTCTTCCACGCACTCATACGAGGTCCTCCGGAACCTATACCGGTGTCCTCGTGCTTGCAATCGGGAGCAGTGAAAGCGGAAAAGATTGCGGTCATGTATTCAGCAATGGGAGTGTTGATCCAGCGCACATTGTTCGCGGTAAACCACCCAAGATGCCCGCCGTGCCGCGAATGTGCATACACAATACTGTCATTCTTTTGCAACTGACTGCGGAACTCGTCCATCGCGTGAAGCGGAACAATTGGATCGTCATCCGCATTCAATGCAAGGAACGGTCGTGCTATACCATCGAGCGTATTGGTCGAGCTCGCTCCGTAATAATAGGCATCTGCATCCGCAAAAGGGAATTCGCCATACGGAGCCTTGAATCCTCCCGTATGGGTCACCACGTAGTGGTCCACAAACCGAAGCGTGCCGCGTGTGGGCGAGTTTGGCTCGAGCTCCGCCTTGTGCTCATCACCCGGACGAATCTTTTCGCCAAACGCGCGCTCCAACGGGTCCCAGAGTGCCGGTGAAAGCGCCAATGCATCCGCGTGCTTGCTCAGCAGCTTCAGCAAATTTCGGCCCATGACGTGCGAATAGACGTTGTTCAGCCAAAAGGATTCCATGCAGTCGCTCGCTACCTTGAGCTGGAACGGCGCGCCGACAACGACGCCAGCAAGCAGCGGCGTCTCCTTCCCACGCATACCCATGTACCTCGTCAAGATAGCGCCACCCAACGAGAAACCAATTCCCGTCATGAGCGATTGTGGAAACATGTGCGTAAGAAGAAGCAAGGCAGATTCTAGATCGCTAATGTTCGCAGCCGAATACAGTTGCGGAGACGTAACGGGCGTATCGGCGCATCCACGCGAATTCACGACGACACAGCGGAAGCCACAGCCACCCTGGTCCTTGGGACGCACAAAGTGTGCGACGCAGTTCCGCACGTACGACTCGTGCGAGCCTCCGGTAAGGCCATGGAGAATTACGACGGTGGGCACATCTTCAGACGCTTGCACAGGCTCGGCCAATGCAGGCGGCGCAATATCCACCGCAATAGTCCCGCCATCCGGTGTCAAAAACACTTTTCTCTTGTACTGCACCTGATCAATCGTGCTGAAATCGGCTGCAGCAGAGTAGACCGTCTGCAAGTGTCCGGTAGGAAGCCGCCTGGACATATGCGGCTGGTTTGTGCCTACGAGACTCGGGCATTGTGCTATGATCGCATCGAACACCGCATTACTCGCACCATTAGCCACGCCTGCATACTCGAATGCAAACGTGAGCTTTTGGGGATACGCCAGGTTGCGAAGCGTTCCAAAAATGCTTGCCATGTGCACAGATAGCAGGAATCTATTTGGCTTGCGGCACGGAGCACATGCCAGCCACGTGGCAACGCCACTGGGTGCGTTCATACGCCACTGTTCTTTGTATCTACTGGCCCTGCCATGCTTGCCGCCAAGGTACCGAAGGAGTACATGACGGACAAGATGGGGCAGGTGACTGGTGGGACTATATTGGCACCACCAGATGCATCTTTGGATCTGCAGCAGACTTCTTTCCTGCAGAGCCGCGATCGTTTGGTCGGCGCGATTGACGACACCGACACAATCTTGCGTGGGCTGCGCGAGTTTAATCGTGATCAATGGGTGCTTCGCTACAATGAAGAGGTGCAATCTGACCAGGCGAAGCCATTGTCCGTGCTGCGCCTGGAACTCAAGCTCGGCGCGACGGTGAATGCAAATGTGCTGATGGACTCGATGGAGAAGTCTTCTGTCGGCAAGCTTCTGGACGAGCGTATGGCGCGCTGCACAAGTCATCTGCAAAAATTGCGCATCCGTATTAGCGACACGCAGTCCAAAGTACTTGTCACGGGTGACCTAAATGCCGGCAAGTCGACTTTTGTCAACGCGCTTATGCGGCGCGAAATGATGCCTGTCGACCAACAGCCATGCACTATGTTGTTCTGTGAGATTCACGATGCAGCACACGAGAATAAAGGTGCCGAAGAAGTGCATATTGTGCGCGATTTGGCGAAGTACGATGTGGCTGACGACGCGACGTTTGAACGGCGCACACTGTCAGCGCTTCCGCGCATTTTTGAAGAGGAGGAAGACGGCGGGGCAGAGATCCACCCGGTGCTAAAGTGCTACTGCACTGGCGCCGAGGCTTCTCGAATGTCGCTTCTGCATAACCAGGCCGTGGACATTGCCCTCATCGACGCCCCCGGCCTGAACCGCGACTGCGTACACACCACCGCGCTTTTTACGCGCGAGGAGGAAATTGATGTGGTGATTTTTGTTGTGGATGCTGAAAACCACTTTACACTGAGCGCATGTGAGTTTCTCCAGAATGCGAGCAACGAGAAAGCGTACGTATTTGTCGTTGTGAACAAGTACGCCGAAATCCAGAATAAGGCAAAGTGCCGCCAGCGTGTATTGGAGCAGATCCGTACGCTGAGTCCACGCACGTATGAGGAGGCCGATCAGCTAGTTCACTTTGTTGACGCGCGCAGTATGTGCGAGGCGAGCGGCGCTAGCGATGAGCACGCGCAGTTTGACAACCTCGAGATGAGCCTGCACGATTTTGTCCTGCGCCGCCGCGCCAAGTCCAAGCTTATGCCTGCACAGACTTATTTGCAGCGCCTCCTCAACGATATTCTTTTTCTCTCCCAGCTAAATATGCAGGCTGCGAAAGACGACATCGATGCCGCCCATGCGCAGCTCACCGCGAGCCGCCCCGCGCTGGCCATGTGCGAGACAAATGCACACAAAGTACAGCGCGTCGTTGAGAACGTGGAAGACCGCGTCGTTGCGCGCACGATGGAGGCAACCGAATGCACGCTTGCCGCTGCGCTGGAAAAAATTGGGCGTGGCGAGTGTGCGGATGCCACTGTGCTTCTTCCGCCATACCCAGGCCTGTTTGAGGTTTGGTCATACGCACGGAATGTTCGGCTTGCTTTGCTCACAAGTCTGGGCGCGGTGGTTAAACAGTGCGAGGAAGCTGCGCGCACCACAACGACCGCTGCTATACACGAGATTGATGCTGTGGGCGCTGCACATCTTCCCGAGAGTGACGAGCCAGAGCGTGTGTTTGTTCCGGAGGCCATGTTTGCGCACAAGAATGCGAGCACAATGCTGGCTGGTATCGGTGTCAGCGTCGACGTTGTCGCCGTGAACATTTCGGATCTGTTTGACGTCACGCACCGCTTTGCCTACATTACAGGCAGCAGCGCTACGAAACCTGCCGATGAAACGTTGCTTCTTCCCAGTATATCGCTCGGGCTCGGCGCATTAACACTGGCAGGGACAAGATCGCTTGGAATCAAATCTGCGATCGAGGCATTCGTGCGCGTCACCGATATTCTCGGCAGCCGTACTGCCCGCCGCTGGGCCCCTCCTATTGTACTACTGGCGAGTGTGGGTGCGCTTGCGTGGGTCGTCCTTGATTTGCCCAACGCCGTTCCCCGCAATGTTGGGCGTAGCTTGAAGCGCGATCTCACAAGCGGCCGCTGCGTCCGCGCCTCTGGGAACAGCAAAGCGATGCTGCGCAATTCATCGGACGTATTTTCCACCATGCATGGGACGCGTGTTACTCGAGAAACGCGCAAAGTACTCCGCCTCGCCAGCTGGGATCTCCAGGAGCGCTTCCGCATCGCGATTCTCAAATGCCGTACGTGTGTCGAGCAGGCGGAAGAGCAAGAACGGTGTGCCTCAATTGCACTGGCGTGGTTCGAAAATACAGTGGACAGATCCGCGGCAGTGTCCGAGACGGTCGCATCCGCGATTGATGTGGTGAAGTAGTATTAGTATGCATGTAGAATACAGTGGACAAGCGCACGGATCGCAGTCATCACGTGCAACGATCCTTTTTGGCGCCATGGCTGCAGAGGAGCGCGAAGCGAGCGCGTCGCTGCGTCGTACAGAGTCTTTGCTTGCGCGGTACGGCGGAGAAAACGGGCCGACTGGCCATGCAAGTGTTGGGGATGGCCATGCTCCAGTATCGCTCGCTGCGTTTATGGGCGGAAAAGCACACGAGCCGCGTCTTGGCAAGCTGCAAGGCGACGGCCGCACCTCGCCTCCAGAGGCGTCGCTCGGCGATCGACAAAAGTATCATGGTTTGCCTGGCATGGCAAAGCCAGAAGGATCCATGGCGAGCTTTCTGGAAAAGCGGCACGAAGAGCTGCATGGTAAAGACGCGGACGAGCGTCCAGTGGGACGTAACGATATGGGCGCTAGCGACGAATGCACTACGGTGGCGGATGCTGCGAAAACAGACCTACCGGCTGCAAAGCCATTGCGAAGCACACACGGCAAGCGCATCGTAGTGCTCATCAGCGGATCCGGCAGCAACTTACAGGCCCTCATTGACGCTACGTGCGAACCGAATCCAACCATTCGCGACGCGCAAATTGTGCGTGTCCTATCGAATCGAATGTCTGCCTCCGGCCTGCAGCGTGCGAAAAACGTCGAGCCGCCTATTCCCACAGTCGTGCACAGCCTGAAAACGTTCCAGAACAGGAATCCCGGCAAGACGCGCGAGGACTACGACGTGGTCCTTGCCGAGCGTGTGCTTGGCGACGAAGCGCCTCCCGACCTTGTAGTCCTTGCCGGATTTATGCACATTGTCTCCGAGACGTTCCTCAGCGCGCTCGGCCACGCCACAAGCCTTGCGCATCCACCCACATTCTCCCATCGCCCCACCCACCCCATCGCAATCATTAATCTTCACCCCGCGCTTCCCGGCGCATTTGACGGCGCAAACGCCATCGACCGTGCGTACGATGCATTCCAGCGCGGTGAGATTCAGCACACCGGGGTCATGGTCCACAAGGTCGTAGCAGAAGTCGATCGCGGCGCGCCGATTCTAGTGCAGAATGTGCCAATCTACAAAGGCGAGCCACGCGCTGCGCTAGAAGAGCGAATGCACGCCGTGGAGCACCGCTTGATTGTGGACGCGACCATCAAGGTGCTTGCAGGCGAAGAATTGCCTTTTTTTGCGCGCGTCTCTGGCACAGAGCTCGAGCCACTCGACACGGAGTGGCCTGTGCTGCACGATACAGACAGTGCCGTGCTTGTGCATGGCACCACAGCGTACTTGTGGCGCGGCGAGTGCGCTGCGTCTTCGACGCCGCCCGGGGCGCTTGCGAAACTCGGTACCTCGCATCAAGTTGTGCACCAAGGCAGCGAGCCGCCTGCTTTTTTGCACGCGCTCCGCCACCTCGTAACAAGGCACAACACAGTCTCCACCTGTGACGCGCAGCTCTTCACCGTCCGCGGCGACGGTGTACTCATAGATGAGGTCGACCCCGCCGCGCCCACATTGAGCGCCGCATTCAGCGCAGTCGCACGTACGCCTGCATACGTCTACGTATGGCACGGCCGTGGCAGCGACGACACACAGCGCCACAGCGCCGAGGCGTTTGCCCGCACACTGCACGGCCAACCTGTCGTCGTGGAGCAAGGCGCTGACGGAGCGTGGTGGCAACTATTTCCTACTCAGGACTATGCTAACGGATGGCACATCTTGCATCGGCGCTCGCTTCCTGCGCAGCGCATGCCAGCTTTGTACCCAACGCACGACGCCGCCGCACCCGTGCCATTCACCAGTGCGGCGCTGAAGCCCGATGCCGTGGCGATTCTCGACGACCAGCTGGAACTCTACGTGCTCATCGGCCGCTGCGCACACGACAGCGACTCGATCTATGCGGCGCTGGATCGCGCCGAGGCTATGGCCGCGGCGGCACAAGCGGTCCGCGGCGGTGGCACAGCGATGCGCCCGCCCGTGCATGTGCTTACCTTTCCGACCATCGTCCCAACGGACCTCCGTGTCTTGTCCCGCGGGCGCTGGGACGATGCACACCTGCAAGGCAGCCAGCCGCCCTTGCTTCTCCGCAGCGCGACCGCCGCCGACGCCCGAATTTCACGCCGCGTCGCTCATTCGCACAGAGCACGCGGCGCTGCAGGGGCCAAGCCGGAGATTACGTAATTATTGTAGCCTGCATACAATACACCCAAAGGCGCACCAGACTAGCTTTTCCACGGCGAGCGCCTCGGCTTGGATAAGGCTCGACGTGTGAGATGAGCGACGGCAGGAACAATTTCCAGTCGAAGCGAGGAGACGATGCGGACCATGCATACGAAGGGTATACATGGTCGCCTTGGGTTGACGCGCCTCACAACGGCGCATCAACACCGCCCGTATCACAGACCAGCCTGCTGCAACCTTCACCGCAGTGGGAGAGTCCCGCATACATGTCGCCCGCCTCTACGCAACGAAGCAGTTATGTTCAGAGTCGGCATCTTATGTACGGCCAGGTACCACAGGATATGCCGTATGCGGACGGCGCGAGACATTCTGTGCACGGAAATGCCCGGCAAGCGCACGATGCGTCGTTTGGGTACGACAGTAACGGCGATGCAATCGTATTTGACGAGACGAAGCCGCAACTGAACGAGGGAATGACACCTCCTACATTTGATGGCGTTCCTGCATTTGCCGAGACGTACTGGGACGAGCAGGAGCGCGAGCGGGGCCAACAACATGTTATGCCGTTCCGCCCCAGCGCCCATTTGGGCATTCCATTGTCGCCCTCGATGGGCCATCCACTGCAGCCCACGCGGTTTGGTCATGGCCGCCAATTCAGCTCGGGTATGTTTAACAGCAGCGACAAACTGCTCCAATCGCCCGGGACGTACAGCATGTTTGACCAAGGCACGCCGGGGTTTTCCGCACCGGAAAAAAATGATGATACTCTCAACATGGAGGAAAAGCAAGGGCCGATGTCTGAGGTACTTGTCCCTGGGAAGCGCAAAGGTAAAGGTAAAGGTAAAGGTAAAGGTAAAGGTAAGGGCGAGGGCGAGGGCGAAAAAGTCGGCGCGGTGCCCAAAAAGGCGGTGCCAAAGCCCGCCAAGCTTGGCGATCTGTTCCGCTTTGCAACGCCCACGGAACGACTGCTCAATGTATTTGGACTTGTCTGTGCAGCTGCAGCCGGCTCGGCGCAGCCGGTGATGACGATCCTCTTTGGTGATCTTGCCTCCGACTTTTTGCGCTTTGGCAATCAACTGCGAAATGATCCCTCGCAGGCCATATCGATTTTGCAGGATATGCAGCACAAGACGGCGATGAATTCATTGTACATTGTGATTATTGGGATCGTTACTTGGTGTGTGGTTTATTTGTACATGGCAATTTGGGTATACACGGGAGAAGTCATCACGCTTCGGATACGGAAAATGTATTTGAAAGCGATCTTGCGGCAGGAAGTTGCATACTTTGACAATCTAGGCGCAGGCGAAATCACAACGCGCATCCAAAGTGATATTCAGCTAATCCAGGATGGGATTAGCGACAAGATCCCGCTGATGATTTCGCTCATTGCCACTTTTGTCGCAGGGTTCATTGTTGCCTACGTCCGCAACTGGCGCCTTGCGCTGGTCATGTCCTCTATTCTTCCGTGCATTGTGCTCGCGGCAGTGATTATGAACATGCTTGTGGCCAAGTACCAACAGATTGAGCTGGATTATGTTGGAAAAGCCGCGTCGATTGCAGAAGAAACGCTTTCCACCATCCGCACCGCCAAAGCGTTTGCCATGAACGATCACCTGAGTAAACTGTACGACGTCAAGAACCACTACGCGACAGAGGCGAGCCAACATCGCGCGGTCGCCACGGGAATTGGCATTGGCGCTTTTTTTTTCTGCGTGTACTCGGCGTATGCTCTGGCCTTTTACTACGGCTCCATGCTCCTCGCCAGTGGAAATATTGCAAGCGGTGTGGTTATGAATGTGATTTTTTCCGTGCTGATTGGCGCGTTTGGTATGGCGATGCTTGCACCCAACCTCCAATCGCTGAGCTTTGCACTCGCCGCAGGTGGCAAAGTATACGAGACAATCGACCGCGTTTCCAAAATAGATTCGTCGAGCCCCAGTGGACTGCGCCCAAGCACCTGTGTGGGCAACATTTCCTTTTGCAACATCGACTTCAACTACCCCTCGCGTCCCGACGTGCCTATCCTGCAAGACTTTTCGCTCAATATTCCCGCTGGAAAGGTGACTGCCTTGGTCGGTCCATCGGGGTCCGGCAAGAGTACCATCATCTCTTTGGTGGAGCGCTTCTACGATCCAGGGTCTGGACATGTTTTACTCGACGGCACCGACGTTACAGAGCTCAACATCCAATGGCTCCGCACACAAATCGGCTTGGTGTCGCAGGAACCGACTTTGTTTGCGACGACCGTACGGGAGAATATTGCCTACGGCCTCATCAACAGTCCATATGCCAACTTGGGCCCTGAGGACAAGAACGATTTGGTCATTGACGCCGCCAAGCAGGCCAACGCGCACGACTTTATCATGCAGCTCCCAGAAGGCTACGATACGCTTGTTGGTGAGCGCGCGGCGCTGCTCTCTGGGGGTCAGAAACAGCGTGTTTCCATTGCCCGTGCAATTGTGAAGAACCCCAAGATTTTGCTTCTGGATGAGGCAACCAGTGCGCTGGATACTGCGAGCGAAGGCATTGTGCAAGAGGCGCTCGAGCGCGCTTCACAAGGCCGCACTACCATCACCATTGCGCATCGCTTGAGCACGATCAAGAATGCGGACAATATTGTGGTCATGAAGAATGGCCTGGTTATGGAGCAGGGACGACACAATGCACTTTTGGACATCAAAGAAGGTATTTATGCAAACCTTGTCCACGCCCAGAAAATCCACCAGCGAAACACCGAGGCGCTGCTGGAAGACGAGGTGGAACAATCCAACTCCTACGACCTTCCAATGCCGCCGGTGTACGCAAAAGAAGAGGCGGACGCTCAAAATCCAAGCTCATCGCGCTTGAGCATTGCGACGCGCGACACAGTCTCTACCTACTTTATGCGTCTCTCAGGCGTCCCCTCCTTCGAAAAAGACGTCGAGCCAAAGGAAAGGGTGTATGGCATTGTGTATCTCATGCTCCGCCTTGCCCGTACGGGTCAAGATTTGCTGTTGCCCTTCTTTTTGCCCGGCATGATCTGTGCGATTCTTACAGGAGGCGCATATCCTGCCTTCGCGATTCTCTTTGGTCTTACGCTCACCAATTTCCAACAATGCTCCAGTGCGATTGATGGACCGTGTCCGCAGCCCGAGCGCAACAGTATGCGCCACACTGCGAACCACCATGCGCTCTACTTTTTCGTCATTGCCATTTTGTCTACGATCGCGACTGTATTCCAAATGTCGCTGATCCAACAAGGCTCGTCCTACTTGATGCAGCGCTTGCGCAGCAAAATGTTCCGTGCATACATGCGCGCCGACGTTGCCTTCTTTGACGAAAAAGACCACAACAGCGGTGCACTGACCAGCTCGCTTGCTGAGAACACGCAAAAGATCAATAGCTTTATCGGTGTCTCGATGGGTACAGTGGTCCAATCCATCTCCACGCTTATTGTCGGCGCCGTCATTTCGCTGATCTATGGCTGGAAGCTTTCATTGGTCGTGATTGCCTGCATTCCATTCACCCTCTCGGCTGGGTTTGTGCGTCTGCGCTTGGTCGTGATGAAAGATGTCAAGGTGCGGCGCGCGCATTTGATCTCCTCGCAAAAAGCGTGCGAGGCTGCGAGTGCGATCCGTACTGTGGCGTCTCTTACTCGCGAAGAGGACTGCTTGGAACAGTACCAAGAGTCGCTCGTCGATGCATCGCACGTTGCCAAACGCGCCGCATTGTGGGGCAACGTCTTTTTCGCTTTTTCCCAGTCCTGTTCTTTTTTCGTCATTGCCCTCGGATTCTGGTACGGCAGTCGGCTTATTTTCCGCGGCGAGTACAGCAACGGCCAGTTCTTTACCATCTTCACTGCGGTCGTCTTTGGCAGTATCCAGGCGGGCAATGTATTCAACTTTGTCCCGGATATCTCGAATGCGCGCAGCGCTGCGACCAACGTGTACAAACTGCTGGACTCCAAGCCGCGCATGGATGCGTACTCAGACGACGGTATCGTACTCGACAACTGTCAAGGCCATTTGCGCTTCGAAGAGGTCAAGTTCCGCTATCCGACGCGCACAAGCGTGCCTGTTTTGCGCGGTGTCTCGATGGATTTCCCTCCTGGCACGCACAATGCCTTGGTCGGCAGCAGTGGATGCGGAAAATCGACTACCATCCAGCTAACCGAACGCTTTTATGACGTGTCAAGCGGTCGCATCACGCTGGACGGCCATGACATTCGCACCATCAATCTCCGCTCATTGCGCCAGCACATTGCGCTGGTCTCGCAAGAGCCGACGCTGTACGATGGTACGATCTCGTTCAATTTACGCCTGGGTGCATTGGACGACCCTGATGATGTCACGGACGAGCAAATGCGCGAGGCTGCCGCCGAAGCCAACATTCTCGATTTCATCGAAGGCCTCCCAAATGGATTCGACACCGAGGTCGGCGGAAAAGGCACGCAGCTCAGCGGTGGGCAGAAGCAGCGCATCGCGGTTGCACGTGCATTGATCCGCAGACCCAAAGTTTTGCTCTTGGACGAGGCTACCTCTGCGTTGGACTCGGACTCCGAAAAAATTGTGCAGCAAGCGCTGGACATTGCCGCCAAAGGGCGCACAACTGTGTCCATTGCCCATCGCCTTTCCACCATCGCCAACGCGGATAAAATCTTTGCGTTTCAGGACGGTGTTGTGGCCGAATCTGGTGACCATAGGTCGCTCATGACGCACAAGGGCATCTACGCCAACCTTGTGACCCTCCAAGCGCTCGAGCGCTCTGTGTGAGAAGCACTTGTACACTATTCCGCTCCACGTGGACTACATAGATTACGCCAATCATAATTTGCATTAACCGAGCCACTGCTCCGCACTCTACAACATGCTCGGCGGTGCGTGGATCGGTGCTGCACTTTTGTGCGCGGCGATCGCGGACGCACGGAACGCTGCTCCAGTCAAAGGAAACAACGCCGTGTTGAGTGCGAACCCTGCGCAAGGCTCGTCCAACTACATTCAGAACCACATGCAGAACGAGCACCACATTAACGCATTTGACCTGCCGAGTTTCTTTGCGCTGCACGACTTGGACAGGAATGGCGTGTGGGATCGTGCTGAGATTGAGGCCATGTATGGCGTTCACCATTCGCTCTCCCGTAAACATTCACCAGAGGCCGAGGTGCACGATTCCAAGGCCGACACGATTGTGCGCGAGGTGCTCCGCGTCCTGGACAAGAACCAGGACTCGCTGATCTCGCGCTACGAGTTTATGCGCGGCGGACCGTCTGCCCTGCCTTCTTTCCCAGAGTTCGGCAAGGACGCGCTTGGACACCACTACGACGAGGAATCGGAGTATTACGTCCACCACGAGAGCATCTACCACAAGAAAGAGGCCGATCAAGCGGCAGAAAAGTACACACACAAGGAGGATTTGCAACACTTTGCAGACCACGCAAAAATTGAGCGCCAAGAAGAGGATCGCGAGCGTATCGCAGAAGGACAGCCGACGATTGCAGAGGAAGAGCGCCTCGAAGACGTCGCCCGCGCGATGGGCCAGACGTACGAGAGCAAGTTTGAAAAGCAGTTTACTGACGAGGCGTTTGCTCAGGCCGACGTGGACCGCTCCATGGACAACCTCGGCGCGGCGGGCCGCGAGCTGCTTTCGGATGAGCACTTGTTCCGCACGCCCAACGGTCCTCGCACAGTCGTGTCCACGGTGGAGAATGTGTACATGGAGGATGGCAAATTCGGCGAAGCCAACGAGCCGCCTGCGTTTGCATCAGACAACGAGAAGACGGGAGGCGCTGTGCGTGCGCCACCGGGCCATATTGACGGCGAGACCGAGCTTGGGCGCCGCATTCGCCTGGAGCGGTCCCGCCGCGAGGCCAGTGGCCGCCCGCGTTTCGGCCAGGGCAAGAATGGGTTTGCAAAGCCCAAGGACGATGCGGACCGTCTTAAGGCCGGCGCGCCGTACAAGTACCGCGTGAAAAACAAGGGTTTCTTGCGTGATGTTTAGACTCTATAGTATATTACTTCGCCAGTGTTGTCATGGCCACGCGCAGCTGCGAAAGCGCGGCGTGTGCGCGCCGCGATGCAATGGAGGCGCGCGCGAGCTCTGCACACGCCGGGAGCGAGCCGCGCCCAGCGACGTGGAGGAGTGCAGCGGCCTGGATGATTGTGTAGTCGTAAATCGCACCGATATTAACATTTTGTGGGATGGGTGCGAGTTGTTCGCCAGGTGCGTCTGGCGCCACGACGAGCGGCTGCGCGAGCGGCACGTCCTCCACTGCGTGCCCACCAAACATGGCCACAACGACCGATGCATTTTCAGACGCAGTCCCGCACCGCACATGTGCCAATGGATGTGTCTGCACACCAAAGTCGGCTGGCGACACGATGAAGTGGTCAATCTCTCCGTCGCGCAGTTCCCACACGTCGGTGGGGCCCGCCGGAGAGATCTCGTCAAGGCCTTCCTGGCCACACACGACCCAGACTCGCTCCATACCGATCATGCGCAACGCTTCCGCATAGATTAAGCCGATCCCGGAGCTATGGACTCCGTACACGCCGCGGGCGGGCTGTATTGGGTTCGACAATGGCCCTGCGAGGTTGAATAAGGAAGGAAACCCGAGCGACGCGCGGATCGGCGCTAATGGTGCCAGCGTGCTGTGCACTTTAGGGGCAAAAAGAAACGAGCATGGTAGCTCCTCAAGCACGGGCCCAAGCGCAGAAATGTCCACATCGAGCAAGGGAATGCCCAGCGCCATGAGCATGTCGGACGAGCCGGACGTGGAGGACGATGCCTTGCCGCCGTGCTTACACACACGCATGCCGTCCACACCGCCCGCAACAAATACCGCCGTCGTCGAGACGTTGAACGTGTCCTGTCCGTCGCCGCCGGTGCCAACCATGTCGACAAATCCGGTATAGGAATAGCCGCTTGGCTTCAATACCGGCGGCACGACCAGCTGGGCGTTTTCCACAAGTCGCCTACGCACATGCGCTATCACCAGCGGATTCATGTCTGTGCCTGTCGTACGCAACACCGTGAGCGCAGACCCAATGACGGCGCTGTGTGCAAGGTTCGACGTAAAGGTCGTGTCGGTGAGGTGGTCCAGCAGTGCCATCATCTGCTCATCCGAGAGCTGCGGACCAGGCGTGCGCAGTTTTCCCGACTGAGGCTTGGGCAGCGGCACGCTCAGCACCAGCTGCGTCAAGAGCGGCTTGAACGTCGCCAACGAGTATTCCATGACGAAAAGCGTGACCGTGCGCTGGAAATCCACGGAGTTTGCGTCTCGGCCGAGAGGAGCAGGTGTGCACAGGCGCACGCCGGGCCTCTTTCTCCTTGCACTCCAATTCGGCATGGGCAAGGCACAGTCAAAGCTTAGTCCCGAGCAGCTCTCCGAATTGCAGAAGAACACGTACTGTATGTATAGTATGTGGCAAGCTGACGCAACAGTCGACCGAAAGGAGCTTCAGCAATGGTATGCACAATGGTTTGCGCAACTCACCACAGGTACAAGGGTTTTATGAACGACTGCCCGTCGGGGTCGCTTGACAAGGCCGAATTTGCACGCATATACAAACAGTTTTTTCCTTTTGGGGATCCGACCGCATTAGCAGACTACGTGTTTAACGTGTTTGACGAGAATAAGAATGGGCAGATTGACTTTAAAGAGTTTATCTGTGCGCTGAGTGTGACAAGCCGCGGGCGCCTGGACGAAAAGCTGCGCTGGGCGTTTCAATTATATGACATCGATGGAGATGGAACCATCACGTACAATGAAATGCTCACCATTGTGCGTGCTATTTATAAGATGACCGGTCAAATGGTCAAGCTGCCATGGGACGAAGATACACCCGAGAAGCGTGTCGACAAAATCTTTCACATGATGGACTATGATAAGAATGCCGAGCTGTCGTTTGAAGAGTTCAAGGAGGGCTCCAAGCAGGACCCCTCCATTGTCCAAGCATTGTCTCTCTACGACGGTCTTGTATAGCCATGCCATTGCGAGCGAGAAATTTTGTAATATACATTTTGGCCTTTCACATTCACAGTTTTATAGCACCATCCTTTCACACCTCCGGATTCATTTCCACGAGCGCATGGCTATGTAAATGATCAATCCAATCGCGCAAAAAGGCGCGTGCGGCACGCTTGTCTTGCGCGCTGCCACTGATGGTCTCTGCGTCGCCTACAACCACAAACTGGCGCTTTGCACGCGTCATGGCTACATTCAGACGGCGCTTGTCCTGCAGAAATCCCACATCGTGCTCCTCGTTGCTTCGCACCAGACTGATGACCACCACTTCTTTCTCGCGACCTTGCATACCATCCACGGTGCCGATTTCGATCGCTTGCTCGTACTTTTGACCAAGTTGGGAGCTCAGCAAGTCGACCTGTGAAGCGTAAGGAGAGAGCACGGCAATCCAACTTGGATCTATCCCATGTTCGACCAGCATAGTAATGTGCCGCTCAACGAGGACAACCTCATTTTCGTTGCACCGTGACTTGGACTGAAGCAGGGATCCTTGCGCGTCGTCCTCGGCGAGTTTGTCAAACATCCCTGTGCCAGTAGTGTCATAAAATACGACGGGTGCATTCCAAAGCTCCGCGTCCATTTCCTCAGTATTGCTGTCGCACAAGCGGATGCTACTGCAGCTTGGATCCGCCAAAAGCTTTCCCTCGTACAAAGCCTCGTTGGGAAACGCCATGATCTCGTCGTTCATGCGGTACTGCACACGGAGCAGTGCTTTTGCGTCATCACCGTACATGGCAAGCAACCGGTCAAACAGCGTCGTTTCCAGCGTCATGGGAGGGCGCAGTGCGCCGCCATTTTCCATCTGCACGCTGAGCTGCGACGTGAGGTGTCCTGCTAAATCGCTGCGCGTGTTTTGCGCCTTTACTGTCGGTGGCAATTGCAAATGGTCGCCAGCAAGAAATAACTTCCCGTCGCTCTTCAGTTTTAGAATGGCGGTCCAGCACGCAGCTTCCAGAGCCTGTGCAGCCTCGTCAATAATAACGTAGTCAAACTCGATATTTTGCAACTGTCTGCTTCCTGCGCCATGACATGTTGCCATGACAATCCGTGCGCGCTGCAAAATGGTGCCGGTGAGCGAACGCTCGCGCTTCCGATACTCTTTGCGCAGTTCGCGCACTTGCTCCCACATTTTGCGGCGCTCGGCACCTTTTGGGCGCGGAGCAGTACGCCCACTTTTATTGCCTGCACGCGGAGTATCGCGGTGAACGGCAAGCTGCGACATGAGCTGCTCAATTTCTTGCGCCACTTCTCTCACAAGCATGCCTTCCGACGAATGCGTCGTTTGCACGTCCAGCGTCGCGTTCGTCAGGCTTGGCAAGACGCGAGCGGGGTGCCCAATACGCGTCACACACGCGTTTGCGGCATTCAATGGCTCCTTGTAGCCGTGTGTAAGCAAGACGCGTTCGAGCAAATTGTCTACGGCCAAGTTACTAGCGCCGCATACCAAAATCCGCGCGTTGGGATGCGCACATGCAAGTTGGACCACGAGCTCTGCAATCAGCGTCGTCTTGCCGGTACCCGGCGGGCCGTGCACCAATGCAAACTGCTGTGCCCGCATACAAAAATCAAGCGCGTCTTTTTGGGTCGTGTTAAGTCGCGCATTGTGCAAGGCGTGCTCTCTAGACGTCTTTTCCCACGTCGGTGGATGAAGGCCAAACAAGGATCGCACAGTAGACGATGCAGCCGCACCTAGTTCTGACGTGGGATCCGCCATTCCCAAAACTTGAACAAGCGTATCGAGCGATTTCTCCATCCGAGTATAGGTGACTTCATTGACTAGTTTCACTACGCGTACCGTTGGCGGTAGCGTAAAATCCGTGCGCACATCATCTTCTGATTTGGATTTGCCTTGTGCATCATCTATCGCAATCGTCATCAAGGTGTCCGTGACCCGGAACACCACACCGCGCTCCTGGCGCGCCTTGGTGCCTTTTTTCTCCAGTGCATTTTCCTCCAGCGCTACGACATCGCCGGGGCGCATCGCATGCGGCGGAAATTGCGGCGCTCCATGGAGGACATTCGACCGCTCCACGTCAACAAGTCTGCTGTTAGTTTATACAGACACGCACAGTTTTGCGCCCTGCCCAATTCGGACATTGGCGACGTGGAGGCCAAGCAGGGCCAGACCGTTTCGCTCGAGCAGCCGTGGCGGTGCACGTGAGAGTAAAAGTGCATTCTGCTCGCGCTCCTCGTCGCGTTCACGCACCAGCAGCTGTTTCTGCCGGTCCAGCCACGCTCGGGCTGCACTCGCACACGGCGCCCGCACGGGCGTTGGCATGGCAGAGGTGGCTGCACGCGTGGCCTCCACACGGCATTTGCCACGTGGTGATTGCATCTGAACAGAGCCCGGCCGCACGCAGCCCCGTATTCCTCCGCAGTGCTTGTCCCACATTTACCAACATGCGTGCAACCCTTGTAAACCAGCTTCGTGTGCTTGTCCCGATCAAGCGTGCGATTGACTATGGTACGCAAACGTGAACAGTGCTTCTAACTATAGCGGTCAAGATCCGTGTGGCATCGGACGGCAAGGGTGTCGACACAAACGTGCAGCACTCAATGAACCCCTTTGACGAGATTGCTGTCGAGGAGGCAGTCCGTCTGCGCGAGCGTAACAAGGATGCTATCAAAAAGATTGTGCGTGCCCAGGCATTTACTGATCGCAGACTGTCGTTTCTGCCGGGCCTGTCAAGTCGCAGGATGTGCTTCGCACTGCTCTCGCGATGGGTGCCGATGATGCGATCCATATAGATATTCCGGATAAGTCTTTGCCAGGCTCCCTGGAACCTCTGGCCGTGTCCAAGATCCTCAAGGCTACGATCGATAAGGCGAACGAGGAGGAGGAGATTGGCCTTGTGATCCTCGGTAAGCAGGCCATTGACGACGACGCAAGCCAGACGGGCCAGATGCTTGCTGGTATTCTTAACTGGCCGCAGGCAACGTTTGCGTCCAAGGTTGAGCTCAGCGGCAAGGGCGACAAGGGCGACAAGGTCACCGTCACTCGCGAGATTGACGGTGGTCTTGGCGTGGTCGAGAGTCAGATCCCAATGGTGATTACGACTGACTTGCGTCTTAACGAGCCGCGCTACGCGTCGCTGCCGAACATTATGAAGGCGAAGAAGAAGCCTATGAAGAAGTACAAAATTTCGGACCTCGGTCTCGAGAAGGAGATCCAGCCTAGGCTGGAGACGCTCAAGGTTTCCGAGCCGCCCAAGAGGCAAGGCGGAACCAAGGTCGAGAACGTCGACGAGCTCATTGCCAAGCTCAAGGAAGCTGGCCGTATCTAATTGCGCTAGATCTGTAGTATGCAACCCTTGTCTGGGTAGTGCTGCGCGTTTGGATTGGATAAGCCTTTTTGGTTAGTCATCTGCAGTGGGACTTGGCAAACGTGGTGCTTGGGCCAACACTTCTAGTTACGTCCATGTCCGGTCTTATCAAGCCCGAAAAGCTGTCTGCTGCGCCCCAGTTCTCGCCTCTTAACTATGCGCAATTCTTTGCCGCAGGTGGAATCTGTGCAACGGTCACACACGGTGCGCTGACGCCCGTGGACGTTGTCAAGACACGCTTGCAGCTGGAACCTTCGGGCAGCAAAATGTCCATGAGGGAGATGGCAAAGACTATCGTCATGAAAGACGGTCCCAGTGGCTTGCTCACAGGCTTTGGATCTACTGCTGTAGGGTACTTGATCCAGGGTGGTGCCAAGTACTGCGGCTACGGTGCGTACGCAGTTCACGACTAACCTGCAGAGTTCTTTAAGAAGCAGGCAATCGACTACTTCGGCGTGCAAAAGGCAAAGGAGCACCGCCAGCTTGTATACATGGGCTCAGCCACAGCTGCCGAGCTGATTGCAAGCACTTTGCTTACCCCGTTGGAAGCCTCGCGTATTCGTCTCGTGTCCCAGCCTAGCTACGCGCGCGGACTTGTCGACGCAATGCAGCGCATGTGGGCGCAAGAGGGAATGGGCGGCTTCTATGCAGGCTACATTCCGATCCTTTTGAAGCAGGTCCCCTTTTCCATCGGTCAGTTTTATACGAACGAGATGATGCACAACTTTGTAAATGCGTACGTGCCCAAAGACAAGCTGCAACGCGCGGGCAAGACCGGACAAATTACTGTGCAGCTTGGCTGTGGTATCGTCGCTGGTAGCGTTGCTGCGATCCTCTCACACCCTGCCGACACGCTCTTATCCAAGATTAACAGAGGCGGCGTCGGCCACGGTTCCATGATGTCCAAGCTGGGCGTCGCCGCCCAGCAGACTGGCTTTGTCGGTCTATGGGCAGGCCTCGGAACCAGGATTATTATGACTGCCGCACTGGTTAGCAGTCAGTTCCTCATCTATGATCAGCTTAAGCTATTCTTCGGCACTCCCCACAGCATTGAAGTTTAGTCGTAAATACTCCTAGCTACTACACTAAACCTGCTTCTTGGCTTCTGCTGCGATGCGTCGCACCTCGCGCTCCTTGGCGCGCTGCACCTGCGCTAGCGCTTTTTGTGCCCTTTCTTCCTTGATCTCCTGGATCCGCTCCTCGTTGAGCTGCAAAAGCGTTGGGGGCACCAGCCAGTCCCAGAATTTGGTCTTCCATGCGGAACAGAAATGTTGGTCGCTAAAGGTATTCACGACATGTTTGCGTGCGCGCTCGCGGATGAGGAATGCATCAACCTCGGGCATGGTCAGCAGCTTGTACGCCTGCTCCACGTAGGTCTCAAGCTGCTTCGCATGAAATCCAGTCACCTCGCCATCCACAGGCACAGCAATATCCAAGAGAGGACCTGCGGACGCGTTCGAGAGCGTGAGCAGGCCCGCGGCCATGTATTCAACCACATTAATGCCAAAGTGCTCGTCCACCATGGTACTCAGACCTATACTTGCGCGGCGCAGCTTCTCCAGGACCAAGGTGCGCGGTGCATCAATGCACCACTCCACGTTGCGCTCAATCCCAAGCTCCTTGGCGAGCATCTGGAGCGAATCGACGCGCGCCCGATCCTCCTTATTCCTGCACCCACCAATCATGGTGAGCATGAGTGGGCGCCTATCCCCTTGTGCACGCCGCAAAAACGCGTTCTCGGTAAGCAAACGGTGCACCACGCGAAGCTGCATTTCGTGGTCTTTTTCTGGCCGGAATTGCGCCAAGCTCACAATACTGCAAAGCTGACGCGAGTCCAAGGGCAGACGCGCGAGTTGCTCCGTATCACAGGGGGGATACACAATGTGGACGGGGGGCACATACGGAGTCCAAGGGCGTGGGACGGTATGCCGCATCAGCTCTTGCACATGGTTGTGCGTCCAGGTTCCATTCACGGCGATGCAATCGGCGGCACGCAGCGCTCGCCCGTAGAAAGTGCTCAAAATCAAATAGTAGACACTCTTGATACCGCTCAGCAAAATGCTATCGGCAATGCGAGACGAGTTCGTAAGGCCTGAGCTGCGGCTGCGTACACGACGCTGCATGTCAGAACTGATCATCGGGTAGTGGATGTAGGTGCCGACGCGGATCTTGGACGAGAAGTTTTTAACGGCACGCATGGAGAAGCCGTAGCCCACAGAGTCGATGAATACATCCGGGACCATCATTCCCAATGCTTCGTACGTGATACGGTTGCTGCCAAATGCCTGACCAAGCAACGTAAAGTAGCGCCAATAGCTTCCATCCACCAGGTACCTGTTACGAAGCGGCAAGAAAGCAACGAGGTCTTCGCGCAGCGTAATACCAAATCGTTCCTTGCACTTGGCCAGAATTTCTGCCTTGCTCACACCGTCGGGCAAGGGCTCAATGTCGCCCGTGTACACGACGCTAATGATATTGGCGTCGTTTTGCAGCGTGCTGATCGCCTCAAATAATACACGCTCTCCGCCCCCTCCACCATTGCAATATGGGTGCAAAAATCCTACAAACATGTACTTTCCGGGTTCGCGAATACCGAGAGAGACAAGGATGCGAGCTCGTTTTTGCTTGTTTGTATCGCGCAGCGCCCTCCTCCAAGCAAACCTGGAAATGTAGTACATAAACGTGATGGCAAAGGAGAAAATAAAACCAAAGCGCAGCACCACCTCCATCCTATGATGCGTGTCAAGAAACGCGAATACCGGTCGCGTTACGTGCTCCATCATGGAAAAACGAAGGATGCGTAGACGCCCAACTTCGGCTGCAGTCTGCGCACGTTCGCCCCTTGGATGTGGAGGCTGCCGCTACGCCTGCATCTGCCGCGATGGACAAGGACGTGTACTCGTTTGTCGCGGCGTGTGACGTGCAGGAGGACGTGTATGTGCATATGTGCGTATTATACTTGGGGCTCATGCCAGCTTGGACTTGGAGGGGCCGTTGCCGCACAATTCCCCAGCAGAGATCGCTGCCAATGCGGCGCTGCGCCTGCGTGGAGAAAACCAAGGCCAAGGGACCTTGGCGCCATTGCGTGTAGTGTGCCAATTATACGCAGATACAAAACCGATTGCACTCCCAGAATGCACACAGTATATGCCGTTTGCGGATGGGTACAGGTGCGTGTTGCACCCCGCTTACCACAGATGGGATCGGTGGATTCACATTCCGTATGCGATTGCTGCGCTGCCAATCGATGCGATGCTTGTGTTTACAGTGCTGGATATTAGTATGCCGGACTCGCAATATGTAGTGGGCGGTACGACGCTTCCCCTTTTTGGGCGAAAAGGGTCGCTGCGGCGCGGCAAGCAAAAGATGCGTCTTTGGCGAGGCGTCGTGGGCGACACGCATGTGCCATCTGCAACGCCACACGAGCTGCCTGCAGGAGCAGAGTCTGTACGGCTGGAAAAGTTAAAGAAGAAGCATGCGCGGCACAGTATTCCTTCCGTCGATTGGCTTGATGCTATTGCCCAGCACACGATGGAGCAAATTCACACGGCAGCGGTGGCTTGCTCGTCGGACCTTGTTCTCAATGTCGAGGTGCCAGCTTACGAGCTTCCTGTCGTTTTTGCAGAGCCTGAAGCGCAAGTGGCGTCGAGTTTGGCTTTGGCACAGCGCGCAGCGACGGTCCAGACGGTCCAGCCGTCCTTGTTCACCGTCTACGACCCAGAAGCACTTGGCGAGAATTTAGTCGAGGCAAAGCACCGCCGGTTAGTGCGATCACAGCGCTCCAACGTTTTGGACCGCGATCAGAAACCGACAGCATCGATCCGCGACGAGCTGAATGGGATCCTACTTTATTCGCCAACACGCGTGCTGACTTCTGCAGAGATGGACGTAATTTGGTCGTTCCGTTTTTACCTTGCACGGCACTCCAAGGGTCTTACCAAATTCCTCAAGTCAGTGGTGTGGACTGACGCATACGAGGCGCGCCAGGCCACGGAAGTACTGCTTCCCATGTGGGCCGAGCCGGACCTCGCCGACGCACTCGAGCTGCTCGGGCCCGTATTTCTTGATTTGCGCGTGCGCGCCTATGCCGTCCGGCTTTTAGCCCGGGCGGATGACGAAGAGCTCGAGTTGTATCTTCTCCAGCTTGTGCAGGCGCTGAAATTTGACGAGACGGCGTGGAAGTTGACTAGTATGGACACGCCGCAGCGCATGCTTCGTAGTCTGCGCCACAGTGCACAAGATATGCACGACACTGCTCTTGATGCAGACAAGCTGCGACTGTCTAAGCTGCTGTGTGCGCGCAGTGCTGCGAACCCCGTGCTGGGAACCATGTTTTACTGGTACGTCAAGGTCGAGACCGACGATGCGCGCCATGGCGAGCTGTACACGCGTGTCTTGCATGATCTGCAGGCGTGTTTGCAGGCGTCGAATCCGTCACTTGCGCAGCAGCTTGTCCGGCAGGGCCACTTTGTCAGCACACTCGCGCAATACTGCCAGGAGCTCAGGCGAAGCAAGGAAGCGCGGCCCAAAAAAATCGAGCGGTTGCGCGCACTGCTCCAAGATAAAAAGAGCGGCCTTGCTACGTTTGTGCCACCTCTACCACTCCCGCTTGACCCAATGGTGCATGTATCTTGCACCATTGCTGCAAATAGCACCATCTTCAAAAGCAACCAATTTCCGCTCCGGATCGAATTTTGTGCCGAGGAGAGCGAATTTGTTTGCGAGGCGGGCGCAAAAAGGGGCTCGGACACGAAGTCGAGCGGCACGTATACCATTATTTGCAAAAATGGGGACGACCTGCGTCAGGACCAACTGGTCATACAGCTGTTTACCCTTATGGACCGGCTCATGCGTCACGAAAATCTCGATTTGCGCATCACGCCCTACCATGTGTTGGCCACAGGCGTGAACCATGGCATGGTTCAGTATATACCCAGCATGCCGATTGCGACGATCATGGCAGAGTATGGTGGGAGTTTGCTAGAGTACATGCGCGTGCATCATCCCGATCCCAGGAACGCCGCCTCGTTTTATGTCCAGCCGTCGGTGCTGGATACGTTTGTGCGCAGTTGTGGTACGTTTTCACGAATGCTGACCGTAGCGGGGTATTGCGTCATTACCTATTTACTTGGTGTTGGCGACCGGCACCTGGACAATTTGCTGGTTGCGCCGGACGGCCACTTTTTCCACGTCGACTTTGGCTACATTCTTGGTCGCGATCCCAAACCTTTTCCGCCGCCTGTCAAGGTGTGCAAGGAAATGGTGGATGGTATGGGCGGTACATCATCCGTGTACTATAAACGATTTAAGCAACTATGTCATACTGCGTTTGCATGCCTCCGCAGAAACGCAAACTTGATTCTCAATCTCGTGTCGCTCATGGTCGATGCCAATATTCCTGATATTCGTGTCGAGCCGGACAAGGCAGTGCTAAAAGTCCAGGAAAAGTTTATGCTCGACATGAGCGAAGAAAATGCTGTCGCACATTTTGAGGCGCTCCTGAATGAGACCTCCTACCTGTCCACCATGTTTGATCGGCTGCACAACATGGCACAATACTTCCGCCAGTAGTTTTGTAGCGTCGCCTCCACCTGTGCAAGCCTCCGACATTTTTTCGCTCGCCGGCGATGGACGAGCTGCGCGCGTTTTATCCCGACCGCGTCCCCATCCATCTCTCCAATGGGATTGCATACGTTTGGGAGAGCCGCGATGTGGAATTTGTGCGCGCCAAACACAATCTATGTGGCCTGCTAAGCGGCACATTACCGCTTATTCCGCAGCAAAACGTATTCCTCGGCTTGCCGCTGCGTCTCCTTCCCGAAGAAGTGGTCTTGCTGCTGCGGCGCGGCGCGGCAATCTTGATTGATGAGGCACATGCTTACTTTCCTCCGACTGAGGCAGAGCGCGAAGCGTTTTTTGAACGCGAAGCGCAGCGTATTCTAGCCCAAAAGGAGGCGACAATTCAGCAGCAGGAGGAACATCGCAAACGCGTAGAGGATGCCATGCACGGCGAAAATACGGTAGATCCAAAAGCTTTGGAGAGGCGCCGTGCGCGTCAAGCAAGCAAGCAAGAAAAAAATGCAGCCGCGCCCTCTGCTGTGCCCCAAGATCCTGCATCCGTGCTGGAGCGCATGCCCTACGTGCACTATACCCAGGGTTCCTCTAAGGAGGTACCTGGCTACCGCCCCTTGACGCGCACGATGCAGAGCGTGAAAGATGGTAAAGTTAATGCGTATGATACACTCAAAGACGCTGCGCTTGCAGAGGTATGGGAATACCCCAAGACGGCCGAGCAGCGTGCACGGTGTGCGGTATTCGAAGACCTGCATGGGAAAGGGTATTTCATGAGCACGGGCTTGCGCTTTGGTGGCGATTTTGTTGTGTACCCTGGCGATCCTTTGCGGTACCATTCGCACTTCACAGTGACGGTGCTTACGACGCCGGACCAGCCACTAGCGGCATTCCAAATTATTGCTTCGGGTCGACTGGGCACGGCGGTGAAGAAATCGCACTTGCTCAGCCAGGCGTATCTCACATCTACAGACGATGAGGTTGCATGGATGCAGCGCACAGAAGGACTCGACGATGCGTCCAACGCAGTGGCAAGGTCGTGGGGCGGCGTGCAACATTGGAGCTTGGCTTGGGCTGGATTCGGTACATAGAAGCACAGATAGCTAGGACTATGACAGGGTATAATGTATACATACATTCGCTGTGCAGGTGCTCAAAGGCCTTTGCTCTGTACAACCCTCGGCACTAGCGTCAGCGAGCTCATTTGCTCTAAAACAATATCAAGATTGCCATGATCGGCCCCAGATGCAAGCGTCGACGGTGATACAGGTGCATCATCCCCATCTCGCTCTCGCTTTTTTCCTGCAGACAATCCCTGCTTCGCTGCATCGTGGGACTGTCCGCACGGTTGTGCATCGTCTTCGACGCGTTCTACAGACCGCGAGTCCATCGGTGATCCATTTTCGACTTGCTCTGGCTCATCACCTTCCCCGTCTTCAATCCCTTGTTCATTTCCTGACCGCCAGGGTTTGCGCACAAGACTCGCACTCGGCCCGTACAGATCACGAAGACGGCCCGTGCCATGTACCGTGATGCCAAAAAAAAACTGGGGGGGATAGTAATGCGCGTCAATTAAGTGCAGCCGTCGCAGCTTTGGTGTAAGGAATTGCCGTGTGCATAAAGGCTCGAAGCAACCATACTATTGTCAGTCGTGCCGATCCACGCACCGTTTTTTCACCGCGCGCTTTCCGCTGTGCCGTCAATGCACTATGGCATTCGTCTACATGCAGCGTTAAAAAGTGTGCGCTTGGAAATGACTTTCCGCAGCGTGGCGTGCTCTCTTCCGCGCGCCGGCATGCTGCCAACGTAGTCGCTGCCGTGCATGGTTGGGGCAGTGGCGCCATGCATCGAAATGCGTGCTGCTCCAAGTAGTGTGCCTCATACGCAGCATTTGATGCAAACGGAATCGGGTGTTTATGGGGCGGCAAGTGGCACACGACCTTCCATGCCTCGTCCTTCGGCGCCGCCCATCGCCGCTTCGACGCCATGGCACGTACTTGTTGCTCTTGGTGCACTGGCGTTCGCAGTCACGTGCAGATACTGATCGCTGCGCTGTGACTCGGACCACCATGACTGTGCAGCGCGTTGCAACAAAGCCTTTTGAAGGACAGAAGCCGGGCACCTCGGGACTTCGGAAGCGGTGAGTCTACTAAATATGCTAACATATAGTGTCAAAGTTTTTGAACAGGAACATTATACGGAGAATTTTGTGCAGGCTATCCTGGATGCGATCCCAGACGGACCGAAAGGATCTACTCTGCTTGTGGGGGGTGACGGTCGCTATTTTTCTGAGCCTGCAGTGCAAACGATTATACGCATATGCGCTGGCAATGGGGTAAACAAGTTGATTGTTGGGCAGAATGGTATTCTGTCTACGCCTGCGGCCTCGCATGTAATCCGACAGCGCAAGGCCACGGGGGGTATTTTGCTCACCGCGAGCCATAATCCTGGTGGTCCCGACGCTGACTTTGGTATCAAGTACAACACAAAGAACGGCGGGCCTGCTCCGGAAAGCGTCACGGACAAGATTTTTGAGTTGACCAAGTCGCTTGACCACTACTTCCTTGTCGACGGTCCCGACGTGGACATTGCCGCTCAAGGCACCAAGAGGCATGGAGAGATGGATATCGAGGTGATTGACTCTGTCAAAGATTATGTCGATTACCTCGCGCAGATCTTTGACTTTGACATGATCCGCTCCTTCCTCGGAAACGGTGACTTTTCCGTGCGTTTCGACGCGCTGCACGGCGTCACGGGCCCCTATGCAGAGGCCATCTTTCTCGACCGCTTGGGGCTCGGCAAGAATGCGGTGCAGAATACCCTTCCATTGCCCGACTTTGGTGGCGGACACCCCGACCCCAACTTGACGTACGCCAAGTCGCTCGTCAATGCCGTCGAGAAGGAGCAGCTGTCGTTTGGTGCCGCGAGCGACGGCGATGGCGACCGCAATATGATCCTCGGCAAGGGTGCGTTTGTGAACCCCAGCGACAGTGTTGCAATCATTGCCGACTGGGCAGAGCGTGTGATTCCATACTTTAAAGGTGGCATCCGCGGCCTGGCGCGTAGTATGCCGACCAGTGGTGCCATAGACCGAGTGGCTAAGGCGCACAACTACGAGTTCTTTGAGGTGCCGACTGGCTGGAAGTTCTTTGGGAACCTCATGGACGCCGAACGCCTGTCTATTTGCGGCGAAGAGTCTTTTGGAACCGGCTCGGACCATATCCGCGAAAAGGATGGTCTCTGGGCAGTCGTCGCCTGGCTCAGTATCTTGGCCGCGGCCAACAAGGAGAAGCCAGGTACTTCGGTGCACGATGTGCTACAGGCACATTATAACAAGTACGGCCGCAACTTTTTCAGCCGCTACGACTACGAGGAGGTGAGCAGCGACAATGCCGCAAAGATGATGGACGCCTTACGCAGCAAATCTGAAACGCCCACTTTCATTGGTAGCCAGCTCGGCGCATTTAAAGTCGCTGAAGCAGCAGACTTTAGCTACGTGGACCCCATCGACGGCAGTGTGAGCAAGCACCAAGGCTTGTATGTGTGCTTCGACGACGGCTCGCGCATTATTTTCCGCCTCAGCGGAACGGGCAGTATGGGTGCGACCATCCGTCTGTACGTGGAGAAATATACCCACGATCCAAGCGAGTACAACGCCGACGTTCAAGTGGCACTCAAGCCGCTCATCCACGAGGCACTCACACTCAGCGCACTGCAGCAGTGGACTGGGCGCAACGCGCCTACAGTGATTACATAAAGTAACATAAGCGACAATTAAACTCCGTGGCTGGCTGTTGCGCAGCGTGTATGTTGCGACGCTCACTGTGGCAATCAACGAGCATTGTTCCTAGTATTGCCGCACGCCCCTTGAATCGCGCATTAACAAGTATGGCATCTGTCCCTAAAGCGATGCGTGCGGTATTGATCAAAGGCGACAAAGGCCCTTCGAGCGCGTTGTACATTGGCGATGCGCCGACACCCAAAATTGACCTTACTAGCAATAATGTAATTGTCAAGACAAAGGCGTTTGCATTGAACCGCATGGATTTGCTGCAGCGCGAGGGAAAATACCCTGTGCCTCCAGGCGCGAGCAAGATTCTTGGCGTCGAGTTCAGCGGCACGGTCGCCGAGGTTGGCAGCGGCGCGGCGCACTTCAAGGTCGGCGATCCTGTGTTTGGCCTGACCATGGGCGGTGCCTACGCCGAGTACGTGAGCATTCCCGCGCCCATGTTGCTGCACAAGCCTTCGGCGCTTTCGTGGGTCCAAGCTGCGGCGATCCCCGAGGCGTTCCTCACCGCATACCAAGCACTGCACGTCATTGGTGAGCTCAAGCGCGGCGAGGACGTTTTGGTTCATGCCGGGGCTTCAAGCGTTGGCCTCGCTGCGATCCAGCTGGCGAAAAATGCAGGTGCGAACCGCATTTATGTCACGGCAGGCACGGCGGGCAAGATGGATACTTGCAAGTCGCTTGGTGCTACGGACGCGTTCAATTACAAAGAGGAGAACTGGAAGGATGCACTGATGCGTGCTACCGATAACAAGGGCGTCGACATCATTATGGATTTTGTTGGTGCGCCGTACTTTGCCAACAACATTGCCTCGCTCAAGCTGGACGGACGTTTGATCATCCAAGGCCTCATGGGCGGGTACAATGTCCAAGATTGCAACATTGTGCCCATTCTGTTAAAGCGCTTGCGCATCGAAGGCAGTACTTTACGCAGCCGCGGCCTCGAGTACCAGTCCATGCTCGTACAAGACTTTTTCCACGGCGGTGGTCTCGATGCGATCGTGCATGGCTCGTCCACGGGCCATACCGAACTCGAGGACCGCGTGCGTGTGTACAAGGTAGTTGACTGGAAAGACATCAAAGACGCGCAGGATGAGATGGCCGAAAACAAGAGTAGGTTGAAAGCGTGCCTTGGGCAGACACTGACGCGCAGACACTGGAAAGAGTACGCCAGCACGGAAAACTGACCAAAGTCGTCGCTACAATATCATAGATTATTATACATATAAAGCTTTTCTAGCCAGAAAACTCTTTTCGCAACGACACGGGAATCGGCTTCGTTTCTGTGCGTTCAAATTGCCCATCGGTAAGGCTTGCAGTATATTCTTCCTGGACAGTCTCCAACAGCCCATACAGATTCGAGAGCGCTTCAGCAAAGGCCTGCACCGCAGACACCGTGTTTTCTAGTTGTCAGCGCATGCTCAGATTAAGACAAGAGGATCAGTAGGAACAATTGGAAATGCGTATGATCTAGACATCGCCGTAGCTCCGTCATTTTGAATCGCGTCTCATCTTGGAAGGGAAAGGGGAAATTACTTACCGACCATCTGGACACGAATGTGCACTTTGCTCTCCGAGGGATGCGGAATCCTGGCGTTAGACGCGCTCGCACGCGTGTACGTACGTATACCCGCAAAATTCAACGCGTGCACTACACGTTAGCGCTTGCATCGGGCATTGCAAGACCCCTCATAAACGAAGAATTCCAATTTGTGTACCTCCATCACACACGTACGTGGTGTATCGGGACAACAATAATGAATTTAATCATCGGGGTGCTTTTTTTGCGAACTTGTACGTACTCTTTCATCAACATATACCGCAATGCATTTCCCATGGTATGATCCTCGTCCTGGATACAGAATGTGACAGAAGTAAGCTCGACATCATGCCCCGGGAGCTTTTGTAAATTTTCGCACCTCCTTTACGTACCAGTGTAATTTTCCCTTGCACCGCAGCAGCATCCAATTCGTCGATGGCTGCCATGGTGTTGCCAGCCCAAAAAAAAAAAATTGCGCCGGCGCCGCTACGTGCTGACTAAACATCGGTGCGACGGTCAGACGCAGGAACACACGTTCCAGTCAGACCACCCCCATGTCGTGGAGATTGGGGAAAAGTACGTATACGCGAAATTTTCGCTGACGTTCAGAGTTTCGGGAAGGCTCGACCTTTCCTTTTAGGTCGCATTCTCCCGATCCATATGCGAATGGAAATGAGCAGCAAGAAGCGCCAAAATCGCCCTCGGCACCTACCACGGCAATTTCCAGCACAACCACCCCAAGCCAGCCGGATACAACACATGCGGACCTTTTGACGGTAAGTGTAGTAAATGCACGTGGTTTGTCGCTGCCGAAAGGCAAAGCGCTTGCCAACAAGGTGGACATGACGTCGGCGCGTACGCCTACTCTGAAAGAAAGGCAATCCTGCCTACCTTATGTCGTCCTGGAATTCGACAAGAACGAAGTGCTGATCCTTGCGTCGGGTGGCGACATTGAAGCTCCACATTGGCAGTTTACGGCCAACTTTGACGTGTCGCGTCGGACCGACGTGACCCTCCATATATATTTACGTGCCGAGGTGGTAATGGATGAGCCAGCACGAACGGCGACACCTGCGAGCAGCGTTTTGGACCTCTTTAGAAGCTCGATACCAAAGACGGGCGAAGCAGCACGGCGAGAGGCGATGCATAGTATCTTTGAAAAAAGCGATGTATACCTTGGCGCCGCCAAGCTTACGCCCGCATTCGACGGCTCCAAACGCATGGATACGTGGCTGCCGGTAACCGGCGGCACAGGCGAGATCCGGGTCCAACTTGCGTTCAAATCACAGCTTGGGCGCACGCTTTCCATCGAGTCATTTGAGCTACTCAAGGTCATTGGCAAGGGAAGTTTTGGCAAGGTGATGCAAGTAAGCAAGCCCGATACTTCGCGCATCTACGCCATGAAAATCATCCGAAAAGCACATATCATCAACCGTTCCGAAGTTACACATACGCTCGCGGAGCGGACCGTGCTTGCCAAGGTCAATTCGCCCTTCATTGTACCGCTCAAGTTCTCTTTCCAGAGTCCAGATAAGCTGTACCTCGGTCTCGCCTTTGTCAATGGCGGCGAGCTCTTCCATCATTTGCAGCGTGAAGGTCGGTTCAGCGAAGCGCGCGCGCGATTTTACACCGCAGAACTTTTTTGCGCATTGGAACATTTGCACGACTTTAACGTGATTTACCGCGACCTAAAGCCAGAAAACATTCTTTTGGACTATAAGGGACATATCGCCTTGTGCGACTTTGGTCTTTGCAAGCTCAACATGGGCGACAGAGACACTACGCATACTTTCTGTGGCACGCCCGAGTACCTCGCACCGGAGCTATTACTGGGCCACGGTTATACCAAGTCTGTGGACTGGTGGACACTCGGCGTTTTACTCTACGAAATGCTTACAGGCCTGCCTCCGTTTTACTCGGAAGATGTAAATGAGATGTACCGCAAAATTTTACACGACCCGCTTACCTTCACGCCCGAGATTAGCGCAGACGCGCGTGACCTACTCACGCGATTGCTACAGCGCGATGCTACGCAGCGCCTTGGTACCGGCCCACATGGTACCGCAGAGATCAAGTCGCATCCATTCTTTACGAAACACATCGACTGGGCGCAGCTACTGAGCAAGAAAGTACAGCCGCCATTTAAACCAGGGGTTGCATCCGCATTTGACACGTCCAACTTTGACTCCGAGTTCACCGGCGAGCCAGCTCTAGATAGTGTTGTGGATGAGAGCCAAATGCTCAGTGCCGCCGCACAAGAGCAGTTTGTTGGCTTCAGCTACAATGCAGCAGCCGGCGCAGGAAGCGTCGGCAGCCTTTGGCAGTAAACGTCCGTAGCGGCTGTGCCTAGGGGTAAATTTGTAATTCTTCGCCACATCTGTGGGGCAGTTCCCAACGCCGACGCGCCTGTTCCCTTACGATGTGGATGCGCGTTTTTGTGTCGGCACTTGTGTTGCTTGCGCTGAGCATGCCAGTACATGCCCAAAGCCAACCTATAAGAAGTCCAACAAACGAATACTTTACACCAAAACAAACATTCACGCCGGCGACGACGTTTGAAACGCCGCAAGGTGGGAAGCAGACGCAGATTTCTGGCGTGGGACCTTCTATATCCAGTGACCCGTATACATGGAGCTATACCGCTGCTCAGTCGACACTTCTTCCCACCGATAATCCCTCGCTTTCCTCGAGTCTCGCAAAAGAGGGCCATGGCCCGGGTGCAAGTGACCTGAACCCCGCGCCTGACCACCTTCAAGTAAGTCGTCGAGCGACGCTGACCACAGAACGGCGCTACTGTTAAGGTGAATTCTCCTAAACCGCAGAACAATGCATTGCCTACGTTGCCGGTATCCGGCACCTATGTTATATTGGTGCAGGCACTGCTGGCCTCCTCCTTACTAGTATTTGGTTTGGTGGTTGTGCTATAGGTGTACGATAGGTAATTGGTAAATTCCGATTCCTTTTACGGAGCTACGCAAACGATGTTTGTGGCGAATGCGCGTCTGCACTGGGCTGTGCGGCCCCACGCGAAGGTTGCGTCGCGATTGCTGTCGAGTGGCTCTTGGCTTGTGCGACAGAATGCTGCGACGGCGTGGGTGGATGACTGGCGCCAGGATGCACGGGCAATACGCCTTGTGTGGGTGGCTTTTCCTCCAGCATTTCGTACATGAGCACAAAGTTCTTGGATACCTTTTCCCAAGTGCCTGGATCGAAGAAGATGTACGTACCGCGCTCGTACGTCGGTGTCTTTTGCAGCGGTTCCGTATTTTGCTCCTTGGTAAGCCAAAGATGCAGCGCCTTGTGGTACCTCCAGTTTCGTGCATAAAGCTCCTGAGCCGCGACTTCTTGTAGCACATCGCGCGGCGTAGAGTAAAAGATGAATAAGAGGGTCTCATCGCTGAAGCTCGCGATCTTAGTCTGCGCAGGTGGCGGTGGCTGCACATTGTAGCAGCTCGGAAGATGGTACGCGGGCTCCACTTGGAGCGACGCCAATGACTGATCCTGGGACCATGGGGTAACAAACGTGGATGAGAGGGCACTCGCGGTGTCCAAATTCATGCCAAGGGATTGCAAGTTGCTTCCCATCGTCATCATAGACATATCCGAATCTTGCGTTTTGATCAAGCTCACCAGCCCGACCAGGCCAAACCGGTCGGCGGGCGACGCAAGCACCTGATGGATCGGCATGTTGGCCACTTCGCTATTCGCAAACTGGGAATGCCGCGGCAGATCCTGGCCCACAAGGTCCTCCTCGTGCAATGTAGCGTCCTTGCCCACTTGTGGCATGCCAAGTCTGTTTAGCGAGCCATGCGCCAGCCCGCCGTACGACATCCATCTGGACTGCGGCGCTTGGCCCACGAGAGTCGGTGATTGCGGAAGACTGTGCTTCCGTGCAAGATCCTAGTGGTGAGCTTGCAATAAAACACGTACAATCTTTTGACGTTCGTGCTGCCACGCAGCGGGTTCTGGTGTGAGCGATAGCCTGTTTCTTACATACCCATTGGGTGCACATTCTGTGGTACTGCACCAACCCTTCCTTCTGTGCCTGCATGCCCATGGTTCAAGGCGGGAAATTCGTCGTGTGTAAATGACGCATTGTGCGAAAGCATGTTCATCATACCAGACCCCATAGGAGCACTCCCCATCCCCGTCCCTGCCTGGTTCGCGTACGAAGAAGAAAAGAGGTTAGTGCCGCCAACTCCTACGCCCGTGCCAGAGTGTGGTTGCACCTGTGATCCAAGAGCGGGAAAGTCGGTCAGATCAATGTTTTTCGCATTCGACACGGTAGCGGCGAACCCTGCAGGGCTGCCAGCAAACCCAATCGATGGCCCAGCCGTATTCGAGGTAGGACGACTGTAGTCAGAGTTGCCTGTACGCAGCACATACCCAGAACTCATAGGAATAGCTACACCAGTGCTTTTCGTTTGCGCTGATCCGCGCAGAGACATTCGCACTGTAAGGGAATGCGTACAAAGCAAGAACCAAAGCAAAAGCGTGGCGCAGCAGCCCACTCCACTTGGTCAGCGGCCTAGCAGGCCTTTTCCGACCACGTGTTACGAGCCGCGACCGCGCGTGCACAACTCTTGACGTTGTCCAACATGGCGACGGGGCCGCCAAAAGAAGAAACTGCAGAGATCTTTAGAGCATTTAGGAATGCACACAAAGCAAACAAGGTACGCTATACCCATACTAATGCAAGATATGTTTTGATTGCGGCGCAAAAAACCCGACTTGGGCAAGTGCGACGTTTGCCGTGTATATCTGCCTCGACTGCTCGTCGGTGCATAGAAACATGGGAGTGCATATCACCTTCGTACGCTCCACAAATCTTGACTCGTGGACGTGGCCGCAACTGCGTCTCATGAAGATCGGCGGGAATGGCGCCGCAAGCGACTTTTTCGCGGCACACGGCGCGAGTGCTTTGTTGGCTCCATCGACGGAGGGCAAGGCCAAATACACTTCACAGGCGGCGCAGTTATACAGGGAGGAGCTGAAGAGACGCTCTTTGCAAGACGCCGCTGGACTGCCGCTCACGGCGGCATTTGTGCTGCCGCGCGTCGGCACGGCTGCAGGTGCACGCAATGCACAGCCTAACGGTGATATGGACTTTTTCGACGAGTGGGATAAGCCAGCGGCGCATATACAGTCTGTTGAGCTGCCTGTTGAAGCTTCCGTGCCGCCGATGGAAGCTGTGCTTACCCCTGGCGCACCCGAGCCCGCACCCGCCCCCGCTGCGCGCCCTATTACCTCTGCGGCACTTCGGGCACAAGGCGCAGGCGCAAGCGCACGCCGCTCTGTCGCGCTCGGTGCCGTGCGACAGGGGAATTCTTTGCTGGGCGCAAAGCCAGGCAAGCTCGGACTCGGTGTGCGTAAGACTAATGCAGCGATCAACTTTGATGAAGCAGAGCGCCGCATCAAGGAGGAGCAGTCGCGTGCGGCGATCGCCGCACGCGAAGCGCAAGTTGCTGCTGAGGCCACTGCTGCACCGACTGAAACACAGCAGGAGCTTACAACGGCAGCTGCATCTGCGCCTGCTCCTGCGCCTGCTCCTGTATCGCCCATGAGTGCGAACAAAGCGACGCCGAACAAGGAATCGGGCGACGATCGTCTCGGTATGGGCTTCATGCGACTCGGTCTCGCGCAAGCCCGGTCGAAGGCCCAGTTGCAGAAAAATGCGCCAAAAGAGAGCATTGTGGATGCAGCGGAAACCGATTATGCGCGCTCCAAGTTTGCAGCGCAAAAGTGTACGTTGAAGAAAAAATTAATCGCAGCCATCTCCTCGGATCAGTACTTTGAGCGTGGCGGCTACGATTCGAATGCGTCCGCAGAGGCGCAATCGCGGCTTTCCAACTTTCAGGGCCAAGCATCGATTTCTTCGAGCCAGTACTTGTACGTACTTATGCCCACTCACCACAGCGGCCGCGAGGAAGAGGAGCACGACGAGTACGAGCCCGAGGAACGTGACGATTTTGCCGAGCTGGAAGCGTCGGCCAAGGCGTACTATCGAAACTTTATGGCAAACCCAGATGTGCAGCAGGGTATCGAATCATTTCGCACTGGCGCACTCAAGGTACGTGACGCACACGCACTCACGCCAGCTCTCGCGGTATCTCGAAGACTTGAGCCGAAACGGTGCCTAGTTACACGCCTCCACTAGCTTCTTTTCGCTGCGTGCGCCATTGCGCTCGTTTCCATAGTGCCATGTCGACGTTTGGAACACATTACCGCGTGTCTACTTTTGGCGAGTCACATTGTGCAGCTGTCGGATGCATTGTAGATGGTATTCCTCCAGGTCTGGCGCTCGTTGCGTCGGATATTCAGCGCCAGCTCACGCGCAGACGACCTGGCCAAAGCAACTTGACGACCCCGCGCGACGAAAAAGACAAGGTTGAGATTTTATCGGGCGTCGAGCACACAGTCACGCTTGGTACTCCGGTTGCTATGATGGTGCGGAATCAGGATCAGCGCCCGCACGACTATACGGATGACACGCTGGATGCTTTTCCCCGTCCGAGTCACGCGGATTACACCTACCTGGAAAAGTACGGTGTCAAGGCAAGCAGCGGCGGTGGCCGCAGCAGTGCGCGCGAGACGATCGGCCGTGTCGCTGCCGGCGCACTGGCCGAAAAGTATCTCAAGGATGCGCTCGGAGTCGAAATTGTCGCATTCGTATCTTCGGTCGGACAAGTGCATGTGCCACAATACCCAATGGAACACGGCGCAGAAGCTGTCGAGCTCCCTCTTAGTGACAAGTACGTAAACTTGCTGCGTACCATTACGCGCGATCAGGTGGACAAGGACGACGTGCGCTGCCCCGATGCCGAAATCGCGGAGCGTATGCGCCAGCGCATTCTTGCCGCAAAAAAAAGCGATGACTCGATTGGCGGCACGGTGACCTGCGTGATCCGTAACCTTCCTGTCGGCTTGGGCGAGCCCAGCTTTGACAAGTTCGAAGCGGTGCTGGCCCATGCGATGCTCAGCATCCCCGCCACCAAGGGCTTCGAAGTGGGCTCTGGCTTCCGCGGTACCGAAATTTCGGGCAGCATTCACAACGACCCTTTTGTGCGCAAGCCCGACGGAAAACTCGGGACCAAAACCAACTGGAGTGGCGGTATTCAGGGTGGTATCACCAATGGCGAAGACGTCTATTTCAAGATTGCCTTCAAGCCGCCAGCGACCATCTCGCAGGAACAGCAAACTACGCGCTACGACGGCGAGGCGGGTGTGCTCGCGAACCGTGGGCGCCACGACCCATGCGTTGTGCCCCGTGCAATTCCTATCGTGGAAGCTATGGCCGCCATTGCTGTCATGGATATGGTATTGGCGCAGGATGCAAGGGAAAAGGCAAGTTCTGCGTTGGATCCGGCTGTGGTGGGCGGTTTGCCCCGCAGCATGAAAAGGCACCATCACCCCTCCGTCTAAACAGGACTTGTATTCTTCACGGACTTTGCTCCTGGTCATTTTAAAAACAGTTGCCGTCATAGTCGCAGCCTACTTTTTCTTCCCTTTCATGGTCGCGCGGCGACCCTCGCCTAGATGTCAGCTGCTCATATACAAAAAAAAAACGTACCCTTCTTAGGTGGGCCCTTTCCTAGCATCTTCTTGCGCTCCACATCTGCAAGACGCTGCTTTTCTTCAGGAAACGTCAGACGGCCCATTGCGGGTACTGCTTCGCGAATGGAGCGCAAATTCACTTGCGGAGGATAGTACTTGAGCATTGGGCCGCCGACCAGCGACTTGCGCAGATATTTCGCGCCTGTGCGTACGTTATTAGGATTGTATGTCGTGCCAAACACTTTGCTCCGCAGCGCGTGCAGCGCCGTGAGCGATTTTGCCGGCGCGCCTTGCATGGCGTAAGCAGCACGCCGTCCGAGTGCCAACTTCTGTGTAAGCACGTGATCGATCGCGATTTGCATGCAATGAGATTATTAACATGAATGCCGAGTGTACGTGCAAAAAATTAGTGGGACTTGGGGTCGGTTCGCAAATCTCCACAAGCAATAAATCTACAAATTCCTTAAAGGACGTAATCGGGGACTTTGGCACCGCCCGGCTCAAGGTCTGAAGAGCGCGACGAGGAGTTCGAGTCCTGTCTAGCGCCCATCCGAATTGAAAACGCTGTATTGGACGACGAGCTCGCAGAGAGATGTGCATTTCCACCCATTACATCACTTGGCTGAATCGCCGGCGCAGCGGCGGGCAGATCGGACGAATAAGAAGGCGAAGGGCCTAAGTCCGACACGCTCAACCGGTTCGTATCCTTTGAGCTGGTCTTGGAAAGGCGCTGAGGACGTGTGCGGCGATAGTTGCCAAAGTTGTCGTCGTCCTCAAAGTCGTCGTCCGATTGATCGTCGGACATGACAGCCGGGTCTTCGTTGCGCAACACAGGGACAATGGCTCCCGAGGAGTAAACCTCCTTGCCCTTTTTTGTTCCAGAGCCATCTTGTGTACTAATGATCGGCGCTGCTCCAATTTCCTCCTTTTCGTGCGAAGGAATGTTGCCGGACCCATAATTGGTCGGTTCGCCCTCAGTTGCGGGTCGTAGATTAATGAGTTTCTGCCTTGTCTCGCTTAGGTCAGAATCAGACTCGGGTGCCAAAGGCACAACGTTTTCAGGATCGACGGGCAATGCAGGTTCCGATTTCTCCATTAAAACTCCAACCACACGCAGGTTTGACCATGCTTCTTTGCGAGTATTTGCAGTGTTACGGAACAACGTGCAGTAAAATCTGTTCAAGAAGCACGACAAAAGAAAGAAGCACACCGTAATGCCAAATGCAACGATGATCACAAAGCATGAGGAGGTAGGCACACGACTATTTGGGAACGCTTCAAAACAATAGCCCTTCTCCGGAACCTTGAAATGGTTTAACGCATCCTTCTTGATATCTGCTTCCTGCTCCTCGTTAAAGTTGCAGTGTTTGCCGAATGGATATCCTGGCTGCGGGTACTCTCCAGTCCGTAACAAATCCGCTTGCACGGCGCTGCTGCAAACAAGCACCACGGCAATGGCGATGCCCATATGCCTTGAATACAAGCTCATTGTGGCAGGAGGGACAAAGGAGGGTAGCCAAGACATCAATGCCTGCTGATGCGTCCTTATCCGTTTCCTCGCTAGCGCAGGTTCACGAGCATCCACTGCACCTCTCTCCAACCAGGCCCATGTGCCATTTTTAGAGCACTTTACTGTAGGGTTCTTGCTCCGCTTTTGGAGCTCTGCACCGCTGTGCCCTGCGTAATATTAGTTTTGCACATAGCAAATCCCAATCGCCCGTTCGCACTCGACATGTGTCGATCAGCTCTGAGTCAAACTGGCCCAATGAAAAAAAGGCAGATACCTTTCTGGTAATATCACTGTAATATCACCAGTTATCAAGGTGAAGCTTATTTATCAGTTGCTCACCCACGTGCCTGCTAAGAATGTGACTAATCAAATAAAATCAGCTGACGTGTGTAAAATCTTAGTTGCGCTATTTTGAGCGCAGCGGTCACCGAAACTGGTCTTCATACGCGCCATTTGCAAACGCTCCAACTACAGCCAATTATATTCATTTTTTCTTTTAGCGCGCTATTGCTTGTGCAGATGAACTATTTTTTAGCGCTAATGTGAAATTCACCCGTTTGATTCGTCATAAATTTCGGACCTACATGTAAACTGAAGCATAAATGCGCAAACAGGCGCAAACGTACGCCAACAGGGCGAAGCTAAGGCTTGGCCCCGCCGCACGGCTCAACTCATATAGATATCGGCCCAATCACAATGTATGGTTGAGTAGCGAATTCCCGATAAAAGTTCCTTAGTTCTTGACAAGTTAGCCTAACAGTTTATTTACCCCGGAACAACGCGATCTCATTGCACGAGGCTGGCTTGGCGCACTGCCCGTACATAGTTCCTCATCCCCCATAAATCACATTGCACCCTTGTATGAAAAGATGATTTCAGTAGCGACTCCATATTCGAGCTCTTCGATTGATTTTACCATGGCCACCGAGGAGCCGAGTGTGCGCGTGCCTCAGGCCGCTTTACAAAGCCACGCCATCGAGATGGAAAAAAAGAGTGCGCTCTCGTTGGTGCACTCTGTATTCCCTCGCCCGAAGACAAGTGCCGAGCCAAAGCGCGAATCTCTATCAGTAAAGCTGCATTCGCGGAGCCAACAGCAGCAGCCGACGTACATAGGGTGCATTAAGTCGCCTGCGGATGCTATTCTGCTGTTGGCAGCTTGTGATATTCCCAGCGACAAACTGCCGGGGGAACCCGGTGCGCCGCCTCGGCGGATTACGCGCCGATTGTTGGACGACGAGCGAGCCCAATTGATTCGAACTGGCTCCATATTTGTGTGGGATGAACGCGAGGCAGGTATGCGTCGATGGACAGATGGAAAGTGTTGGAGCGCCAGTCGTGTAAGCGGCTCGTTTTTAGCTTACCGGGAACTGGAAATGCGCAAGAAATCGCAAATTGATACCACGAACGGGTCGCGCCAAAACATGTACAAGCTCGACGGGTTGACCAAACAATCGTTCAGCATTACGACTGCTTCAAATCGCAAGCTCCATGTGATATCGTACTTTCGCAAACAAGACATTCGCTCGGGTGTTTTGCGCAGAGTGAGTGAGGACCCTCGATTCAAAGGACTTGGCAAAGATGGATTCGAAGTGAATGTGGACGAGTGTGAATACGGCACAGCGTCCAGCCATGAAGGCGACCGATCATCAGATACCACCTCGTCAAGCATTGCATCCTCCGAGATGCAACCCTCGGAACACTATGAATTTCGCGGCGTGAAGCGCCCTTCGATGGACGCCGATTGTGATACACCGGGTCCGGACGAGATGCGTAGGGGGCATGAACCGCCATTTGATGTACGTGCCCTGCAACGTATACGCCCGCGCTCCAGCTCCTCTCGCGAGCTTTTCCCTGGGCCAATTGGATCCAAGTATACGCAAGAAGAAGCATTTATGATGACGAATGCAAATTATGAAAACGCAAAGCATTATGCTTTTCACACATCCACAACACGCTACCGACCACCATATTACGCGCAGCCACCCTCCCACGAGCGATATGCAATGCCGACAAGCCTATCGCATTTGTCACAACGTCCCTTACCCCCCAAACGATACAGCAGCCCTGCGCCACATTCCAGCGCCAGTAGAGAATACTACTACCCCTCTCCCATGCCTCCTCGAACCTCTGCTATGGAACAGGACTCGATTGAAGCACTGGTGAGTCTGCGAACGGACATGCCGAGAAGCGGCCAGCCACCCATAATGCCTTATCTCCACCCTATTGGAAGGATGGAATCCTCACAAATACGCTCTGGACAATTCGCAGTGTCTACACCAGATCGTGATGCTCTGCGAAAATTAAGTGTGCGTGTTTAGGTGCGATAGTAAAAAAATAACGAAACCGTTGATGTTTGATCTCGTACCAATCCCACTTCCTCCACATACGCCGTCGCGCAAAAACAACACGCGCTTTTCGTAGCCACCACCATGATGCAACAGCAGGTCGCATACGCTGAGGCGAACAGACAGTATATCCCTCCAAGACCATCAGCAGGGCACAGCCTACCATTACATGAAAAAAAACGACGGTACAAACCTGGGACTGTTGCGCTGCGCGAGATCCGCAAGTACCAACAATCGACCGACTTGTTGATCTCCAAACTTCCCTTTGCGCGCGTCGTGCGTGAAATTGCAGATGAGTTTATCGAGGCAAACTATGACTCAAGTGCCCAGGCTGTGGGGCTGCGGTGGCAAAGCTCGGCGATTCTTGCGCTACAAGAAGCTACGGAGGCGTATTTGGTGCACCTGTTCGAGGATGCCAACCTGTGCGCGATTCACGCGAAGCGGGTGACGATTATGCAACGTGATATACAGCTTGCGCGGCGGATTCGTGGTGTGTGGGGTGGTATTGGATAATCTACGGACAAGGTATGATACAGTAGACAGCCTCCCGGACCTTTTTATCTCAAAGCTGCATCCGGGGTTTCTTGCGCTGTACCCAGTTGTCCAGCGTACGCCAGAAAAATGCTGCCAGCTGTTTATCTGTATGCCGTTTTGATCGGTCCACCTGTATAATAGTGTTAGCTCCATGGAATTATTATTCTCACACGTACCTGCAAATCGGTGACGTTCCAATCGCGGATCTGCGGGTTGGGCGCCTCGTTGTTCCACCGCACATAGACGCCCATGGCATGACGGAACAGGTCTCGAGGATCGCTCCAGCGGTAGCCTTTAAACTGCCACGTCTGGCCCGTAGTAAATACAGCAATCACCCGATTCCAAGGATCCTGATCACTCCCTACCATGCCGCTCCCAAGTCGGTTTACCGCCTCGGCATTGTCCACAACCAGTACGCGGCGCGAGGGTTGAGAGCGAGAGGTATTCGCAGAATCGTCTTCTGAGCGTGTTTGAATGGTAATAACGGGCTCCGAGACACCGTTGGCGTTGCGCCGTGCTTCCTCGGGGGGCACAAACAGACCGTCTTGTAGAAGCGCCTTTACGTTAAACATGTTGACCAGTGCTGTAGGCGAATTGGAGAGCAAAATAATCGGGTCCTGTGCACGCGTCTTGCGTACATTTGATGGAGCATTTGCACCGCGTTGCTGCGAAAGCTGCGATGCCTGCGTGGATTTGGACGAGCCCATTTTCTTCTTCGCAATTTCCAGCCTCGGGACCAGCATCGCACGCAAGCCAAACACGTCGGTAGGCGTCGGTCCGACCTTGGTACCGTCTCCCAACGCACAAGGCGTTGCATTGCCGTCGGCGTCACCCGCCAAGGACAGCGTGCCTTTGAGTGCGTCGTTCCGGTCGAGCAAAACTACTTCGTATTTCGTGCGCAGTTGCCTCACAAATTCAGCATCAGCAACATCGGGTACATAGGCACGCTTCCGTGTCACGACTGCAGCATCTTCTTTGCTTTGTGGCGCCGCACCGGGCTGCTCTGATGGCGCAGAAACGGCGTCTGCTTGCGCAGTGTTCGTCTTTGCATGCGCCGCATCCGGAATGAACACGTTTTCAAGCGCATCGCGCTTTCCCATTAGATACTCTAGTATCGCTGGGCGTTCGAGTGCCGGCAACGGCATAATTTGGGCCGCGTTGGCGCTGCGCATATACGCACCTGCACGCTCGGCGCACTGCTGCACGGCAAACACAAGCGCAGCAAGCGTAAAAAACTGATCAGGATCAGATTCTGGTGAGAAAGAATCCTTGTGCTCTGTGTCTACGTTGCGCGCGCGCATCACGCGAGTAGGTGCGTCTTTTTCAAACACAACTTCCGGTGCGTCTTGCTCCGTCTGCAGCGCAATCTGCTGGGCATCTGAAATATTTTCAACCACCAATCCATCGCTACTGCGCAGTTGCACAAGCTTCAGTGGCTCCTCCTCAAAGACGGAGCACGCCGCGCGGAGACACGACAGTGGATCGGCCATGTCGCAAACGTGGAAAGTGGGCGCTGCGGAAGGGAATCTCTGATGGAGGTGTGTGACAACGTTTCTATGTCCGGTTTGCTAGCCTACGGGCAGTAGAGCGCGAGTAGATGATACGGACGACTGCGCTCACGACCAGCTCGCGTGCAATCCCAACGAAGATGCGCAACATTCTGCGCACTATATTAATTCCTCGTTCGGTGCTCGGCAAGCTTCGACTGTGCCGTAGGCGTACTAAAAATGGGCCACAACAGCCCAGATTCCAACGGCCCAGCATGCAAAGATGACAAAAGAAGAGATGGCTGCAGCCAGGCGATTATACAACACAAACGGCTCAATTTGACGCCAATGTTTAACAGCAAAAAGAGAGACTGGTTTCGGCGCTTGGCGTTGTTTTTCTTGTAGGAAGCGGACGCCTTCATGCTTTCGTGCTAGTGCATCGAGATCCGACACGTGGGGGGAAGATACGTTTGGTTGTGCAAGATCCATCCCAGGCTTTGCAGCGTTGTTGCGGTACGCTTTTGCAGAAAGTGCAAGTGGTGCACCGTACGGATGCAGCCCCGAGCGATACGTCGAAAAGGAGGGCGTGGACCATGGCGCGACCAGTGTCCCTGTATCGTCCATGCACCAGCTGCCCAAGAGCCAGAGCCATGGCATGCCGAGGAATCCAAACCAAAACATGCGCCGCGCATCCACATTGTATTCTTCTGGTGGCGCCGGTGGGTGCAAAGCTGCGTAGGGAAGTCGTCGCCGTGAACTGCCGCGACTCGATGCGCTCGACACTGTCTCGTCACCGGCAAAGGCAGGCAGCGGCGGAAGCAGATCTCCAAAAGCAGTGTATGTAGTTGGTGTGGAGATATGGTCCTTTTGGGGTATACGTTGCGAAGGTTCGTGTGTCTCTTGAATAGAATGCAGCGTGGGCAAGTGCAGCGTACGCAATGGGACGTTGGGCGGCGTCAGGAGTTCGGGCATGGGGAGCGCATCAACAGATAACCCATGAAGCGCGCCGGGCGATGGAGGGCGCGTTTCATCTTCGCCAAGTTCCACAGAGGTTTCGAAACGTTGCGCTCCTTGTGGCGATCCGGACAGTGCCTGCCCGTACACTTGCGATGTATCGGGTGTACGGTCTACACCGCCGTCGCCAAAGTACTTGGATACAAGGTTCAGTGGTCGAAGCGCAGCGGCAGTTTCTACTTCGTACTCAGGCAAAGCAACACGCACGTCATCGTTGGTGTGGGGAGAAAATGCACCTGGACTCGCGGCGCTCGCTTCGGACTCGGCATATGCAACGCTTGGGTACAAGGTATCCAAAGAGCCATGTATCGGTGTGCCCTGAGCAAAAAACTGCACACTGCGCGGGCTCTCTTGGCCGCGTCTAGATGGCGGTGTCGAGTAGCTCTCTGTGCTGCGGCTGCTGTCTAGGTGCCTTGGCGCAAGTGCTGCGCGGCTGTTTTGGATGCATGTGTGTGCCACGCTCAAGTCTCGTGGTGTCCCATCCATGTCGCTTGAAAACGAAAGCCCAAGACCGTGCTTTCCTCGGCATTGCGAAGTCGGCGCTGTGCACATGGAATTCTCGGGCGTGGAACTCTGCATGGTGCGACGAAAATTATCATTCATCTCAGTAGATCGCGAAGTTATTGTCCCCAAGTCTGAAAACATCGGCGACGTTCCCGAGTCGGATGAACTGTTCCCAGTGCCAGACCATCCACTTTGCAAGTTGGCATCCGGCGTAACACGGCGAAAACTCCCGGGCATCGTTCGTTTCTGCGGTGGTAGCTTGTACGATCGTGGCGCAGCTTCATAAAAAGAAGTATATGCTTCCGTGTCGTGCGATACAGCGAGCCATCGCGATGTGTCCATCTGTTTGTCATGACGCGCCCGCGCTTCTTTGCCGTTGCCGGAGGTCACGTAATAAATGCCGGAAGATCTCTTTGCAGACGTTCCAGATGGTACACGCTTTGATGAGAGCATATCCCCCTGCGCGCTCAACCCGTCAACACCACGCGCATCCTGCTCTTGCATCTTGCCGATGCGGGCGCAAGATTAGGGTGTTGGGAAAGGCAGCGGGGTGTATTTTAATGCACGTGGGGCCACGTGCTATCTCCTCCCGATTTCGACCGCTTCGGAGCGCATTTGCAATCGCCGCTTGTTTCTCCTTACCCAATCGGCTCGAAATGGACCCGCTCATCTACAAGAAGTACGTTTTACATGCAGCGAAAGTATAAATGGCGGCTGCTTTATGCGTTATGAAAAAGCGTGCTGCACATGTATGCTCGGTATCTGCACCTTTCTTTTTTTTTGGGATGAATACTGACGATGGTTTTGTGTAGGTCTAGTATTCTTCAGCGCCAGCGCCAGTACCAGAACAGCGAAAAGCCCGTGTACTTGCGCCTTCCCCGCTCTAAGCTTTACTTTGGCACCTTTCTTGCCATTTTCTGGACCGGGATTTTTGGTATCTCTGCCGGTTGCTTAAACATGATCAAGGTACGTAACTGGAGTGCTTGTTTTTTTTTGGTGCGGGTTCTAACGCATTTCTACAGGGCAAGAAGGCCACTTAGGTCAAAGCCTATATCTCGTTTCGATCCGGGTAGTTTGAGAATGGCACCCGTACACAGACGGTGACTATCTTCTTTCTCCTTGGATTACACCCCCTACCCCCACCTCGTTTAGCTACGCTACATTAGGTAGATCAGCTGTGAATCAATTGTGATTGCACTGAGTCTGATACGCTTTGTGAAGGGATATGCGGAAGGCATGCTTTGAGGATCCCTGACTCTACGCCATGGCGCCTGAGTTTCGCGATCGTTTCATGCGACTTGATCGCGCTTATTCGCCACGTTTATGCCTTGCATATAGCGTTTGCTAGCAGGCATATGCTTCTCAATACGCATTCATAGTGGCGCGGTCACACCCGGACTCCTTCGCACCAAATTGGCGCATTGAGCTAAATGGCAAAATTTCTCCACACGTAATCGTACACACACACCTACCATAATCACCTACAACTCCGACCCGGACACAAAATCACTCAGATCCGTATCATCCACAGAATCCGACAGCTCATAGTCCGTTACAGGTGGGGTATCCAAACTTTGCGTAACATAGTGCAGTATTCCAACCGTAAGCGGAGGTGGAATCACATCTTGAATCCCTGCAATGGACGATGTTGCGCTTCCCGTCGTGCTTGCAGAGCTGGTTCGCTGGTGTACTGGCCGCCGCGTAATTGCTCTACGATTCCTTGATCCACGCAATAGCGGGTTGGGGTGTAAAATCCATGTATGTCGATCGGTTGCGTCCGACTGCCGCAAGGGCGAAGAGGCCGTATACGAAAAGCTTGGGCAATTCAACACGCGCGCGACGCAATGCACAGCAAGCCGATTGTACGCATCACCGACGTGCCACACAAGCTGCGTAGGGCTCCGACGCAGCTCATCAATGGCTGGTGCGTCCGTAGAAGGCGCATTTGGTCGTGCGATAATAGGGCGACGGCCTCCTCTTTCTACCTGTACATGCACCGTTTGCTGAATCCAGTTCTGGATTTCGCGACATGCAGTCAGAATCAAATCCTGTATAAACGTTCGGTGCTCCATACCAACAACTGGCGCTGGAGTCGAGGAAAGTGACATAGCATACATCGCGCTCGCAACGTGCTGTCCTTGGTATTGGTCGTCCAATCGTGCGCGCAAAAAGTGATGTGCATCGCGCAGACTGATCGAAAATTGTCCCTGAATCGCAGAGTCCACTTCGAAAGCGGCGCTGTTGTGTTTGGGCGATGCAAAGTCAGGCGCAAGGGAGTAGCTGGTTTGTGCCAGCTCTTCGAGCGCCTTGTTATGATCGAGTGTAGAATGCTTTACCGCAAAGGTAGAGCGCACCGTGTTCGCAGGAATTTGATAGTCGGCCGGACTAGGCCGCACCGCGTGCGGGTTCGATAGGAACCGACCTGAATATAAGTTTGCGGGCATACATACTGTTTTCTTTGCGGCGCTGGCGGCGCTTGCCGATATGTGGGTCGCTTTTGCGTGAATTAGGTGCAACAAGCCCATTGGCACTAGTACGACCAGATGCCTGCAAGTGCTGTATCCGTGGATTACGCAGGATTTCTGGAAGCGACATGGGAACTGGTCCCTCCTGCGGCACAAAAGGATGCTGCGGGCCATTCTGGTCTCCCCTATCTTCTCCTCGAATTGGTTGTATGCGTGTGTCGCTAATGTACAGCGCCATAGAACAAGATTTTGGGTGGAAAGTGACAAGCTTAGTGAGTTGGTCGTGTACCTTTCATGGACCAGCCACGTGCTAAAAAAAAGACCATGTGCGATGCGCATCGCCGAGGAAGGAATATGAAACATTGATCTATAAACATATGGATATTACAACGTGAATGCACGATCCCTTTCGGCCTACAAGAGCAAGGCTAGAGTTGAGGCCGGCTCGGGTCCACTTTGGTGATGCCGTTCGTCGGCGAAGGCGGGCCAAAGTTGCTAAACGTGCGCCCTGACACAGAGGTGCGGCCAGGGCCGTCGTGCGAGTGATTAGACCCGTCAAAATCGTGCACGAGCTCCTTGTTTTCCCAAGCATTGTGTTTCGAGCCAACGCTGAATTCAAGATCTTCCTTTGTAATTGAATCCCAGTATTTGTACACCATCATCACGGCGAAAAGGGTGCAGAGAGTACCGAAGAATGTGCCGTCAATATAGTGCTTCACATTTTCGCAGATCTGAACACTGAAGCCATACATAAGAATAAGACCAGCGGTAAATGCGAGTGTGCCGAACACAATATCGTTGATCGGCCAAAGCTCATCCAAGGTGCGCAGCACGAGAATCACCTGGGAGACAATGTAAATCACAACCATGACCAGTGGGAACACAAATTCAAAGAACCAAAGACCGGCTTGGCTTGCGCCCTTGGTCCGATCTGTGAATGTCCATGCTGACACGCCGAAACTAATAGCCCAGATGACGAGTGTAGTGATGCGCAAGGTCCACACAGAGAGCGACGTACCGTCCTCCGCAAACTGAAACCCAACAAAACCATTCAGCATAAGACACCAGAATATGCATGATTTTAAGCCAACATAGATCGCAGTGAACCAGAGGTAAGCACCTGTGTGTGTCGGAATCACCGCAGAGTCAAGGAATAGGACAATGAGCTCCGAAAGACCGTAGAGGTAGAAGAACAAAACGATCTCCTTGCGACCGACAGCAGTGTATTTGCAGTGGACGTGGTATACCATAATAACGGTCATAATAACAGCGGCAATATGAATAATGCAAGTAGCTAGTCGGTGTCAGCAACGCGTCACTTGTCAACATACCTGGCTGGAAAATGATCGTATTGTTTATGTCAATGTTGCGCGAGTAGCATTGAGGGACGATACCCAAATCGGATCCTAGCAGTGGGCATGATACCAATGCAATGGACGTGCATGTGCCATTGTAATCACCGAATGAGAAGGTCATCCTGGCTCGGCTCGAAAGAGAGGCACCTTGGGAGGTAGCAATCTAGCGACAAACGTTTGTCATCATGTACAAACTACCTATTAGGTAATTTTCGTTGTTTCGACCCGCAAGGGGCAAGGGTGCATAAATTCGCAGGCGCCGCCGGCCGAGCGGGCAGCAACAAATCGACGTCGACAAAGCAAGATCCATTGCGCATAGGAATGCTGGGACACTGTAGGAAGCTATAGAAATATATGAAGCATGACTACAGTTACTGCTGTGCGCGGCTTTCAAGCGACCGGAGCGATTCTTCTTTGGCCTGCAGTTCTTGGCGCTTCTCCATAATTTCCCGTTGGACGCGGAGCTCAATCTCCCTGAGCTTCTCCTCCTCTCGGCGCAGTGCCTCTTCGCGGAGACGCACACTCTGGCTGGCCGTAAATTCTTCGCTTGGAGCGGATTGATCGCCCTGGTAGCCCTGGGGCAAGCCACCACGAGAGAGCCTCTCTGTACGGTAGTTCTCGTACAGGAAGTCGTGCGTGATCTCCTTGAGATCATTCAGGTGCGTACCAAACAAGGCACTTCGCAAGCGGTTAGAGTCACAGTGCTCTGGGTTTTCAACTTCCACAGTACCCCAAGGGTACGCACGCCCAAGGACGTACTCGCCATTGACTAGCACAGAGTCTTCCGAGGCCACGATAGCGAATGGCAAAAGCGAGCGCAGCTCGCTGTTTTCTGCAATCGTGTCGGGGTGGTCCTCCTCGGGGTCGAAGGGGAAGTTGTAAATGGGGATACCGTAGTATTCGATGTCCTCCATGATCTGTGGTCAGCATGAGCAGGTAGAGGAGTACATACGCGCTTGCGGAAATCATGCAGCTCCTGGCGTGAGAACGAGTCGGCCTTCGCAATCACGGGAATAACGTTCACCCTCGGGCTCAGCTTCCTCAAAAGCTCGATGTCGATTTCCTTCAGTCCGTGACCTGTCGGCTGGATAAAGTAAATCAGCGCATGAACACGATTGTCGCGGAAACGCGGGTTGCGGCGAATACGGGTCTCTTCGGAAAGGATGTCATCGTATTGACGCTCCAAAAACCCAAGAATCTCGTCGAACATATACTCGTTGTCTACACTGTCGCCAAAGCCAGGCGTGTCGACAACGGTCAGGCCGATGCGCATACCCTCTGCTTCGATCTCTGGCACGGTAAGTAACCCCACAATTATCAGCACATACCGAGGTTGACAGGCTGGATCTGAAGGCCAGTTTCGATGTTGGCCGCTTGCGGATCGTTGTCCTTGTGTTCAATCACGTTTGTATCGCACAATGTGTTCACAAACGTGGTTTTGCCTGCATGTCAGCACAATGCGTATTTAAGTACATACCAGTGCCGCTAGCACCGACAACCATCAGACAGAAGGACACACCCTTCTTGACAGCACGACGACGTGAAGCCATTTTGAGTAGTAAAACACCAAGGCCCGAGTGATGTCTACGCTGCTAGTCCACACCAGCCACGTGGCGCTTTGAACCGCCCGTTTGCCACGTGCAGCCACGCGATCACGTGTGACCTACGTTCTTGCGCAGTGACTCAGAAGGCTTGGCAACGATGACGAACCAGTCGTTCACACGCATAGCACATTCGCCAAATTCGAGACAGGCTGACGGCGTGTCATTCTCGACGCTTTCAGCGATGCAGCAGGCGCTGTCACACGAGCCTTTGGCTACGTCGCCCCCTAATCAACGGCGTCTTTCATTCCCAGGCGGCATGCAGCATCCCCGTTTGCTCCAGCCGTTCGATCGTGAAGAGATCCGCATCTTGCTACTTGAGAATGTGAGCCAAGGTGCGGTTGAGATGCTGCGCGAGCAGGGCTATGAAATTGATTTTCATACGAACGCATGGTCTGAAGACGAGCTTGTGGCCAAAATCAGCGAGTACCACGCCATTGGTATCCGATCCAAGACCCAACTAACGCGACGCGTATTCGAGGCCGCAGAAAAACTGCTTGTGGTTGGTTGCTTCTGTATCGGCACGAACCAGGTGGACCTGCAAACAGCGGCGCACCACGGCATTCCTGTATTTAATTCGCCGTTCGCCAATTCGCGCTCCGTCGCTGAGCTCGTTATCGGCGAGATGGTCGCACTCTCGCGCCAGTTTGTCGATCGTACGCTCGAGCTTAAAAGTGGCACGTGGAACAAGGTGTCGAAAGGTTGCTTTGAGTTGCGTGGCAAGCTGCTGGGCATTGTTGGGTACGGTCATATTGGCTCGCAGTTGTCCGTGCTGGCAGAGTCAATGGGTATGCGAGTCATTTACTACGACGTAATGCCGCTTATGCCGCTTGGCAGCGCACGCCAGGCAGACACGCTTGACGAGCTGCTCTCCGAAGCAGACTTTATCAGCCTGCACGTCCCCGGCCTTCCCGAGACGCGTGGAATGATTGGCTCGCGCGAATTTGCCATGATGAAGCCCGGAGCATACTTTTTGAACAACTCGCGCGGCACGGTCGTGGATATTCCCGCTTTTATCGACGCACTCGAGTCGAAGCATCTTGCGGGCGGCGCCGTCGATGTATTTCCCCGCGAGCCGGCCAAGAATGGAGCCAAGACATTCAACGACGAACTAAATGAATGGACTTCTGCACTGCAAAGACAATCCAACGTCATTCTCACGCCTCACATCGGTGGCAGCACCGAGGAGGCACAGAGCATGATTGGCATCGAGGTCGGCAATGCGCTCTGCCGCTACCTCAACTTTGGCGGCAGTATCGGCGCGGTCAATTTCCCAGAAGTAAATTTGCGCCACATTACCGAGCAAGAAGTGCGCTCGATCCGTATTTGCTACGTTCATCATAACCAGCCCGGTGCGCTGCTTGCCGTCAATGAGATTATCGGCGAGCACAATGTCGACAAGCAAAGCACGGACTCGATGAAAGATATTGCGTATCTTCTTGCAGATATCTCACTGGTTTCTGACGCTGAAATTCGTGATATATACACGCGTCTTTCCAAGACGCGCGCGTGTATCCTTGTACGTTTGCACGCACACACACTGACCCACACAGACGCGTCTGCTTTCCTAAGTAGTATATTACATAAGCGCTGTATTGCGTTGCGCCGCCCTTCTTGCCTTTTTGTCCTTGCGATGCCGCGAAGAATTCCGATTCAAGTAGCACAGACGGTTGGTCGGCTTTTGCAGGGAGGGTACTTGAAGTCCTCTCCCGCATGGTACGATACCGCGCTGCGCTACCCAGCTACGACTGTGCCGCCGCGCGCGGCGCTGCCCAGGCCAGACAGTGACCTTCCTCGCAGCTTGCAGGGTCCAACGCGGAGCAAGGCACTCGAAGCTGCAAACCAGAAAAAAGGGCGTTCTGCATTGAATTCAGCGAAGAAGATGCGCTCACAGCTCCCGAATCTGCGACCGTTGCCGATAGTGTACGAGGCGGACCGAATTCGGCGACAATTTTTTCGCGACCATCCGTGGGAAGCCAAACGCGCAAGCACACTTGTGGAAATGGACTATGCGCTGGACCTGGATAGCAGTCCAGAGATCGCTGAAGGGCACATGCCAGAGCTGTACCACTGGAGCAGATTAAACCCCAATGTGGAAGATGTAATTCAATGCACACAGAAAACGAGTGCGATGGGCAACATGTCGCTCTCTGACGCGTACCGCCGCACGTTGGCGACATACCATGCGATCCAAGCGGAGCGCGAGCACCGTATTCGCTACGCGAATTACGAAGCACGCTACCTGGGTGCCGATCTGGGCCCTTCAGAGACCGATCGCGGCTTTGTGAAGGAACAGCGCGAGTTGGACAAGTGGGCTGCGCTCTCTGGCACTGACGTTGCTGCCTCGGACGAGAGTAATGCTTCTGGGACGCCAGGCGCAGCGGAACGCAAGAAGCGTGTGGATACGCTTTTCTCTGGCGGTCAAGTCTACTTGAGCGCAGCTGCGCGCTCCAGCAGCGGCCAAACGAGCGCGCCTGGTTCTCGCGCGCCAAGCCCACCCAGCAATGCTCCCGAGCCAAAAAAAGATGCAGGTGAAACCAGTGATTTCCTCGGTATTGCCAACGCGCTCTCATGAGCACGCTTCCATACCCTATATAAAACAAAACTATGCGCCTATGCCTTCCAAGTCCAGTTCCTCATCCTCGATCAACTCGTGCAGGTGTGTAAGGACACTGAACAATGGGAAGCCCACTACGTTGTTATAGTCGCCTTCAATGCCGCGCACCAGGAGCGCACCCTTGCCCTGGATCGCAAACCCGCCTGCACAATCAATCCCTTCGCCGTCGTCGACGTATGCCTGGAGCAAGGGCGCAGGAATGTCGGCGAAATAGAGACGCGTCTGCTCGACGACCGTGCGCAACTTGTACCCAGGGTTGTACAGCACGGGGTGGACTATGGCAACGCCCGTAATTACGGTGCATGGCTTGCCAGACAAGTCTGCAAGCATACGCAAGTTGTCCATCTTGTCCCGCGGCTTTTCCAAAATCTGCTCGTCGGCAATGACGACTGTGTCTGCACCGATCACCAGCTCGGGCGGGTCTGCCGGATTTTCTAGCACAAGCCGCTTATACACTTCCAATGCCTTCTCGCCTGCATTAGCGACAGGGTATTCGTACACGGCCTCTCCTACAAAGTCGCTCTTTGGCAAGTCTTCCTCGAACATGGACGGCACTACCTCGGGGTGGATGCCAACGCTCGCTAGAAGTTCGGTACGGCGTGGGCTTCCACTTGCCAGCACAATGCGCCTGCCCTTCAGGCGTGTAAACACGGGCGTCTTGAGCGCACCCGGAGCAATGCTGTCGTGGTCCATAGCGCTTTCCATACACGCTCCCTGGCGACGTTGCGCACAGCTCGCCAGAACTTCGGCCGAATGACGCTGCGCCTTCGTCTTGTCGGCGATGGATGTGCGTGTGGAAGAACAGGCTCTCCCCCCCTCGCTCGGCATCGTGGCATTTCCCGTGCTGAAGCTCGTGCGAGAGGCACGCAATGAACATGGCATGCGCCACCAGGACTGGGAGCGCTACCGCCGCTTTTGCACGAAAAAGACGCATCGTGTCCGCCGAGCGCTGCGCTTGACGCATGTCGACGAGTCCAGTGTGCAAGGCAAGAAAGCGAGTGCGTCCAAGAATCGCAAGCGACGCATTTGCATAACGCCCGAGATGCAGCGCGCAGCTGATAAAGACAAAAGCCATGCCTTTACGCGCAAGGAAATCGCACTCGAGCAAATCCAGGACGCGCGGCCCTTGGAGCTCTTGCTCTTTGAGGCGGAGCATTGCCTTGCATCTGCCGAGGAGTTGTGGGCCGCACAAGATAGCAGCGATATTTCCAGGGCAGTGCTGCGTCGGCGCAGCATTGCGCGCGGGCGCCGCGCCGTGCAATTTGCCGAGAAGTTAGAGGTGCTAGCAGACGCCATGAACAATCATTTGGATGCCGTGGAGCGTGCACAGTGTGCGGCCTATGTCGGTCTAGTAAAGAGCGCTGTGCTATTTATCAAAGGCGATTGGGAGCTCGCGTTAACGTCCTGTGCAGTTACACGCAGCCTGTTTGCCAAGATTGCAGAGAACAGCGCAACGAGCCGCGACGAGGCACTCGCAAGCAGCTTTTTGGATGCTCTCGATGCTCAAGTGCGTTTTGCCGCGTATTCAGTGGACGACAAGACTGGCGACACAGCCGCCATTGTCCAGCGCGTTGCTACGCGCGACGCTTGTGCACGTACAATCCCCGGCTACGTAGAGCGTGTCGACCAGCTCGAGAAAGAGCATGCTGGATTGGAGGCTACCGAGCCGCTGCATCTTAAATGGCGTTCCCATGATATCCCACTCCGCAGTTTCGAAGTGCACGATACGGTTGCGCAGGTGAACAAGGAGCAGGCGCGCTTGGAGCAGTACCTCTCCGAGCATGGGTCCACCCGCGAGCCTACACAGCGCACACATGCGCCTCGCACACGTCTTTCTCATGCCGCACGCAATGCAAAACGCGCTGGCGGCGTGCGCACGATTCGCTCGGCCGGCGCACAGCGCGCTAACCACGGCGAGCTGGATCCGTTCGACCGCGTTTTGGGCGCTCTCACCGATGCAGAAGACGCCGTGCGTATTCTTGTTGATGACAATGCACAGGCATTGGCAAAAAGTCATTCTGCACGCTACGAGGCAGCCGGCCAGCAGCTGCGCCATGCTCACGAGCTCATTCTTTATCGCTTGCTCTGTGTGCGCATCGCACGGAATGTGCGCCTGGCCGACGAGGTCGAGGCGAAAGCGCTGAAGCGTGGGGCCAAGGCACGGGCTATGCTTGACGCGCGTCTTTTTGTACAGGCGCCCAGTATCGCGCGCCCCAGCGCCAAGCCATCGCAGCCCGGCGCACGCGCAAAAAGACCCCGCACAACGCCAAAATCTTTCAAAAGGAAGCACGCTCGGAGCGGACAACATGTGCGCGCTCTTGCACTCCGTAATATGCAATCTGAACGCGCCGTGCACGTCGCTACGGCCAAGGCAGAGCGCCGTGCCCTGCGCACGGTGCCGGGCATTGCCAAATTGCTGGAAAATATCGACAGTTCTCTTTTGGGAATTGGCGGTCTGGTGGTCGTCGAAGGTGAGCCGGATGTGTCGAGTTTGATGGAAGCCAAGCGGTTTTATTACAATGCAGTGCTGCTCAAGTACCTCGCGCGCGCATTTATGCAGCACTCGCTCTTTGCAGAGGCTGCGCTGCTTCTGCAGCGTGCCGAGCTTTATGTGCGCCAGGCAGCCCAGTCGCTCGAGCTTGCAGACGGTGCGGAAGAAGAGGACAAGGCATTCTCACCGACACTGCTCGGTGAAAATGTTCTTGACACATTGAAAGCGGAGCTTGTCGATACGCAGCGCGCGGTGTTGAACGCAATGGCTACGACACACGCAGCGCCGACTACTGCGCTGCGTGATACAAAATGGGGCAAGACTATTTACCACCATGCACTGCGGCACGTCTCGTTTGATCCAATGGATCTCGAGCATATGCGTGCACAGGCGCGTGAACTGGTCAAATCCGCTGACGAATCCACGGACGCCATGGACGAAGCTATAGACGAGGTGCCTGCAGACACTGTGGATGCTCCCAATATTCCCCCAGCCGATACTCCCTACGATCCCGCGAACGCGCTCGAGGAAGAAGAGGAGCGCAAGCTCGAAGCGCAGCAGCAACCCTCTTCCTGGCTCGGCTGGCTCCGCCGTACCTAGTTTGTAGTCAAAGCCACGTGGCGTATTTGTTGTGGGTCCGTTTTCGTCTCGGCCGCTGTTTGCTACCATCACTGCTACGCGCCCTGGCCGAAACGCGTCTGCATCGGCCGACTGAAGTGCCTCCACTCCAACAGCAACCTAACGCGTGTGCCGTCGACCCAACGTTTGTAATAGCATGGCAATACTCTCCGACGTATCCCACGGCGCCGCCGATGGGAACGCTGCTCATATAGGCAGGACCGGTGTTGATTCGCTCCAAACGCACTCACTTTCGTCCGAGGTCCAATCTGCGCAGTCCTTTGGTATGGGTGACCATACTGGACAGCACTACCACGCGGTAGACGCGCTTTCCTCCAACGTGCTTCCTGGAGGCGGCCGTGATAGGATCCCGCCACCGGAACCCCAAACAAAGCCGCCTTCCACCAAACGACGCAAAATCAATACGTGCTACCCATGCAAGCAGCGCAAGGTCAAGTGCGATCGGCAGCACCCATACTGCGGCCAGTGTCAAAAGCACCGCATTCCTGCAGAGCGCTGCGTGTGGTCCTCTGATATGTCGATGCCGTCAGACATGCATTCACCCACCGCGCTCCAGTTTTCCAAGCCCGACAATGGTCACGCTATGGGCCTCGGCAGCGACTGGGCGGGCGCGCATGGCACGGAGATTGCGCTGGATAATGACACGCGCGCAGTTATTGAGCGCATTAGCCATTTGGAACAGCGGCTTTCCACCGCATCTTCGCAGACATCGCACGACATACAAGGCACCACTGCAAGCAGCCAAGCGCAAATCGACCCGCTGCTTCTCGGCACGACGCTTTCTCTTGGAGATGTGAATCCTGAGCGCTCCAACTCAGCACTTTCTCAGGACGCAGCCGTCGCTGCCGAGCTCGCATTCTGGCGCGCGAAAATGGAGCAGCATCACCGTCCCACGCATTCCGGCGACGGTACCCAAATGGCGCAGATGCAAGCCGAGCAGAACATTGCCGCAGATGCACTGGCCATGTTTGCGCGCCACAGCCAGCATGGTCAGCTCGGCACGAGCGACCAAGCCGGACTTGGTCGCGCCGGTGAAAATGCCGACGCCGAAAGCCTGCCCCGCCAAAATATTGTGAGCGCGCTTTTTGACTCGGCCGCATTCAGCCTCGGCAACGCGACCCAAGCCCCGCGTGTTCGCGCCGCGCTCGATCAACTCCCCGACAACCAACAGATGGACTACTTGTTGAAAATCCTCCAGACCGTCGACCTTCATGTGTCCTATGGCATCAGCTGGCGTCTGGTAAAAATGCAGCTTACCAATTTGCGCTCGCAGATTGCGAACTGGACCCGCATGCAGTCCACTGCGCCGGACAATATCGATTTGTCTTTCTTGGCTCTCTTGCTCGTACTTTTGGCTCTTGCCGCGCAATACACCGAACCGCGCTTCTTTATCGAACAGGGATTCTGCACCACCACCGACCAGATTGGCTCCGTGGTTGACTCCTGGATCGACACCGCCCAGTCGCTGATGGCCATGGACGACTTTGTGAACAAGACCAACTGGAACCACATTGCCGCGTTGCTGCTCTCAGTTGATCACCACGCCGCACGCGGAAAATTGTGTGTTTGTCTCACTACCGTGTCTATCCTGGTGCGCCTTGCGGAGCTACAAGGGTATCAAACCCTGGGCTCTGCAAAGGACGACGAGGAGCAGTGGAAACACTCGCCGGCGAGCAAGCAAGTGTGTCTTTCTGCAGTCGTCGGCGTGCCCAGCACTTCGGCGGGGCGACCTACCAAGCCATTCATCAACTTGGCCACTAGTCTTCCCGATCGGTCACATTTGGTGCGCGAGGCAGCGCGCAGACTTTGGTACAAGATTGCATGTAAAGACATGATCCTTAGCACGGTGTTCAACCGCGCATCGACCATTGATACGTCGCGCGTAACGACCAAGTTCCCTTTGAATGTGGACGAAGACGAATTGCCCGACGGCGAAACACATTTGCTTCCCCACATCAAGGAGGATGGCCGCGCGACAATCAATAACCTCACGCCGTACGTGTACGAAATCGCTGAGCTCGGACGCCAATGGGGCGACGCACTGCGCTTTGGTATCCAGTCGTACGATCCCGTACTGGAATACGATGCAAAGTTTAGGTCTTTGCTCGCTTCCCTCCCTGTTTTTCTTCGGCCCGATCCCGCCTTGGAACAGCTGCCCGAGGTGCGACAAGAGCAGCTGCAGCGCCCGTATTTGGCCATGCACCGGCTCATCATCTTTGAGGCGGTGAACCACCAACTCCTCATGTTGCACCGCGACGACATGTGCCGTGGCCATCACGACGAGAAGTACGCTTATTCCACACGCGTGGCTGTGGATGCGGCACGGACCATTATTTCGTGCAGGCAGCAGATCGACAATGTGCATCCGTCTGTTCAGCGCCATTCTGTTTTCCGCCACCACCTGTTCCAGGCAGCAATCGTTCTCTCGCTGCACTTGCTGGAGCTTACACGCAAATCGCAAGGGTCGTCACAAGTAGCGCACCAACTCCGCGACGACATTGCGCTGATTATGAACTATTTGACCGAGGCAAACGACGTAAACGGTGCGATGAATACGCAGTTGCCCCAGTCGCAAAAGGTCGCGATCAAGCTGGTGGAGACGCTTGTTGCGGAAGAATTGGCACAGCAGCAGGGCGGTACGCGCAAGACAGAGTCGCCCAGCGCGGACAAAACGCTCCAAGGTTCCAGCGATTCTGTCGGTGGCATCTCTTTGTACAACAACAATTCCAACAGCCTTTTCCAGCTTGCCCCCTCAGAAGCGGATACTGTTAATGACGCGGCGAATGCATTTGCATCTCAGATGCTGGATTCTCGGGTTGCGACCAGCGCTGCCTTGTCCGAGTTGTTTGCGTCGTTGGACGAGCTTATGGTGCCTATATACTGACAGCTACGTAATAATACAGTTCAAAAATCTTACTGTCATGTCCGTCTCTTGGCGCGTAAGGTACATAGCGCGTCTATATTGTCTGTCAGCACGGTGATGATCTCCATCACTTGACACCACGTATTAGTACGGACAAGCATCGTTTGGTCGGGCAAATTTCCATGCTGCACGACGTCGCGCAGGTTTGCAATGGTGCGCATGCAGAGAGAGAGGCCAGAATCGTCCAGAGCTTTAAGTAAACTCGGATTGTTGCCCATAATAATGGCAACGTCGGCTTCTAAAAGACACAACAGGTCTGGCACGCTGTCGCCAAGGTAGAGAGTTATGGGCTCTTTGACGTACTGCGACCTAATGTCCCGAAAGATGTTCAGTTTGTCAATGCCGGTCAAGAGGGGAGGCGCGCCATTCGGGCCCACAATCCGGCCTGTACAAATACCCGTGCATTCCTCGACTTCGTTTGCGAGGATGCCTTCAAACCCAGTGGTATTGCAATCCACACCCTGTTTCTCTTTGGTATTAAGCAAGAGTGCCTCGTGGATGAATTGGCGCGACCAGTTGATGCTGATAATGTAAGCGTGCACGCAATCACAGGGCGTATGCGCGCAAATCCACGCTTGGATTTGGTCCCAGCCAGGCCGGAATGCGACTTGCGAGACACGCGAGCGCAATTCATCGCCGCGAATGCCTTGGAAAAGCCCGTCTTCAATAATCTTGTTTAATGTGATCTTTTCAGCTTTTAGTACGTCTCCAATGTACTCGCGCAATGTATTCTCAGAATCGATAGGCCCATAGTCGTCCTTGAACTTGCTCATCGTCTCTTGGTACATATTTTCGTAGTATGCAAATGTGTTCTTTCCATCCTGAACCTGTGTATCGGTGGGTGCAACTAAACTCAATGTGTCGTGTTCTGTGATGGTGCCATCCCAGTCTGTCAGAAACAGCAGCGCTGGCTGTTGCATTCTGTGCAGCGGTGGGGTGGGGAGTGGCGCAATCAACACTGGTAAATTGGTTAAGGAGACCACTATGACGGTAGTGTACAAGGATTCAAGTCCAATAGTTTAACGGTCATGACGTATCCTTCACAATCCGTGGACACAGTCCCGCACGGATAAGATCCCGGTTCGATTCCGGGTTGGACTACATTTTTATATATTTTTCTTGTGCATCCCTCCTTTCTCTGTTTGCACTTTTGTTCGTCATACACACCACACGCTTTCGCTTACACTATTCACATTAACACGCGCTATACAGGTAGCAATATATACAATTTAATAATGCGTGCTCTCGCCGGAAAGGTACAAAAGGTAGGGAGTATCATTGAGCGTATTCGGATGGAAACGAAGCTTCCCTTCCTTGTACAAAGTGCGCGCAGAAAGTTGGGGCCCTTGGTTCGCTGTTCCCCCATCGCGACCCTGTGTATTGGTTTGGTCGGCATTAAAATGCTTCCAACCACCGCCGACACTCGCACCAATCATTGCAGGGACAATGGCCAACAAATCCTGCGGATGCACATTCTTCTCCCGCATACGCCGCTTGCTGCTCTTCATCACCAAATTACTCGCACGCAGTCGTCCACCACGAATACGGGAAAATGCGCCCAGTTTCTCAGCCAGTCGTCCCACAGCAGGCTCGTTCCAATCGTTGTAATACTCTGGAGAAAGTTTCATGGTCTGTGCTTCTGGAGACTCGACAGGCAGTGCGTTTGGATCCGGCATCAGATGCAATCGAATCAAGAAATCCTCAATGGGCTGCGTAGGACAAAGCCTGGTGAGCACACCAAGCGGCCAAGAAACAAAGCCAGCAACAATAGAGATACCCCAGTCGCGTCCGTTGAGCTCAGTAACGCTAAACGCTTGTCCTCCTTTAAACATGATCAAAACCTGAGCACCAATCTCAATCGCGATGATGAGGACAAACCAGAGATTATTACGGATGCCTTGGAAAATATTCAAATTGCGGTCCAAGCGGCGCGCATTGACTTCGTTGAAAAGTTGGCACCAAACAAATACATTAAAAATCAGCGCGCCAAGGTGGATATTATTTTGCAATTCATGTGCGGCATCCTCACTGCTCATATTCAGGATATCGCTGCCTCTGAAATTCAGGACAAAGACAAGGATAATTTGAAAAATAGACTGCACGGCAATCTGTTTCCACATGTCGGTTGTTACTAGTGGCGTGGTAGTCTTGTCTGGTTTTCTGTCCAATGAAGTGTCGTCTGGGGGATCCGTTGCCAATGCCAGAGCGGCAAGTGTGTCCATAATCAAGTTGAGCCAGAGAAGTTGTACTGCGGTGAGCACCGAAGTCTCTTGCTCGCTCGCCACAGCAGAAACAAAAGTGACAACCACAGCGACAATGTTGACAGTGATTTGGAACTGCAAAAACTTGCGGACCGAGTCGTTCACACAGCGACCCCACTTGATGGCGTCGACAATACTGCTAAAGTTGTCGTCCAACAAAATAATATCGCTTGCTTCTTTTGCAACTTCGGATCCAGCAAGGCCCATGGAAAAGCCGACGTGTGCAGACTTCAAAGCAGGCCCGTCATTGGTACCATCTCCGGTGACTGCAACAACTTCTCCCATACGTTTTAATTTATCGATCAGCTTCTTCTTGTCGTCGGGACTTGATCGTGCCAGTACCTGCAAGTTAGGCACTATCTGCGTCAAATCTTCATCACTCAGCTGTCGGAACATGGGTCCTTCAATGACAACACCTCCTGGTTTGTAGATGCCGCACTGTACTGCAATGGAGCAAGCTGTGATCAGATTATCACCAGTGCACATCTTGACTTGAACGCCAGCCCTGGTACAAGCGCGCACGGCTTCTTTTACGCCAGGCCGCAACGGATCTTCAATGGCAAAGATACCAAGCATGGTGAGGTCGCTAGCTATCGACTCGTAATCGACTTCGTCTCCTTCCAGCATACTGGCGCCAGGCGGTGGCCAACTGTCAAAATTGCGATAGCACATGCTAATGGTGCGCAGCGATTGCGATGCAAAGTCGTGAATTGTTGTTTCCAGTGTGCTTCGCATCGCTTCATCCATTGGCAGCGTAGGGATTTGATCGCTATGGCTTTCGCCCGCTTTCGCTACCACACACGCTGTACTGCGTTGGAGAAGTACTTCACTGGCTCCTTTAGTGTAAAACCGATAGCCATTGTCCGTTTTTACAACAACACCCATTGCTTTCCTGCGTGATGCAAAGGGAATGATCTGGATTATATCAGCCTGCTCGCGTATGCTTTCAAAGTCGCCCCATTGCAGGTTTTGGACCATGCTCAGCATTGCTATTTCCGTCTTGGACCCAATGAACATGGTGTCTTCTTCGCGCGGAAGATCGTGGGGGGCCTTGCCAAACATGGCAGTGAGCCAAGGAAACAAGGACTTTTCTTTTTCCGATTCAACAACCACCTCTTCTTTGTTTTCTGGAATGAATGCGGTAGAATTGATGCAAATAGAATTCGTCAGCATGTCGCGGATGGGCGGCGACAAGTCTGAGGTCAAGTTTTCCAGCGACACTACATTATCACTCAGTTGCGCATGCACTTCCATCTTCACGCTGTCCATGAATTCGAATCCTGCGCCGATGCAGCCAGCGACTACATGCATCTTGTTTTGTGTCAATGTACCGGTCTTGTCCGTGCAAATGCAAGTTGCGTTCGCCATCGTCTCACAAGAGCTAAGGACGCGCACTAACAAGTTTCGATTAGACATGCGGCGCGTTGCAAAAGCCAAAGCCAGCGTCACTGCAAGGGGAAGACCTTCGGGAACAGCGACGACAATAATGGTGACAGAAATAATGAGGATGTTGATAAACTTCTCGCCATAATGCTTTCCAATATCACTGGTAATAGAGTTTTCCCGTCCGAGGTGCACAAAGAACTTGATCATCAATGCAGTGAACAAGAGCACACCTGCGGCAGTGCCAAGCTTGGCAATCAGCTCCGCCATTCTGTTGAGCTTCGCCTGCAGTGGCGTATTCTCCGGCGCGGCACGTAAGGAGAGCATAAGCTTTCCGTAAAAGGTAAGAGGGCCAACGGCAGTGACAACGTATTCTCCAATGCCTTCGTTCACCTTGGAGCCAGAAATCATAAAACAACTCTTGTGCTTTGTCGATGCTTCCTGACTTGCCAAATCCTCCATGTAGTCATCGTACGACACCTTTGCGATCATGTCAGACTCTCCCGTGACACTCGACTCGTCACACTTTACATTGTAACCTTTCAGGACCACACCGTCAAAGTCGACCATGTCTCCGGGCTCGACATAGATGATATCACCCACGAGAACGTCGTGAATATCGATAAGCGTCTTGTTTCCGTTGCGCAAAACACTGACATCTCGCGTATCTTTTTTGGCGTCCAACGCCCGAAATTGCCTTTCTTTTTGCCAGTCATTCAAGGAGCCAACCAAATCGACAATCACTACAGCGACCATAATCGCGACACCTTCAACCCAATCGACACTGGGTTTCTGACAGTCGTCAAAGCCAGGCGGGGGATTCAAACATGGAATACGTTCTTTCGGGCGCGGGATGTCCTGGTATAGACCGAGCGCGAGTGAAACAATTGCAGCGACGATCAGCAATATCAACACTTTATCCTGCAAGGCCAGCCACATGAGCATGGGTAGGCTCTTTGACTTGCGTTGTGGCAGATTATTGGAACCGTATACGCGGCGGCGTTCGTCCAGCATCGTGCCCTCGCACTTATCCGTGCAAAGACCCATGTTCGGATCCGTTTCTAAGCCTTTCATCAAGCCTGCGGTGCCGCCCATGTTGTGCAGACGATCGATATCTTCTGGGTCAATCAAAGAGCACAATTCACTGGAAGAAAAGAGAAATGGCGCAGGGTCCATGGAAAGACGCTCCTTGATTTCCTTTTCAAACGCCATCCTTTCCACCCTGTCAGTGTCACCTTTTAAATACTCTTTTGTGGTGCTTATAAAGCCCTTGAGCCCAGTTCGTGGTCCCTCATCCTCGTCGTCTTCCTGCTCGGGCACAACACTTGCTTTCTTCTGGCTCATGGGGCACGACTGATTCGTATCAATAGACTTATGCGGCCCATGCCCGACATCCGTCTCAACAGTGAGCAAGTCACCATTCGCCCAATGCTCATCTCCAATATGTGTTTGAGAAGGCTGCACTACGTCTTGTGCACAAAACGTATTGGGTTGCGCTGCTGTCACATTCTGTACAAAGACAGGCGGGGCGCCCCAATGCCCTTCTGGGATACCATTAGATTCCTCAGCCTCAATGGCAGACTGCATGTGTAATATATCAGCGCTTGGGAAATAGTCACTGGTGCGAGCGCATATGTCGTGAACAAGTAATTATTTGCAGTCGTGGTGGCAACACTGGTCCGTTTGTTGCGACTCATTCCGCATACCAACACGTGATATTCGCGGCGCCTCGGACGGCCCAATGCACAGCCCTAATGCCGCGGCCTCTAAATATATGAAAACTTGCATTCCAATGACAAGATTGGACCGCTGTGCGCAGCTAGAGCCCCCAACTACGGAGAATACCTATTTATTAGTATAATGACGGGGCACAGGAATGCACGTACCAAGCCAGCCTCTCCCACCCCATTCAGCCCATTGGTGGAGGTGCTGAGACGCTTGATGTGCCAAGAACACAGGGCCCGGGGTATTGGCGATGCGCTCTAACAACTGCGCCGCCTGTAAATAGCTCATATCAAGCTGTGCAGCCAATGTTAATTCTGGCATTAGATGCATATCCAACGGCCGTACCTGCAGTGCCATACGCCGCGCCAAGACGGGTGCGAAGCGCATACCATTCGGGCTATGCGATGTCAGGATACTAATGCTTAAAGACGTACACCGTGTTTGCCGGATATGCCCGCAGCATTGCATGCCAAGTCTGCCATATGCGTTGCACGTTTCGTTAGAGGAAATGGGTTGGGGATATTCGCCGTTACGGCTGGCAATTTAAACTGCTCGCACAGCCGCGATGCGAACGGGCCAAGGCACACGTTTCCCAGCGGCAGGCTGGATACAAGCGCCAGCATCTAGTTTTAGCACTCTCGGATAAACGTACAGGAAGCAAGTGGGGCTGTACAATAGTGCTGTAGGAGAGCCGATCAGAGAGCAGATGCACGGCGCTATCGAACGCGGCCTGGCACGGAATGCGCTCGGCCTTTGCGTCCCTCACTGCTTTGTCCGTGAAATTCGAGACCGTGCTGGCCCATGCTTCGTCATCCCACGCTTGAAATAGACGTCTAGGCGCCGAGGTCGGCGCCGTGTCAGGGCCAGGAAACAGGATGGCGAGTACACGGTCGAGATCCTTGGGCTGCTGTGATGTTGCACTGGACATCGGATTCGATTCTATGGCCTTGCGTACGGCAGCCAATGTAAAACCATACTCGGGCACTAAGGGTAATGCAGATTGCAAGACTCTATCCACAGCGACGCGGCCTGCCATGGTGCGAAAAGTGGCAGCGGTTTTTGTGGAGGTGGGCTACTGAGGCAGAGTCCAAATATGCACGACGCCGTCGTCGCCCGCACTGGCCAGCATGAACGGTGCTTCCTCGGCGTCATTGCCAGGCTCGCTGTTTTTATGTACAGGCGCCCATGCCACGCAGTTAATATCGGCATTGTCGTGGCCGTTTTCAACACAAGCGGCAAGGCGGACCTGGGGTACATGTACATCGCCTCCCTGAAATCAGCGCGTCACTGCATACGTACAATGTAAAACACATTAATCTTTCCGTCAGCGCCTGTGCTAGCCAGTTTTCCAAAGCGCTGTGCAGTATCACGCGAATCCCCAGTCGTCCAGCTCAAGCTGTAGATCGTACGGCTATGATGTCCATTGATGCAGCGCGTCTCAAGCCATTTGTCCCCAGCGCGACCTGGAATTTTCCCCTCTGGCTCCAGGCTTCTCTTTGCGCATTCTTCTGCACTGAATCGGCTCCATATCCGGATTGTGTTGTCATCTGACCCGGACGCAAGGAACTGACCACACGGAGAAAAGGCGATCGACCAAATGGTCGAGCTATGGCCCGCTAATGTCGAGTAGCAAAACCAGTCTTCAGAAGGATCGTCAATGTAGAGTTTTATGGTATCGTCATAGGAGCATGATGCCAAAAGCTGACGCGTCAGGTTCCAAACGTGCACATACTTCTTCATGCGGATGCCATGCAACTGCCTTGACATCTTGCGAGTGTTCCATCATCACGCTCAGGCACTCAAACTCAGAGTCGGGCTGTACTAGGCGGGTCAGCCTGATAAACCAACAAACCTTCCCAAATCCAGACGCTCTTGTCGCGACTGCAGCTCGCAAGCAGACTCCCATTGTGGCTGAAAGCCACGCCTTTGCATTCGCTGTCATGTCCTTCCAATGTTCCCGAACACTCCCATTCCGGCTCGTCAGATGCATTTGTGTTCAATATCTCCTGCGGCGTCCGCTCCCAAATTCCAATGGAGCAGTCGAAGGAGGCCGTCGCCAAAATGTCCCCGCTTGGCGACCATGCGACTTGGCGCACCGTACGCTTGTGTCCTGTGGGAATCACGTCCTGCAGCGTAAATAGCATTTGCTTCTCGCTTGTCACTACCGAGGGCAGCTCCTGGTAGGCATGTAGCCGAACATCGCGATCTGTCGAGCACGTTGCTAAGAGTTTATATTTCGGGTTCCACGCAAGAGACCATGCCGTCTCGGCATGTCCTAGTATGAGATATCGTGTATTAAATTCAACATACCTTGCAGGGACGTGACGCGCACAAGCGGTGTCGGCTCCGTCATGGCAAGCCAGTTAGTTGCTACACGTCATGTGCCTGGTAATTAATCCACCGCTGCAACCTAATTCCCAAACCGTGGCCGCATGTCGAAGGGTATGTTGGGTATTCGCTCTGCTACTTTATAGAATTACACATTCGTTGGATTCTTTACGGGACCGCTGCCGGTGCCCCACCACCGCATAGTCTCTTCGCGAAAATAGTCCAAGTCGTCCTCGTTCATATCGCTCGTTGTCTCCCAGTCTTGATCGAATTCCAACTGCATCGCAGTCACAGACTCCTCACCTTGATGCATTTTCAAGGCATGAAGAAATGTCATAGGAGGTAGTTTCCAGCTATTCTCACGCAGCCGTTTGTGCTGCAGTCAGCATGTTTTTTTAGCGATACATACTCTTTCGCGATCCTCTTCGATACGGCGAAGAATGTCGGAGCGGGATATATTTGCAGCCTCTTTCATATCTCCTGCTTGTGCCTTCCTACGCACGCTGCCAATGTTAGCTTTAAAGAAACTACGTGCCTTGCTGCGCGCTCTTCTACTCCGTGAAGCACAGAGGATACGAGTTCGGGGTCAAATGTTCTTCGTAAGCGCCAAGACGTGAGGATCTTTTCTGTTAGCGCGATCAGAAAACTTGCTTACTTGTCGTGTGCTTGCCACATTCAGCACTGCATCCAAATTGTCGGAAGGAACAACCATTTTGGCGATGTCAGGGAGCGCGTCTTGCGCTAGTGCTTTGTAGGCTGCAACTTGTGGTGCCTTGGTCTGGAAATCATCGGTAAACAGCGAGTTTAGCATAAATAATATGTTGATGCGCGTGTTTCCAGGAGCCTGGAGTCAGTGAAATGGCTCCACAACATACTTTGAAACATTCGGTCATGACGCAGTCCCATATATCGTCTGCACATTTGTGGGCGTATTGGAGCGCGAACGCAATCGTCTTTTGAATGGAATGCTCACTCGCATTCAACGTCTTGACGAGCGCCAGGAACTCCATTCGTATTTGGAACGGGTCCATGGTCGGTCGGTCGAGCAAAACGTGTCGTCGGCACGAGTGGAGTTGTGGACGCAATTTTTTTCCCACTTTCTAGCCTTGCTCGTCGCCACCAATGACCCCCGCTGCTGAGCCTGCGCTGCGTGGCTCGCTCGAAGAGGCGACTCAGCAATACGATGCTATAAAGGCGCAGCTCAAAGAAGGTCTTGCGAACAAGTCTAAAGTCGACAAAGATCTAGTTGACTTGGAATCGCAGATCTACTTGTACGAGGGCTCGTACTTGAACAACACAGCACACAGCGGCGGCAACGTGATCCGTGGCTTTGACACTTATATGAAGTCGAGCATCACCGGGATGGCTACAGGCCGTAATTCAAGTACACCGGCGCCATCGAATGAGGACAGGATATTCAGCACGAGTAGTGCTACCTATCAGCGTAGCATTGCGCTGAAAATGAATACACCGGCTACCGAGGACAAAGAAGCGGGTCAATCAGTTGGGTACAAGCTGAAACGGAAGGCAGACGACAGTGCGCGTAACTAATGCTTTATGTGAAAGTGCAATTTATTGTATTTCTTAATGTACTATAATCGTAAAAACTTTGTCAGTTTCTGCAACAAGTTATGTTTGTAGAGCATGGTAAAATTACAGCAATTCACAAAGAAGGCATTTAGAGCATGCGCAGCACGAGCGATGCTACTACTGCCAGGAGAGAGCCGTAAAGTGACAAGATAGGAGAAGGTCCATGAGGCGCTGCATTTTGCGGAATACCGCGCTCATCTTCACCAGGCTTAAGCACGCTAGGACCACTAGCATCTAGACCACGTCCATTGTAGTCCATAAGAAAGAGACTTTGAACACCTGCAGTCGACAGAATGATACCAGCAGCATTGTGCGCCACTCCATCAACGACAGCCGCAGAAATAATTTTCGGCATCTTGCCAGGCGTAGGGTTGCCAGGGAGGTAAGGAAGCACTAGGTTGACCCAATTGTGCATACGGTCAACATGGTCGTGGCCCTGAACCATAGCGGAGCACGACGTATCGCCCGCACTACTGTCATCAGAGCCAACGAGGTACGTGGTTTTACGCGTCAAATAGCGATTAAGGATGTCCTTTTGCGTGTCGACAGAACGGTTAAAGTATGCAGGAAGTTTGCCGCTCAAACCATATTTATAGTCATCGTACCCAGAACACTTTTCCGGATTTGGAACAGGGCGGCTGCTGTTCAAATACATAAACGATGCCGGACTAGCAACCCAATAGTTGATCCTGTCGTCATTTTCCGTGTCTTTGCGGAAGGTAATGTAACGACCCACAGTTTGGCCACCCATACTAAAACCTGCCATGACAATCATTTTCAAGTTGGGAAACCTTCCCTTGTCGCTAAAATATTTTGAGTAGGCATCCAAAGCGTCGAGACTCGCAAGAAGGGGGCCATCACTCTCCGCTCTCTTGTCGGACAAGCCCACCAAGTTGCGCTTCCCTTTCTTTGTAGAATGCGCTTTGGTACTTGCGGATTTCATAGAGCGACTGCTCTGTCTGGAAGCCTTGTGCGCTTTATCCACAGCCCTGCTCGTAAAGTTGTACGACGGGTTGCTCAAGTTTCCATCGGCATCAAAAACTGGATAAATGGCATCGGCAACATCACCCCAGCCATTCTGGTTCCAAATAAGCGCATGGCTATTACTGACACCATCCGAATCCACTGGGTATGCACCTTGGTCCTCAATCGAGAAGAACATGGGGGCAACCACGAGAATTTCGTCAAGGTTAATATCTTTGCTTGCCTTGGCAGCTTTGGTAGCGGACATATTGGCATACATCCATTGGTTCCATGCGTCACGGTATTCGCCATGAAGCTGGATAACAACGCGCTTAATCTTGCTGGCATCGTACTTCTCATTGATGTAGGTGGTGATAACCGCCTTTTGCTTGCCTACCACGAACGTCTCATTGTCAATCTTAGCTCCTGGGAGAGGAGGCAGCTCAGGCCAGCCTTTCAAAAATTGAGACCGGCCATCGGGACCGGGAAATATACCAGGATCTTCGATGGAACCAGCGCCCGAATTTGAACCACGGCGTCCGAGAAAGTTATGCATCTCAAACCCATCCGTTGGGACTACAGATCCCGTTACTTGCGAAAAGATGCAAATACCGGCTAGCAGTTTCAGTGCTGAGTTTACACTGAGCATGGTAGTAGTATAATGGAGGGGATGTAGATGGTACAGTGTAAGGTCCAGTCGGTAATTCATATGCATCTTGCCTGGCTTGGGCAGCTGCACACAGCCACTCGCATAAGCAGATTGCCTAGAACTTCTTCTAAGAACGTGCATGCCGAACCACTTTTTACAAATTTTTGCCGTGCTTACTAACTTTAGATTAATAATTGCCCATTGTCTGCATGTGGTTTTTTTTATGCCCAGCCGCATGTTGGCGAAACGTCTTTGAAGTCGGCGCGATGGCGGACGGCAAGCAAACAACAATGGATAATGTGGCGCCACCATCATCCACTGCGAGCGTTGGTGCTGCAGGAATAAAGCATGGGAGCACTATATTTGTTACCAGACTGCCTTATACAGTTACCAATACCGACTTGTCTACGTTTTTCAGCGATGTCGGGCCGCTGCGTCGTGCATTTGTTGTGACAGACCGCGAAACGAAAAAGTCCAAAGGTGTGGGGTATGTGACATATGCGGATGCGGAAGATGCGAAAAATGCTTTGGACAAATTTCAAGGCGCCAGCATCGACGGGTCGCGTCGTCATATCCAACTTGAATGGCCGGACGCTCGTACATCCACGGACGGAGCTCGTGAATCAAAACCCAAAGTACGGACAAGTTCGCTAGTGAAACTTGGGGACCGTGACTCTAACGCGATGCGCACAATCGTGATCTCGGGACTATCGCGATGTTCGCCGCAAGCAGATACCAAATCTATATATAAGCGGGCCCGTAAACTGGGCGACGTGGACAATGTTGCGTTTGCCGAGAAGAATGGCGTTCCATCTACCGATGTTGCCTACGTACAGTTCCGTACTCCGAATCATGCCATGGCAGCCGTGGGTAAACTGCATGCGCATCAGTTCAAGGGAGCACAGCTCAGTGTGGAGTTAAAAAAGCGTCTTGACGGCGCTATGCGACGCGAGCAGCATATGCGACCGGAGAAGCTCGAAAAGGAAAAGATGCTTAAAGAAAGAATCGAGGAGTTCAATGGGAGTGCATGGGATACCGCGCATCAAATGCCGTCTATGAACAGGGACAGCCGCCTTATTGTGCGAAACCTTCCATTTGATATCTCTTTGGACGATCTGCGGGCAATTTTTTTGCCGTATGGCGCGATTTATGACATCACAATGCCGACATCGCAAAAGAGCGAGTCTAGTCCGGAGCGTGGTAGGGGCTTTGCTTTTATTTGGTATGTGTCGCGTACCGGCGCTTCTCGTGCGATTGACGCTATCAATGGTTTGTCTTTAAGGCACGGAGCTGCTGAGCAGGCTTTATTAAAAAAAGCAGCTGGGAAGAAGGGTCGTGATGCGGCTAAGGAACAACTCGACAAGGTACGGAAAAATGCACAGCCAGCAAGGCCTGTCGCAGTGGATTGGTCCTTGTCGCAAAAAGATTATCTTGCAATAGAAAAAGAAGCGGACGATGCAGCGCAGCTCGAGCCCAAGGGTTCCAAAACCCGTAAGCGATCTCGTGAAGATGAAGATGAGGATGAGGGGGAAGAGGAAAAAGAGGATGAGGAGGACCATGAAAGCGACGATGAAGAGGATCACGACGAAAATGACTCTAGTGACGGTGACGATTTAAGCAAAGACGGCCAGGAGGATGCGAGTGAAGCAGACAAACCACAAAAGCCTACAATGGCATCTACAGACACTGGAACGATTCTCTTCGTTCGCAATCTCCCTTATCAAGCAACCGAAGAGGAGCTCAAAGAATTGTTTCGTAGGTTCGGTCCTCTACGCTACGCACGAATCGCAATGGACCCACAAACAAAGCGGAGCCGTGGAACTGGCTTTGTTTGCTTCTGGAAGCGCGAATCAGCAGACTCCGCTTTGCACAGTGCGGATATCGTGTACAGAGAGACGGCAGTAAGCGACCCTATTTCCAAAATTCCCCAAACAAATCCATTCTCTACTCCATCCGTGCTTACAGCCGATCCATCTGCGCCGTTGGTCTCCAACTTTACACTTCACGGACGTGTACTGAATGTAGTTCGCGCTGTGACGCGTGAGACAGCCACCGAGCTCGAGACAGCCTCGCGCAAGACACGCGAGAAGAACGACAACCGTAATACGTGGCTTCTGCGCGAGGGTGTACCATTCCCCAACACGCCTCTCATGAAAATGCTTTCTGAAAAGGAGACAGAGAAAAGACAGCAGGCATTTTCGATCCGTCGCGCTCAGCTCGGCGCCAACCCCTCGCTTCATGTGTCAAAGACGCGTTTAGCAGTGCACCAGCTTCCCCTGTTTGTCACGGATAAGATGCTGAAACGATTGGCTCTACACGCTTTGCGCGCGTTTACCGACCAAGTCAGGTCTGGCGTGCGTGCAGACCTTACCAAAGATGAGAAAGAGGATCATTCACAAAGCCCCAACATTAAACCGTCCCAGCTAAATGCGCCCGGAAAGCGGCCGCCGCCCTCACTGGTGATCCAGTCTAAAGTTGTGCGCCAAAATGAGCGAGTGGATCCTATTTCTGGGCAAGGCCGTTCTCGTGGCTATGGCTTTTTAGAAATGCGTACATTTGTCCACGCGCTAAAAGCGCTGCGTTGGATGAATGGGAACAAAGATGTCATTGGCCTTTTGATGCAGTGGTACCAAGAAGACCTCATTGCCCAAGTCGCTGCATTGAAAAATGCAAACACATCTGAGGATCAGACACGTATGAAACGCATGACGAGTACGATACAAGATTTGGAGCAAGAAGGAGTCAAGGCTGTGAAGAGTGAATTACGCGGTATGCTTCGCGTTGAATTTTCTATTGAAAACATCACTACAGTCCGAAAGCGCACCCTGCGTCAGCAGCAAGCGCGTGAGAAAAGTGTTGCAAAGCGACAGCGTACCGACGCGCCTGACAACGACGCAGCATCTGACGAGAAAGAGGATAGACACAAACGCATCACCGATACCAAGGCCCGTGTTAAGGCTGTACAAAACGCGGATCAGGAATCCAAGAGCCGTTTGCTGGGCTCCCTGATTGGAAAAAAGCGCAATGAGCGCAAACGGAAGCACACGCCTACATAATGTACTTAGCGCGCGCACACGTCCCCCGATTTTGCTTGGCAGCCATATTTGGTGCGGTTTGTTGCCGTTGCCGTGGCTTATCTACCATTTGCTTATTGGCCTGCTGGTTTGGTGGCACTATTTTCTTATCTATCCTCCACATGATTGGCTCCTTTTTAGTCGAACAACGAAACCTGAAAAGGCTAGTGTCGCAGAAATATTGTCAGTCGACTAATTCCTTTTTATCCGATCTGTTCGACCTCATTGAATCGCGGCTCTTGACACTTCCGTTTTTCCTTCCTACCACAATGTCACGAGTAGGAAACACGAAACATCTGGATGTTTTGCTTAAGGAATTGGGTTCGAAGAGCAACCCTCTTATCAAGCTGATTAAAGAGGGTGGTGCTGCGTCGGCTCCCGAGCACAAGGTCGAGAACACGACTGGCTACAAGCAAACTGTCAACCCTGAGAAAAAGGCACAGTCCAGCAAGGTCGAGCAAATTTTAGAAAGCTCTGGTTTCATTCCCAAGGAGACACTTGCGAACGAAATTACATGGTTTTACGAGAAGCTCGGCATTGACGATACTTACTTTTCTTCCGAGACTGCAGAGACGATCGCAAGTCACATACTTTCTCTGTACGGTGCCAAGATCTCTGAATTTAACAGGAAAACTGATCAGCTTCGCATCGATTTGCAGCGCAAATCGGCGGACAGTGCAGTTTTTATTCACTCGAGCTTTGCTGGTCGTCCCAATGCACGTGGCCCTCAGTGGGAGCGCATTGTGGACGTGGAGTATTTGAACAATGCGACTGTGGACAATGCTCACCGTCTTGAGACATACCGCTCCACCGGTCCGAACCCCACGGACGAGCCGGAAAAGTTGCGCGTGTACTTTTTGCACCACTGCGAGTTTCCCCAGCCAATTCCCGCGCCTGATTCGCCGGAATTTAAAGATATCCGCGCCGTGTCTGACAGGACGTTTTTGGCCAAGGCCAGCGAGGAGACGCTCAACATTTACCAGGGAATTATGAACCAGTGTCTTAATCGCAAAGGTCCCGTGGTGCAGTCGTTTGAGGTGTCGGGCACCAAGGAGTGCCGCATCGTCATTGGGTACTGCATTGGCTCTACTTCCAACTTTTTCAGCGCACTTTCCGATCTTTACCACTACTATGGCCTCTTTTCTTCGCGCAAATATGTCGAATTCTTTAGCAATGGCGTTTGCATTATGAACATTCACCTGAACCCTCTTCCCAACACGGACGCACCTCCGATTGAACAGAGCGTGTACCAAATTGCGAGGGAGGTGTCGCTCATCTATGTTCTTCCCGACAACCCTTTTCTTGGCGGCAATGGGTCTTCGCAGAACTATGCCGTGCAGGAGGCTGCGTACGCCTACTGCGGTTGGATCTTTGCGCAGCACTTTTGCGACCGCTTGGGCCCTGTATTTGAGAATTTGCGCAATGTGCTTAACAGTGCTGTGCCCGAGGAAGGCGCTGTGCTCAATGACATTAAGCTGCGTTTCCGCCAAGAGACCTTTACGCGCCAGTTCATTTTTGACGTGATTCAAACCTTCCCCAACATTGTCCGCCTCTTGTACCTCCGCTTTGCGTTGGTGCACTACCCGGTGGGCGACAAGGCTGACAACTTGCGTACCCGTCGTGACGAGATCCTCTCTGCAGACGATCTGAAGAACTACATTTTAAAGTCGGCTAGCACGTCGTACCAACGCCTTGTCCTGCTCACTTTGGTGCAGTTTAACGAGGTTATTCTGAAGACCAACTTTTTCACGCCCACCAAGTGTGCGTTGAGCTTCCGTCTGGACCCAAGCTTTTTGCCCGTGTCCGAGTACCCCATCAAACCCTATGGTGTCTTTATGGTTGTTGGCAACGACTTCCATGGTTTCCATGTGCGCAATGCAGACACTGCCCGCGGTGGTATTCGTATCGTGCGCAGCAGGAACAAGGAAAACTACCTTATTAATCAGCGCACCCTCTTTAACGAGAACTACAACTTGGCGCGCACGCAACATCTCAAAAACAAGGATATTCCCGAGGGCGGCTCCAAAGGTACCATTTTGCCCAACATTGGCGCCAACTTCCGCTCGTGCTTTGAAAAGTATGTCGACTCGCTCATCGACCTGCTCCTTCCAGGCGTCACGCCCGGCATCAAGGAGCCCATTGTCGACCTCTTTGGCAAGCCCGAGATTCTCTTCCTCGGCCCCGACGAGAACACGGCCGACTTTATGGACTGGGGTGCGGAGCACGCTCGCTCCCGCGGCGCGCCGTGGTGGAAGTCGTTTACCACAGGCAAGCCTGCGGCCACGCTTGGTGGTATTCCGCATGACAAGTACGGCATGACGACTCTTTCTGTTCGTGAGTACATTGAAGGTATTATTCGCAAGCTCGGCCTCAAAGAGGAGGAGGTTACCAAGGTGCAGACCGGTGGTCCCGCCGGCGATCTTGGCTCGAACGAAATTCTTTTGTCCAAGGACAAGACAATTGCCATGGTCGATGGCTCTGGTGTTGTATACGACCCTGCGGGTCTTAACCGCGATGAGCTGCACCGTCTCGCGACCGAGCGTTTGCGTGTAATGAACTTTGACCCCTCAAAGCTTACCAAGGACGGCTACCGTGTGCTTGTTGAAGAGCGCGATGTGAAGCTGCCCTCTGGCGAAATTGTATCGGACGGCATTGCCTTCCGAGACAATGCACACTTTAGGTTTGAGGCCGACTTTTTCGTGCCCTGCGGCGGTCGCCCTGAGGCTGTCAACATTGCAAACGTGGCCGACTTGGTGAACGAGGACAAAAGCCCCAAGTACAAGTACATTGTGGAAGGCGCAAACCTTTTTATTACCAAGGAGGCGCGTCTTGAGCTGGAAAAGCATGGCGTAATCTTGTACCCCGACGCGAGTGCGAACAAGGGTGGTGTAACGTCGAGCAGCAAGGAAGTTTTGGCCGGCCTCTCGTTTGAAGACGAGGAGTTTATTGCCAACATGCTCTACCACGACGGCAAGCCTACCGACTTTTACAATGCCTACGTCCAAGACATTATGGCCATTGTCCGCCGCAATGCGCGCGACGAATTTGAGGCTATCTGGAAGGAGGCGAATAAGACGGGCAAGTACAGCTCGGTAATCTCTGGCGAGCTCTCCATGTCTGCCACTCAACTTTCGGACGAGATCGCCGCTACCAACCTGTTTGACCGCGATCACTTGCGCAAGCTTGTGCTCCAAGATGTGTTCCCCAAAACGCTCTTGGACAAGGTTGGCATGGACGTGCTCGTGGACCGTGTTCCTCGTTCCTATTTGCGCAGCGCTTTTGCCGCGCAGCTCTCTGCCAACTTTACCTACGCCATGGGCCCGCTCGCCTCTCGCGTCGACTTTTTCAATTACATTGAGGAGCTTTTTAACAAGCCGTTGTAATTGCCGTAGCTGCATGTCTTTCCATGAACCTCTTGCACGCTGGCCCTTGCGGCCGAATCAGAACCGACTGGGCCGTCGGCCTCCGCGGATTGGCTACAGTGGATGATTAAGCGTATTCCATCCAGCGGAGCCGACGCCTCACTTAAGGCGTACTCTATTGTTTGTGCGGTGCACCTGGCATTCCCCTAGCTACACTAGCTGTTGTTTAGCAGCCTCCTCCTATATGCGCGTTAGGTTGCGTCAACCACCGTTCACTATTATGCTACGTTCTTATTCGCTCCTGAAACATTCTGCCCATCTGGCGAGGGCCGTGCAACCGCTTGCCACACCTCGCCGCGTTGCTCTTCGCTTGCAAAGCACAGCGGCGTCAACAACGGTGCAGGATGCACCCGACTCGTTTGCCACAGGCACGAACGGGCACTATGCGGACGAGATGTACCGTCATTGGAAGGAGGATCCCTCCTCGGTGCACGTTAGCTGGGATGCGTACTTCAAGGGTCTGGAAGAAGGCCTGCCCAGTGACCAGGCGTTCAACCCAGTTCCCTCGTCGCTTGCTCCAGGATCTGCTGTGATCGAGGACATGCCTACGCAAAAGGTCGACGATTACCTCAAGCTGCAGCTGCTTGTCCGTGCGTATCAAGTACAGGGCCACGCAACGGCCCAGATCGATCCGCTCAACATCATCAATGTGGATCGCGAGAAGCACATCCCCAAAGAGCTCAGTCCGGCATACTACGGATGGTCCGATGCCGAGCTGGACAAGGAGATGCAGCTGGGCCCTGGTCTCTTGCCCAACTACCTTAAGAAAGGCATCAAGAAGCTCACCATTCGCGAGGTGATCAACGAATGCCGCAATATTTACTGTGGCTCTATTGGGTTCCAATACGTCCACGTTCCCTCCCGCACCTCCTGTGACTGGCTGCGTGAGCGGATCGAGGTGCCGGTGCAGTATAAGTACAGCACGGAAGACAAGCGCCGTGTGCTTGACCGTCTTACCTGGTCTGACTCGCTCGAACGTTTCATCGCTTCCAAGTACCCCAACGAGAAGCGCTTTGGTCTTGAGGGTGGCGAATCGCTCATTCCCGGTCTCAAAGGCCTTATTGACCGATCCGTCGAGTATGGCGTGCGCAATGTCACGATCGGTATGCCGCACCGTGGCCGTATAAACGTTCTTGGCAACGTTATTCGCCGTCCTATTGAAGGCATTCTTCATCAGTTTGCTGACAACACGAATGAAGAGGGCGGTGGTGACGTCAAGTACCATCTCGGCGCTAACTATGTGCGTCCGACGCCCAGTGGTCATAAAGTGGCGCTTTCCCTTGTTGCGAATCCCTCGCATTTGGAAGCGGAGGACCCCGTTGTTTTGGGCAAGACCCGTGCTTTGCAGCAGTTCTCCAATGACAAGCAACATCAGCAGAGTATGGCGTTGCTGATGCACGGTGATGCCGCATTTGCTGGCCAAGGTGTTGTATACGAGACGATGGGTATGTACAATCTGCCCAATTTCGCCACCGGTGGTACCATCCACATTATCGTGAACAACCAGATTGGGTTTACTACCGACCCGCGCTTTGCACGCTCCACACCGTATCCATCTGACATTGCCAAGGCAATTGACGCGCCCATTTTCCACGTCAACGGCGACGATGTCGAAGCTGTCGCTTTTGTGTGCGATTTGGCTGCCGACTGGCGCGCCAAGTTCGGGAAGGACGTTGTGATTGATTTGGTCTGCTACCGCCGCCATGGCCACAATGAAATGGACCAGCCCTCCTTTACGCAGCCGCGCATGTACGACGCGATCAACAAGCAGGTTTCGACCCTGACCAGGTACGCGGAAAAGCTGGTCGAGGAGGGCAGCTTCAGCCAAAAGGAGATTGATGATCACATGAAATGGGTCTGGGGCATGCTCGAGGAGGCATACGAGAAGAGCAAGACGTACGAGCCCGAGGAGCAACAGTGGCTTTCGAGCGCATGGGTGGGCTTCCCTTCCCCTCGCGAGCTTTCGGAAAAGATTCTGGACCAGCACGACACGAGCGTTCAACGCGACATGCTCGAATACGTGGGCAATAGCTCGGCCAGTTATCCCGAGGACTTTACGGTCCATCGCAACCTCGCTCGTATCCTTAAAAATCGCCGTAAGTCGGTCGAGAGCGGGAAGGACATCGACATGAGCACGGCCGAAGCACTTGCGTTTGGTACGCTCGCCATGGAGGGCATTATGGTGCGTGTCTCGGGTCAGGATGTCGAGCGCGGCACATTTTCCCAGCGCCACGCTGTGCTGCACGACCAAAAGACGGAGGAGACATTCACGCCGCTGGCTAACCTCTCTCCGGACCAGGCCGAGTTTCAGATTTGCAACAGCTCGCTCTCCGAGTTTGGCGCGCTTGGCTTCGAGCTGGGCTTTTCCCTCGTGGACCCCAACAACCTCACCATGTGGGAGGCCCAGTTTGGTGACTTTGCCAACAATGCGCAGTGCATCATCGACCAATTCATTGCTTCTGGCGAGCGCAAATGGCTGCAGCGTACCGGTCTGGTGATGAATTTGCCGCACGGATACGACGGCCAAGGTCCCGAGCACTCGAGCGCACGCCTCGAGCGCTTCTTGGCCCTCTGCGACGATCATCCTTACAAGTTCCCTGCGCCGCACGAGCTTGCGCGCCAGCACCAGGATGCAAACATGGCCGTTGTATACGCGACGACGCCCGCCAATGTATTCCACGTTCTGCGTCGCCAAGTCCACCGCGATTTCCGCAAGCCGCTGATTCACTTGTTTAGCAAGTCGCTCCTGCGTCATCCCGAGGCGCGGTCCAGTATCGAAGACTTCTTGCCGGGCAGCTCTTTCCAGCGTTTCATTCCCGATCCGCACCACAGCGAAGGCAAAGATGCGCTTGTGGAGCCCGACCAGATCAAGCGTCAAATCTTCTGTATTGGCCAGGCTTACTATGCGCTGCTTAACTACCGCCGTGAGCACGATATCAAGGATGTTGCCATTTCGCGTATTGAGCAGGTATCGCCGCTCGACTATGAATCCATTGTCAAGGCGATGGACAAGTACCCCAACTCGGATTTGATGTTTGCACAGGAAGAGCCGTTGAACAACGGCGCTTGGTTCTACCTTGATCCTCGTCTGCGCTTGGCCGCGAAACAGACAGAGCATCACAAGGATAAAGGGTTTATGGTATCTTCTCGACCCCCCTCGAGCTCTGTCGCGACAGGTCACAAGGGTGCGCACTTGGCTGAGCTGCATGCTTACCTGCACGGTGCGTTCGATATGGACCAAAAACCGTTCTAGCTGTAACCCTTCGGCCCGTAGTTACAAAGAATTATCTCTATATGTGTGCAGAACATGGGGAACGATGCAATTGGATTGCTAACCAATAATTATACACTATAGCTTGCACACCCTTATCAGGCCGCTGTGGGGTGGGCTGTGCCGTTCGCAGTTTGGCTTTGCGATTGTCCTTTCTCGTCATTGTTATCATGCTTGGTGCCGTAGAATGCAGAAGGAACTGTTGTTAGCCGCATAGGTACATACTGATAATCACTGCCAACAGCGCAATGATGCCAAAAATGATAATGAGGCGCATCTTCATGTCTTTCCACCACATGCGCTTGCGCACGCGGTTGGCACCACGACGGAATCCTTGGGCAGATACAGACAAATTATCTAAGCAAGGTGAGCATTAGCTTGTACATACCGGTCTTGTCCTGAAGGCTGTCCAAGTTCTCGCCACGTTCATTTACTTTGTTGATGTTGTCGCGCATCACTCCAACGGTCTCGTCAATCTGTGCCTGGATCTGCGCCGTACGCGAATTTCCGGCGACACCAGATCCACCCGAGGGATTCGACGATGCCGCGCCGGATGGAATGTACGGGTCGTAGTGTGTGTTCTCAGACATGGCCGTGCTCACGACGTGCGATCCGAGCGCGGCCCTAGTGGCAACAGTAATTACTAAACCAACCGCGCCACGCCGCAGTTATTGCCACGTGGACACAGGAAAGAACTGTAAAATACACGTGATTTCAGACTTTACAGCATCTTCGCAGCAGGCGCTTGCACCTTACGACGACCTCGTCTTTGATCAAGGATGGTACGTTGACCACCGTTTCTGGGCGCAAAGGCTTTTGTCGCCTTGGTAGACTGCGGGGAAAGTGTGCAGGGCGCAGTGTGCGATTGCATTTGCACACTGTATGCTTTTCCCGATGACAATCGTCACCGCGCCCGGATACAATCTTGCTGAATCCATATACTGACACTCTTTAGCACGGTTACGCCTTTGACGATACCAAGATCTCTGAGAAGACCGCTCGCTCGAGCGGTCACTACCTCCGTGTCCACTACAAAAACACCCGCGAGACCGCCGCTGCTGTCAGCGGTATGAACCTCCAGAAGGCATTTATTTTCCTCGACAACGTCGCCGAGAAGAGGCAGATTGTTCCTTTCCGTCGCCACAATGGTGGTGTTGGCCGTCACGCACAGGCCAAGGAGTTTAAGACCACTCAGGGTCGCTGGCCCGTCAAGTCGGTCAAGTTCCTCCGTGACCTTCTCAAGAACGCCGAGTCGAATGCCGAGGCTAAGGGTCTCGATGTTGAGTCCGCCAAGATTCTTAACATCGTTGTGCAGCAGGCACCCAGGACTTTCCGCCGTACCTACCGGGCGCACGGTCGCATCAACCCTTACAAGAGCTCCCCGTGTCATGTTGAGATTCACCTGTCTGAGCCCACAGCCGAGGTTTCTAAGGCTGTTTCTGCCGTTGAGCCCCGCTTGAACAGGCGTCAGCTCGCCAAGAAGCGCGTCGCCGCTTCCCGTGCTATCGCTCCTGCGCAGTCTGCCTAAGTGCGATACTGTAGTGTACATCTGATACGGCCTACCGTGTGTTCTGCGCGCGCACAACCGACAGAGTCTATTCAGGCTCACTCTTTCTTGGCCACTGTTTGATGACGTAGTTCTTTTCGCTCTAGCGTCGTAGAACTGTTTGTAGCAGTTCGCCAAAAATGATTTGCAATAGACACGTGGCCATCGCTGCTTTCTGCACCCATGGTACTGCACGGCGCGCTTGCACTGTACCAAACGAGCCCCGTCTCATTGCCGTACTTTGAGACGAATGGCCATTTTCCAAACAAGCTGATCTTTGTAGCTGGCTTGACCGACACGATCGGTGTGGTTCCGTACCTTGGTCGTTTGGCGCATGCACTCGAAAAGCTCGAGTACTCGCTGGTGCAGCCGGTGAAAGGGTCTGATCTGGGTGGGTTTGGTCTTTCCTCGCTAGAAGGCGATGCGCAAGAACTTGCTGCCATGGTGGAACATTTGCTTGTGCGTCGTGAGAATCAGGCTACAGGAAAGATAGTGCTGATGGGGCATTCTACCGGCTGCCAGGATGTCGTGGCGTTCCTGTCCAAGGACCGTAGCCAGTTCCAGAATGGCGAAGGGAAGCAGCTTGTGGTACATGGTGGCATTTTGCAGGCACCCGTGTCTGACCGCGAATATTTCACGGCGTCCTCCTCCTCCACGCCGCTCCGCGACAGCGAGAAGCTAATCGGCGAGGGTAAAAGTGATGCATTGCTTCCGCGCAGCGACGCTGTAACAAAGCCGCGTAGCATCCATGGGCGCGGTCCTGGCAATGCAGATGCCGTGCTCAAGCCAGCCTACACTGCGTACCGCTTCCACTCTTTGAATGGCAAAGGCGGCGACGACGACTACTTTAGCAGCGATCTCACTGACGACCAGATCCGCAGTGCTCTGCAGCCTGCATTGTCGCGTGCGCCACTGCTGATGCTTATGGGCGAGAATGAGTGCGTGTAGATGCGCTACTAACGCCAGCGAATATGTACCGCCCTCGGTGGACAAAGTCCAGCTCGTAAAGCGCTGGAGCGACGTGCTCCAAAGCGATCCTGTACACACCATGTTCATCCCCTGCGCCAACCATAAGGTCGATGACGAGGGCGCACAGGAAAACGTATGCGAGGCCGTGCTCTATTTCCTAGGCACCCTCCCTAGTTCATAGCGTGCGCACGTACCCACAAGTGGAGTTCACGTGCGCGTACAAAAACACCTTGTGGAGTAGCGCCGCGCTGCATGCCGCGCAAGAAAAGCAAGAAGCCAAAATGGAGCGCGTACCAGGCATTTTTGCGCTCTGAAATTGCGCGCATAGCAAACGCCAATCCCGAAATGGAACATCGTGAACGATTTAAGCTTGCTATGAAGACGTGGATGTCGTCGCCCTTGAATCCAAAGAACCGCGTGTAGCAGCCAGCGCTAATCGAGATTCTGCTGTGCGAAAATCGCACCAATCTCGCGCCGTTCCCGTAGCCAGCACGCAAAGGTTGGGAATGTGCGGCTTGCGTGTGTAATGGAAGAAGAAGACAGGTCCAAGTCGTCGCTGACATCGACAGGCACAGCACGAGCTTGGGTCTCTGTTGCAGGCGCATCTTCTTGGTCGCCCTGCGCCGCGGCGCTGTGGCCAAGCCTGTCAAATAGATAGTCTGCAAAGACAATAAAGTAGCCGTAGCGAGCGAGGTAATTGTGAAACACAGTGCGCAGCTGTTGTTGCCGCTTTGAGTGCGGTTCTGCACTGTCTGCCCGCATCTTTGTTAGACTAATGGCTTCTGCACGTTAGGGCTGGATTGCGTATACGTACTCCTCAAATTCTGCACTGCTTCCATACGGTCAATCACACGGTCTGCCAAAGTCTTGGCCAGTTTCCCGTGGCTCAATACACCCACGAGCCGGAGGATACTTCGGTAATCTCCGTGCAGTAATAGCTCATCTTCGCGCAAATCGATTCCCTCTTGGTCCTCCATTTGGTCGAACACGGCGTCATTTTTGTTCGCAAGCGGCGGGCTACTTTCTTTGCTCAGCCACGCGGCGCCGTAGCGGTTGATACTGACAATCAAAGCAGCAATAATCATGCCGCTGGTCGTACGGCCGCGGCCCATTTGGCAGTTGAACACTGTCATGGACCGCGTGTCAATCGCGCGCTGCACACGATCCTCCAGCTGCGAAAAGACTTGGGGAACAGGTGCTTGCTCATCCGTGATGGCCACGCGGCTGTATTGGACACGGTAGCCCTCGCTGCATACCAATTGGTACACCTCTTGCGGTGTAAGTACGTCCTCATCGCGCACAGACTCCCAAAGAGGAAATATTTCAAAGTCACCGCCGTCGCTTTGCACTTCGTCGTGCAGCAATACACGGCCGTTGCGCAAATGCGCCTCGGCAAGAAGCTCCTTCTTGAGCGTCTGCTCGATGCGTTCCACCACATCCGTCGTTACGCCCGTCGCTTCTACGTTCGTCAATGGCTGGTCTGCTAGCCGCAAAACATGCGGACGTCCATTCACGTAAAGAACCGGCTCTTCGCGCAAATTGGTCCATACCACCTGCTGTGTACCGCCTGGCTCTGCGCCCATGCATTTTAGTCCGCGCCGAAGCCCTTCAACGGTAGGCATTCCGCAGCCCCATGTCTTTCTCGCTGTCGGTAATTCGGATGCAGGGGGTGCGCAAGATAATGTCCCAAGCGGCACCAAGGGATTGACGCCGCGTAAATTTGGCATGCCTTCAACGCGGAGCGGAAGACCAGCTTTGAGGATGCCGCTAAAAAAGTCAGACTTGAGCATGGTGTAAGGGCCCAAAACACTCCCACTCCGGTTGCTCACTACTTCGCGCACCTCATCACTTAGCGCCATGCCATCGCCAATGTCCATTTTGCGCAAAGGAGTGATGGTGTTCATGTCCCCTTCATCCAAGTCTTTCGCGATGGTTGCAAGCACAGGTTGCCGCTTGATGAAGCGCTCCAAAGTATGGGTGGTAATCGTGTCGAACCGGACCGTTTCCAAGTACGCCTGGAAGAGTAGCAGGTGGAAATAGCGCCGCAGGCTCTGCAAACCGCTCGCAAGATGCTGCTTGCGCTCCTCGTTCGTCTTGGCCTCTACCGCAGCAACACGCGCGTCTTCAATGGATTTGCGTAAGTTTGTAATGCTGCTGCAGTGGTCGATGCATTCATCCACGATGCGTTTCACTTCCAGGCCGCGAGGAATCACGCGCAAAAGACCGTTTGTCACATGGTAGCTCAGTCGCTTTTCGGGGCGCTCGCCATTTTCCGTCATCCCTGGGATGGGCAAAAGCAGGCATCGATCGTTAGAAGGCCGTTCCACTTGTATCCAGCGCTCAATCAGCATAATAAAGACAGACACCAAGGTGGTACGTCCGCGCCCCAGCTGGCAGTTTACAATAATGGGCGAGTGCACTCGATAGGCAGACAGGACAATGTTAACCATATCCATCACGTCCGACACTTCGAGCGACTTTTCCGCAGTGACAGGGACGCGGCGGAAAACCAAGTCAATGTGACCAGGGAGTGTTTTGGCCACCTCATCCATGACGCCTTGCACCGTGGCTATGTCGCATGGTTTTGCATCTTCCCAAAGCGGCACGATAGAGCCTTCTTTTGTCTCTGTGTGCAGCAGTAACTTTCCGTCGCTGTTTTTCAGTTCATGGATCACATCCTGGCGCAAGCGATCTTCGAGCTGCCCCAGGCGCTCTGGTATAATGCCGCTATAGTCCCTGATATTGCGAAGCGAGAGCTCGCGCTGGCGCAAACAATACGGCTGGCCATTGACGTACACCAGCGGCTCTTCTCGCAAATTGACCCAGGTGATGGCGCACGGCTCTGTCTCGACCATGTGCATGCTTTTCATGACCATATTTAGCAGCTTGTAAATGCCTTGTACCGACGGCTGCCCTGTACCAAATATGTTCGTCTCCGGTACCTGCCGAAAGTTGACCGTGGCATCTTGCTGCGCAGAATCCTTCTGCACAGAAAATTCGCGCCAAATGTCGCGCTTCAGCAGCAGTCCCGAATGCAATACAATGCCACTGCGATGACGCAACACAAATTCGGTGAACTCGTCGCCAGTGGTGAGCGGCGCTTGACTTGCACCTTCATTAAAGCGCGCATGCGAGCGCACACCGAGCTGTTCAGCATCGCCATTGCTCTCGACTGTGACGTCAGACACGGGCTCAAAGATGGACAGGTGCTGGTGCAACATGCGGACACGCTGGATACCGCGCCAGATTTCCGCGCGGTCCTTGAGCCAGTCGACGAATCGGTGCTGAAACACGGCGGTGCGGCTTTCGCGCACGTAGCTTGCAAAAGCAATCAGTGAGTAGTACACCTCGAGTGATTTTCCCGCACGGCTCAAAAATCCTTCGGCGTCCTGTGCATTCTGGTTTGCAGAGTACTTGATCCGGTTTTCTAAAATGGATTCACGCAGATTAATCGCTTGATGGCACGCATCATTTGCGGTGTCTACGACCGCTTTGCACTGCAGTCCTTCGTCCAACAGACCGCAAAGTCTGCGTATAACACCATAGTGACCCATATTCGCCTGAAGCAACGACTCAAGCAGCACAGGGTGCGAGATAAGTTGTTCCAGTGCAGTCTGCGTATTTTTCAGTGGCAGCACATCCGTCATTACACACACGAGCTGGAGCAAAGACCTGTTTTTCGCAACATTCATGTGCAGCCGTTGTAGCGAGTGTGCCAGTTGGCTCGAGTGGGCTGCATTTGTTTCCTCGTGCTCGTCTCCGTCGCCGTGCTCAAATGGATCGTCGTTTGCCAAGAGCATGAGCTGCCTCCTGCGCACAATCACCGCGGCGATCATGGCAAATGTGGTGCGGGAAATGCCAGCACCACAATTAGTCACAAATACAGTCCGCCGAGGGTCGGTTCCTTTGATCACTTGTGTGTACGCATCGAGATAATTGTGCTCCAGCGGCTGGTCGCGCGCGATGGGCAAACGATGGTAGTCCACGCGCCATCCTTTCTTTTGTATCGATTCCCACACTTCGCGCACAGTTCGCACCTCCTCTTCGTTTACAGCTACCCATGTAGGCACCAAGTCTAAACTCTCAAGCTTTTCGTCGTGTACCAAAAGCAAGCCGTTAAACTTGCGTGCCTCTTGCAAAATATCTTGTTTCAGCCGCTCCTCGATCGCCTCCAAGTTTTCGGCGCGATTGCTGAGACCTAAAGAGTACTTGGGGCGGTTCGCCTCACGCAATACAAACGGCCTGTCGCCCACGTAGATAACTGGTTCCTCGCGCGTGCACACCCAAATACATCGTTGTTCGACTGCGTTACTCTTGGCGCTCGCCAACATGCTCACAGGCTGACATTGCAAGAGCGCAAGCACTGTTTTTAGCCCAAGGATACTTGGTTGTGCAAGTCCATACACTCCAACGTCGAGGTTCGCCGCGCGAAAGTACGGCGCACCCTGGAGTTGAAGTGCATACTCGCTGGACCAATCCCGCATATCTACGCGCTGGTCCGTTTTCAGCACAAGTCCACGAGCAAGCACACTTCCTGCACGCCCACGAACCACATCCCTCTCGCTCCGCTCCAATTCCAACGACGGGAACTGCCCGACTTTGGTCGTCGTCATGGCAGCAGGACTGTTGTGCGCTCACGCCAAGCCCGATAATGCCAAGCCCGATGGACGTGCAGAATCGGGGTGCCTGACGTTGCGTGTTCAACCTTCTTCTACGCTTTAACACTGCACTCTGTGCACGATGCCTGGCGCATCGAATACGTGGGGCAACTGCGCCACACCTGTAGTGCAATACGAAAGTCGAGTTGATGCTCAGGAGTTTGCAAATCCCTACGATCTTGCTCCTGGCGGGCCGCCACTGCCCACCTACGACGAAGCCAACGCCAGTACGGAGATTGCGCCTCACCAGGACAGTCCAACATTGTCCGAATACGATGTGTACGCCATTCCAGGTCTCTATGCTCAAAGTGCAATGGGTCACGGCGATGCGAGCGAGGCACATACACAGCCGCTGCAACCTGCGCCTGAGCCTGTGCCGTGGATCAACGATGGGCAGATGCCGTACATGGTGCCCTACAGCGACAACTCCAAAGAAGTGGTATCGTCTGGTCACTCAGACGATATGGATTCACATTACATTCTTCAGGGTCTGGTAAACGGCTATGACAGCACGATTGATCATGCTGCTTCGGACGAGGATGTGCCGATTCGTGCAGACGACGAAGAGTCGCGCTTCTTGGAAGAGGATCTTTCGGAGCATTATGGTCGTATCCCTGAGAGACAGCCACGCCGCCATCGTACGCTTCGCCGTGTCCCGCTGCGCGATGGTCACCTTGTCCTGGACTGCCCCGTGCCGCCCAAACTGCTGGAAAAGCAGGCCATTCAAGAGGGCAGCGAGTTTACACACATGCGATACTCGGCGGTGACGTGCGACGCAGATGACTTTGAAAAAGACGGCTATATGCTGCGTCCTGCTTTGTACAACACGCCGCGTGAAACAGAATTGTGCATTGTACTGACCATGTACAACGAAGACGAGAAACTTTTCGCACGGACCATGCATGGCGTAATGCAAAACATTGCATACATGTGCTCCTTGAAAAAGTCGGCCATGTGGGGCGAGGATGGATGGAAGCGTGTGGTGGTATGCATCGTTGCAGATGGATGCAATCATGTTAGCAGCCGGACACTAAGCGTGCTTGCAGCGATGGGTGTATACCAGGAGGGTGTGCGGCAGACCGAAGTGCAAGGCAAGCCTGTCCAAGCACACATTTACGAGTACACTGCACAAGTTTCCGTGACACGCAACATGAAAATGCTGAGCAAAGAGCGTGGTCTTGTGCCTGTCCAAATTTTGTTTTGCATGAAAGAAAATAACCAAAAAAAAATTAATTCTCACCGCTGGTGCTTCAATGCATTTGGGCCGGTGTTGCAGCCCAAAGTGTACGTCTTGCTGGATGTCGGCACCAAACCTTGCTCGCGCAGTATTTATCGACTTTGGGAGGCGTTTGATCGCGACGCCAACGTCGGTGGAGCGTGCGGAGAGATTGTCGCCTTGAAAGGCAAGCTCTGGCATGGTCTGGTTAATCCGCTCGTTGCTGCACAAAACTTTGAGTACAAGCTGAGCAACGTGCTGGACAAACCGATGGAAAGTGCGTTTGGGTACATCACGGTGCTTCCCGGCGCTTTTAGTGCCTATCGCTACGAAGCACTCAAGAACGACGTAATGGGCCACGGGCCTTTGGCCACCTACTTTGAAGGAGAAAAGCTGCACGGTGGAGCTGGGAATGCCGACATCTTTACAAGCAACATGTATCTTGCCGAAGACAGGATCTTGTGCTGGGAGTTGGTGACCAAGCGCAACTGTGCCTGGATTTTGCGGTACGTCAGCAGTGCACAGGCAGAGACGGACGTGCCACACGAAATTCCCGAGTTGATTGCCCAGCGGCGTCGGTGGCTCAATGGTTCCTTTTTTGCGGCAATCCACTCCGCCATCAAATTTACCTACATTTATCGCTCGACGCACTCGACGGTGCGCAAGGTTTTTCTGCATATCGAACTCATCTACCTTGCGATCCAGTTGCTGTACAACTGGTTCATTTTGGCCAACTACTTTATTGCGTTCAGCATTCTGACAGACTCGCTTGCACACGTTGTGCATTGGGTACATGTCCCAGCAGTGATTTGCTCCTACATCTACATTGCCTTTGTCATTTTCTGCTACTTGCTTTCCATGGGCAACAGACCAGCAGGGAACAAGCTTGGCTACTTGCTAAGCATCATCGTGTTTGGCTTATTGATGCTTTTCATGATGGTTTCAGTTATATACCTCAGCGTGACCAGTGTGATGGATGCCGTGCGCGAGACCCAACCCAACGCGATTATGTCGAATCCAACCGTTGTGCGCGTCTTTATTTCCGTCCTAAGCACGTATGGGATCTGGCTCATTGCCTCGCTGCTCTTTCTCCAGCCATGGCACATGTTTACAAGCATTTTGCAGTATCTGCTCCTTTCACCAAGCTTTGTAAATGTGTTTAATGTGTACGCATTTTGCAACACACACGACGTTTCATGGGGCACCAAAGGCAGCGATACCAACAAAGTACCCCATGCAGACCTTTTCGTGCCCGGAAATGTGGTCGAAGTCGCGATGCCTTCGGAGCCAACCGATTTGAACGCCGCATACGAAGATGCCTGTCACATACTGGCCAACAAGCCCGTGCGTACGCGGCCCGGAAAAAATATGGAGCAGTACCAAACTGACTATTACGCCGCCGTGCGTACAAATGTGGTACTTGCATGGACACTGACCAACGCGGCGCTAGCCATTGCAATCTTAAATCTGCCGTACCATGTCCACACTGTGTACTTGGCATTCCTGTTTTACTCGGTCGCCGCACTATCCTTCTTCCGTCTGTTGGGTGTGATTGCGTACTTGGTTGCTAAGCTGTTCCCGTCCAAGCAAGTGCCTCAAGTTTAAGTGTACATAGCTGTCAAGTATCTGTTGTTATATCAGGCGTGCTGTAGCACGCGGCGCCGGCGCCGGCGCTTTCGACAGCACTTCAATAGACGGCTGCGCGTCGGCGCCGACCTTGCGACGAACCAGATCGACGAGTGTATGACCAGGCGGCCGTTCGGTCGCATTCTCGCGCTCCCAAATAAAGTATGCAGCCACGCCCGTCGCTACCCCAAAGAGAGGATCCGCGTACCTTGCGTGAGCTTCGTTCGTATACGTACCGTCCAATAAGGTACCGCACCATACGGAGCGGTGCAGCGGCGCAGGCGCAGCGTGCCCGCGCATCACGTGATAGGATTGTCTTGCACGGCCAAGCTGCTTTCCGGTGCCTACCATGTATCCTGTAAATCAATGGGGTGGGCTGCCGAACTACGGCGGCTACCAAAACCCACAAATGACCGGCGGATTTATTCATCCACAGCATACTTCCATGGGCGGCGGGGTGCCTCCGAACTTTAACAGTGCGCAAGGCGCATCGTTCGTGGCCCGACCCCTTCGGCCTCCGCCTCCGCCCATGTCTGCAGGGATGATGCCGCAGATGACGGGCATGTCTCCTGGAATGATGCAACAAGGGACAGGAATGTCACCCATGATGCAGCAAGGCACAGGCATGCCCATGATGCAACAAGGGACAGGGATGTCGCCTATGATGCAGCAAGGCACAGGCATGCCCATGATGCAACAAGGGACAGGAATGCCTATGATGCCACAAGGGACAGGGGTGATGCCGCAAATGACAGGCGTGTTGAACGATCCACGCATGCGGCTCATGTATACTCAATTCCTCCCTGCGGCACAGCCATACTCCGGTGGCGCTCCTGCGGCCAGCGCAATGAACTTTCACCAGGCCAGTCTCCAGCCGCATCAGTTCCAGAACAAACTACAGAGCATGGGTGCATCATCCAATGCCCCTCCCGCCGCAGGTGCGAAACCCAAGATCCCTTGGGCATTGACCAAGGAGGAAAAGAAATCGTACGATAATATTTTTCGTGCATGGGACGCCAAACGCACCGGATTTATTGGCGGTGAAGTTGCGCGAGAACTTTTTGGTCAGAGTGGCCTGGACCGCGAGACCTTGCTCCAGATATGGCACCTGTCCGACACGGAAAACAAGGGAAAGTTGAATCAGGCCGAATTCCACGTTGCGATGGCCCTGATTTACCGTGCACTAAACGGAAATACGGTCCCTGTAGAGCTTCCCCCAGAGCTTGTGCCGACTTCTTCGCGCGACCTGGATGAATCGGTTGATTTCCTCAGAGACCTGCTGAAGCAGGACTCGAGTGTGCGTAGCTCCACTGCGCTCAACCTTCCTGAGCCCGGCTCGAACCGCGGCGCGAATTATACTGAGAGCCGCAGTTTCTACCAGAATCCTATCCAGCTCAAGCCGCAGCCTAAATCGAGTGCGGATGCGGTCACGTACAAGCACCAGGACTCTGGCTCTGCAGGCTACCGCAGCAAAGGCCGATACTTGGACCGCCGCGAAGTGCGCTTTGATGGGCAGAGTGCAGCCGAAGATCTTGGCGAGATGAAACGCCAGCTTGAAAAAACTCAGCGAATGCTGGAAAAGACAGGTGTACAGGACGACGAAGACCGCGAATTGGAGCGCGAGATGGAAGATGCTAGGTACTCTATTCGGCGGCTACAGGATGATATTGAGTATTACAATGCCCGCGACGGCGCACATGCCAATGACCAGCGGCGCAGAGCGGAGCGCACGCTGATGCAGTTATTGCACGAACGTCTTCCAGAGCTCGAGTCGCGTTTGGAGAAACGGCAGTCGCGCGATCGAGAAAGGCGTGTACAGTCGAGCAAAGAGCGAGATGCACGCAACAATGATCGGTACGCACATTTGAAAGACGATCCTGTAAAGTCCCCTGTCTTCACTACGGAAAGTGCGGCGCCGGCGGCAGCACCAGCACCGGCACCAGCGGCAGCACCAGCACCAGCGAGTGCGCCGCCTGCGATGCTAACAGGCACAGAGCGTGAGGCGTGGATTCGTTCCGAGGCTCAGCGTCGTGTACAGGAGCGCATGCGGATGCTCGGTGTAGGCGGCTCCGTGAGCCCTGGAAATCAATCACCGAGCATGGATACCAGTGTAGAGGAGCGCTTACAAGCGGAGAAACGTGAGGCAGAAAAGCGCGCTGCACAAGCCGATCGTGAAGCGGCGGATCGCGAGGAAGCGAGGCGTACGCGTCTACGCGAGCAAAAGCTGAGTCGAGCGGCGCCGCCGCCGCCGCCATTACGTACGCCTGCACCGAAAGCAGCACATGCAGCTCCACCGGAGCCTGAGTCTTCCAGGACCAATCCCTTTTTCCATATGCAGCAGGTGGCCGAGACGGAACATTCGATTGCTACAAAGCGAGAGCCTGAGCCAATCGCGGAGCCCGAGCCTGAGCCAGTTGCAGAGCCCGAGTTTGAGCCAGTTGCGGAACCCGAGCCTGAGCCAGTTGCGGAGCCCGAGCCTGAGCCATTTATGGAATTCGAACAAGAGTCCGGACCACCTGTGGAGCATGCTTTATCTGCGCCTGCTGCACCACCCAGCAACTTGCCCATGCCTCAACGCGCTGTGCCGCCCAGTGCCCCCAAATCGTCAAACATGCCTGTTCAACTTCCTCCGTCACATGACGATGATTGGGACGAAGAGGATGAGGAGGATGAGGACGGCCCTGGCTTGAGCTCGCGTGTCACTCGTCAGCACTTGGCGCAGCAGTTATTCAGCGGCGTTGTGTCCAGTGCGCCTGCTACGCCCCCTCCAGCACCGGCACCGCCCCCTCCAGCATTAACGCCTCCAGCTCCCAAGACCTCCGCTGTGCAACTCGACGAAGAGCCCGGCGATCGCAATGCGCTTCTCTCCCAAATCCGTGGAGGCAAGTCCTTGCGCAAAGCCAGCGTGAATGACCGAAGCAATGCGACCACTGCCGGCGCCGTATTGGGTTCTGCATCACCACCTCAAGGTCTTTCTTTGGCGTCTGTGCCCGAGTCAGAAGCGCTGGAAGCAGCGCCTGCCGAGGCGCCGCATTTCCCTGGCAGTTTTGAAGAGCCGACCGATGAGCTTGCTGCACAGCCTGTGGATAACCAAGACGATCTAGGGTTTGACATGACGCGCTCTGTGCTTTTCCGCACAATGTATCCATTTACCGGAGAACAAGGGATGCTTTCGTTTGATACTGGCGAAGTGCTTATCGTGCACCCTACACTTGACGGACCAACAATTGAAGGCGATTGGACTTACGGTGCGCTTCTTTGTGCGCCTGCGCACAAAGGGTTGATCCCAGTTGCGTACGTGGCCTCTATAGAGGAAACGATTGGCGCTGAGGCGTTGTACGATTACAACGCCGCATCCCCCGAAGAAGCATCTTTCAAGGAAGGCGAAGTGCTGCAAATTGTGGACCAAAGTGACCCTGATTGGTGGCTTGTTGTGCGTGGTGCCAAATGCTTGCTCGCCCCAGTAAATTACATGCAAGTAGCGTAAAAATAAAAGAGCACAATGGGGATCGAACCCATGACCTTCGGGAATCAGCGTAACCGAAAACCGATGCGGTAAACCACTCCGCTATGCGCCCAAGGATCGCAAATTCAGTCTGCCCCAAGCAACTATCAATCCACACTACGCAGAAAGTGTCCTACGGTATGCCAACACCATCGGGGCGGCGGCTTTCCAGCAATGACGTTGGCATTGCGCGAGCGTAGCCATAGGCGAAACAGGCACCTCGTTGCATAGGAGCTCGATGGGTATATCTAGCGGCGATGCCGCACTGCTGCCTGCACCTTGCAACGCATCTTGCACAAATGCGGCAATATGTCCAATGCGTTGCAGCCGTTGTATTTTTGGAGTTTGCTTTGCGTCCGACAGACTGGGCAGTGTGCCACTCGTCAGAGTACCAGGCTTCCATGGGACTAATTTCAACTGGACTGCATCTCCATCCTTGTCTTTTACAGCCAAGAGCGTTGCGTTCAACAGCCATATTGGAGAAAGAAGCTCCAAAAGCGGCAGGTCCCGCGCCATGGTCCCAACCCTGCCACGAAACACTTCCTGCTCCTGCTCCGAGTGATGTACGGCACGTGATATACTCACGGCCATGCTCGGATCGTAGGGGATCGAAGGCGTCTCATCGCAAGGCGGCGGTGCACGCGAAAGATTTTGCAGTACGGCTTGTACATTGCGAAGATGGTGCGGTTCATCCTTGGGCTCATTCTGGGGCGTCTGTGCAAGCAAAGGTGCATCAACCTTTCCTCTAGCTAGTGTTTTGCGCAAGGACCCAAAAAGTGTAGGCGAGGTACTTTCTGTCCCCGGCGCTTCCTTTTGCAAAGGCCTTGACGAAGCCGTCGGCGGTGTCGACAGCATTACGTAGAGCGATTGCAACAGATCCCGAAACAGAATCTCGCTCTGCGACTGGTGCACTTGCGCAGGGGCTGGGACTAGGGGATGTTCACTCGTCATACTCCCCAGCACATTTTGCAACGTGCATTTGCGGTCAATGGGTTGTGCGTACAAAAGCACCTGCGGAAGCCACTGCACCAAAGGAATTTGCAACAGTTGCTCTGGCGTTTGCTGCGTCGTTTCCAAAACGTGCAACAAAAGTGGCATCCCCGTCAGCACCAGTCCTTCGCTCCGCATTCCTCGCTCTCCTGCCGTAAAGTGGGCAAAGAGATTGCGTAGTACACAAGCGCCAACATTACTACGCTCATCGGTCCACTCCGGCTGTATAGGGAGGCTGGCAAATATCGCATCCTGGTATACATCGGCAGCAAATACACTTGCTGGGTCAAGATGCACGCGCAGAGTGCCAGTCATTGTGTCAACAGAGCACCACGGCGCAATCACATCGTCGCCATCGATCAACGGCTGGATCATTTCTAGCGTATCACTAGGCCGATCCTGCGGTCGCCATTTGTTGGTAAGACTGTTGCGCTTCAATGCAGCCGCATGTACACTTGCAGGGTCCAACGTACCGATGCACACAGCACGCACTAGATTCCACAAGGCGAGCACTCCCATCATGTCGATGGAGAGCGCATGGATACGATCGTTAAGCACAACAGCGCGAGTAAGCCCGTACTCACCGGCGATTTGGCATGCTGGCGTGGCGCTTAGCGGGACTGCATCTTGCGTCACAACATTCTCCGATGTTGACACACCGCTCGTACCCAGCTGAATGAAATGGCGCGACGCAATGGCATCGCGACGTTGCACAGGCGCGTCTTGCCAGCCGCGAATGGAGCATATGCTGGCGTTGGATGACCATACACAATGACCTGGATCGGGTGCAATGCTGCTAATAGCAGCCGCATCTGTATGACCATTTGCATCTACATCCTGAGCGTGTGCAATCAGAATACCGTCTCTTTCACCTTGCGCATCCTGTTCTACTTTGCACAAGTACCCTTCGCGATCGCCCGAGTAAAACACGTTCAGCGAGGTATCGGTGGAGGCAAGCGACCACACGCTGCTGTCGTGATGCATAAATGTATGGATGCATCGTTGCTCTCCAACATCCCACAAACGTATAGTTGCGTCCGACGAAGCCGACAATACACGTCTGCCATCTGACGACATGAGCAAAGCACGCACATTATCGTGGTGGCCTACTAGCGCAAATGTCGACTCGCGCATGCGCGGATCCCAGCCTCGCACCAGACGATCTACACCGCCCGTGGTAAGAACGCTTCCAGAAAAACTGCTCGCCACAGCGTAAATGCTTGTATTGCTCACTGCTCGCCACATGGGTGCTCGGCGTACCTGGCGCAAGTCCCAAAGACACACGGTGTGATCGAGCGAAGCACTCGCAACACAATCTGACGCAGGTGCATATGCAAGTGCCTTGACAAAGTCGGTGTGGACGCCGAGCTCGTACGGCAATGCTTCAGCGCGCGGATTCCATGCTTTGATTGTGCAATCCAGTGAGGCAGTCACCACGGTCTCGTTCTGGTTGCAAAGAACCATAGCCTCGATCCAGTTGTCGTGTGCTTTGACGCTCTGCTGAAAATGTGGCGTGGAAAGGTTTTCGCGCGCCCATGTCCAAGTACAGATCTGGCCATCTTTTCCTGCGCTGTACAAGGTGTTGGCACCGTCCGACGTATCCAGCGCAAGTGCGTTAGTGGGACGTAAATGCTTGCGTCGCAGCGCACGGGGCGGAAGACTGCGTGATGCAGCGCCTGGATCGACGCGTTGCACCTGTGGTCCCAAGCGACCGCACGCATGCAAACGTGGCCCTCGCTGCTTGGAGAGCGTATAAATGGGCAATACCGACGCGCTTGTATCGGTCGCATCCGCAACATATCGCCGTGCCAGATCGTTTTCAAATGACACTATATTTGGCAACGCGTACGATACACGGTGCTTCGAGGCCCATTCCGTCCGCCGCGTGCCTTCCATGGCGGACGCCAAGATGTGGAGGGCAAGCGGGCAAGCGGGCGCATGAATGCAAGTGTGTATAAAAGCTACGGCTCCTTGAGCGAGCTACGACCTGCGCGCAAAATCTCGTCCACGGACAAGAGGTTGGATGCAATGACTGCGCTAGAATGAATCATGTGACGTTTCACGCGATAATTGTCCCACACTCCAGTGGTCACAGGGTCCATGGGCTCGCCCGTTTGCGTGTCGAGGCCAACAACGTGCCCATCGGCGCACTCGTCTTGGAGCGCGAGGAGCGAGTCTTGGATATCGAAGCCCGAATTGCTAGCGAGGGTTTTAGGAATGACCAAGAGTGCCTGTGCAAATGCCTCAACACCGAGTTTTGCGCGGCCCTTGGCATTGCGGCGGACGGTGTCCATGAGGTAGGCCGAAGCGCTGATTTCAAACGCTCCGCCGCCGGGCACCAAGCAACCATCTTCCACAGCGTTCTTTACGCTCCGCAGACCATCGCGGATAGCATCCTGGATCTGGGTCATGGTGTGCGCATTGGGGCCGCGGATGAGAAGCGTAACACTCTTGGGGTCTTTGGTGTCCTCCACAAATGTATACTTTTCCTCGCCAAGCGTCTGCTCGTAAACAAGACCGGCCCAGCCAAGAACTTCGGGCGTGAGGTCGTCAACACTGTTTTGCGCGACGCCGCCACAGCAAAGCTGCAAGCGCTCCATGTTGCGACGCTTTGCACGGCGCAGTGCCAAAATGCCGTTCTTGGCCAAAACATCGAGTGACATCGGATCGATCCCTTTTTGGTTGAAAATGACAAACGAAGAGCGCTCTTCTTCCGGCACGTCGGTAGCAGTGTCGCACACCAAATTCTTCAGCTCCACAATCTTTTTCAGCTTGGCGTCCACAAAGCGGCGCTCCGATTCAACCAGCTTTTCGCGCTGTTCAGCGTTGGAGTAGAAAAAGCCCGAGTTGACCTCCGTCTTTTCGTACTCGAGGCTTACATTCAAAGTGAGCACGTACGCGTTGCGAACGCGCTTGGGCATATCTGCGTGGCGTGCGCCGTGGTCCAGCACCAAACCACGGATCAACTGCGTGTCTGTATCGCTCTTGTGCTGCATCTTCATAACCTCGATCATGTGCAAATCAATAGGGTCGTGCGCCTGCCAGTCTTCCACACGCTCCGTGATGCCATCCGTAGAAGGTGCGGGAGGGATGACAGACGGTGCCGCGATGCGCGGCTTGATGGCCAGCACCGCATCCACCACGCTATCGGCGAGCTGCGTCGCAAGCTTGGCAGACAGCTTAGTACTCAGCGCAGTAAGCGCCACGGAAATCAGGTTTGCACGGTCCATAGTCAGCTGACGCTTGAACGTCTCGAGGAACTGCAGTACGCCATTCTTAGCCTCGTCAAGTCCCTCGGAAATAACGCGCGAATGCACGCCCTCTTGGACGCAGCGCTCGGCCTGCTTGAGCAGCTCGCCGACGAGGATAACTACCGAAGTAGTCCCATCGCCGCACTGTTCATCCTGCGCTACAGCAGTACGAGCAATCATCGCAGCTGTCGGGTTCTGAATCTGCATCTCCGTGAGCAAGACTTTGCCGTCCTTGGTCATTTTAATGTTGCCCGACCCGTCCACCAGCATCTTGAGCGTGCCGCGCGGACCAAGGTTCGAGCGCACAACCTGTGCAAGACCTACGGCACCGGCAATGTTCACCTGCAACGCCTGGACACGTCGCACAGACTCTGCGCGGGGGTTGATCAGCTCAATGGCCGACATGGTGCTGCGCAAAAGTTTGACGGTGGCGGCCACGAACGCGTCTTTCGTATTTCCTATACATGTATTTCCTATACCTACAGCTTCAGCGCGTGGAGAATGCGCTTAGCGAGCCATTGGTACTGCCATGCGTTGCCCGAAACGCAGCGAAACTGGAGTCCATTGAACCCGAAAAGTAGCAGAAATTTGACAACAAATATCTCAAAATATACCACGCCATCCGCACTGCTCTCCTGCAATACAGAGAGGTCCGGCGTGCCGCCTTGCTCCGCAAGATTGGCGCCGTGCGATTCGCTGCGCGCGAATTGAGCATCGAACTCGCTCATGACGGGGGTGGTGGGCGTCTGCGTCCATGCGGGAGAAGAGGCAGCCGTAGAAATAGGAAAGGTCGCAGGATTGTTCAGCGGTTGCGCTTTAGCGCCGTCTTGCGCGTACACACACTCGAAACCGCCGCGGATCTCACAAAAGGTAATGCCCATCTCTTGCAAGACCCTAATTAAATCCTTGCGGATGACAGCGCGCGGACGTCGACTGGTGGTCTGCACACTAAAAAGGCCTTTTAGAAACACGTTTTTTGACGTTTCGTCGTCGTGCACGCTTAGCTCGCGCGTTTGCACCGGGGTTTCTAGGGGCAAAGTACCGGGGTCTGTAGAACATGCGCGGTTTCCACCCGCAGCGTCGCTTGTGGAAAGCCGGTTTCCGGGCTGTGATGGGCTGCGTATTATCAACGAACCAAAGCGCTGCGTGAGACTCGCATCATTCGGCGGCGCACGCGCTGCGTCTGTTGCAAGCTTTGTGCTCGCCGCTGCGAGCGCGACATTGGCGCTTGTCGAATTCGGAGTTAGCAGGCCAGGTGCATGAACCAAGTTGTCTGTTGGACCCATGGGGGGACTGGATGTTTTGCACTCTACCGCCGTAGCAAGCGATGGTGTATAGTACCGCTGTTTGAACGGACTTGTGGCACTCGCACTCGCTGTCGGCTGCGGCATGGCGCGATTCGCGTTGTACTTGGACGAATTCTCCGAGATGCTGTCTAGCTGCGGCAGGCTGGGCAGGTGCTTGCCGTGCCATTGCGTGTTGCCCAAGCCTGCACGAAGACTGGATTCGAGCTCGTTTGCAGACGCCCGTGCACGAGGGGGACCGAGCATTGCGCCCATAGGCTGTGATTTGTGTCGCGATTCGAATACGGGGGTTGGCGTAGCGGACGAAGTGGGAAACGTACTGTTTGCGGCCTTGGGCGGCGGCGACGGTATCGCAATGGGCGAAGGCAGTGCCATCTTGCTGGGCAGTGCATGCGACGGTTGCTGCATGCGCAACGACTCCTGGGGTATATCAGCCGACGTCGGCACCGCGGCTACAGATGAAACTTCAGAAATAGAGGTCGGCCCAACGTGTTGCTTCTGGGAAGGACGAGGCGCTGAATTGCACAAGTCAAGCTCCGAGGAGCCGAAGAAGCTGTTGCCATACACTTTTTCACGCTCCATCTTTTCGTGGACCAAGAAATAAATCGAAATCAGGGGGTGAAAGCCCATGGTTGGCTCTTGAGATGGCGGCTTCGACTCCAAGTCCTCATTCTCGTCGCGCGCGCGCAAGGAAAAGCGGCGACGATAAAAGTTGATGCCGGTCAGCTGGCGCGAGAGACGCGACTTGGTCGACTCTGAACCTTGGTCTTGTCTCGGCATTGAATTGCCATGCCGCCGGTCCCAGTCACTGAGCGAGGCTCTGTATCGGTCGCTTTGGAGCAGCTCCTCGAAGCGCGCTTCAATATCCGAAACTGTGCCAAAATCAAAGCCCGTCATTTTTTCCATCACATGAGTATTCAAATGACCAAAACGGAGCGGAAGGCGCGGGGGCAAATACGCCGGCTCGACCTCGTCAAACCCCTTCATCATCCAGGGATGTGTCATCACCTCTTCCAACGTCGCGCGATGTTGCGGATTGGTCACGAGCATCCGCGAAAGCAAGTGTCGGCAGTCGGAACTGAGCCACACAGGGTAATCTACAATTCCACGCTTGATTTTCGCGTGGAGTGCAGGCATATTCTGGTCGTCAAATGGCACCTTTCCGCACACAAGAACATATAGCACGACTCCAAAGCTCCACACGTCTACTTCAGGACCCGTATAGAGTCGTACATGAAGCAACTCGGGCGCAGCAAAGTATAGTGAGCCACAAAATGTGCTCAGCTGCGTTTCGGGGGAGTAAAGGTTGGAGAGACCAAAGTCAATGATTTTTATATTGCCCGACTTGGAGATCAAAATGTTTTCGATTTTCAGATCGCGATGCACCACGTTGTTTGCATGGCAGTATTGCAGCGCGCTCCCGATTTGTCGGGCAAAATTACGTGCGCTGCGTTCGCGGAGACGGCCGTGGGTAATAATGTAGTCGAGCATTTGACCGCCATTGATGTGCTCAAACACCATGTAATAGTGGTTATGATGCGCAATCATTTCGCGCATCCCACAAATGTAGGGATGGCGCAGTAATAGTTGAAGACTTCCTTCGCGGATAATGCGCACTTCTTTTGATTGATCTTTTGCTGTCGCGCGCTGTAACGCTGTTTCCAACTCACCGCGCGAAAGCTCGATGCCACGCTTTGCTTTTTCGCGCGCTTGGTGCTGAACAGCATTCGCAGAAGTGTGCCGAGGAATGATTTTCACGGCTACATTTTCGCCCGTCGACTTGCAGTATCCGTACTTGACTTTGCCCATGCTACCGGCACCGATCGTTTTGCCAAGCATGTAGTCTCCGAGCGACCAGCGGAACTCTTCCTCTTTGGGACTTGGTGCGCAGTTTCCACTTTTCTCAGGCTCTGCGGGATGCGACTTGGCCACGGCTACAGACGCGTGGCGGTCAAGTGTAGTGGCATGCGCCGGAGGCGCTAGCATCTTGGTGGATGTACTTGCATCATCCTGCTGTGGAAGTCGTTTTGGAAGTGTGTTCGCGCGTGCCACAGACGCCGCTTGCCCGGCAGTGTATTCATTCCGAATGGAACTCGACCCATGGCCCAGCACAGTCTTGTTGGCGGTGACAAAACCAAGCAGCTCGGGATCCACCAGACCAGTATTACGGTTTGGAGCAATCGTAGATGTGATATTTCCTTTATGCTGTGTGCTCACTCCTTCAACAGATACGGGCACAGATGAGGAGATGGGCTGTAGTTCAGCCGGTGTAAGGTGCAAATTCCCAAGCGTGGGTAATGTTTCCCGAGCGTCCAAGGAAGCTAAATATCCAAAGTCGGTCTCTTTTGGCGAAGCACTCGCCCACATTGTGCTTGATTCAGGTGTCGTGGGTGGGGGAGGCTGTGTAGGCGCGGTCGGTGCTTGATCATCCGCCGGAATCTCGCGCAAGGGCGGTGCAAAATGCCTAGTCGAGTGCATGTCGTGCAGCGCATCAAGTGCATCACTGGACATTGGTATCGATTGCGGAAGTGATGTCATAGTATATCCCTGTGTTGAAGGCACAGGCAAAGAAAAATAAAGCGTAGGTCACTTTTGGCACGAAAGGGCACAAAGTAGTGAAGGTAGGTGGCGGGTCAGTTTTGGCAGTGAGGCACTGGCGGCGACAAAAGCAATTAGGAAGAAAATGCAGCGTATTCGGCGCAGAGCAAAATCTGCTCTTGGGAACGTACCGCCTTTGTACGCAGATCCGTCTCCGGCCGTTTCACGGCGATCGAAATGCGATGCGATGACACCTCGTGCTGCAGACAATTAAAAAAACCCGCACCTGCAGTCGAATAGGCTGAGTCGAATCACAGTTATTGTAATTGTGTGTAATCATTAGTAAGCACCAGCAAGCCAGGAGTCGGGCCGGGATGCTCCGTATACAATGTGGAGACAGCGTCGAGGACACTCGAGGCACGCTATGGAGATGCAGCAGATAGTGGTGGTATAGCGGGTTGCCAATGTCAATTAGCATATAAAATAAGTAAAGGGGATGTGCACATGACTCGCTAACTTGTCGACCGCTTCATGAAACTCATTCGTCCTTCTACAATGCTGTGCCCCTAATGCAGATATTCTCTATGCAGAAGACGAGCCTTTTTATCCATTCAATGCTTGATGGGCAACTGCCGATAAATAGGAAAGGTATATGACTTTGTAGCATCACAACTTAGAGTCGCCCTCCGCAAGTTTGCCAATTTGGAACTGCGGTGCGACTTCCTTGATGACGTGGTCAGGATGGATCTGGGTAAATTTGTCGGTCGCGTCCTTGCCGATATTCTTCAGCAAAATTTTACGGCCACCAGGGTGGTCATCAAGAAACTCGGTCACGTCATACACGTTGCCGCAAATTGCGACCCAAGCGGATTCGTCTACCGTGCGTTAGTCTCTGAACTTGGCAGGGCGCAAAAAAGGTACCAAACGGTCCATAATACGTACCTGTGTTGTGCTGTTTGACCTCGTCTAGTGTAATGGTTTTCGACATGGCGTGTGAGGGAAAGCTGCGATGATGGGCCTGGCTCCGCTATGCCGGCTGCATAGCGGAGCCAATGAAACTCGTGTTATTACCGAGACGTCCCATGCGCATAGTTGCCATTATGATATCATCGCACGTGGCCTTGCGAAGTTGGTTCACCCACTTCCAACACGCTTCGCTGGGCGGCAATGGTGGCCAGTACAGTGAACGTGCATGGCACGAAGCAGTCGGTTGATGTATGCGATTTGGAACATGTTGATACTTACATGTAGGACTCAGAGCTGTCCGATGCTTACGATTCCGATGTGCCGGACCTGTATGGGTCGCGATTGTCCGCGTCGCAGTTGGAAATGGGGCAGCGAGGCGGCGGTCTCGGCACGCCTACAGGAGCTGTGACCAGCGCTAGCGGAGCGAAAGGAACACAAGAATCTGTCACTGCTGTGCTTGATAAGAATGGACTTGGATGGCCGGGTATGTATCGAAAACCCCTTGCTTACATATGCTAGCAAAATCAACCTTGTCGCGGTTAAACCAAACGCCTGAGGAGGCGAAACAAAATGAGCTGCGACTTGCCGACGCCGTCACAACGATCCTGGAATGCCTCGGCGAGGATCCTGATCGCCCCGGGCTGCGCGACACGCCGCAGCGATATGCGCGTGCGTTGCTTTGGATGACGAAAGGTTACGAAGAACAGCTGTGTGGTATGTTGCGCACGCTCTTCCTCATACAACAGATGTGATATCCAATGCTATTTTTGATGAGAACCATGATGAGATGGTTATTGTACGTGATATCGACGTGTACAGTTTGTGTGAGCACCATCTGGTACCATTTCGAGGCAAGGTACGCAGCAATTTCGCGATGTATGCTGACGATGCGCAGATTCATATTGGCTATATTCCCGACCGCATGGTCATTGGGCTCTCCAAGCTTGCACGAATTGCCGAGACATTTGCACGCCGACTTTCTGTGCAAGAGCGTCTAACCAGGCAAGTAGCACTTGCGCTGGATGAAGCGTTGAAACCGCGGGGTGTCGCTGTGGTAATGGAGGCAGAGCATATGTGTATGGCCATGCGCGGTGTGCAAAAGCCGGGCGCCAGTACTGTGACGAGTTGCATGCTCGGTGTGTTCCGCAACCGTGCAAAGACACGAGAAGAATTCTTGAGTTTAATTCGGCATTAAGTGTGCCGATGAATGGCTTCAACTGCCTGCTACTTGCATCTACGCGCCTGCATGCCGCTTCTTGCAAGCACCCATCTCCACATGTGGAGGATGCGTGTATGTGGAGGGAGCGTACTGTAGCTGCGCGTGAATACATCACGTGTTATATAGTACCAAATGCGACACTTTCGGCCACTGGAAGTCGCTCCATCTCCCGTCAACCAACCGTTGTCTAGACATCATGCCGAAGGTTTCTATGGGTAACAAGTACCGCATGACGCTCGCCCTCCCGGTGGGTGCAGTGATGAACTGCGCAGACAACTCTGGCGCCAAGAACCTGTATGTTATTGCCGTGGTTGGCATTGGTGCCGCCATGAACCGTCTCCCTGCGGCGGCGGCTGGTGACATGTTTGTGGCTTCCGTCAAGAAGGGTAAGCCCGAGCTCAGGAAGAAGGGTATGTATAACATCGATGATTGTGGCTAATTGTTTTTAGTGCTTGCTGCCGTCGTGATCCGCCAGCGCAAGGCGTGGCGCCGCAAAGACGGCGTCTTCCTTTTCTTTGAGGACAACGCTGGTGTCATTGTGAACCCCAAGGGTGAGATGAAGGGCAGTGCCATTACTGGCCCTGTTGCGAAGGAGTGCGCCGACCTCTGGCCACGTATTGCATCTAATGCCGGCACTGTGGTCTAAGGATTCTTTGCGGGTTACCGAAAAATAAAAATATCTGCGTTTATTTGCTGCGCTTGTATGGCTTACCGTATAGCTTTTACACGGTGTAGGCTATAATCACCGTTAAGGTATATAGACGAGCTGTACTCATACCATGCAAATACATATTTCTACGAGGAACCACTGATCCAATAGAGCATCATATTCTATTCTCTACCAAGACGCGGGAGAGATACTGTGCAATGGCGAGCCGTACAACTTGCATGCGCTCCTGCGCTAACGTCCGGCGCGCACTAGCCGACTGCTTGGTATCAGTATTCGCATCGCTGTGCTGCAACAGCTGCTCGAGCCAGTAAAAGTAGTAGTCCGATGCCTCGGCAGACGTATCCAAAGCGCCGATTTTCTCCACAATACGCAGCAACTCGTACGACTCAGTGGAAGAAAAGTACAGTTCAGAAGCCTGTAGGAGCGGCAGCGCGTCCACCAGCAGGACGGAGAGGAACGATTCTGGCGTGACGTCACTGGTCATGAGACCCACTAGCACTTGTGCAGCAGCCAACCACGTCTCTTGCTTCAAGTAAAGTTCGTGAAAGTCGCGGTACTTGACATGGAACACAAGCGGTGCAAAGGTTTCTGCAGAGAAAATGCTTGACGTGCCAAAATGCGCATCCTGCTTGCCAAACCCAGCTTCTTTTGCGAGCGACTCGGCGCCGTCGAGCAAGACACGCGGGATGGTATCGACGCTCCGAATAAAGTGCTCCGGCCCGTGCTCGACATAGTCGTGCAGCATGCTATTCGCAATAGTTCGCACCAGCTGCGCATCACGCGCGCGAACGCTGTATGCAATTGCAACACCGTATTGCTTGCGCTCTAAGAGCCCCTGCGCTACGCGTTGACACACAATGCGCACTTCATCATCCATGCCATACTCAATGCACGCGCCAAGCACTTCTTCCACGCGCCTGAATTGCGCATCTGGATCGCTACTTCCTTCCAACAAAGGGACGCTGAACACCACCTCACGCATCTTGGTACGTGCAACGGGAGTGCCAATCACAGCGATGTATTCAAGCGCCATGCGCCATAGACGCTCCTCCTGCAGAAGGGTATCGGCCCAGGTAAACAGAACCTTGTCCATCAGCGGTGCCCCTTCTTCTCCAGCCGGCCCGTTCTCAAAAAGCTGGGCCTTGTTGCACAAATCGCCCACGTGGGTAGCGAGCCATTCGTCAAAAGATGTGCAAAGCTTGATTACCTTGCTCATATCGCCGCGCATCACAGCGACCAGCACCATTTCGCTGGGCAATGTGCCGTCTACCGGAAATTTCTCCGTGACCAGCTGCACGACATCCGGAAGATCATCGCGCTTCAAAGCGGGCTGTACGAGCGTGCCCCAGGCACAAACTGCCTCACGCCAATCTTCAGAAAACTCCAAGATGCGGTCGCGGACGCCAATGAGGAGTTCGAGCAAGCAGCGGAACTGTGCCTCAAGTTCGAGACGTATGTTCTCAGGATTCGCTGTAGCGTGCGGAGCTTGTGCAAGCTCTTCCTGGACTGCATCCATCTTACACAAAAGGCGCGTGAGGAATACACGCACAGAAGTGTGCCAGTTGCGATGCGCACTGAAAAACGCCTGCTCGGTTGCAAACGCTGTCGAACGCGGTAATGATGTCAATATTTGCGCAGTTTCACTTGCAATGCTTCGCAGTGTAGGTGATTCACTCGTAGATATGTAGCTCTGCAGTACAGTAGCCGCTGTAGTGTAGAATCCACGCAAGACGCAGCGAAAAAGGTAGTCCCAGTATTCGGGGTGTTCGTGCGACGGCGAGGTTTTCGCAATCTCCTGGCCTTGCTCCGTGGTAGGCGCAACATCGTGCGCATTCAGCCAATGCAGCAATTCTTCGCCAATGACTCCGAGTCCGCGGCCATCTTCGGGGAAGTAAAGGACTTGTGTGAGTTTAAAAATGGTATGCAACGCTTGGACATGACCAAGGTACTGTGTCTCGCTTGCATCTTCAGCCTCGAGCGCCGCAAAGTATGTGTGGATCGCGTCGCAGTAGAACACAGCAATTCTGCTAAAGTATTGCATCGTCTGCACCGACGGGCCTGTCTCGAGCAGGCCATCGTCCACTGCGTCGCCGCACTGCTGCGAAGCGGCAATGGACTGCAGCGAGTTGAAAATTGTGGATGTCTGGGTATAGAACTTGGATTAAAATACTGTCCATCGTACCTTTGTGCGTGCGGACGCATCCTCGGCATCGGTCATTGCACTCGACATGATTGCGCAGGGCAAGCGGCGAGCTAAACAGCGCAGTGCATTTTTAGAATTAAATAGCTCGCACGGTCCGAGCAGCGCTATGGCTCTACTAATGGCGCGGTTTTTTTGCGCTATGCCCTTGGCTTTCGCGACGCTTGAGGATGCCCTCAAACACGCGTCGCAGCTCTCCATCAAGTGTACGGGGATCATAATATGCAGGCGCAAAGTCCAAAAGCCACTCGGGGCGCACTTCGGTTACAGTGCGGATAAAGTTGCGCGTCGTAAGCACAAACTCATGGTACACCAAAAATTCGGGCATGTGGTCCAGAGATGTGGACGGGTGAGGCGCAACGACTTGGTTGTCTTTCACCGTAGTGTAAGCACTTTTGCCGCTGCCCCCGCCAGACTTGTGTGCAACCTGCATAAAAAAGCCACAAGCAATGGCCTGGCGAATGTTGGTATAATACCGCTTGTCCTCAAAAGGCAGCGACACTAGGTCTAAATCGAATTTCTCCATGGTGCGCTGCAGCTGCTGGCGAACATTGTCCGCCTGGATTAAGGCACGGTGCGACAAATAGTTCTGCCAGCACCAATCGGCGCCTGTCGAGAAATCAACAGCGTTGTTTTTGTAGGCATGGTACACATTTAAAAGCGTCAAGTGATCTCCGTCGGGGTATGCAAATTCCGCTCGCGCTGCATCGGCTTGCTGGCGCTGCAAACTCTGGCTTGGGCGCACAAACACGCTCGGCACGGACAACATGGCTGCTATCGACAAGATTTCGTTGGAGCAACGGAACTCGGGCGAGGTAATAAGCATCTTTGCAAGCTGCGGATCGAGCGGAAACTCGGCCATCATTTCGCCCAAAGGAGTCAGATTGCCAGTATCGTCAAATGCGCCAAGATAGTTGAGCATCTCGAGCGCCCGCATGACCGTTTCCGGCGCTGGCGGATCCATGTAGTCGAATGTGACGAGGTTGTCGATGCCCAGTTTCTTGAGCTCCAGCACGGTGTTGGCCAGGTTGCTGCGCAAAATTTCTGGGTATGTTTGCTCGATGAGTTCCGCGGCCCAATCCTTCTCCGTGTAGAGACGGAAGCATTTTCCAGGCCGCGTACGACCGGCACGACCGGCGCGCTGCTGCGCGGAGGCCTTGGAAATGGGGCTTACCAAGAGCGACTCGACACGAATACGCGGATTGTACACTTTTTGTTTGCTGAAGCCCGGGTCGACGACATATACAATTCCGTCAATCGTCAACGACGTCTCGGCAATGTTGGTGCTCACAACCACCTTGCGTCCCGGCGGACCGCCTTCGCGAGCGGGCTGCGGCGCCGCATCAAAAATACGTTGCTGCTGCGCGGGAGGAAGAGAAGAGTAGAGTGGAACAGCCTTGAGTGGCCCACAAAGATCCGGTTCTTCGTCCAGGAGCTTATCGGCCTCGTTGCGAATCTTGCGGCACGCATCCTCGATCTCATCTTCACCGGTAAGGAAAACGAGAATATCGCCTGGTTCCTCCGCCTGGTGAATCATGAGCACAGTACGGATCGCTGCTTCGACGTAATCCTTCTCCGGCTCCTGCGTGTAAAATATCTCGACAGGGAAAGTGCGTCCAGGGACCTTGAGCAGTGGTGCATTGTTGAAATACTTTTGGAACTTGATGGCGTCGAGCGTAGCACTCATGACAATAATCTTGAGGTCTGGCCGGCGCTTCGCTACGTCTTTGAGCAGGCCCATAAGAATGTCAGTGGCCAGTGTGCGCTCGTGGGCCTCGTCCAAAATCACGGTGCTGTACCGCGACAGATTCGGATCGTTCATAGCTTCGCGCAAAAGCATACCATCCGTCATGTATTTCAAAAAGGTAGAGCGGTCAGTCATGTCTTCAAATCGAATTGTGTAACCGACCTCGTTGCCCAGTGTGAGATCCATCTCTTCCGCAACACGTTTGGCAACACTCATCGCAGCCACACGACGAGGCTGTGTGCATGCAATCATCTTGGGTGCTTGACCACTTGCTGTTCCACGATGTTGCTCCAAGTCTGTGAGCGCGACAAACTGTGGGATTTGCGTCGTCTTGCCACTGCCCGTCTCGCCAATCATGACCATAATTTGATTGTTGTTAAACTTTTCATAAAATTCTTCCATCTGTGCATATACCGGAAGCTCTTTGCGCTTCTGCAAAATTTTTTTGTAGCTCGCCGAGTAGGGACGCAAACCGCCGTTGGCGAATGGATTCACGTCGGCGTCCAGCACACGGCGTGCCTGCTTGCCTGTGACTTGACGCCAAACAAGCCCCTCCATAGGATTCTTACCTGAGGATCCACTCATACGCTCGTGTGGGGCGCGATGGCTCAAGTAGGGATTCTCCTTGGCCTCGCCATTTGCTGTGTGTTTCGCCATGTTGGGCAAAAAAGGGCGGCACGCATTTTTGGACGCCGCCGCGTGGAGAGCACGTGACTACGACTCCAGCGCAGCGCCCGTTTGTTGCGCATCTCCACGAACGGCCATGGTAGGTGCAGGATCAGACAACTTACCCTCCAGGCAACGGTACAGCCGTTTGGTGGATCCGATGGAGTCAAGTCCCATACAAAGACGGTCGAGACCTTTCACGAAGATGCTGTGGTACGTATGCGCGCGTGTCCGCTAACGGTTGTAGCACGACGCGCAGTTAGACTTTTACGGCAGTCAGCTTGCCACTTGCTCCTCTGACCGCACGGTTAAGGTGTTTGAAGTGCAGGGAGGTACAGCTACTGGACCGGGTGAAACGCTTGTTGGCCACGAGGGGCCCGTGTGGCAGGTTGCGTGGGCACACCCCTCGTTTGGCACCATCCTTGCCAGCGCCGCCTACGACGGCAAAGTGTTCATTTGGAAGCACGAGTCGAGCGGTGTTCAACAGACATATGGCGCGCCTCCAAGCAACTGGGTGCGAATTAAGGATCACGCTTTGCACACCGCCTCTGTGAATGCGATTGCGTGGGCCCCGCACGAGCTTGGCGCTACGCTCGCCTGCGCATCTTCGGACGGCAAAGTGTCCGTGTTGACCTTTAACATGGATGGCTCGTGGTCCGGTGATATTGTTACTGCACACCCAGCGGGCTGCAATGCCGTCTCGTGGGCGCCCGCCGTTGTGGCCACGGAGGATGCGGCTGAAACCGCACCTCTTGTCCGTCGCTTTGCGAGTGCAGGATGCGATGCCGTGGTGAAGATTTGGGAGTTTAGCGATGAGCAGAACCGATACATGGAAGTGGACCAGCTCTTGGGTCACACGGACTGGGTCCGCGATGTGGCTTTCGCGCCTAACCTCGGGCTTGCGCGCTTGTACTTGGCGACTGCATCGCAGGATCGTACGGTCTTCATCTGGTCGCAGGATGGCCAAGGCGCACCATGGACCAAGACGGCGCTGCAGCCCAAGTCAAACCCCGCGGACCCCAGCAAATTCCCCGACACGGTTTGGCGCGTAAGCTGGAGTGTGAGTGGAAATGTCTTGGCCGTTAGCTGCGGAGACGGCAAGATTTCTCTCTGGAAAGAGAATTTGAAAGGTGCATGGGAATGCATTAGTGATTTAGACGCTTGATGCTGCCACGTACAATGCCGTAGTCTTCTATATGTTACACTCCACTGTGGCTAAATAGGGCAATTTTGCAATTCTAGCTGCACCAACCCACCACCATGTCGTCTGTTGCACAGAAATCGTCGGCAGCGGCGCTCTTTACTATGGGATCGCTCGAGGCGGTTGCAATCGCGCGCGCTCCTCTGCTTGAGCTGCGCAGAAAAATTGAGGAGGAAGTGCGAACTGCTGTACGTTGACACACCTCCAATGCTGACAACAGCTGCCCACCGACGATTCACAAAAAGTTGTGCACTCGCCGCTCTTGGCATTCGTAAACATGGTCGTGGCCGATGGCAAGGAGCTCCCTGCTACTGTGGACAGTGTACGACGACAAGTGCTATCAGATGTGGACTTGTACCTAAGCAACAAGCGGAAGCAGCGAATGCTGCTCAAATTGTACAATCCCCTTCATGGCATGTCTGAGCAAGAACGGATTCGAGCCACGGCGCGGACAGTTGGCCTCGACATTCCCCAAAAAAAGACGGACTTGAGCTGAACTGTCTTCGATGCTACCCAATTTTCTATACCATCTCTGGGACTTTGGTCCGTGACGAAACGCTGTGCATGTATAGCAATGGCAAACGAGCAGATCAATCTACGTGGGTTATAAAATCGTGACTGTGGTACATTCATTATTCTGCATGCATGCTTGCGTGTTCGCGCAAAACTGCAATCGTTTCCCGCCTCTTGATTTCCGCTGCAGGCGGCAATGGAGGGGTCAGAGTTGTCGCGTCTAACGACGCTGTATGCCGCAGTGCCTGTGCTGAGTTACATTCATCATCATTTGGATTAGCGTCTTCAGTTGCGCGCAGCGTTCGAAGCGCGCTCTTATAGCTGCCGCTGGGTGCCACAGCGGAACACAGTTCCTCAGCATCCTCGATCCCGTAATTCACAAAGCTCAACGCTACTGGGCGGCGCGGCACGGCAGGCACACTTTTGGGCGCAACAGAGTGCAGCGCATTTGCCTCGTGTAGTGCGGTAGCAGAGCCTCGCGCCCGCAGATGCAACGGCGTGGATGGCTCAGACTGTAGTGTTTGCAATGCACCGCTATTCGAGTACGAAGTGGCAATGCGCTTGTTGCTCGCAAGCTTTCGCAGGCCTTTCGGCGGAAGTCCGCGCGGTGTGGTAGGCATGGACGAAATCTCTTTCATGTTTTGCGGACCACGCTCAAACAAAGGCGTGCTTTGCGCCTTTCGCGGCATGCGTGAGATAGATGTGCGTCCTCGGCGTTTCAAAGACGAGGACGGCGGGCTGGTCGGAGGTGAAAACTCGGGCGATTGAATAGAGGTCGCCGCCATAGCTGGGGTCAGGTTCCAAGGGAGCGTCGCAGCTTCCGCAACACTTTCCTTCTTGGTGACATGGGGGTCCACAAACATGGCAAAACCCGGTGTGCTACGTATACCTCGCAGGCCAATGTTCCCAAGCGCATTCTGGTTATGCAGTGCCATAGACTGCGACATGCCAGTGGCCATAGGCATCGTCGCATGGGGGGACGTCATATACATGGGATGGCTGTGGCTTGGGAGCAACTGCTTTGGTATACTGGCTTTGGGAAGGGAGGTGCTCGCGCTCTGCAGCACATTAGTCGACGAGGCAAGCTCCGGCTCATGCATTAAGTTCCGATTGGCCTGTTTGGAAAGAGCATCAATAGAGATGCAGGGCGAAAGAGATTTCGTCTGCTCGCAATCTCTCCTATGCGATGTGGTACCGCTTGATTGCTGTTCTGGCGGGGTGGCTTGTGCAAGCGTTTCAGGTGAGCCAACGACTGCATTCCAATAAAGTTCGCCATATTCGTCTTCTGAATCTGCACTGCTAGTCAACTTTGACGGTGCAGTATAAGAGTACGACGTTCCACTAGCGTTCGGTTTTGCAATGCTCGCCAAGCTGCTTGTGCTAGTAGTACTGGAGCAACTGTCAAATGCACCGCCCAGATCGTCGGGGTGCAGATTACACTGGAACGGTACCATCTTTCCGAGCAGGTTAGTGCCCGGTGGCTGAAGATTCGCATCCGGCTCGGGCGAAGGTCCTCGGTCCTCAAATACGCCTGAGTAGAGCGCACGCGGCGTCGAGGTAAATGAGTCAAAAGACTCACCCATAGAAAAAGTGCCGAGTCCGCTAGAATCGGCTTCTTGAAACTCGGAGAATGACATCGCCAGCGTATCCACGCGTGGGGATTCCATAGTGGAAAACAACGCGTTGCTGCTCTAGGAAACGCGTCAGTCTTCAAAGTTTTTGTCAGATAAAGAGCAGTTCAAACGAATATTATGCGTGTAAAGCAAAAAAAGATTTTGCAGCACAAGAGCCATTCACTTAGATAGCGACGTTTGTCTAAGCACCCGTAATGAAAACTTCAGCGACTAAGACCTTGTCAGATGCCTAGATATTAGTTGTGATTGAGGGAGGGCGGGAAAAACCGATTTGAGCCACGAGGCGCCCACGTGTGTATTTGGACACTGGCCAATTTGCGCCATCGTATTCCTGCTGACGATACCTGTTGCTCACAACCTGGAGTGCACCATGTCGATGTTGACCCGACCATTCGTGAACGCATTTAGCTATCTGGTATGTGCCAAAATTTCTGTGTGCCTTCTGGAGGCTAACTCTTATTTGCAGCGCGCATCGGCTCATGAGCGACCCATTGTTTTTTATGCGCTGCTCGTCGGCAGTGTCGGTGCGTACAGCACGAGTGCGTGTTTCCTGACCACACAGGACCCCTTTTGGTATTGACAGTCCCTCCCATTCGCAAGTCATATGGCTGGAAGCCTGCTAAACGTATCCCCATCACGTATCCTATCCCCAACAGACCACGGGCTGAGGTCAAGGGGTACGGCGACGAATAGATTTATTGCGTATCAAACGAATAAAAAGCGTTACATGATATTATGGATACACCCGGTGATAGAGCTATGCGAACTTGACGATAAGGAAGCTGAAGCAGCTGCCGAGTGTGAGCCCAACTATAAGCCAAAACGAGAGAAGCAAGGACGCGATCGACGCGTCTTCTTCCCCTGACGTGTCTCTTTCTCCTAAGAGCTCAGTAGACTCCAAGCTGACATGAGCATATCTTGTGCTTGTTCTTGGCCCCGACACAAATATCGACGTAGAAATGGCGCCCATTGTTGCACCGAGCAACAATGTTAGTAGGAAAAATATTTCGTCAGAAAATGGATGCTTGTGCTTTGGTGTCCCATTCGCGTGAACGATATTGCAGCAGAGAAACATAGGGATAAAAACAATACGGCTTGCTGCACCCGCCAGCGACACAAATCCGTCTCGTACGAGAAGCTTAGAGGAGAGCAGCGGTATACGGCGGCCAAGTAGATCACCTACGTTCAGCATGACGATATGCAACGCAATGAAGACATTTGAATTTTGTAATAGTGTATTTCCGGCCGGCATTTGCGGTTGCACCATGGTCGTCAGGCTGGGGTATACTCCGAGTGTCACCACAAAAATAGAGACCATGCTAATGGACCAAGGAATAATTTTCTTTTGTACCTGGATCAATTTGTGCATCGCACGCTTATCTGTACCTTCCAATGCGGCTGCATGCGATGGAAGATCCGTATCAATCCAATGCTTGATGCGCTCTTCCACAGAGGGGATCGTCGCCATGCGTCGGAACAATAGAAGCGTGGCGATCTGCAGCGCAAAGGCGGAGATAAACACGACCAACGCAGCGCGCTCATTTTCAATCACGTATGTACCTGGTTCATCCGTGCTAACACCACGCGTATTCACCATGGCGGCAGTAGAGAAAAAGTTGATCACACTTCCTAGCAAACCTTGCAATGCTTGGCCCATGAGCGCATATCCCACAATCTTGCCGTCCGTGGACAAATGCGTGCAAAGAACCATTATTGCGCTTTGCATATACGTTGTGGAGATTGCCAAGATCATAGAGCAGGCAAGAAGAAACACGTAGTAAAGGACAGCATGATGCACGGGCACTTTTCCACGCAGAAATATCGAGCATGCCAATATGAAGAACACAATGAGCGTCGCATACAATGAATACAAAATTCGCCGAATCGGACTTGCATGTGGTCGGTTCCCTTGCATGGTCGCGATCACCGCACAGACGAGCGAGGTCGCGTTAAAAACACTCATTACGCCACTGCTGAACGATGTAAAGAGACCTGATGCGGGCTCGAATGCATCACGGAAGTATTGCATAGATGTAACAAGCGTATTAAATGGCGCAAGCATGCTCATACCGAGGAACATAGAAGCGATGCATACGAATGCATCCTTGGAAGGGACCGTGCCTTGCGCATGCATCCTCCGGCGGCAACCAACGCAGCAACCTCCACAGACGCAGCCCAATTTCGCACGTGTGATTGGGTCTGTTTGCGGGCTACTAATGCGTGCCATTTTAACTGATTTACTTCGCTTGTGCCGCCATGAGGCTATTTTGTCGGCATCTCATCCGACTACCGTACTTCAGGTCAGCTGCACAGGCTCGCCACTATGGCAGTGCTGCGGGTGACGCTGAAACCAACGCGGATTGGTCAGGTGACGAGAAGAAGGCGAAAGAGTTACTAAGGCGACGGCAGCGACGAAACGAGCACCAGTCCCCAGGCGCACGGCTTCCTGAGCAGCGCACATTCTCGCAGCCCTCTTCATCTTTCAATGCTTCATCATGGGTTGCGTCCGGTGTTGCGCCGCCGCTGGGCGGTGTGAATGCTGCCGGCACGGGCGAAGGGTACAAAGGCAGGGAAATGCGGCAAATGAAAACCGCCCTGATACTTCCTGGCCAGGGATCCCAGTATGTAAGCATGTCTGAGGACCTGTACAATTTGTATCCATCTGCCCGACGCGTCTGGCACCAGGCAGAGAAAACACTGACTGCTTTTATAAAGGGCCAACCAGTCGATGGGGGCGACGCGTTTCAACCTGGCGCGTCTCGTGAGAAGTTCGAAAAACAGCTCCTGGTAGGGACTGCATTGGAGAAGAAATTGAACAAGGACATGCCATTGCACCAGGGCTGGTTCCTCGACCTGGTCTTTCGCGGTGATCAACTGCAGCTGACAAGCGCAGAGAATGCCAAGCCTGCTATCTTTACATGCACAATGGCACTTCTGACAGTGTTGCAAGAAGAATTTGGTATTAACCTGGCGGAGGAAAAGATTGACTGGGTTGCAGGGCACGGCACTGGTGAATATGCTGCACTTGTCATCGCTAAATCCATGCATTTTAACGACGCAATTCGTGCGATTCGATACCGGGGGCTGGAAGTGATGAATTCTCTTGCAAACAACCCGGTCCTTTTTCCCGAGGGATGCACACGTCCCGAGAGCGTGTACGAGACGTGGGGCTTTACGAATGCAGCGAGTGGGAAAGGAAACCGGCTACTGGGCGAAGAGGAGGGCGTCGTGGGCGCACTCGCTACACAAAGGAGCAACGACGGGCGCAGATCTTCGTACTGGAAAGGAACACAAGTGAGTGCAGTGGTGCTGCGTCCAGGACGCTTGGATGACGCGCTGCAGGAGGTGGAGGTGGTGCAATCGGAAATACGAAATGGCGCTATTCCTGGCGTGGCGTGTGATGAGTTTGTCGCCGTGTCCAATATCAACTCGCAGCTGCAAATTGTTGTCTCAGGCACTCGTGTGGGTGTATCGTACTTGTGCGATAGACTGCGTTTCAAACAGTTGGGCGCGCGTGCGGTCAACCTTCCCGTCGCGGGTCCTTTTCACACTTCCATGGTCGCTGACGCAGCGAAAGCGTACAAGGCGCTGGTAGATGAAATTCCGATTGCACCACATACTTCTTCTATGCACAGTGTGTCATCTGTGACTGGCGAAGTGCACAATGACGTGGAACGCACCCGGGAAGACTTGGGCAAAGCACTTGCCTTACCGGTCCTCTGGATGAAAACCATCAATACGCTGATCGAAAATGATGTGCATAGATTTGTGTGCGTTGGTCCCGGTCGCGCATGCGCGTATCAGCTCAGTAAGGAGCTGGCCTTCCGCGAGCAGAAAAAAGAACCCCACGGCATTCGCATGAATCCAAGCCCCACCGCCGACACACTCGACCTGCCAGGATCGGAATATGAGGTATGGAGTGTGTCCACATCACAAACATTGGAGCAGCTCGCACACGCACTCAAGATTGCATCTCATGATCATGCTACTATATAAATAGTTGTACCATACGCAACGCTGTACGTACATGCGAGCGCCGCGGTGCAGCCGCTTAATCACGTGCTTATTAGGCACAGCGTGTCTAGTCGTGCGTCGTCTTTTGATGAGCGGGCACGAGATGCAAAAGCGTGGGCATGTGTGTGTATTCGCCTTGGTAGCGTGCATTGCGCTGCTAGTGATACCGGGTGCCCAGGCAGCGTCTTTATCTACAAAGATAATTCCACACAAGAAATCTTGCTTTTATTCCTGGGTCGACCAAGTGCACGAAAAGGTTGGATTCTACTTTGCTGTTCAGGAAGGCGGCGACTTTGACATTGATTATTCAATTGTAGCGCCATCCAACAAGGTCATTCTCGAAGGCAAAAAATCCTCGCAGGAAGACTTTGTCTTTACGGCGAATGAGTTTGGCGAATACACATTTTGCTTCGACAATGTAGGGAGCTCCAAAGAGGATAAGATGGTTGACTTCGACATAACAGTGGAGTCGGAGCCGCGTTCAGAACTTCCCATTACAAAAGCGGCGCTTCTTGCAGACAAATCCACCCCGGTTGAAAACTCCATGTCGAAGCTGGATTCCGACCTGGCGGCGATTGAGCGGACACTTCGCTTTTTCCGTATGCGCGAAAACCAAGGATTTAGTCTGGTGGAGCTTACGAAACAACGCATTCTACGCTTCAGCATCCTAGAGATGCTTGCGATTGTGGGCATTTCTGTGGGGCAGGTCGCATTTGTGCGCTTCCTGTTCGACCGGAGCGGAGGAACGCGCTACAGCGTCTGAAACTGTACACGATGGAAGAGTTGTGGCGGATGCGTTACAGATAGGCTCTTTGTAAAATACATGCCATTGTGCCATGCAATCCCCGTGAGCAAAATGCTTAGCTAATCGAAAGAGCGTCAGCTACAGCCGCAGCGCTTCTTCTGCACCATGGTGGGTATTTCGCCAAAGAAGCAGTACGAGCTTATCACTCGAGGTATAGAAGAGACCATTGGAGGCGATGCGCTTCTCAAAATTTTAGAGGAGCACGAGCGCAACGTCAAATGCTATTGGGGCACGGCGCCGACAGGTCGACCGCACGTCGGCTATCTCGTACCGCTGACCAAACTTGCCGACTTTTTGCGTGCAGGTGTCACAGTCAAGGTGTTGTTTGCAGACATTCACGCATTTCTGGACAATATGAAAGCGCCTATTGAACTGGTAAAGCACCGTGCGGAATACTACCGCCAAATTTTGATTGCTGTGATGAAAGCCATTGGCGTGCCCACAGACAGTCTTGATTTTGTGCTTGGGTCTTCTTACCAGCTCTCGGAACAATACAATTTTGACGTGTACCGCCTTTCCGCTTTTGTAACAGAGCATGATGCAAAGAAAGCAGGCGCTGAAGTGGTGAAACAAGTTGCCAATCCGCTTCTTAGCGGCCTCTTGTACCCCGGACTCCAAGCGCTCGACGAGCAGTACCTGGATGTCGATTTCCAGTTTGGCGGAATTGATCAGCGCAAGATCTTTATGTTTGCTGAACAGTACTTGCCTAAGCTTGGCTACTCCAAGCGCTCGCACCTGATGAATGCAATGGTTCCGGGCATGAATGGCTCCAAAATGTCGTCCTCTGATGCAGATTCCAAGATTGACTTCCTTGACTCCGCCGAAGATATTGCGAAAAAAATCAAGGGTGCCTATTGCATGCCTGGCGAAGTGGATGGCAATGGTGTGCTTGCTTTTATTCGCGCTGTGCTCATGCCCATTTCGCGCGTGCGGAACGAAGCCGTGCAAATGGGCGAGACATTGGACGAGGAATGGGTGAAGCCGATGGTTCCTTCAGACGCACCAGACGGCACCCTTTTCTATATCTCGCGCCCCGAAAAGTATGGCGGAAGCCTGTACTATGATACCTATGAGCAGCTCGAGCGTGACTTTAAGGAACAACAAGTGCATCCGTCTGACTTGAAAAAGGCCGTTGGCGACGCTCTTTCGGCGTTGCTTGTTCCTGTGCAGAATATGCACGAGAAAGATGAGACATTCCGCAAGATCAAGGCACTCGCGTACCCCGACGACGAACCCAAAGAAAAAAAGAAGAAAGTGGCCAAAGTCAATCCAAAGTTTGCCCGTTATGTACTTATATCGGATGGCGGTCTAGCCAAGACGGAGGAGGAGGCCAAGGAGAATGCGGAAGCGGATGGTGTTTCTTACAAGCCCAAGAAAAAGCAAGGCAAGCCGCCGGCGCCGCCTACAGAAGCAGTTCAAAACCTGGACATGAACAAGTAGGGTTTGTAGTGCTAAACCACGTGGGTGCTTTTTGTAGGCCCGTGCAAAGGTCGTGTGCCAGCCATTTTCCGCCACCATGCCTTCTTCTGGTGTGTATAGCCCGCCGCAGTACTGACACACTTACAGAGACCGCTAACTTCCGCTTTAATCAGTAAATACTTTGTGTGCCACTATGCTAATGCCAGCACGATGCTTCGTGTGAAAGACCCCGAAAAATCGCTGGCCTTTTACCAGAATGTGCTAGGGATGGACCTTATTCACAAGTCCGATTTTGACGACTTTTCCTTGTTCTTCTTGGCATACCCACACCAAAAGGATGTACCTTTGTGGCAGCGCCAAGGTGTTCTTGAGCTCACCTGGAACCACGGCACAGAGAAGGATCCTGATTTCCAGTACCACAATGGCAACACGGAACCGCAAGGATTTGGCCACATCGCCATTACTGTGGATGACATTGAGGCTGCCTGTGCGCGTTTTGAAAAGCTCGGTGTGCGGTTCAAAAAGCGCCTCACGGATGGGAAGATGAAGTCAATTGCCTTTATCTTCGATCCCGACAACTACTGGATCGAGGTGGTGTCTTCCAAAGTTCAGGCCTAATTTCAATGCGAAGATTAAGATATACACGCTCAATTGGAACAGAAATCGTTACTACTACTACATAATGTCGCACGGAAGCTCTCGCTCCAGAGATATAAATTCTTTTACCGCGCTGGCTTTTCAGTGTTAGCTAGCGACACAGACGGACTGCAAAGCGCAGATGCAAATCCGCCCACAGCACTTTGCGCATCCATAGTCGAAGTTTTCGCACATTGTGCCTGTGCTTGCTGGTTGAGGAGCGCTTGTGCAGCTGCAGCTGCCTGTACAATCTGCTCGCGTGAAAGCGTCTCAGTAGAGACGGGCGGGCGTCCGCTAATGCTATCCGCTTTTGCACTCGCGCCACCGCCGTTGGCATGCAGCAGCTGAAGGCCGAGAAGCCCATGCGAGCCAGAGTGCAAGTAATGGTAGCGTAACCCGTTCAAATTTTTATATCGCTTGTCACAATTCCCCACCTGACACACGTAACTCTTTTCAGGCTGAATTGCTGCAACGCATGACTTTGTGGGCGTCGGCGGCGACTCGGATTCCAGCGATGGCGTCCCGCTTGCTGTATTCGAAACATTTCCAGATGTTTGAATACCAAAAGCACGCAGGTCAGGCGTCGTGGTACCTCGCGTGGCCGTATCAGGCCTCGCAGCAGTCGCTTGCAAAGGTTCAGAAGCTTCTTTTTCTGTCGACATTGTCTTCTTCAACTGTGGGGTGCTCGTTTGTAATGATCTACTGCCATCTGGCGTCAACGGATCAATCAAACCACTGTTAACATTGCGCAAGTTTTGATTACAGTGGCCATGCAACCGATGATACTTGAGACCATTCATCTGCTTGTACGCCTTGTCGCAGCCAGGCGCTGGGCACTTATATGGGCGGTGCTCCGTTGCACTCATATCTGCGGAAGACTGCGACATAGCTTGCGTTGATGTCGACGATGCATTAGGAGTCATGCCCGCAGATGTACCATTCGAATTTAGACGCTCGCGCTTCGCAGGCCTTGCCAAAGAAGTGCCATTGGCCGTGGGGAAAAAAAGATTTGGTGGAGCACAAGATGGTAAATTGTGCTCCTCAGCAGCGTTGCTGCGAAGTGATAAATTCGAAAAAACGCTCGGTTGCGTAGAGCATCCAAAAAATGTCTCGCTGTCCGAGTCTAATGTCGGCGTGCCCGCTCTCGATGTGCCCGGCGTGGAGAAGGGTGATGCGGGTGTATATACATTTGCGACGCCAAAAGGATGGCGACTGGTTCCATCAACCATAGCACGGAACAACGGATTTGATGGCGTTCCACTCGACATATTTGCCTGTCCAAACGCGCGTTTCTTTTCAGATACGCTCGGTGATCGCGTTACCGAAGTATCAAATGCACTAGGCGAGTCTAAATGGTCCGAGGAGCCCGAGCCTAGCGGCGTTTGGTTGCCAAAATTTGTGTTAATCGGGTGCGGTCGCTTGTTCAAGTCTTGCAGCTTTGCACGCACAGGACTATGCAGTGGCGTCCCAGCGGCAGACCCTGTGTTTTCAGTTGTCTCACTCGAACCCATGTTGGACTCGTCCATCTCCTCGTCGGACATCAACGTGCCCACCTCGTCTTCGTCTTCGAAGCGCACATGGCATTCCTCGTAGTGTTGCAACAAATCATGCAAGTCATCCAGTCCACGTCCGCAACAGAAAAAGTTGCGGCAGAATGTGGACTCCAAACGAACTGAGGACGGCGCAGCGACAGTCGCCTCCGAGTCAGTACTGGAGGAAAACCTCCCGATCGAATACTCCAGCAAGCTGCATATTAACACACAAGGTTCACAACATACTCTGCAACGTCCTTCCCAAAAGAAATCGCCATCGCCTCCCGGAAACTTCCGCTTCCGCCCATACCGGTGCTCAAGCCTAAATAGCTACCCGCACTCCCTGGCGTGCGGGTGAGCATCACGCTATCGTTGCCATCTTTGTGCGAACTATCGCCATTTTTAGCAATAGGTATAGGTCCTTGTGTTACACTCGACATGTAGACCATATTCTGGAGCAGACGAGCAGACGAGCAGCAAGCGAGTGCGAGTGGCAAAACAAAGTGCACCCAGAGTAGTAGACCTGGAACTTGGCCGGTGCGCCCGATGCTGTAAATCCAATTCGGGCAAAGCCCGAGCTTGGCTAAACACCCCAGTAGTAAAATGTCGGTTTGTCAAACTGTAGGCCCATGCCCGTCCACGAGCCTATCACAACAACGCAAGCGGCAGCTACATCGGCCGAATATTCTATCCAATGACAACACCCACCTTACGTCGCTTTAGTGGAGTACTTTATTTGTCTGTATCCGGCCCATGAATAACTGCCTTGCATAACGCACGCGTCGCGCGATACGCCCTTTGCGCAAGGCGGGACTCCTCGCTGGGATGGATGCTGCTGGCGCGCCGTGGGAAAAGGTTTTGTGGCGCAAGCAGCCGTTTTCTGATAATTATGTACATACTTCATTTTTGAGCCAACTGCGAACGAACGGTGTGTAGTTAAGAGCCATACTTACGCGAACTTAGCCACCGCAGAGTTTCCCAGATTCGAGACAATCGCGTTGTCGTCGCTAGCCATTGTGCAGCGGCTGATGACGATCATGCTGTTCGTGGCATTGTTTGTGCACCTTTATCAAAGAGCGATCTCGGCGCATGTCCTCATGATGGGAAGTCTTCTAAGCACTTTCCTGTTGGGATGCATAAGTTTTTTGTGCCCCACCAATTCTTCTTATACCCAATATGAATCACTGCTGCACAGTGTGCCCAGTCTCAGTGTTCTTATCTTGGCATTGCATGCGCTCTCGCCGGTTTTACGTACCTTCAGCGAGGCAACTACCAGCGACAGCATCTGGGCATTTGCAGCCGTGCTATTCAGTCTTCATTTTGCGCTTGCGGACTACTCGACGGAGACTAAAGCACGCCCACTCTTCTCGGCGACACTAAGTTTGAACTTGGCTATATGCGCCAGTGTTGTCCTGTCCAGCCGCTTGCAACTGGATGTGGACGTATTTGCGCTGCTCTTAGTGGCACTTCAGCTTTTTGCCATTATGCCACTGCTCATTCAGCGCATTTATGCGGGGCTTGGCAAGTTGAAAATGCGCGATGGGCATCTCATACCCTGGGCAGTGCTCCCCCTAACATTACTATTCGGCGCGGCAAGCATCATGACCATGCTGCCTTTGAGCCGATTTGTCGCGCTGATACTAATGCCAGGTACTATTGGGTTTCTCTCTATATTTTGTCCTTTATGGATGCGCAAGTCACAGCGGTGGAAGCGCGAGATGCGTGGGCCATGGGATGAGGCGGTGCCTCAAGCGCCATTTATAGACAGCCTCGTGTAATTACGAATTTTAATTGCGCCAAGTGCACCTCCACTTTGAACAAGGTGGCCTCATGTCCTGCTGGCCCACTCCTGTTTATTCATCTCCACCGTTCATTTCCGCCTTCGCGCCCAAGTGCTTATGGACGCAAACGCGGTGCCAGTACCCATTGTTGAAGTCACCTGCTCGAATGGGGAATACCCAATGGTGGAACCATTGAGCGATAAGGTGTCGGTAGGCGGGGTAGAGTTTGGGGAGTCGATGGAGCGGATGCACTCTAACACAACGGTGTCGTCGCCGACTGAACAAGCTCCGCGCCAAATATTCCCCCCTTCCATTTCTCTTTTACCAAAACAAGCATCTCTGCTTGTTTCAGGGATACGGCGCCCTTCTTTTGTGCCTTCAATCGACTTTCCCAACCAGGGCCGTGGGTGCATGTCCGAGTTTGATCTCAAGCCACCCGTTTGGGCATACCAGCCGCTCAAGGCGCTGTACACGGTCTACTTTATCCTAATCACCGCCCTCATTTATCTTCCTTTTCAGGCGATCGTCCAAATGTTCCGCTCGAACCGCGGAAATCCAGATTGGTCCTGGAAACGGTCCATGATGGTGAGCTTTTTCCGCAGCTGTATTGTGTATATTTGCAACACGCGCGTGATTCTCACTAAGCAACCTCCCACCACGCCTCCCAAGCTGGAAAAGAGCGAGTTTGTATGGCTTGAACCGAAAGATCATATAAATGTTGGGGTTGCTGCTCACCCCTCTAAAGAGTGTAGCGATATTCGTGGCGAGCTGTTGCGGGCCATGAGATTGCAGGGCGTGTCTTCAAAACGTATTAGTGGATACTGGTTTAGCACACCAGGAACGCATATCACCATATCCACGCCGCCTAGGGAAAACGAGTTTGTACTGTACCACTTACATGGAGGCGCCTACTGGATGGGTACAAGCCACGAAAACAGCCAGACGGCAGCGATGGATATGGGTATTTTGCAGCGTATTGCCAAGGACGAATCAGCAAAAGTCTTATTGCAGCGTGCATTTACGCTCGAGTATCGATTGGCAAACCATACCGACCACACGCACGGAAGTTATCCTGCTGCACTTGTGGATGCGCTTGTCGGCTACTTGTACCTGACGCGGACGTGTGGCTTTGCGCCCAAAAATGTCATTTTCACGGGCGATAGTTCTGGAGGGAACCTAGCGCTTGCATTGTGCCGATATTTACGCGACGAAAAAGTCGCGCCGATGCCCGGCTTCCTCTTGCTCATTTCTCCTTGGTGTGATGTGTCTCGCTCGCACAGTGGCCCTCTGCACGCCCCTAATTCTTTTTCGTCTACGGTTATGAACAAGGCCAGCGACATTATCGACTCTTCTTCCAAATACCGGAATACCGCTGTGAGTGCGCTGCTGGGCGCACTTCCCGCGCGCGAAGCCTACTTGAACCCATACATCTCTCCAGTCTCCCTTCACCTTGACTCCGAACACGGTGCAAAACCTCCATTTTGGGGCTTCCTTGGCTTCCCGGAGCATGTTTATATTTTGACGGGCAACTCGGAGCTCAATACGGAGCAACACGTTACTTTAGCGCATCGTATGGCCCAGGGTACACATCGTGGCCGCCCCGAGTACACTGGCGATCGAACGAGCGAAGGAGGCGATCTGCACGAGTACACTTGGCGGGACAACTTTCCTCGCTCCCACCATGCGCTCAACCGCCAAACCTTGAACGAAGTACAAGGATACGACAATCCTGCGTTGGAAGACCGCGATGTGGCCTTAGATGAATGCAAAACAGGCATTCATGTATTTCCTCTTTTTTCTTGGTTCGAGCCCGAGCGAGGCCAAGCGCTGGACCGAATAGTGCAATGGATTGAGCAGAAAGCGTTTCCTAGTTCTTAATAACGAATTTGTATAGTTTTTTCTAATGACGTTACCCTGAGGTGCTTGTGAATTCTATACATGAATTCCATGATTCGCTTGGTTGTGCAGGCTTTGGCGCACGTAGAACAGTTGGTACGCACGCGCTTGTAATACCTGAGCAATGGTCGCAGGTGCTACCTTGTCATCGTCAAAGCGGTACCATTGCTGCTTCCATCTGGAGTAATTGGTATAATGACCCGAGCTGAGCGTTCCTTCGTGCACGACAACTGTGAATAAATCGTAGACGAATGCAACAGGGTCCTTGGCGGGAGCACCGTTGGTTTCTTTCTGCGAGACAAGGCAACACTCGCGAATGTCAAGCTGGAGCGGGAATTGGACATGATCGTCAACTTTGGTCGCCGCTGTGCTGTGCTCAAATCGTTTTAGTTGGATGCACAAAACGGGTGGAAGGTGCAGCAATGCAAGCTGTTTTACCGCACGCGAGCTGTGTCGGCATACGCTGCACCGGTACGACGCTTCGGCGAGGTGCTCTGGCGAGCAATAACGAACGAGACAGGAAAGCAAGTTTTGTGTTTCTGTCTTGGGCGGCACTGCACGCGTCTTTTTGTCGTCCTTCTTGGCAGACCTCTTTTTCAATTCGCTCTCCTCCACCGTGCCCAACGCGTTTGCGCGCACGTCCAAGCTAAGGTCCAGAAACGGCTCGCGTGTGTGTGTTACTTTGGCGCAGCGTAAGCATGTGACAGAGCTTTGCAGCACACCACAGAAGGTGCGGTGAATTACACATGGACAGCCCTCGCCGTGGTCAAGCTGCTTTTCCCTGGTGCCGAGCGAACGGTCGGACCGCTGGTACAGCTGTTCATTGGCGTCCGGAGCATCGATGGGAAAGTGCGGCAGCCGCCCACGATCCATGGCATGCTGTGTGAGCGCGTTGTGAATTCCATTCAAGGCACTGATAAACATCTCATGTGCGTCGTGTTGGCCCGACTGCGAAAGTTCTGCCGAACTGCTGTCCATCCAAATGGCGTACAAGAAAGAGGTGGGTCCATGTGGCCCTTTGCCGTCGGACTGCGAGAAAAATTCGGCAAACAGTTTGTCCATCTCACACGCCAGGCAGTCTTTTCCAATGGCACACAGTGCTGCATTGTGCCGATCGCTTAAAAAGTAGTTGCGCAAGAGTGGGTTGTAGAGGAAGGATTGAAGGATTACGTTCAAGAAACACGTCGCGCCCATATTCCGCAATCCGCGTGGCGTACGGCAAATTGAAGCCAGTCTTTTCCCATTGGAAGCGAATGCATCATTCTCCATCAGTGCGTCCATAGCCGCCTCGTTTGGCTGCCGCACCAGCGAGCGCCCAATTTCTCTTCGATATATATACTCAAACCGGGGGTCGTACACGACATCATCGCATGCTGAGCAAAACAAAGTGCCATGCAAAAAATCACAGGCATACGAATGCGCTTCCTCGGCAAGATGCAGCCCAATGTGGGAAGTGCCCTCTTCTTCACCATCGCCCTGTGCCGATTCGGGCAGCGCGCCGGTGTCGGAGATAGGATCGCGAAAAAAACACGCAATGTACGCACAGTCCATGCATATGTACGGCCTACGCAAATCAATACTGCACACTGCACACGTCGGATACTCGAGCTTGATCTTTTTCAACGCTTGACCTCCTTCTTCCGTAGCGTCGCGTGGCCGGATCTTCCCAGACTGGATTGCACGCCCGTACCGCAGCGCAGCACTATATTTGCAGATGAGCGTATCCAGTGCTTCAGCGCTTTCTTGTGCCAAGTGGACACAGCCTGTCTGCTCAGGCGCAATCGCCAAGAGCCGCTGCGGCACCGTTTTCGGCATCGAGCGCTGTGGAGAAAAAGCCCTGTGCGCGTGTGGAGAGAAGGGATCTATGTGGAGGTATGGACAGGTGCTGCAAGGGCGTCGAGCGCCCAGCGGCGCGGTGCGTAGGCTCGATGGTGCAAGCCGAGCGCGAGCTGCTTGGAAAAAAGTGCATGGATGCGAGGTTTCAGAGAGGGACATTTTTGCAAAAGCAGCGTGCTCTGCAGAAGCGTGGTGCTTAGGCTTGCCGCGTCCTGTCTTGGCATGCGCGAAAGCCAAGCCGTGGCACGTTCGAGGAGCGCGACGCTTTGCAAGCACTCGATTGCCTCGAATTCGCGCGGTGTCGTGCACAGCGATTTGTACGCTAAAAGCGAGTATACCAACTCGGCCAAAAGATGCAGCCACGACGGCAACGGCCCGCTCGCGTCGAGTTGCTCCACAACCGGGTCAATGCAGAGTGCGCGGCACGCAATACTTTGGACGGTGACCACAAAGGCAAAATCTTGGCGCGCATCCATCGTGTGTAGCCTGCGCACTACTTGGGGTGTGGGCGGCGTCGGTGCAGCAGCGCAAATTGCATGGAGCAAGGATATCCAAAATGTACACCGCGCAGCATCCGTGTTGCGCTCAGCGACAATGCGCATCTCAATCCATTGGAGAAAGCCACGGTGTGTAACAAGCTCCTGTGCTACGTAGGGGATGCGTGCAGCGGAGGCAAATATGGCCTCCAGGCGTTCTTGGTCACGCGCATCGGCGCCTGCATTCGCACGATGCATCTCTTCGCCTGGCTTCGCGGCAAGGGCGTCGTACAAACTTTGCAGCAAGTCCCAGACGTGACGACGCTTGAAAACGCGCCAGTCACTGGACGCACGCGCGATGCCTTGGCTTGCTGGCTGTACGTGCGCAACTTGGGCGTGCGCCTCGAATGCGTCCTGGAGAAAACGTAGCAGGAAAGAGCGCTCTTGGTAAAACTGCTCCGAGGTGGGGTGCAGTAGATTGTACAAAAGCGGCACGTCGGTCGCATCCAGCAACGGCCTTTGCAGGAGGAAACGGAAGAGTACAGGGAACATTGCTTGGCTCGGCATGCTCACGTACCGCAGACACTTTGCGGCAAACAGCATGGCCATGGACGGCAGCCATGGAATTTCGCCGTATGTGCCTGTGATGGATGTCGGCGGCGGCGGTGGAATAACATTGCGCACGCGATCCAGCACTAACAGTACCAAGTCACGCTCGCGGAATGACGTGCGCTGAACACACGCATACATTTTCCCCAGCAACACCAAGGCAAACTGACGGAGCGGAGCGCGGTGCGAAGAGCACGCAGAAAGTGCAACTCCCACAACATTGGTGCGTAAAATGGCGAGCCAATCAAGCCCAGTGAGATGAGTGTCTGTGCCTTGCAATTCACGCTCCATAATAGCGCCGCCAAACAGGTTCAAGATGAACCATGGGTCGTACAATGCAGCATTTGTTTGCTTTGCACTACGTGGAAGTTCCACATAGGTACGCTGCACCATTTGCGGGTCCAAGGAAAGCACTGCTGCGAGCAACGAGTCGTACTGCAGCACCGAGGGAACCAGGACTTGCTCTGCACTCCACGCTCGCAACATGTTCAGCAATGGCTTGTGTCGTTCGCGTTCCATACGCTGCAACAAAGCAAACAACGCACGATCCCCACGCTCCAACGTGCCTTTGTACAGAAATAGTGTACGTGCCAAGGTCGCAGGCGTATCCAACGCTTCGATACCTTTTTCGGCAAGGCGTACAAAAAGAGCCAAGAGATTTTGGCGCAGCACTTGCTCCTGCTTTGACGCTGCATTGCGCGCTGTGAGCAGGACATCGCTGTGAGACAAGAGAGCGTTCATGTATCGAACACAGTGCGCACCTTGCATCGAAGTATGCGTTGCAATGATAGTCGCAAAAAGCAGAGCATCCGCATCGTCGGCCCGGTGCTGGACCGCGGCGGCAAGCACGGGTTCTACAAGAGAAGCGGCAAGCTGTACGTTGGACTGGACAATGAGTGCGCCAGTCGCTTTGACGGCGCGTCGGACGGAATGCGCATCTTGTGCATCTTCCGCATACCGACGCACAATCCATCGAAGCGCCATGTCGACATACTGCAGCGTGCAATCCTTCACTGCGACTTGTGCGACGAGCCATGCAATGTCGGCGTGAAAAAGCACGGCAGGCTTGTTCTGCAGCAATGCCTGCAATTGCAAAGCAGTGCGCGGTTGCGCGCTCGTATGCGTGTACAACAATGCGATTGCAACGCACCGAGCGCCGCGCTCCGCCTCGTCAAGGCAACGAGGAGCTGCTTTGAGCACGGGCTCAACAAGCCCATTTAAGCGTTTGGTGTCGTGCTTACACACAGCTAGCTCGAGTAGTGCACACGCTGTATTGGGCCACGCTTGCACAATTTCTCGCGCTGGGTGCGCGTCTAACTCGGCGGCCAATACATCGTACGCAGCAGGAAGCGTGTACAAGAGCTGGAACATGAGCACATCGGCCTCGTGCGACTTGCATTGCAGCAGCGGGGCCAGCGATATCAATTGCCTTTGCGCAAATCGCATCGCGGTTAGAGAGCCGCGCGTCATTGGAGCGGCGCCATTTAGGCCCGCAGGCAAAATCGAAGCAAGGACGCGGCGCAGTAATGCAAACGCTTCGGGGCCGTAAACAAGAAATGCTACCAGCGAGGACAGGTGACGCCACAAGAGGGGGAGCAAGAGAGGCGTGCTCGCTGCATGGTCCATGCTTGCAAGCGTATACGCACTCAAACAGGCCAGCTGGGCGCGTGCGCTTTGGTGCGTGGGTTTGTTTTCCAACGCGCGCAAAAGATGTGTGCCGACTGTCGCGTACACTTGCTCGCTCGCAAGAGGCGCGAGCTTCTGCGCAAGCTCTAAGATGAGCACCGTATTGGGAGACACCATAATGCCTGCTATAGCATCCTGAACAAATGGCGCAACGCATACACTGTACGCTGGATCGCTTGCATGTTTACACACGTACGCGACTGCGGCGGCGCGGAATGCATTCGCGGCGCGGTCTGTGCGCGGTTTTTCCAGCCATGCCACGGTGGTGGGATGCTGCGTCAAGTACATCTGTAAGTGTGTGGGAGAAAGTAGCACACGCTCGCTCCAAGCATCCAGCGCAGCAAACGCGCTGGGAATTTGATGGAGCACTTCTTTTTCTGGTAGCGCTGCTACATTCACAGGGGAGATCCGCGACAAAAGCACAGTCCACAACATACGCCACGCGCCATGCTCGGCAGTGCGAGCTACAGCAGCGTATACTCCCACAGAACTGTGCAAAACGGCCAGCGCAGCAAGCGACGGAGCTGCATGCGCCCTCCACGCATCCTCCACGCAGAACAAATTTTCCTGCACAGGGTCAAGTGCCCACAGCGCATCCCAATCGTGGCGTGCACATGCTTGTTGTACGTGGACAAATAAAGAAGGGTTTGGGATCGGCGAAGGCGCAAAGACAACACAAGACAAAAGCGACTTCATTCCTTTGAGCGCCGCTGCCGTAACGTTCAGCGTCGTATCTTCGCCCGCATCGCACAGCGTATTGGCAAGGGTATGGAAGGCAGCGTACGGCTTACCTTGCGCAATGAGCAGTAGCATGACGCGTTTGAGGTACTGCAAAATCGGTGCACTTGCGTTCGCGTCGACGCCTGTGTTGGTATTAAATAAATTTCGCCTCAGCCGAATCGTGCACTGCTCTACCATCACCATAAGCAATGGCCCAGGCACAGGCATGTCTTGGTCTGGTACAACATCGGCTACCAACACACGCGCTCGCTCAGCGTACCGATGTGGCGTTTTCAAGCACCGCAGTATACTCTCGTCCAAAAAGTTTAAAACACTGGCGAGCGCCGCCTGGTTACTCGGAAGTGAATGGAGCCATGCGTCCAGCTCGCGTGGGTCTTGCAAAAAGAGTGCGCTTGGCGCTAGCAATGTATGCAGAAGTGTTTCGCACCGAATCCGAATGGCCACGTACGGAGTAGTACAGTAAAGGGCAAGCAAAAAGTGTAGGTAGGAGCGCTGCGCAAGACCTTCCAAGGGCGCGAATGCTTTTGCAGTCCAGTCAAAGGCACCCTCAGTGGCACACGCAAGAATTTGGAGCGCGTGCATTTGACATAGTCGGTCTAGACGCAGTCCATGCGCTGCATGCTCCACAACGGCATTTGTGAGAAGTCGACCAACATCGTAGCGCGTATCAAAAGTCATGCTCAGCAGTGTGGTATGATACAATGCAAGAACACGCAGCGCGGCTTCCTGCCGCATGCTGTGCTGTGTATTTGTTGCAAGTTGCGTCAGTGCATCAACAGGTGGGTATCGTTTCCGCCATTCCAGTTCGAGGCTCGCAAGAGTCGATTGCCAAGCGCCGTGTTCGTCCTCTTCCAGGGTTTGCGCTGTATGTTCAGCAAGTGTGCGGAAGGAAGCCGCTCTTTGCACTGTGCGCGCCATAACAAGACAGGCATAGTATTGAACAAGCGCATTGGAGTGCTTCAAACCGCGGCCCAATGCACGCAGCAGCACTTCTGGCGCAGTGTTACCCAGTATGGTCGCCATTGGCGGCGGTGTATTGGGCGGCGATGCGTCCAATGTAGGGATGCGCAGACCAAGAACCCTACCTACGAACGCCATTGTCCCGAGCCACGCACTATTGCAGCGCGGTTCCAGAGACAAGGTCTTTTGCGTGCCGGCAAAGTAGCTTGCGACCAATTCAGGGCACGCCCGCAGAATACGCAACGCTAGCTCTTGCTGGCGTAAATCGTCCAGCACAGCAAGTTGACGAAGTACACCTGCAAGCACCTTATTATGCAGGGCCGGCGCGCCTTTTTCCGCACTTTCCAGCGGCGCGTACCAGCCGCGATCGACGTAGCAGATCCCGAACCCGGGATGCGTCGCGATACTGAGCATAAAGTGATGTGCAACATCTGCCACACAGTTTCCGTTCGGCACTGCGTCCTTTTCGCGTGTATACAACTTGATAATCGAGGCACACGACACATCGTCAATACACTTGACTTTTGCGCCGCGCGGTACGGCCTGATCTTTAAACAATTCTTCGTGTAAGACGAGAAGAACCGTTTGCACGACGCTCGGCGCATCGCTCACCATGCCCCGTAGAACCATGGGCAGTCCATCAGATCCAAGATCCAATATTGCAATTTTTAGCGCGGCATTGAATGGCTGCAATAAAAAGGAGAGCAAGAATAGAATGTACTGCGTGCGAATATCGGGATCACTGATGCTCGCACGCTGTACACTTTTTCCGCGCCGCCGCATCTGCAGAAGACGAGCGTGGACGTCAGATGCCCAGTGGAAGCGCTCCCACACAGTAGTGGCCAACTTCCCGCGCGCAAAGTTCGCCATGGCGGTCAGCAGTTTCAGCGCGGCAAGCGCCACGGTCGTTTCTGTTCCCGTATCACGCTTCAGCCCTTTTTGATACTGCGCGCACACAGACAAGTACCCTTGCATTTTCGCAATCCATGGGTTCCCACTCGCAAGTAATCGCTCCATAATTGCCTCGCCAAGCGCATGAAAGGGCTGGTGCGTGGACAAGACAGCAAGCATTTCCGCCAACACTAGCATGGGTATAGAGCGCAAAACAGAAATATTGCGCTGGTCTGCCAATTCCCAAGCGTTCAAAATGTGCTGCACAAGGTCCGACACGCTTTCGCAAACTTGGCGCGCAAACGCAATCCTTGCATCGGTCACAGCGATCTGTGCCAGGCCATACGCATCGAGCTCTTCCGGCTGGATTCGTAGATACGCATGTAATTCGTTTAGTCCTAATACCAAAGCGTCTGCAGAGCCACTGGACAATTGCGTATCCAGCGTATCCAACGCAGGACGCTCGGCCATGACAACGTGTGGAAGCGCAGGGCGCTTTTTTTTGCATCTGCTGACTAATGGTAAGCACGAGCCAGCGTGGTCGGTCGACCTTGCTTGCCATGCGTCTTACGGAGAGCGCAAACGCGACACAGCGTCCAGACGGCCATACGCAACGGTATGACCGACAGTTGCGGATCTGGAACAAGACGGGACAGGTATGTCTGGAGCAGGCACGCGTGCTTGTCGTTGGCGCCTCGTCTCTCTCGGCGCAAATTCTCAAAAACCTTGTGCTACCAGGTCTCGGAGGTTTCACCGTGCTGGACGATGCACTTGTGACGCTGGAAGATGCAGGCTCGAATTTTTTTCTGGAGCCTCATACAAGTGTCGGGAAACCGTATGCGGACGAAATGGCGCGCCTTCTTGCCGAGATGAATCCGAGCGTTGAACATGCGGCGTGCGTTGTATCACCGGCTGCGATGCTTACGTGCGATCCATCTTATTTTACCAAGTTTTCACTCATCATACTTGTGCGACAGCCTTGGGATGTGCAAGAGCGTGTCGATCGGTTGGTGTGGGAGCATAGTCCAGCGATTCCTGTGCTCAGTGCCGACAATGTAGGCTTTCAAGGCATCTTTCGGACCAGCGTGCGCGAGCTTGGGATAATAGAAACACACCCCGAATCACTCGTGGATCTTAGGCTTACGCGGCCATTTCCAGCGCTCGAGGCGTATGCGGACTCGTTTGACGTTCATCCTAGCAGTTCCCTCGACATGGGCCATATTCCCTACGTTGTCTTGCTTCTCCGTGCGCTTAAGGAGTGGAAAGAGACGCATGGAGAGCTGCCTTGGTCGGCTACGCGTGCTGATTTTCTTGCGTTTTTACAGCGCCGGTGCCCTAGGCACGGCGATTTGGAGAATTACGATGAAGCGCACGCGGCACTGGCGCAGCATGTATGGCGACCATTGCAATCTCCTGCGATTCCACCGTCCGTCGAGGGCATTCTGAACGATATACAATCGCTCAATGTCAACCAAAAATCGTCTATTTTCTGGTTGCTGGTCGCGGCGCTGCGCGCGTTTGTCGCCGAGGAGCACGTCTTGCCGCTCCCTGGAGCACTTCCCGATATGAAAGCGACGAGCAACACGTATGTTGCACTTCAGCAGGTGTATGTGACCAAAGCACGCCAGGATCTAGACAAATTTACCGCGCACCTCGATCGCATCTTGGATCGCTTGATGTTGTCACGCGACGCGCTGGGACTGGATGCATCGCAAACACGCACATTTGTGAAGCACGCTGCGCATTTGAAACTTGTGCGTGGACGCTGCCTTTCGCAGCAGCGCACAGATCCAGATGTCGGTGCATTTGCAGCCGCATTTGCGGACCCAGTGAATCCGATCACGGTCCAGTTTTTGATCGCTTTTTTTGCATCGGACACGTTCCTTGCCAAGTATGGCCGGTTTCCGGGAGAGGAAAACGCATTTGAGCAAGACGCAGATGCGCTTTTCAATTGTGCAAAGGCATACCTTGATGAAGTACACTTTTCACTTAGTCTACCAGACGAGGCGCGATTGCAAACGGCGTGTGAAGAGCTGGCGAGGAGTGCTCATTCTGATATTGCGACTACGGCTGCTTTCCTCGGTGGTATCGTCGCGCAAGAAGCGATCAAAATTCTCACTATTCAATACCTTCCACTAGACAACGCGTTGGTTTACGATGGGATCGTCGAAGGTGTTGGTAGTATTCGGCTATAAACTATTTTACTCTGCCTTTTCCGGCTGTATTTGTGCATAAATGTCGCCAAGAGTGCTTAATGCTTCAGCGCGGAGACGCTGTGTGTCTTTGGAAATGGTAGTATTGTACAGTACGCGCTCAGACACCTCCCGGATAACGCTCTCCACTTCCAGTTTAGCGCTCTTAAACAGTGCGCGCATGCCCTTTTCCGCAGCAACATCCTCGAGCTGCTTTTTGCGCTCTTCTGTGATTCCTTCTTCCTCCGCACGCGCAATCTCTTCAAACACGCTCTTCAGATCCAGTGCCGCGCGCACGGTGGATACAGTCTCGCGAACTGTGTGGAAAGAGCTACTTGCCGCGTAGTACATGCCACTAATGTTGCCAAACATGCCCATAGACGCTAGACAATGACGCGATTTGGCTGCGTACACAAATCCGACTGTATGCAACAGTTCCACGCCAAAATTTTCTGTCTTGAGTTCCTCGGCTTCAAGCCTGTTCATTTCGCGGAAGCCCCGTCGCACTTGTTCTAATTGTTCTTCGTCACCGCCAACGGCAACACTTTCCGTGTAGACGCTCAGTTTGCGCTCCAATTTCTCGGCCAAGTGCGACACACGCTTTTCGCGCTCGCGCTCCTTCTCTTTTTCGCGGCGCTCGTCTTCTTTTTCTTTCGCAGCTTTTTGTTCAGCAGAAAGCTGCTCCGATTTTACATCACTGCCTTGTTCGTCGGCGTTGCGTTCGAGTTCCTCAGAGTTTTGCTGAAGCGCCTCTTTCATCTCCCGACCAATGCTGATGGTGCCAATGATATCCTGAAAGCGATCACCTCCAAAAAGACCACCAAAGATCTGCTCTGGATCAACAATTCCATCCTCATTGATAAGCCCGGGCGTCGATGGGCCAAACTCATTGTATTTGTGCCGGAGCTCAGCATCCGATAGCACTTGGTACGCGGTTGCGAGCGCTTTGAATTTTTCCTCGCCCTCAACATCATCAGGATTCTTATCAGGGTGCAATTTGATCGCAAGTCTGCGGTATGCTTTCTTGATTTCTTCCACAGACGCTTGTGCAGGCACACCCAGCATATCATAAAAAGACATGTCCAAGGGGCGCTCATCGGTTCCAATGCGCCGCTTGTGTGTAGCACCTCGACCGCCATACCCATTTGCCTTCTTGCGTGCCTCGCGCAAGGTTTTTGGAGCACCTGGAGGGTCGAACTTGCGATGGCACTCGACACAGGCAACAGAAAATGTTGAGACTGACTCGGGCAGTGCCGCGGCCGTTTCTGGGCCCGGAGGAAGATATTCAATCGTGACCCTGCAGTCTGTGTATGGACACGATACTGCTACATACGGCTCCTTCTTCCGTGAAGGAACAACATGTCTTGGAGGCTCCGCTGACATGTCGCGCGATATAAACGCGGTGGTCAACGCAAAGAAAAGGCGGCCTTATTCAAAGTGGAGGCGCGCGGCGCCGCTTTATTTCCCATCGGATCGTACGCGCGCTGCTACCATCGTCGGTCTCGAGCATTATACAGCGTGGACTACCGACATGGACAAACTTATCAAATTTGGCAGTATTGTATGTATGGCATGAGCTATGTCTGACAACAGGATTATAAAGGCCAAGAGCTAGCGCAACAGCTCCTTTTTTTGATCTTGGTTACTTCTACGGTGCGTGCAAGATAGTTCGATGCGTGTGATGAGCGGTACCTTACTGTGATAGATTGTCGGGTGGTGCGCTGGCTACGTGCTTCAAGATATTGCCTATACTATATACGCGGTAGCGACAGGTGTTGTTATTGCTTGCTTGGTAGGCATTGCTATTGAATGCGCGTTAACGTACAGGTATGCATGCCTCCGTGGCCTATGTTTAACCGATACCATACCCAATGGCTTCCCACTGAATCCTCCTAGATCAGTTTTGGTCGGCACGGCCAGGGATGATGTCGTAGGTGTGTGCATAACTCCCCGTTTTCTTATATCCTTCGCTCGTCGTTTTCTCGCTGGAACACGACGATGTCGTCGTCCATAGAGGAGACCAAAAAGTTGAATAAACAGCTGAGCAAGACAGTTTTAGACTCCAAAAATGAGGATACACTTGTTGTACTGAAGCAACTAAAATTGATCGTGGAGCCCACAGAAGAAAATATTCGCGTACGTTGTCGTGTGCGTTTTATACTGACGAAAGGCGACAAAAATTGGCGTTGCTGTCGGAAAATTGCGTACACACTCTGATACACGTATTGCAGACTTGTCAAAGGAGCTCGTAAAGTCGTGGAAGCAGCAGGTGGAGAAACAGCGTCGTGATGGCAGTTCCAAAGAGAAGTCCAAAAAGGAAGAGCCTGCACAATCAAAACGGCAAGCCGCGGACGTAGCACAAAGTGTGTCCGACACGCCAGTGGACATTGACTTGGAAATTTTGCATGACAAGACGCGAAATGCGTGCTTGAAACTCTTATACTCGAGTTTGGAGCTCCAATCCAATGTCGGTACGTATATACGCTGCGCTAATAATAGACACGCAGCAAATATACAGTTGCGCTATGAGCATTGAGAAGGCCGCTTTTGAAAAAATTGGATCTAGTATCGTCAACGGTGACTATCGGTCCAAGGTGCGCAGCTTAAGCCTCAACTTGAAAGACAAAAACAACCCAGAACTACGCCAGCAGGTCTTGAATGGGAATATAACCGCGAACGATTTGGTTGTAATGCGCTCAGAGGATATGGCATCCAGTGCGCGGAAAGCTGAGATGGAAAGCATCCAGCAGCAAAATTTACACAATGCGAAAGGTGCTGAGGCACAAGAGGCGGAGACGGACGCGTTCCAATGCGGCAAATGCAAACAGCGCAAGACGCGCTACTACCAAATGCAGACACGCAGTGCAGACGAGCCGATGTGCGTACCATGCCATACTACTTACTTTACAGGACCACGTTTGTTACTTGTGTGAATTGCAACAACAAGTGGAAATTTTGCTAGTTGTGTATTGGTAGGCGTTCCTCTCGTGGCGAAACGCAATTATTTTAAATTTTGATGCGCACAAGCCCAAACATTTTTTTTACCATCGACTCTTCCGGCTGCGTTGCGATGGCTCGCGACTTTCGCCCCAAACACAAAGGCGTCGCCAATCTGGCCAGGAAGAAGCAGTATACAAGAAACCAAAAAGAGAATATTGACTCTGACGACCAACATATTCCTGATCATGTTTTATTACGAGAAGTGGAAGCGCTGGGCGGCTCAGTCGATGATGTCGCTTTGATGCAAGGAAAAAGCAGTGGCACGGCACCCAAGCTTAGTGACGCACAGCTTTCCTCAGAATTAGTCGCATTTATGGAGCAGGAAAAGATTTTAACCAAAGACAAAGCTGCACCTCAACCGGACGTCAAGCGGCCAAAGAGCGAAGCGCCAGGGCAGGCAAAAACGGAATCTGCTCCGAAGAAGCCGCATAAGTCGTTCAAGGAGAAGCGCACCGAATCAAATTCTGTGAAAGAAGCAAAGCAGAAACCGCAGCAGAAGCCGGCGCGTGCAGCACAGTCAGAGCAAAGCTCAAAACACAAAGTTTTTGACGGCGCGACGGCGCGAACTGTCCCCAGTGGCTCTTTGCATCTTGCTATTGAGCCAAGTTCGGACTGGGTCAAAATTCCTGCACCTGTATTGGACGTTCCAACAAAAAAGATTCCTAAGTTGGTGTCGGATGCCGCGGTCGATGCCCTTCATTCGCTCGGAAACCGGGTGCTGCAGGAAGAAAACGACATATATACCCGACTCAGCAACGGCGAGGGCGGCAAAAATATCAGACTGGGCTCGCTTGGGTTTTCTGACTTGCAGTTTGCGCGAACGCTGCTTGTGTCGAACAAGGCGAGCACACTTTCCGACAGGATTTCTGCCGTCACTTTACTTTTGCAAAGCAGTCCGTTGCATAACCTTAAGGCACTCGAGACGCTCATGGCGATGGCAGGAAAACCAAATCGTGAAGAAGCGAATCGCGCCACGCGTTCGCTAGCGGATTGGCTTGCTGTTGGCGGGGGGCTCGGCGCAAACAAACTGTGCTACTTCCGCGATCAGCCCGACTTGCCGCGCGCTGCCGCAGCCTTGGGCGACCCGTCCGAGTCACTGCATATATGTACTTGTTTGTGGGCATTTGAGGACCTCATGAAAAAGACGTACTTTGCGTTTGTACAGATTTTGGAGCGTCAGTCGCACGATACGCTGCTTTTCATGCGCCGCCAAGCAGTCACGCAAATCTTTACGCTATTGCGAGACAAGCCTGAGCAAGAGCACAATTTGCTGCGTTTGCTTACCAATAAGCTAGGTGACCCTGATCGAAGCGTTGCGTCCAAGGCGAGCACATTTCTCATGGAGCTTTTGCAGGTGCATCCAGCCATGAAACCAATAGTACTACACGAAGTGAGCGAGACGGTGCTTAAGTCACAGCACGTAAAGCCCCGTGGAAATGCGTCCCAGGCAGAGGGTGAAGTGGCCAAAGGCAACCAACATGCCACCTATTACGGCGTCCTGACCCTGAATCAAACCCTGTTTACCAAACAGGATGCTGACCTGGCGAACCATGTTTTTTCTGTTTACTTTCAGCTTTTGGATGTGTGTTTAGCACAGGGCGAGGAAGAAGAGAAACGCGATGCGAAAGTTGCGGATGCCAAGCCAGCGCCTGAAAAAAAGCGCTGGCGAAACCAGAATTCATCGCAGCAGACCGGTCGTGACAAGGTGAGCAAGGCTGCAACAGATGTGGATGCCAAGCTTCTTGCCGCGATCATCGCTGGAATTCGACGCGTTTTCCCATTTACCACGATGAGCACGGCTTCGCTTGACAAGCACTTGGAGGCACTTTTCCGTATTACGCACACGCACTCGTTCAACATTGCAGTGCAGGCTCTTCAGCTCATTTTCCAAGTTGCGATCGGCACTTCGAGTGATTCAGAGGGACCGACATTTTCGTCGCAAATTACTGACCGATACTTTCGTACGCTGTACGAGTCGTTGTTTGACTCGCGCCTCTCAACCACGAACAAGCTACCAATGTATTTGAACCTCGTATACAAGTCGCTGAAAGTGGATGTGGACCTTGAGCGTGTCAAGGCGTTCGTAAAACGGTTGTGCCAAGTGTTAGACATGCAAGAGCCTCCATTTATTGTCGGCGCTTTGGTTCTCTTGGGCGAACTATTTTCCGTCGTCCCTAGTCTGCGGTCCATGATCACAGAGCCAGAAGAGGAAGGATTCGAGCACTTTGTCGATGTGGCCGAAGAAGGTGAGCAGAGTGCAAGGCTCAAGCGTGCTGAGACTATTACATACGATGGGAGGAAACGCGATCCACGTTTTGCACGCGCCGGTAATACTGCTTTGTGGGACATCTTGCCGTTGGTTAACCATTTCCATCCCTCCGTGAGCCTCAATGCGAAGCAGCTCATTGACGGCAAAAAAGTCACGTCCAACCCTGATTTGACGCTCAACACTTTGATGCACTTTTTGGACCGTTTTGTATTCCGCAATCCAAAGAAGCAGAGTGGGCTGAAAGGTTCGAGTATTATGCAACCCGCGCTTGGTGGCGACTTGGATAACGACAACGTTTTGCGCCGCATGAATGCGCCGTTAAACTATGTCAACAATGCTGAGTTTTGGTCTAAGACGCCCGAGCAAGTTCCTGTGGACCAGCAGTTTTTCTTGCAGTATTTCCAGTCAAAGTTGAAACGCGCAGGGAAACCGTTTGCACAGACAGCCAAAGAGGAAGAAATTTTGTCAGACGATGAGAAAGAGGATGATGGTGGGAGTGTGGATTTCAGTACGGATGATGAAGACGAAAAAGAGATTTGGAAAGCTATGAAGAGCTCTTTGAAGCGTGAAGGGAACACTGAGGACATCGAAGACGACGACGAAGACGAAGACGAAGACGAAGATGACGATGACGATGATGTTTTGGACACGCTTGCAAATGACGAGAGCGATGACGACGTCGACGTCGACGACGGCGACGATGCCGGTGATTCCGATAGTGCCATCGATGAAGACGAAAACGATGCCGGCATGTTTATGGAAGATGAGGAAGATCTCATTCCATTTACGCAATTCGACACGGAAGCAGAGCAAGAGCCTGTACAGGTTGCTGGCCAGAAGCGTGCTGCAGATGAGAGCGATGCGCCCAAGTCCAAGAACCAAGCTCGTGCTGAACAACGCCGTAAGCGTCGTACGATGCCATCCTTTGCTAGTGCAGAAGACTATGCACACATGCTCGACTCGGACGACGATGGTGACATTTAGTTTTATAGGGTACGTAATAGTGATAGGCCTCTGCCTCCACACGCCTAATTTGGCATTTTTTCCAGTGTTGCCGCGTTCACCATGGCGACGAGTACGGCACGTTCAATCGTGGAAGACGGCGATCTGGTGATCGTGTTTGCCGTATGTACTGCACTTTTTTTGACTTCAGTCGCGCGACCGTCCACCGACTCCCCTTCATGTGCAAAAGGGTGAGCAGCTTGTCAATTTGTTTGGCAATTTTCCCCATGACGAAATAATAGGAAAGCCATACGGAAGCAAGGTGTTTTCCAAGAACCAACGCGGCTTTATTTACATTCTACGCCCTACACCAGAGCTTTGGACCCTTTCGCTTCCTCACCGTACGCAAATTTTGTACACGCCGGACATTGCATTCATTCTCATGAAGCTGAACCTTTCGCCTGGCGCATCGGTGATTGAGGCAGGCACTGGTAGTGGAAGCTTTACGCATGCACTGGCACGTGCCGTTGGACGTGGAGCACCTGCATGCGATGGTATTGGCCAGACCACCAGTGCGTGGAAAGCCGAAGCACCGATTTCCTCCCCTCTACCCCGCGGTCCTTGCGATGGGCGCGTATGGAGCTTTGAGTTCCACGCGGAGCGTGCAGAGAAAGCTCAGTCAGAGTTTGCGGCACATGGGATAGATCGCACTGTACTGTTGGAGCACCGCAATGTATGCAAGGATGGTTTTGGTGTGGACCATGCAGCGGATGCGATTTTCCTTGACTTGCCGGCGCCATGGGACGCTGTTCCCTTCGCATTGGATGCATTGCGCTCAGATGTAGCCACGCGTATTTGCTGCTTTTCCCCGTGCATTGAACAAGTGTTGCGCAGTGTCACGGCACTCTCTGAGCATGGCTTTACCGACGTGTCTACGTATGAGAGCTTGATTCGCACGCACGAAACGCTGACCAACGTCGCCCCGCTGGAACCCATTTCGACCGTCGTGGAAAAGATTTGTGCGAGTGAACGGAAGCGTGAAGGTCGGCGCGAGATGCAAATTGCAAACTCGCGTCTGGAGCGCGAAAGACGACGTGCGGCCGAACCTGTCGTACAAGAAAACGAAACAGCCAACGAAGCCCAAAAATTGGACATCTCGCTGAAACGCAAAGCAGACGACGAGCCCGACGAGACACAATCTCTAGCGATGCAAGCCCAGCCCAACATTCAAGGACCACCCGCCGAGATGCTCTTCTCCGCCGGTTTCCGCCAAAAAGTAGAGCGACGCGCGGTTCATATGGCCAATGTTTGCTCGCGGCCTTACCCCCAAATGCGCGGGCATACAAGCTACTTGACATTTGCTACCTTGTTACCTCGTGACTAGATGTATTATACCCTTGTAGGTCACCAAGAAACACCTTCTGCGCCTCTTGCATCGACCGTGGTTGGCGCTGGTATCCTAGACATACTACGAAGTGTTCGGCGCTCGAAGCGCGGCTGCTTTGCGGCTTGGATAATTCGACCTGCGCGAAAAAGCGCCGCAGCTGTGCAAGCAGTAATCGAGCTGCATCTCCATCTTTGTGCACAAAAACCTTTGCAAGAAACGTTCCGCGATCCCGGAGCATACGCAGTGCCATGGAAAATGCCGCCATGAGCAGCTGCGACTGGACGTACTCGTCCAGTGGCTGTATTCCGGTCACGTCTGGAGCGCCGTCACACACAATCAAGTCGGCAAGCTGGAATGTGCTGCCGTATTGTGCTTTACAAAACGCTTGTTCGATAGCATTGACGGTCTTGTCTGTAGTTATGTCGCCGACAATTTGGGTGACGCCTTGTAGCGGCGCCATCGCCTGCAAATCGACAGCGACGATACACGTACCAGTGTCACCAAGCGCCCTGCTCAGGACTTGGCTCCATGATCCCGGTGCTGCACAGAGGTCTATTACATAGCCGGGTCGATTAGCATCGCGTACCATGGCTGCATACACGGCGCAGCCGATTTCTTCTCCCAGAATCTCGCAAAGGGCATTGGGAGTATCGCCGATCTGGTGCGCTAGCGCATTTCCGACAAGACCAAACAGGTTATAATGTGCGTCTAATTGCAATAACTTGTACGCGGACCGGGCACGGTATCCCTCCTGCTTGCCTTGCCGATAAAAATGGTCCCTGTGGTCCTTCGTGGATTTCCCCATTGGATGTGGAGGGGCGCGAAGTGTGATCTTCGCATGGACGCCAACCCAGAGATAGCAGAGAAACGGCGCGCGCGTGCGGCGAAGAAATTACAGCAGAAGCAGGCGCATGCTCAGGCCAACGAAGAGTGCACACAAGCAGATGCCAACATTGCATCGCTCATTGCCCCCCGCACGTGGATTTCTGTGCGCAACAGCGAGCAGCATGGGCGGCGTGTAAGGGTCGTAACGTGGAATATACTAGCACAATGCCTAGTTCGCCACGAGCTTTTTCCCGGAAGCGATAACCTCCGTATAAAGTCACGTTTCCCTGGCATTGGTGCTGAGCTCCGGTCGTATGACTGGGATATTGGTTGCTTTCAGGAGGTAGATAACATGCAGCACCATGGCGAGGTGCTGCGCAAGACAGGCTACGCATACCAATATGAGCGTGGTTATGCGAATAAAGCACATGGCCTTTTAATCGCATGGCGCAAAGAACCCAAAGAAAAGCACGCACACTTTGGCGAACCGTTGTTTTCTCGTACGTTGCATCTGGACGACGCCAATCCACTTGCCGCATTCCCCGATAAAGTTCCCCCGCACGATCCAACGTTTCTATCGAGGATAACGCGTAATATTTTGCTTCTGGTGGCATTGCCATTTGCGGACGGGCACGGTGGTGTGCTCGTTGCAACATCGCACTTGTTTTGGCATCCGCGGTTTGGGTACGAGCGAGTGCGCCAAGCGGGCATTATTGCACAGGAAATTGCGTCGTTTCGCAAAGAACATGCGATGTGTGCACCATGGCCTGCCATATTCTGCGGCGATATGAATGATCAGCCACACTCTTGCATGTACAGCATGCTGACGGGAAAAACAGAGTACACGGAAGCGATGGATGCAGAGCTTGCTTCTTCGCGTATTGTGCATACGTCTGTTGACGAAATGCGTGGGCTGCGTACGGCAAACTATGCGGCCACCATGACCGAGAACGGCGACATGGACCGCGTATTGGGCCGGCACCGTCTGCCAAAAGAAGGCGAGCTTTTGACCACAGCACAGCTACAGCGTCTGTATGCATTCCCGACGCTGAATCATCCCGCATATATGCGTAGTGCTTATAGCACAGCGTACGCACATCTCGACACGGACATACCCCTGGAATTTTTTAAGGATCGCGGCACGGTGTCGGAGCGTTACGACTTGGAAAGCATGCCTGAACCAAGCGATCCACGCCAGCTGGCCAGCACCGAACCAAAGTGGACGCTGTACTCGCCGCTGTTTCGACTTACGCTGGACTATATTATGCTTGTTCCGAGCATGGACGGCACATACCCACGCATCACGGCGCTGCTCCCTATCCATCCCTCTTCCCTTCTCGCCCCGGGATTGCCACGCCAGACCGTTGGGGCCTCTGACCACGTCCTACTGGGTGCGGAGCTTGTTTTGTAGGTGCAAAGCACATTTCTAGTCTACTCTTCTAGCATCGAGTGCCGCATTTGGCACAAGACCTAGCTCTCCCAGCGTTTTGGTCAAGTCTATTTCCGTGTAGACACGGCGGGGGTAGGGCGTAGAAAATTCCATCTTTGCCGCTCCGCCACTCAAGCCGCCATTACGTACTGCAGATGCAACGTCTGATAACACAGCATCGACACTGAAAGTGCCTGTCCACATGCCACCCGGCGCACGCACACGAATGCGCGTCTCGGTCGCCAAGCTTGGCTTTTGCACAGCAGGCGCAGAGGCAGGGGCCGATTGCACCACTGGATCAGCACGACCCTCGCGCATTGCTTTTTCGCGCTCTGCCTTATCTGCGCGCGCGCGCTTGTCCTCCTCGATTTGCGCACGTACACGATCTCTTGCGCGCGCCTGTTGTGAGTGCGTTGCTGTACTTACATCCTCAATTTTTTCGAGGCGCTTGCGCTCCGCCTCCTTGATACGTTCTGTTGTAAATATCTAGCGGCATACATACGCTGTCGCTCCAACTCGGCACGCGCTTCGCCACCTTCTTGCCCTGCCTTGCGCCGGATGATCTCATTTGCGCGCTGTGCTTGCGCATCTTCGACGGCCTTTGCAGTGCGCTTCTTCTCCAAACGTGCACGCACTTATGTTAGTGATGCAGCAACGTACACTCGGCAAGCCTAGCTTCCTTTTCTTCCTGCGTGAGAGGCTTCATCTCCTCGGAGCTCTCGGCGAAATCCTCGTGCCCTGACTTTTCTGCATGGTACATGGCGAGGTCCATATCGCGGAACATCTTGCTGCACTCACCGCACCGAATAGACTAACATAAGCAACACATGCACCTACCTTGGGCTTTTCATCGTCTTGCTCGGCTTCCTTGCCTTGCTCGCGCCAGTTTTCCGGCATGGGTGTATCCTGGTGCTCCTCGAGGTGGTCCAGTGCGGTTTGTAGTCCGCTATTACCCGAGGCATGCAACGCCCAATCGACGCGTTCGGGCGCAAAGCCCATTTCAAACACTAGGTTCAGTTTCGCATGCTACGCACACGTCTCACGGTCACTCATTACGTCGCGCGACAAGCCGCAGGTTCGCACGGGCGTCTTTCTATGCACGTGACTATGGCGGCAGCGGCCCCTCAAACGTGAGCGCAACGCGGCGTTTTTTAGAGGGCAACGCTTGCGTTCCTCCTTGAACAGGCTCGGGCTGCGTAGGCTCGGGCGCAGCGGGTATCGTAGTAAAGGCCTCAGAGCGTGTTTCTTTCAGAGCAGGTTGTTCGGCGTGGGCAATGGGCTCACCAAGCTCGTTGTAGTCGAACACGGCGACGGAGCAGTACCCGTCGCTGGACGACATCATGAGGATTTGGCCGTCGGGCGACCAAGACAAGTCCGTGAAGGACGCATAATGTAGGTTACTGAAGCAGCACAGCGGTCCTGATTGTTGTGTATCGTAGATCCATACACTTTCATGTGTAGCAACTGCGTACACCATGCGATACGGAAGTGCAAACATGGAAATATGTGAGTCGTGCGACTTCTCCGCTTCTTTCGCTGGACATGATGCCGCATTTTTCTCTGTGCCGCACGGGCTACGCTTTGGCACGCGCAAATGGTACAGGATGGGTGAAAAGCGCACGGCAACGGTCGCGGTCTTGTGCCCAGGTAGTGCCGCAATCGGCGCACATGCACGCCTAAAATTGCCGCGTGCGTGAAGGTATACGGCACTGGCCATTACGTCTGGCTTCCCTTCCGCATTGTATTGCAAAAACTGCCCCGTCGGTGTCGCTAAAAACGCGCCGTCCGGCGAGAAGGAGAGGCGACGGAAAAAACTGCTGTATCGATCATCTCCGTAGAGTCGTTGCGCTGGCGTACCAGGCGCGGCGGGCCGGGCGTGCAGGTTGTCAAGCCTTGTGGTCGGACCCAGCGATGGATGTTGTGCAAGTCGCGGCGCCTGCACTCGTCCATCCGCTTGTGCATTGGGCCGCACACATCCCTGTGTCATATCCATCCGAGATTGGCGACTTGCCAAGTGAGGATCCAGCGCCGTAATCGAGCCGCGCTGAAGGTCGTACATGCACACGCTGCGATCACTGCTTTCTGTCGCAAGGAACTGGTTTCGCGGATCCCATGCAACTCCTTGTACGTAGTGCTGGTGGTCGGAAATGGATTTTGCCACTGTCCCGTCGGCAACATTGATGATCCTTGTGGTAAAATCCGTGCCGCCAACTGCGAGCAATCGCCCGTCCGGACTCCACGCCATATCGTATAATTCCTGTGCCGATGCACGCACCATAAGTCGGACACGCCATACCTCTTTTTCAAAATGCTTATCAGGTTCCGTAGAGGCACTTTCTCCAAACGAAGGGCGCGCTGAATCGCTGCGCACCCAGAACAATACGTTTCCATCGTCACCAGCGGAGGCGAGAAGCTCACCAGACGGAGAAAAACGGACAACGTTCACAACGCCAGTATGTCGTGCAAGTGTCGCAGCATATTCGACACGCGGCGAGTATGGTTTCGCACTCTCCGACGCGGCCAGCGCTGCGGGCGAGGGCATATTGGGATGTATAATCCAAATGCGCACATTGTTGTCGCCGCCTGCTGTCGCAATGCGGCAGCTTTCACCACCTGCTAGTACTGGTGCTTGTACACTGCTCATATCACCATTTTCACACGCGAGCGTTTGGCCAGGAGGAAGACCGGCGGCTTTCGTCAGTACGCGTCAAGTACCAACCTTGTCCCATATTATGGTCGAGAACCGTCGCAAGCCGCGGGGCCGGAAAAGGTTGTATGGCACATGAATAAATCGGTAGTGTGTCGTGCCATCGTATTTCAAAAGGGACACAGCGCACCATGCCGCGCTGCCTGCGTTTGGACAAGAAACGGCGAGGCGTGGGTTTGCGACGTGACGCGCCTCGGCCGATGAAGCCTCCACAAAGTGTGCGCTACGCAAGGCTATGACGGGGTCGGAGGGGAAGCTGCGGCGGCATTGTGCGCGCGTCTGCGCCGGCAGTTGACAACTGCGCGAGACGAAGCTTAGCGTCAATAATACCAAGTCCCGCTGTAAACTGCTCGCGATTTAGTCCCGGAGTGTCGGGATTTTCACCGGCGACCGTGCGCCATATCTCGGCGAGGGTTGTATTCGGCAGCTTCGCACGTTTCCATACAATTCCAACGGTTTCCGCTGGTACAACAACGTTACCATCCACAGGAATCGATAAAGATTCAAAACATGCTTCGTATCGTGAGATAGGTGTTGGTATGGCGAGTGGGGCAGGTGTTTCACCAGCAGCTAACTCGACAGGCACATCAGTGTCGACTAGCGCTTCTGCGCTAAGAGGAACTGTTTCCAGAATCTCGGGGGGCTGCGCGTTCGCGGTGCGTTTCGGAACGATGGGCTTGGCGCGCGCGAGAGTAGGCTTCGGCCTGTCGTCGCTCGGGACGTCATCCGTAGGTTCTAGCGTGGTATTTGCACCTTTTGCTGACGCATCCAAGCTAGCAAGATTGGCCGGCTTGCTGGTCGTTTCTGAGCAAACTGAAGCGCTTTTGACTGGTTTCGGGCCTGTGCGCGGTTTCGGTTTTGGCGTAATCGAAGGCTTAGGCTTCGGTGCGGTAGGGTCGCTTGTTGGTGTTGGCACACCTTTAGCACCTTTGTCCGACAATGTCATATTTTCGCTGGTCCGCTCCTGAGCTTCTGCAAGTGCTTCTTTTAGGGACGCTACATCAACAGTAGCGTCTGTGGTTTTGTTGCTATCTGCACTTGCTTTTCGCACGGGCGTAGCTACATGAGAGCTCTCTGATTCCACATTCTTTTCAAACATCGCGCGAAGGTTGCGCACGCCTTTGGCTGGCGTCGCTTCTGCGTTGCCCGCATCGCTGCTCATGGCGAGTAGCAACAATGGAGGTGAATGTGATGTGGAGGCGTATGCGGAGAAACATGCGCGGGCGCTGCTGCTTGCTTTCCACACAGAGAGTGCAATGCCGTCACCATCGATTGCGTCCGAATTTTATCCGCCGAAGCCTCAATGGTCCCCGAAAGAGATACCGAGCCAAAAAGGTCGCATTGCAATTGTGACGGGGGGAAATTCGGGCATAGGACTTGAGATTGTGCACTGCCTTTTGCGCAAAGGCGCGAAAGTATACATTGCAGCGCGCAACGAGGCGAAGGCGCGCAATGCATTTGTCGCATTGCACAAGGATGGTGAAACATATGCTGGCGCAGTAGACTATTTGCACTTGGATCTTGCAAGCTTCCGGAGCATTGAGCAGTTTGTCGCGGAGATTTCGCGTAAGGAGTCGCGCTTGGATTTACTGTTTAACAACGCGGGGCTCTTTTTGCCGAACGATAGCGGCACACTTTCTGCAGAGGGCGTTGAAATTCATATGGGTGCGAATGCTCTGGGGCCATACTACTTGACGTTGCTCTTGCTTCCATTGTTGCGTGCATCGTACAAGCACAATTCATCGGTGCCGCCGCGCGTTTGCTTCACTAGCTCGATGGGTCACCGACTCGCCTCACGAGGCTTTGATCCAAAATATCCATCAGGACATTCTTCACCTATATCGCTTGTATCTAAGCAGCTAATGGCGTATGCGTGTAGCAAGGTGCGTTGGCCGTCAAGGAGCACTGACTAGCAGATGGACAATATTCTCAGTACGCACGCATGCTACGGCTGACCACAGTGGCAAATAAGTTTCAGCGATCTTTCGCCAATGACGGAATTATCTTGTGCGTTTAATACAGTACTTTATACTGACCGCAGTAACTCGTGCAATCCCGGTAACATCAAAACAAGCCTTACTAGGAACGCGAGCAATCTCTCCACGCTTTTCCTTAACCATTTTATCAACCCCGTCTTTCTCCACTCAACGGAGCTTGGTGCACTCACACCACTCTACGCCGGTACTGCGTCACTAGCAGGTGAAGAGGGCGGGGCGTATTTTGTGCCTTGGGCACGTTTTGGAGAGCCGCTGCCGATTGCATTGGATCATAAAGTCCAGGATGAAAGTACGTCAATGTGAACATTTCTAACATGCTAGTGGCTGCCTACTTTGATGCAATCATAGCGCGTCATGGACGCAATACCGACATTGCACCGCAGTAATAAATGTTTATCCTTTCCACTGCGCCCAGTTCACCGCAGCAATCTGGTTTGCGGACGTGCGTTTCCGAACTCCGCGGATGTGCATTTGCACGTGGGGTAATCGAGGAGCGACCCCGCGCACTGTTTCTTCATTCTACCATGTCCTCCCTATACAGTGGTATATTCCCGTACGCATGCTAATATGATTAACATATAGTCCTAAGGGCTCATGGACGCCGAAAGAGATGCCCAATCTTACCGGCCGCATTGCCATCGTTACCGGTGGCAACACGGGCATCGGCTTTCATACTGTCGAGGAGCTTTTGCGCCAGAACTGCAAAGTGTACCTTGCAGCGCGCGATAAGACGCGCGCGATGGATGCGGTTGCCAGGCTTGGTGCGCAAAACCTGCCCGGCACTCTCGAATATCTCCAGCTGGATCTTGCTCGGCTGCAAAGCATCAAAGACTTTTCTACGCAGTTCCTCTCAAAAGAGTCGAAACTGGATCTCTTGTTCAACAATGCAGGCGTGATGCTTCCCAACGTAGGACGCACAACCGCAGATGGATACGAACTTCAAATGGGTACTAATTCGCTGGGGCACCATTACCTTACCGAACTTCTTTTGCCTGCGCTGCGCAATGCCAAGAAGCTAGACCCTAGCTTTGCTCCTCGCGTATGCTTTACTTCGAGTATTGGCCACCACTTTGCGTCCAGTGGGCCGTTCAATCCTGAAGATGTGAGCGGAATGAAGGCTTCTCGTTTGATCGTCCTCCCAGAATGGACACGCGCGTATGGTGCCAGCAAGCTGGCCAACATTTGGTCTGCAAAGTGGTTTCAACGCCATTATGGGGATAAGGAGGGCATGTTGTTCACTTCTGTTCATCCCGGCAACCTTCGCACCGAGCTGACACGCGACTATCGCGGTCTTACCGGTTTGTTCATGCCCATCATCTCTTTCGGTTTCTTGTATCCCTCAGAGATGGGCGCTTATACGCAACTTTACGCCAACACTTCGCCCGAGGCTACAGAGGGTGGTGCTTATTACGTCCCATGGGCACGCAAGATCGAGCCCAGCGCAATTTCTCACGACGAAAAGTCTCAAGAAGCTTGTATGTCCTAGTCTTTTTTACTTACTTTTAGTTGCACAATGGTGCAAGGCCCAAGTGGCGAAACATGTAGCGCCCGGCGTATCCGTATAGTTTAAGTTTGTATTGTTTGTTTTATTCGACACCGTTTTGGATGCGCACGCGAGACATGGTCAATTTTGGATTGGTCATCGGAATGCGCTCGTCCAATCGCCACGTTGCCTCGGCCTAAGTAGGCCCTATTGCACATAGATCGCCCATGGCTCCGCGAAAAAGAGTGGTTCATTTTCCCAGCGCACCACATTGTTTGTGTTGCGTCCGACCCACCTACAACTTATGGATCATCCTCTCGGATACACCCATCCTGTCTTCCAGCGCGTGCCTTCTGCTGCGTCTTCCTTTAACTGCTCTGCTGCTGCGCTGCTTTTCCTGACCGAATTGAACTCAGAACCCCCCTAAAACACTGTCTTGCTTTTCAGTGTCAACGTGATCAACACGTCTTTGACCCTGTTTCCTCTTGATGGTTCAAGCTGCATAATTTTTGATCATGACGCTTTTCCCAAACTTTTCGCATTCTTCCCAACCTACCCATTCCACGGGTAACGACGCGGCAAGCAATATCCCTGCATCACCGATGCCAGACGGCGACCACGAGAACGGGAAATGGTTCGGAAAGCGACCTGGCGGCATTTCCCTTGCCGCGCTTACCCGCAAAGCCACACACACACAAGAAACACCGTCCACGTCGCCAACAGGCTCAAGCGCGCCTAATTTTAAGCCAATTGAGAATGCCGGGCCGAACGTGGTGGACCCATCGCGTCTCTCCGAATTTTCTTTGCGCTTGAACGAGCTGGTGAACAAGGCATTTGTATCTACCAAGACTTCTCATGCGCCAAGCACGCCGATCACCACTACGTCGCCTTTTACAGGCACGATTATCTCTTTGCCGCGGCTCCAAACTATCTCGTACGAGTCGAACCATTTGCCCGACCGTGTCAAGGTGATCGAAATGACACGGCTCGTCATCAACGAGCTGCACACCGCCGCGGCAGTGGACCCGTACTTTTTACGCGCCGTTGCGCGCTCAGTGGTCAAGTCTGTGTCGCAGTTTGTGGTCCGTATCGAGGCACTGATTGTGCCTGTGAACCGCGGTCCCAATGTGCTGTTTATTCCAGCGCACGGTAAGGCTGCGCAGCATCTTCCTGCCGCGATGGAGTTTAACTTAGCGCTCATGAGCTTCGAGTGGATTGTCGAAGAGAGCCTTGAGCGATGCCTCGATGGACTCCCCCCCCTGGCACTTTTGAGTTCGCCCAATATTCTAGTTCCTACTACCAGCGAGGGTCAAGCTATGCCGCGGATGCCACCGTTTGTGCACGAGATTTTGTCGCCGCTACAAGAGCAAATGGAGGCAAGTATCATCCACGTCGTCCAGCCTGTTCTCGTTCAAATCAAGTCTGGACTTGCGGCGTGCATTGCACGCGGTAATCCGCGGCCGTTTGAGCCACAGCGAGCATCCTCGGAAATGCCGTATCCCGAGTTTAGCGAGTATGCCTCGTACGGAAGGAACGCGCCGCATGTACCATGGCTCAAAGAACTCGAGGACCGGTTGGACGGTGCGTACCGACTTTTGTCTTTGCGTATTGTCGAGCGCTGCGGCCAAGATGGACACGCCTGGTTTATTTCTGTTGCCACACACACGATCTGGAAAGGGCTTTTGTCCATTACCGCGCGCTCTGTTTTTGCGCCGACCAGCGTTGTCGAGTCGCAATTTTCGCACACCTTTGGCCCCACTCCGAACAACTCGGACAGCAGCGCGATCCTAAACTCGTTACTGTCCGGTGAGCCAATGCAGAACAAGCGCGTGCCGACACCCACGCAGCTTGCCCATGCACTGCGCATGGTCGGCAAACCTCACAGCCACCGCTTCCGCAAAAATCCCGGGGAGTCGTTCACTGGCACACACACCCCAGCTGAGTCTGCGCTTCCTTCTGTCGCATTTGACGGGTGGAAATCGCACTTTATGCTTCCTGCGGACGAGTCTGTATGCTACGTGGTCAATCCACTACTGATTGCCGAACAGTTGCACGACCTCCAGGTGTTTGAGCGCTTAATGAAGCAGTTTTGTTCGCATCTTTTATACCCCGAAGAGGCCAAGAAGCCCGGGCGCTTTGGCTCTCGTGCGCGGAAGCACTCGGGGAGTGACAGCGACCCCGGAAAAACAGAGCACCGTCCGTCCTCGGCGCAGGAATACGCCGAGGGCGATGCTTCTTCCGAAGAAGCACACGAGGCCGGCCATGGTGACGAGGATCTTGCCTTGGCCGCGCTGCGCGAGGCGTTTGAAGCGATGCGAAGCACCGTCATTGTCCTGCGCACCTTGCTGCAGGAGCCAGACTCGCTGCAGCACCTAGCAATGGTGACTCGCCAAAAATCCAACTCTAGCGAGCATCTGCTGTCTTCTGCGGCGCACCACGCATTCAACGTCATACCCCCCCTCCTTTTGATTCAGATTGCGTACTGCCGTATCCCCCCTATCTGGTCTGGACGGAATGCACAGTGCGACTGTGACTTGCTCCTCGAGGCGCCGCCCAGTGTGTTTGGACGCACATGGAGCGAGTACGACGCTGCGCTTCCTGGTTTTGCCGCAGGCGAAGCCGCAGCCGAGTCACTTGCGCATTTGTACGGCCCTGTTCTTGCACGCACATTCAGCGCGCTAGTCGATCAGTGTGCAGATGCGGATCCATGCGTGTTGCACGACACAGACACTGCCTCGCTTCGCTCTGTATCCTCCAACGAGACGGAACAGTTGAACATAATGACACGGTCCGCTCCCGCGCTGGAGAATTTGAGTCTTTCTGAAATGGATAGCGGTCTCAATACTCGCTCTACTGGACCGGAGAATCATGCATCCAACATCACGAAACAACTGCAGGCTCAAGGCAGGTCGCGTTCCATGCACCGCACCGCTGTATCCAACCGGTTTTGGCGGCGTAACTCGTCGCAAGGCAGTCAGCATGGCCAAGTGCCGCATCCACATGCGCTTCCGCCGCGGATCTCTCGCGCTCACGCTACGACAGGGCCTCACAGGCATTTGCGAGGCAGCAAGCAGCGCGATTCTTCGCCCCCCAGCAGCTCTTTGCCGCGCAGCACCACCTACACGCTTGCGCAGATGCAGCGAAATGCGCTGAACATGTTTGACAGTGTTCTATTCCGTGTTAATCGCACGTTTGGCAGGTCGGGAGGTGTGCCGTAATAGTGCCGTAGATACGCCGCCGTCTTTGTACGCCGCTTTTAGGAATTGGACCGTGCAATAGTTTGATTTGTAATCCATATGAAACAGAACGCCTAAATTTTGTCGCGGTGTGGGTTGTTGTATCTTGCTTACCGCTACCGGGGATGAGTTTTAGGGCGCTTTTGCGTGAGGAAGCACGACTCAGCATTTTGGCTACATTCACCCGTTGCTCAATACCCTTTTTGTGTGCGTCTGTGCCGCTGCGCAAGCATTATTCCAGCGATAGCCAGTCGACGCCCGAATCCTTTTCGCATGTGCATTTCGACACGTTCCCATCCAAAGATCACGGATCATCACACGAGGGGGAACCCCCGCCACCTGATTCACCGCTGGGCGAGACCGAAGAGCCGCCGCCCAACGAGCACGCAGTTATCTCCATGTTTGACCTATTTTCCATCGGTATTGGCCCTTCTTCTTCGCACACTGTGGGACCAATGCGCGCAGGTGCCATCTTCCTCAACGATTTGCGCGATGCAGGCATGCTGGCTTCTGTTCACCGGATAAAGCTTGCACTTTACGGAAGTCTTGCGGCAACTGGAAAGGGGCACATGACACCACAAGCGCTCCTCCTTGGCCTCGAAGGTGCCGATTGCGAAACAGTCGACACGGAAAGTGTGCCTACACGATTCCAGTATATCCAAGAGCAAAATAAGCTTGTGCTTGGCAAGGATACACCTCAAGATGGGCCTCCTCAAGAGGTCGTGTTTGACTACGAGAGGGATCTGGAGTGGAAATGGGGTCAAACGCTTCCGATGCACTCAAACGGGATGCGCTTCAGCGTATTTAATCAGGCTGGGGACTTGCTCGCGACCAACAGCTTTTATAGCATTGGCGGGGGTTTTGTCGTGAACGGAAAGATGGCCGTCACAGACAAGCCTGGGCCGCGGGATCCAAGCGAGACTACGATGAACGAGCAGGGCGAGTACAAAGCGCAACTCGAGAAAGCCGAAATGTCTATGGCAGAGCCAGTTTTGCACGATTCCGAGCAAGATCTTGCATCGAAAAAGGGTCATCCGGTGGACTTAAACGAGAATGTATTTTACAAGGCCTTGCGCCGCAGCCAGGCAGATGGCGATCGACGCAACGGCGTACGGGCAGAGTCTGTTGCGAGCCTCGACAAGCCGATTGGTCTGCTGCCCTCTGGTGAAGAAAGGGTAATGGAAAAAGACGCGCCAAAAACACCGCGCTTTCCGTTCCATAATATGGCAAGCCTGCTCGCCATCACACGCAAGTACAATCTCACCATTGCGCAAGTCGTTTATGAAAATGAGCTGAGCTGGTACACGCCCGAGGAAATTGACGAAAAAATGGTACGCATTTGGACGGTTATGGACGAAGGGATTCGCGCAGGTGTACTGAGCGAGCAAGAGACCTTGCCGGGCTCGCTGCGCATGAAACGGCGCGCGCCACAACTATACGCAAAGCTGATGCGCGGCCTGTACATGGGACCGCGCAGACTGGGCAACAAGTCCGAGCCTACCAGCGATAAATTTCTCGCCGAGGACGGCAAGTTGCTGGACGAGCCACGCACAGCCTCGGATGGGCCGCAGTTGCCGACAAGGGCCGGTCGAACGCGAATGCGCCCAAGCGTGCGTGGCTCTTTTCACCACGAGGTGATGCCCGTTCCCCAGCGGCGGCCCAATTTTCCCGCCATGGACTGGCTTTCTTGCTGGGCAATTGCAACGAATGAGCAAGTTGCAGCGGGTGGTCGAATCGTGATTGCTCCGACACTGGGCGCTGCAGGAATCATTCCTTCCGTGTTGCGATACGTTGTGGAGTTTGTCGCGATCTCGCCAGAGGACGAGGAGAATTTAGTGCGCACTTTTCTACTTACAGCTGCTGCCATAGGCATGCTATTCAAGCGAGGCGCGACCATCAGTGCCGCGGAGGGCGGGTGCATGGCCGAAGTGGGCACTAGCTGCTCCATGGCCGCAGCTGCGTTTGCCGCGTGCATGGGCGCAAGTCCCGAGATCATTGAGCAAGCCGCAGAAACGGCAATTGAGCATAATCTTGGATTGACCTGTGATCCTGTGGATGGGCTGGTTCAAGCGCCTTGTATCGAGCGGAATGCGGTTGGCTCGGTGAAGGCTGTTGTCAGCGCAAACCTTGCCTTGTCTTCGGGGGGTGTACACTCCATCTCTCTTGACGAAGCAATTCACGCCGCGCGGCTTACTGCGGCAGATATGCACATGAAGTACAAAGAGACGAGTTTGAGCGGCCTTGCTACAACGGTCAAGATTCCCGTTGCTGTACCTGAATGCTAGGGAATGATGTAGGTGTGTATAATATGTACCAAACACGCGTCGCAGCTTAGCGTCCCACCGAAATGGCATTTTCGTTCGGGAAACCGCCCGCAACGAACGGTGCTTCGAATAGTTTGTTTGGTTCGAGTTCCGGAACCGGAAATGCATTGGGTGCACCACAAGGTGGTCCGCAGCAACAGAGCGGCGTGCTGGGCGCACATCAAAATTCGGGCGCTCCATTTGGCGCAAGGGCTCCTTCGCAGCAAGGTGGTTTGTTTGGTGGGGGCGGTGCGACACAGCAGGCGTCTGCAGGCGCAGCGCAACAGTCTGCTAGTGGAGCATCACAGGTGCAGACGGGCGGTTTGTTTTCCCAGCAAGGGCAAGGGCAAGGCCAACAAACAGGTCTCTTTGGCCAGCAAGGACAAGGGCAAGGCCAGTCAACAGGTCTTTTTGGCCAGCAAGGACAAGGGCAAGGCCAGTCAACAGGTCTTTTTGGCCAGCAAGGACAAGGGCAAGGCCAGTCAACAGGTCTTTTTGGCCAGCAAGGACAAGGGCAGACCAGTCAACAGGTCTCTTTGGCCAGCAAGGACAAGGGCAAGGCCAGTCAACAGGTCTTTTTGGCCAGCAAGGACAAGGGCAAGGCCAGTCAACAGGTCTTTTTGGCCAGCAAGGACAAGGGCAGAACCAGTCAACAGGTCTCTTTGGCCAGCAAGGACAAGGGCAAGGCCAACAAACAGGCCTCTTTGGCCAGCAGCCTTCGTTACAGACACCGGCGCAGCCAACGAATCTCTTTGGTGCTTCGCAACCTGCTGGAAGCACATTAGGTCAGTCTCAACTTCCCCAGCAAGGCGGTTTTTTTGGTGCGACACAAACGCCACAGAACCCTGCTCAAAAAACTAGTCTTTTTGGCGAAACACAGAGTACATCAGGCACACAAAGCACGTTTAATACGCAGAATGCACAGGGCGCATCGAGCTCCAGCCTTTTTGGTGCATCGGCTTTGCAACCTACTCTCGGGACCACAGCGCCGCAATTCGCACAGCCCGATAAGAAGCTCGGAATGCCTATGAACGCGCAGCTCGATCGGATTTGTGCCAGCTGGAACACGACCAACCTCGCTACTTGCCTATTCCAGTGCTACTTGTACAACCGCGCAAACGATGCACAAAATGCCGAGCAACTTACGGTGCGCCGTCATGATGCCACTGGCTCTTTGCACGATGCGCTTTGGGTGCGTGCTGTGCAAGAAAACCCAGAGCCGAGTCGTTTATATCCCGTCCTGGCCGTTGGATTTGGCGATTTGCAGACGCGTGTCAATGCACAAACCGCCGAGGCGGCTCGGCAGCGCAGCAAAGTAGCCGAGCTTTTTAAGCAGCTGGTGGCACTCCAACAAAAACACGATCTCTCTAATCTTGTCCGTGCCCAATCGGCCTCACGCATGCAAATGTGCATCCATCAACGGCTGCTGGGCTTGCTCAAAGACAGCCACCTTCTGATTCCTGCCCTGCGAGGACAGAGTCTCGCCGCCGCTGAGGAGAACATGTCGTTTGTCCTGCAGAACTGCGAAGCACAACTCCAGGGCGGAAACACCGAGTATACGGGCGCTGCTTCGCAGGTCTCGCTGCGTGCGCGAGTCAATGAGCTTTGGGCACAGCTTGGGATTGTGCGTGCCAAGCGCGAGGCATTGCTTAGCAATGGGCTTGTCGAAAGCGGCGTCACCGAATGGGCCGTCGTCGACGAGGCCAACTTTGAGGAAATTGAGCACATCCTTGCTTCCCTTCAGCAGGGTTTATCTCATCTCACCGGCACACTGAATGCGGATACCAAGGCACTCGATATGATCTGCGACGGACTTGCGGGTGTGTCACTAGTGGGCGTACGAAATCGATAGCATGTAGTCTACGGATCCCACTCGTCTACTGCATTGTAAAACGTGCGGATGTAGCGCTTCTGCGCATCTGCACTCGGCTCCTTCGGCGTGCTGTCCATGCCACGCACAACAAGGTACTTGCGGCCCGTCAGAACGGCGGGTGTGACAGCCGGCGGCCATTCGCCGCTTTGCACAGCACCACGCGCCTGCTCTTTGGAGCCAACGACGGCACATCCAGCCTCGCCTGCAATCACAATTCCAGCACACACATCCCACGCCCAGCATCCAATCTCCCAGTAGGAATCAAGCGAGCCGCATGCGACGTGTGCAAAGTTGAGGGCTGCAGAGCCCATAGAGCGCACGCCAAGGACCATTTCGCCGCCGTCTACGCCATTGGCAGAATCGCCAGCCAAACGCTTGAACGTGCGAGATTTCTTCTCCATCACAGTGTTGGAGCGGTCTGAGCCCCACTCAAATGCGACCAAAGCCTGCTTCAAGCTGACAAACGGAAGCGGCTTGGCAAGCGGGAGGGCATGGCGCTCGGGGTGCATCGAGCTTGTCATAAACGCGCCGTGGCCTTTGCGTCCGGCGAATAGCTGGCCCATGAACGGTGCATAAATCACACCGATCGTAGGCACGCTATTATACACAAATCCAATCGAGATGCACACATGGGGCATGCCTTTCACAAAGTTGGTCGTGCCGTCAATGGGATCAATGATCCAGGTAGGCGCATCAGTCAGTGCGCCCTCATCGCCGGCAGCCCAGCTCTCCTCGCCAATAAATCTAGATGAGTACTTGTCGCAACGTACTCATGGTCGGGGTACTTGGCCTGAATCGCATCACGCACCAACTTCTCTGTGTTTTGATCCGTCTCGGTGACCAAGTCAGCCGTGTTCTTCTTCTCGTCGAAGCCGGCTGCGGTGAGTAAGGAGAAAAAAACGTACCGGCGTTTTTGAACCGTGTTTCGGACCCTTCGGTAATCGCTTTTCCTGCGCGAAAGGACAGCTGAATCGCAAAATCAAACACTTGTTGCAGATCCAACGACATGGCGGGGGTAGTATAACGCCGGGGCAGCACGTGTCTTTGATGTGGAGGAATGCGTTAGACAGCTCACCATGGAGTCGGCTGGCGGCCCTTTCGGCACGCCGGGCGCTTGGGCACCGCTGTCAGCGCCGGACGATTTGTTTCTTGATGCACTGCCGAGCGCGAATATGCTACCACTCTCACAAATGCCACTGCCATCTGTCGATGAGGCTCCTGCGCAAACGCAGGAAAATGCTGCGCGCGTGTCGCTGCTTTCTTCGCAATTTTATGACGCGGTCGATCCCGATACAGGATCTACATACGATGCGCTCGATGCATGGGTTGAGCCAGAAAATGGTCATATGGCGCTAAGCCCCGAGCTTGCGCCGATTGCACGAACGCCCCTACGGCTCCATTCTGGTCTTCCCACACTCGACCATTACGCCTCGCATCTCCGCATGGGTGGCTCGTTTGCCACAGAAAATGCGCAAGAAGGGCCTGTGCAGGATACGGGTACGGGGTTTCCCATTGGCTCTGCCCTGGAAATAGTTGGGCCACCGGGGGTGGGAAAAACTGCATGGGCGCTGCAGATGGCCGTCTCGGAGCGGCTCACGCATACCAAGTACGGGATCGAGGCTGCATATGAAGATGTCGGCTGGCCATCGCCACACGAGGCTTGCGATTGTGCTATATTAGCCGAGTGGTTCGAAGCCAATGTCGAGCCGTGGTGTGCCCAAGTCGTGCTGGTTGATACCGAAGGCGGTATGCCTTTGCAGCGCGTCTTGACCACGGTGCGTGCGAGCGTAGCGGCGCGGATAGACAGCGACGCAGTCACCTCGCTTTTGGAACACTCCGCGGATCGAGAAACACAAAGCGCGATCCTTACGAAGTGTATTGTACATTCTGTCCTGCGTGGACTGCACCTGGTTCGCATCGCATCCCTCGGCGAGCTGCTTGCCTTTCTCGGCGTAGCGGCCAGCACTGTACTTAAAGTGCCGGGTCTTCCACCACGAACTTCGCTGCTTGTGCTTGACTCGATTTCGTTTTGTCTTCCGCTGAGTACGACCAAGGACGAGCAGCGTCGGCGCACGGATGCTATGCTGCACATGCTTTGTGCATTGACGACATTGCGAGATAGTCGCATCCCGGAGCACGATAGGCTGTCAGTGATTGTCACATCGCAAATGGCAACGCGCGTACCGGCAAAGGGCGGCACAGAGTCGACTATGGTGCCTGCGCTGTTGAATGCAGCTACGCCTGCAATGCGCGGTACGTTTGATACTTCTGTGTACGATTGGGGCACGAGTATTCTAGGGCGCAGTGCGTGGCGATTTCTATTATCTTACCACGGCGTGCGGTCACAACGGTACGTTTCGAAAAGACGCTGACATGCAGCATGCTCTACATCCAGTCGCAGCCTGATGCGCAATTTGCTGAGGAACCCAAGCTCCAACACCGTTGTCTCTCTTGCCTATTCTCGTCTCACGGCGCGCTCCATGAAACGCACGACACGCTATTTCTTTTCCAACGTGTCGAGTGCTGAGTTTAGCCACACATTTACCCACCGATCGTAACCGGGCCTGTGGTTAGCATTACAGCAAAAACGCACCGTCATTGATCAAAGCAACGTCCATCATTGCGCCAAATTCACCATCTTGTGTGAGCCGTCACATAGACATACCCTGGATTTTGTCTGCAATGTATTCTTTTTGGAGCTTGGAAAGGATCGCATCGTAAAATACTCTCGCCTGCTCGCCGCCCATCGCAGCGTGAAAGTCGGGGCGTGTGCCTTTTAATTTTGCATGCAGCGTAAATTGCGATACTGGGGTCAGCGGACCATTACGTACCACACAATATCTCGCCGCCAAATTCGGCAACGTTGGCGCGCCACAGCCTTGTCTCAGGCCCGCTGCTGGCTGCACCGTTGGCAAGCGCGCCCTCAGGCCAGAGCCGAATGGTAAGCATTTTGCGAACAAGAGTATCTATTTGCTCCGGCGTATCCTCCTGGGATACACCGATAAGCGCAAGTATGCCGGGACCAATGCTAGATACAAGCTTTCCATCCACTAGTGTAAGTCACGGTGATACGCACCGTGCACGGATGCCTGCTTGACGCGCTGCAACACAGCACGCATGGTCCTTCGTCGTTGCTTAGTCAGGGACGTGCGTGCATCTTTTCTCTTTTCGCATGGACGCGACGCAGTCCATGGGCGCCAACACGGCGGAGTTGCAGAATGATCTGCTGCGCATGTGTGTGCTGTGCGCCACATCTTTGGAAGGGATCCATCCAAGTTATGCACCGCAAGAAACGGTCGAGAAAGAGGCACTCACGCTTGACGGCGCCGCACTGAGTACCCAAATTTACCGCGATTTGCTTACCATTCTGCAAGCTACACAAAAAAACGTAACGGGGCTGTCGATTGCGATGCGGCCGGCAAAAAATGCTGGATTTTATGAATCTCCTTTGTCGAGCCTTGACGCGGAAAGTGTGGCAGCTGCAGGGGCGCTTTTAAAAACCATGGCGACAGAAAATGTACCACAGCTTAGTTTTATTGCAAATTTGGCGCAGAAACACCAGCGTGTGTATGCGCTGACCGAAGAGGCCGCAAGAGATATGACAACGGAGGAGGCTCGCAAGCTTGGCGCGACGGTCGTGTATGGCAGCAAAGCCAAAGGGCCCGTGAACCTTGGTGCTTCGCTTAGTCGCGTCTATGGCCGCGAGGTTCGTAAAGCCGCCGAGGAGATTGTATTGTTAATTGCGCAACTGTGTCAGAGCTTTATGGATGTACGCACACGCTCGGTCCTGGGAAAGGCACAAACAAAGCGCTCCGGTGCCACACAGGGAGCAATGCCTGCTCCGACAAGGGAGGCTTCGCTCGCATTGACGCAGCAGATTTCGAACGCCTGCGATGGATTTGCTGGGTCTGGGAAAGGGCAGGATGCGTACATTACACGCATACCGAAAGATAAAAAAGAGGCTATGTTGAAACAATGGAAACAAGCACAGGTTATGCTGGACGATGGCCGCAGTGAACTGCGCGATGCACTGGAAGAAGAGGATGACGACGGAGTTATGGATGCCGGACTTGACAGTTCAAATGCATTTGAAGACATGGCTGCACTGATCCCTGCGGAGCTGCATCCTTTTGCGGTAGCTGTGTCCAAGCTGCTTGTGCACGGCGATGCGGCACAAAAAGCAGCGCGCAGTGCACTTGGCAAGGGGACCGAGCCGCTGGATTACGATGCAGTGAACGATTCATTGGGCGCGCTTGTCGAGCAGCAGGATGAGCTTGTGGCTTCTATACTTTATGGGGAGGATGCACAAGAGGATGAGGCCGATGAAAATGGAACGCTGGCGCACTCCGTATTGGCCTACGTCGCGTCGTGCGACCAATTGCTGGACACCGTGCACGCACCAAACACTGTGCGCTGTGATGCTCGTGCACCGCTCGCCTCTGCGCAGCGCGAGGCGCTTGCATGCATAGAGGACACGCTTATAAATAAAGAGTAGCGTTTGCACTAAGGATATAAGTTGTATTCTACTATACATGATTACTTGCGCACAAGGCCAAGTGCGTTTGGCCCCCGCCGTTTTCGCGGCGTAGGCTTTGGCTTCGCCATTGCCTGAAGTTGATGCCGGGTTGTGTCGTTTAGGAGGCTTGTCGCGTCCGGCACCACTTCGTCGTTGTTTAACTCCGTTGGCGGTTTCTGCACATGTTCTTTCGGGAAGAACCGACGCACGAGCTCTTCGTCTTGCTCCTCCTCCTCGGCTCGCTGCACTGGCACTGAATCCTGCAATGCCTTGCGCTTTTGTCCGACCTGTTCGAGCACAGTATCAGGATCGACACGCTCCAGGCGTGCATTCCGAGTTCGGATATCCTGCAATGCATCGTGAATCTCCATTTCACGCTGCGTCTCAGTCTGTCTTTTTTCAAGCGCTTTCATCGGATCAAGCTCCTCCTCCACTTTATCGTCCACGATGAGCTTTGCGTCCCCTTGCTTTGCATCGTCGTCGTGCCACGGCTCAAAGTTGCGCGTTGCGCCGTGCTCAGCGGCATAGTCTGTATTTTTTGGATCGGTTTTGAAAGTTATTTCCGAGCTGCACCGTGGGCACTTGATGTAGAAGCGAAAGATCTTGATACCATAGTAGTCCTGGTCTCGCACTACCTCTTTGCGCGCGTTGAACTTTTTGCCTCGATAAATAAATTCGCCGCACCGGTTGCATCGCATGCTATATGGCGCCATGAGACGCACAGACTTTTGGCCTCCGCCGCCGCCTTTGCGCCTGGTTGACTTGTTTGGGTCAAAGTCTGGCGGGATATATTTGTTAATCACTTTGCGTTCCGACATGGTGGCGGCAACGAAGACCAGAATGCTTACGTCATACAAACAACACTTGTGCCTTACCGCCATGAACAGCGACGCAGGACCGAACATTGGCGCACAGGCACTGGCGGGTGTGCTCACTGTGCTTGCAGTACTGCTTGCTATGCGCACTGCATATCGCACCATCCGAAGTACTGTGTCGCTAACGCTGTGGTTGTTGAAATGGGGCGTAGTGCTGTATGTAGTTCTTCTGGGGGTGCTGTGGTGGGCAGAGCCAGATGGCTCGAGCATGCATTCCAGCTTGTCGACAGTGCATTCTATTCTTCGATGTATGTGGCATGTATGACTGACCTGAGTCTCTTCTACTGCACTTGTGTCGGTTACTGTGCGTGCCGTTCAAAACCCGGGCTTGTTTGTCGCTTTCGCACAGCAAATTGCAACGGCGTTGAACCCACCAAAAAAAAAACGCGGTCCGTTACGGCCACGCTCGCAGAGGACGCGCACGCAGAGAACAAACGATGAGGCATCGCTGCATGAGCTCGCCTCGTCGCTAGGTCTCGAAGATATGCTCGATTCTGTGCTTACATTTCAAGACCCCGAAACAAAACCGAAGCGCGAAAAGAAACGGAACCCGTTTTGGAAATAAGGCGTATACCCTAAGGGATGTGTACTGTGTTGCGTGTGTAGCACACCGGCGCTATTGGCGCATTGGTCGCTCAACCAGCACGTCTAGCGGCAAGGATTTTGTGTGTACAATAGACATTATGGGCGAGAAGCCTACTTGCATCTCTTTTTTTTCACTCTGGCCTATTTCATCTTTTTTTACGGCACCGCGCTGCGAGAAAGCATCGCTTATTTGTGGCAGTGCAAAGTCGTGTCTATAAAGTGCATAGCAAGTTACATTGCCAGCTGTCATCGCTTAACCAGTAGCCTGCAGGACATGTATGCACATAATATTACGGAGTATACTAAGCATCCCATCTTCTCGCAAAACTGCGAACGGCAACGCCTGCCCTTCTTGCAGTCTGACACGCGAAGCATGCCACCACACGAGTTAGCGCGTGACATGGTCACGTGATGCGCCAGGAGCGTAGCGCGTGCGAGTGGCTCGCTCTACACGAAATGTCCGCCCCTTCTCAGCCCGGTGCTCCCTCTCGCAGTCCACCAGACACGATGGCTTGGGGCGTCAAACAATCCGGTCGAGCGGGAAAGAGCGGGGAAATGGCGCGCACACGTGCGCCCAGCAAGGTACTTGAGCGCAGAGTTAACGATCCTATGCGTGACAAGTTGGTGAGCCTCTTGTCGATGCTCATTGGGCAGATGGTCACTGTCACACTTCTGAATGGGAGTCGCTACGTGGGAATTTTATCCGGCGCACTGACAGATGCTGCTGAGATGGGTGTGCTACTCTCGGCAGGCCAGGCACTTAATCCAGCAGCGGATGGAATTGAGCTGGGCGAAGTGCAGGGATCAGTCCTGATCCCTGGCTCGGAGATCGCCGAAGTGGATGCGAGTGGTACGCGCATGAGCACTGCTGAGCAGCTGCGTGCACTGCAACAAAGCATAACTAAATCAAAACCCACTGGATTCCGTACCGACACGGAAATCAGCGGCACGCAGCAATCCGATGGCCGTACATTGCAGCGCTGGGACGAACCTGAAGCGCTCGAGACCGGAGCTGAGTCTCTCTCCCTTTCAGGATCGACTACGGGCTGGGACCAGTTTGCCGCGAACGAAGCGCAGTTTGGCGTGAAATCGAACTACGAAGAGTCGATCTACACGACAAAACTCGACCGCACCCGCAGAGACTTTAAGCAGCGCGAACGCGAGGCTGACAAGGTTGCACGAGAGATTATGAGCCAGTCTGCTGGAAATACCCACTTAGCCGAAGAACGAAACCAGGTCGAGGCGGTGGAGATTAACGAGGAAGACAAATATGGTGCCGTTGTGCGCGATTCTGTTAAGCCTGTGCAATCTCAGGACCTCGAGAAGGAAACAAATCCTTCTGGGCGTGCACTTACTGCTGATTTCCGCCAGTTTGTTAGTAAGGAGCGCGATCGTTTGGTCGTGCGCAAAGCCGAGCTGGCACAAAAAGAAAAGCAAAATAGGCTTTCTGACCTAAAAGAATGGGCACAGTCGTTCCGTCTCAAGACACCCGTTCCGGCTGATATGAGCGCATTAAGGGCGCAACCTATACAAAAGAAGGACCACCAGACGGCGAGCCTGGATGCAGCGCCCAAGAAGCTGAGCGCAAAGACGCCTTCCTTCAATCCACAAGCGTCTTCGTTTACGCCTGGCGTTCGCACTTTTGCTCCTGCGGCGCCGTCCAAGCCAGACGTGCCGGAGCACCCTTTCTTTGGTGCGAAGCAGCTCATGAATCTCGGCAGCAGTGCTCGTGTCATGATGGATTTTCGCCCTAGCCAGTCTACGAGGCAGCCTGAACCCACGGTCGTTACTGCATGGTGGCCGTACAACGGCGCACCATTCCGTCAGCAGATTGCGTCGAGCTCTGCCATGCGCGTCGAGTCGTTTGGCGAAGGTGCGCCTATGGGTATGCCCCGACCGCCCATGATTCCAATCATGGGTATGTATCACGCGCAGAACCCGGCTTTAGCTGGAATGCAGCGGCAGGCAGCATCGTCGCCGACGACACGCGGGGGCAAGTCACCTCGCGCGCCGCCGCACATGATCCGGCCGCTCAATGTGCCGCAAAATGGCGTACCGGCAGAGCAGCAGCCGTACACGCTTATGTATCCATACGCCCAGCATCCATTTCCGGCACAGCCCTCGTATGCGCTGGATGGGACCGTGCCCATGTCGCCCGGAGGACCGATGATGTACGGCGCCATGTCTCCCCCCGCGGTAGTTGCACAGGTGTCATTCCCTGCACCGATGGCGCAGATGCCACCGCCAGGCGCAATGCAAGGCGCTTCTCCCGGCGTGCCTTTTACTAGTGGTCAGCGACGTGGAAGCCCAGTCAAAGCGCATGCCGTGCCAGGTACTTTGCACTCAGGACGACGGAACTCGGCGCACTCCGGACGCGGGGGTGGGGAGCTCGAGCACAAGAGCAGCTTTCCCCACATTGAAGGACAAAAAGCGGATGGGGGAAATACGTCGAGCGATACGTAGGCTTGGTAGCATAACATAACACTGATCGGAATACCTTGTTTTGTAAAATCGCTACCCAGTAGCTGCCATTGCATCACAGTAACCAGCTTTAGCTTGTTTCATAAAGTCCCTATGCGGTTTGTTTTATTCTTGTTGGTATTTTTTTCGGAAGTATGCGAGACGCACTATCTCGCTGCTACAGCCTCTCTTGGCGTCGTTTCCAAGCACCATGCTACAACTGTATCCCATGTACGTCTTCCAACACCATCATCTTCGTGCATACGCATGCACGCATCGAGCCATGCATCTGGCATCGATTCAAGCACGTACGAAGACACTGATTCACCGTCTGGTGGACGTCCGATCCCTAGTCTTACACGCGCGACACTCTCCTCCAAGCCGCGGCTTTTCAGCATATTCTGCACACTGCGCACTCCGTTATGACCAGCGGCGCTACCATCCCACTTTATCGACACTTTGCCAAATGCACGCTCCATCTCGTCATGCAGCAACAAAACGTCTCTGGGAATGTCAAGCGTTGGGTACTGTGTCATTGCGGCTGCAAGCCCACCCCCATTGACATTCATGAGCGCTTTCGGAATATAAAAAATCATATCCAGCATAACCAACGGAAAACGTTGCGGAGGAAATGCACCTTTTGGGTATTGCACCATGCCTTTGTTGGGCATCGTATCGACCAGCGTCGTGACACGCGCGAGCCATCCTTTTGCGGCACGCACCATGCGAAATGGCTGTGGCTCCGCCGGATCAGGCAGAGGAAATGACGGCAATCCATCCTCTGGCCGCCTCCGCGCCATGATCGACGCAATGTGGGCCCGTACGTTCCTATCGTGAACCTCCGCACGTGCAATGAGCGGCGCGAGGACAAATTGGCCGATCGAGTGCCGCGTAGTAGGATGTATATAGTTACCCAGACCGGCCAGCATGACTGTGCGGCGCAGCACAGGCCGCGGCGCAGTACCACTGCAGCATAGCTCGCGCGCGATCTGCGGCAGTGTATGCGCTTGCATACGTGCAACCTACCAACGTGTCGGCGTTCCAATACGCTGACTAAACAACTTGTTTCTTTCGTCGCCGTACCGCTTTTATGCAAAGGCCATGACGCTGTGGTGCGTGCGTGGACGATGGCGCACGGTTCGCCGTGTGCCCTTGTGTGCGTGTGCTTTTTTGCACAATGCGTCCGGATGGTCGGGTGTGCTGGACAATGCGAAGCAAGCACTTGTAGGTGGTGAAAATGTGAATGCGATGCTGCGCGACCCGTTGGATGTCGTGGGCCAAGAGCTGTCTTCTACGCGGCACAACATAGCGTCCCTACTCGGCAGCGGGCACCCCTCGCTGGATAAGATTGGGAAGTACTATTTCCAAGCGGAAGGGAAGCACGTGCGGCCCATGGTTGTGATGCTAATTGCCAAAGCGACGAACGGCCTGAGCCCGGCTTGGGCCAATGAACGCATTGCGGGGATTGGTGCAGATGTGGACGAGACGATCAGCCCAGAGCGCGTGCTTAACGATGTGAACCCCAGCGCACCGGATGGCGCTGCGCCCGCCTACCCCATTGTGTCGAAGCCGTACCGTCCTGCACTGCAGCAAGCGATTCTTCCCACTCAGCGCCGCCTCGCTGAGATCACGGAAATGATCCACGTTGCATCCTTGCTACACGACGACGTAATCGACGCTTCGCCCATGCGTCGCGGTGAGCCGTCGGCACCGAGCACGTTTGGCAACAAGCTGAGCATCCTTGGCGGCGACTTTTTGCTTGGCCGTGCCTCAATCGCACTTGCGCGTCTGCGCGACCCCGAAGTGATTGAGCTTATGTCTACCGTGATCGCGAACCTGGTCGAAGGCGAGGTGATGCAGATGCGCGCGCAATCTATGGAGCAGCTACCTGTTACAGACGTGGGAGCGACGCTCCCCAGCGACTACATCCTCGACACGTTCTGGGCAAGCGGCGCGTCGCAGCCAGAAAACGGCCCGACTGCAGAAATGTTCCGCTATTATTTGCAAAAGACGTACTTAAAAACTGCGTCATTGCTCGCGAAATCTGCGCGCTCTGCGGTGGTGCTGGGGGGCTGTGGACAGAGTACTGCAGAGCGCGACACGCTGGATGCGACACAACGTGCAGCGATGGCCAAGATATGCGATACAGCTTACGTGTTTGGGCGCAACGTTGGCATTGCTTTCCAGCTAGTCGACGACCTGCTTGACTTCAAGTCTAGCTCAGAAGCGTTCGGCAAGCCCTCGGGCGGCGCTGACCTGCAGCTCGGGCTTGCAACTGCACCGGTGCTGTACGCCTGGCAGGAACTGCCGGACTCGGGCATGGGCGAGATGGTACGGCGCCGTTTTAGCCGCGAGGGCGATGTGCAAGAGGCGCTCGCTATTGTGCGTCGCTCGGGTGGACTGGAACGCACGGCAGAGCTTGCCCGATACCATGCGTTCCTTGCGGAGGAAGCATTGCGAACGCTTCCGGAGAGCGATGCACGCGCAGCGCTCATGCAACTGAACCAACAAATTATCACCCGGATAAAGTAGCGCATTCTATAGGAAACTAGTCGCCCCCACGATCGAGCCACTCGCCGAATGCGTCTGCGCGCTGTTCTCCGTCGTCGTCATCTACAGTGCGCCGGAACTTGGGGCGGCCATCGGCAAGAAAAGCGGCGATGCGCCGCCCCGCAAAATAGCGCCCTTCCATCTTCTGCGCCGCGGCGCGTGCTGCGCGGGGTTCTTTAAACCGCACCGTCATCACGCCCTCGGGCTCCTTGTCCCACAGCACAACGTTGGTCACTGTACCCAACAGCTCGCATTCTTCACGCACGTCCTGCTTGAGGTCCAGCAGCATCGTCGGATCCTGGTCTAGCTCTGCAAGCGTAAACATTTTTTTCAAAATGACAGTGCGCGCCTGTGCGCTGGGACCCGCGCGCTCCTCCTCAGAGCCCGAGTCCCAGTCGTTGATCTTGTTGTGCATGCGGCTCATGCGCCGCTGGATCGACTTCTTCTCCGTCTCAGTAAGTGTACGCGGCTTAGCTTGTGCAGCCTCGCCCTCGGCGCTGGGCTCGGCGCGAAACTCGGCGCGCTCTACGTGCATCTGCGGGCCACTTGTAACGCCTTTGGCGGCACGCAGATATGAGTCGTCGAGAAGCTGAATCGCCAGCTCTACACTCTCAGGCTTAAAGTACACGACCAGCGCCTCGCCTTTGAACGCGCCAGTCTGAGAGTCGTGGTACAGCTTCACGCGCGGCTCGCCTTGATCGTCCTCTAATAGCACACCGTACCGTGCAAATACCTGCGCTATTTCTTCGCGATCCGCATCAAGCGGCAAGTCACTTACATACACAGCCGTGTTGGGCCGCGTCTTTTTCGTGGGGCCGGACGCTGGCTGCGCTTCCTGCTTGCGCTTCATTCCGCCCTGCTGCCGCTTCAATACGGGTGCCACAGGGATCTCCCTTGTAAGTGCTGCTTGCTTCAAGTACCTACACTCTCATCGACACCTTGTATGCTGTATGCCGCTTGCTGCTTGCTGATCTCGTCTGCACCGATGGCCTTGATCCATCTCCCTTGCGTAGTGTACGTCTCGCCCTTATCAGGTGCACGCCCATTCCATTCCCATTCCTCGTTCTCTTCTTCCCATACAAACGCGCGCGACTGCTGGTCCAGGTGCACAGCAGCCTCGCTCGTGTCCAAGTACGCAGGCGGGCCGGCCATAGCCAGCGCAGGCGCGCGACGGCGCCAGCACCAATTTATGAAGGTGTGTACCTTGACTCGGCCGGATGTGGCTAGTGCGCGCACCGGTGGACGCTTGCCCAGGATGAAGCGCATTGCGGAGCGCCAGATCCAGCGCGAGGACGGAAGCGACCCGCACGCTGTAGCCGCAGAAGGGGCCGATAATGTCGGGACACAGGTACGTGATGCAGTAGCTAACAAAAGCCCGCTACACAGAGACAGGAGCGACCGATGCGTGGCTTGCCGAAGCGCAAGAGCGCGACGGTGCAGAGCCCATCGGTAGAGGCACCGAAACCAAATCCATTTGCGGGGATCTTTGCTGGAGCATCCAGCTCTCCGTTTACTGGGGTACAATTGAACTCAAATGCGCTCAGTGTAGGTACGACGTCGTTCGCAGGCGCAAAACCAAATGCTTCCACGTCCGTGTCGAACTCGCACAGCGCCAGCTCCAGAGACCTTGTGTCTGCCGATGCTGTGTTGGTGCCTTCGCAGGACACACTTGTCGAATTTTACACCGCGCTACGTGGGCTGAACTGGTCGTTGATCAAAGAGTTTGTGCATTTGCTCAACAAGTCCAGCGACTGTGCAGATTACACGCCGCTGTTGGAGAGTATCTGCACGCAATATAAGCACCATCACGAAGAGGTTTCTCGCAGGTGGCTTCCACAGAAACATCTTGCAGTCCCTCCGCCCGAGCCCGAGCCCGAGCCCGACGCGGTGTCAGCGACCGTGCCCGTCAAGAGCGCAGTTTCCACGGATGAGGCCAAGCATACGGGCCGTGAGTATACTACAGGTACTTTTTCCAGTCATCAGCCTGAAAGTACGTCACTTGGAGCGGATTGCGCTACACCGAAATCGCCGTCTTCGCAGCTGCCCCAAGTCATAGCAGACGCACCGCTGGGCGGCGGATTCTCATCGCGTCCTTTTAATGCGCGTACCACGGGCAGCATATCTGAGGCGCAAGTGGAAAGAAATTTGTATACGGAAACGAAGCCTCAGCCGCCGCAATTTAGTGCAATCTCTTTTGATGCTGCCGCGAAAAACGCGTCTCCGTTTTCTTCGGCAAAAGATATGAGCAAGGATGCGGAGCGTGCGTCACTGCAAAAAAATACACCGAAAACACCGGCTTTCCCTGTATCTGGTGGCTTTTCTTTTGCAGCGCCCAAGGCGGACAAACAGGTAGAAGCAACGCCGCCAGCAGCGAGTCATAAGACCGACCCCGGGATCGCCCAAGCGGACTTCAAGGACGTCGAGGCGGCGCCCAAACCTGCGGCGCCCACGTTTTTTGTACCCAGCGGTGGATTTGCATTTGCAGGTACTAAACTGAGCGACGCTGCCAAAACCACGAACGCTACAGACGCCGCGCCGACCGGCCCTGTATTCGACATTCCCAAGGGCGGGTTTGCATTTGCGGGCCACAAAGTAAGCGCTCCCGCGGATGCCAAGAAAGAGTGCGCGCCTGATGTCCCTGGTGCGTCCACCGCCACTGACGCCTTTTCTGCCCCTGCGCTCTCCTTTGGCCAGCGCGACGCAGCGCCGGCCGAGTCATCGCAAAAAACGCCCGAGAAGAACACACCCGTTGTCGGTACTACAAAGCCTATTACATTTGGTAGTGCTACACAACCTTCCATGTCTAACTCAAGCTTCAGCTTTGGCAGTGCGGGCACTTCGCCCTCCTCGACGCAAACATCGCCGCATCGCTTCTCGTTCGGGACAAAGCCTGTGGCAGCACCAAATGACGACACCCCTACTACATTTACGAAAGCCGCTATTGGCCCCTCATTTGCCAACACTACAGGAGTATCTTCGGGCGGAAAGTTTTCCTTCGGCTCTGCGCCCATCTCTTTTGGCGCGCCAGACGAAGAAGAGACCGAGCAGGACAGCACGTAGCAAGCCTCTTTATAAATCACGTGAACGTCTGCTAACTGGATGTGTCCCGTAGGTCCAACACCCGCGTAGTGAACTCCTGGCGCGCGATCGTGTCGTACTTAGCTGCCCGGCGTAAGGTGTTTTCATCTCAGCCGAGCCACTATGACGCACGCAGATACATGCGGTATCTTAGCAGGAAATGAAAGAGACGCACACGGGCACGCCCGGCAGAGTACGCTGACCGAACCCCGCATTGCGCCGTCCATGCAGAAATCGAGCTCCGAGACGAAGAGTACTGCTTCGGTATCTGTGTCAACCAGCCGGACATATGCGTATACTTCTGACGGGTCTATGCGTTCCGCTCCTAACGTTCGCGAGCATCCAGAGGGAAGCGACGGGATTGCAAGTGTGGAGCGCACCTTGTCCAGCAGCAGTGCATCTTCCGCAAACAGTACGAGCAGCATTGAGGCTGCACCATTTAGAGCACCTCCGCTTGGAAATGTTCGCTGGTACGGGCGGCCATCGCAAGAGCTTATGGAGGGCTTGGCGCCGCCAATACAAAAGGCCATGCCGTGGGGCACGTGGGCTTCTCCCGAAAACGCTGCGCAAGGAACGAGCGTGGGGGCGGTGCGTGATGGAAACTACACGCCCGTTTCCGGCGGAGACCAAGGTGTCGAGCGGCAGCGGTACTTACCAAAGCAGCTTAACGACGACTGGATATTTCGCAATGGCCCAAGTGTCGCACGACGCTTTCCCGGCGCAAGTCAAGTGCCGAGCGACGCACTTGCTGGGCAGAAATTTGCGTTGGAACCTTTTATCCAAATGGGCGAGAATACATTTTTGACCAGCAACGGTACATTAGCAGCGTCGCAAGTGAACATGCGACCTTCGCCGCTCCATACTCGCATTCCTGCGCCATCCAGCATTTACCATGAAACGATCACGCATCCTGATACTGATCCACCTTTCTCAGACACGACGGGGCATGCAACGCATAGTTACTTGCCTAAAGACGACCGCACTTTTGATCTCACGCCTGCTGAGGTCGTTCGCATGGAGGCCCGCGCTGGCTTTGCACGAGCCCCTGCTACGCCAAGCGCACCGATTCCTTGCGACGATTCTTGTGCTGGACTGCCCAAATTCGAGAGTTTGCGCAGCGTGGATTTGACCGATGCAGAGTCAAAAATGCGGAGCTCCATTCGGTCGTCCAGCAGCACGTTGAAACCGCGTTCTCCTTCGCCTGGTCGCGCTCGCAGTGGCTTATCGCCGCCCATCTTGCCACTGCAAACACGGTGCCAAGAAGTGTCGGAGCACGGCACGGCAAAAACCGTAGACTACTCTGGCGCGTCATCTTCATCACAGCGTAAAGCGCACAGCGATGGGCGTCCTGCATCGCGCGCCTCTGCACACCGTCGGCGCACGCCAAACGACTATATATTTGGCGAGATCCTTGGCGAAGGCTCTTATTCTACTGTGATGAAAGCGTGGGATGTGTACGACTTTCCTGAGGACGAGCGTGCTGCACTGAGGAACAGGCCGTCGGTGCTGCAGGCAGCCGCCGGCCAGCTGGACAATAATACAATCTCATTGAAACTAGCCAACGGCAAGGAACCACAGCCGTATGCTGTCAAGGTGTTGGACAAGGTGCACATCCTCAAAGAAAAAAAGCAAAAGTATGTGCGTGTCGAAAAAGAAGCGTTAAGCCTCTTGCACAATTGCCCTGGCATCGTGACACTGTACCATGCATTTCAAGACCGAGAAAGCCTTTGTATGTAACCGCACGCGCTCACGTTAGACTTTGTATTGGAACTCGCTGCCAACGGCGAGTTTTTGCATCATTTGCAAAAGCACGGCTCGCTCGACGTGACATCTGTGACATTTTACGCTGCGCAACTTGCTGATACGATTGACTGTATCCATCAAGCTGGCGTTGTTCATCGCGATATCAAGCCGGAAAACATACTGCTCAATGAGGATATGCGCATTCTCGTCACCGATTTTGGCTCGGCAAAGATTTTGAAAAACACGGCGCATGCGGAAACGGCAAGCGTGGAATCAAGCGCCGGCAGTCCTTTTGAAGTCGACGATAAAGGCTTGCAGCGGTCCAGCAGCTTTGTGGGCACGGCGGAGTATGTAAGCCCTGAGCTGCTCAACGATAAGGTGGCGGGAATCCCGGCAGACTGGTGGGCTTTTGGCTGCGTCTTGTACCAGCTGTTCACAGGACATGCTCCATTTCGCGCAGCAAACGAGTACAAAACATTTCAAAAAATTTTGCGCCGCGACCTGACTTTCCCAGCGCAATTTCCTTCCGCCGCTGCACAGCTTATTGACAAGCTTCTTTCGCTGGATCCGCAAGCGAGGCCCAATGCAGCGGAGATCAAGCAGAGCTCTTTTTTTCAAGGCATCGACTTTCATGCAATTTGGACGGAGTCTGTCCCGCCAATGCGCACAGGGCTCTTTCGAAAGAGCGGCGGCGAACAGGGCACTCTTTTTCAAGGTCTGCGGGATTTAGAGGCACAGTTTGAGGAGCTAAACCGCACGCATACACTCGATGACAAACCACGACACTCTGAGACGCGTTTTACGCAAAGTGGCGTCAGCGCCGACGAAGAGTCTATCTCTACTTCCTGCGAGTCGCGCTCTACCAGCTTGACACACAGCCGCACACCAAATGTGACAAGAGCAGCACCAACTGCATACATACAACACGGCACGCATACGGGCACTTCATCACCATTAAGCGGCTCGGAACGAAGGCTTGAAGAGCGGACTACCTTTATAACGGAACTGTACGACGATTTACTTCTCTTGCACGAGGTAGTCAATTTTTCCAGCCCTATCGTGCTCCGGCGCACAGGTGCAGGGAGCATGTTCGTCAAGCGTTGCCAGTTGCTTCTCACGAGCTATCCGCGCCTGCTCTGTGTCCGAGAAGGGGCCCGTACGCTAAATGTGCTTTGCGAAGTAATTCTACGGCCGATTCCTGCGTATTCTGCCGCATCTGAATCCGTGCCGCTTGCAAGAACACGATCACAGCATAGCACATCTTCGCGAAAGGACCATGGCACTTCGCTTAAGCGCCAACCGTCTTTGCCTTCGGGGACATGGCAACAGACCATCTCGAGGAGCTTTTCAAAAATGGGGTCCAGGGGTGCTGGCGCACTCAATCGTTGGAATTCGGTTATGGGCATTCGCCCCGATACGGGTACGCACGAAAGACGAGATGCAGAGGCGCGTGCAGCATTTTCTACGGACCATACCAACTGGCTGTTGGACGTCGAACCGCGCGGCTCAAAAGGCTTTGTGGTGCATACACCTGCACGGCAACATATTTTCCACGATCCCTCGGGCGATCCCGTGTATTGGATCCAGTGCATTCGGGAAGCGCAGCACCAGTATGCTGTGTCACAATCATAGTTCTTGATTAGACAATTGCGACGTTGCTGCATGACGCAGGGCCCTGCGTCCCCAGTAAAAAATATTTAAGCGCCGCGTTTGCAAGAAAAGCCCCACCATGAAGTTGATTCTTGTTTTTACTCTCTTTTTCACCATGCTCGGTGGGTATCATTGCGTGTGTTAACTCCAGGTATGGCGATGGCCCACGAATCTGCAGCGGCTCTGCAGGTCAAGGCGCAGAAAGAAATGTGCGGTGAAGCCACAGAGGTCGTCAAGCAGATTGAGGGCGCAATCATGCTGATCTTACCAGTGCTCACGACTGTGCTATCTGCCATTGGACACCCCGAAGTTGGCCCAATGATCCAGATGCTGGTCAAGGTATTGGACTCCCTCCACTTGCTCTGCTAGTGGGTGCTGGACAGGATAGGACGTGGACAGATGCGGATCTGGCACGACTTTCTAGACGGAGATGAGGAAATGATGCATGCAAGGAAAAAATATATAAGAAGCGTCCGCATTGGGACTCCCCGCAATGCAAGCATACTCGTACTGCACAATCCTCTTTTTCCTTCTGGCGGTGCTAGGTACGTACCCCCGTGGCAGCTCACCATAGTCGCCGCCCACGATGAAAGTACCATCCAAACACAGCACATGCTACGTGCGCGTAAAAATTTTGACGAGTGCGGCGGCGCCAAGGAGCTGCAAGTCCTTAAAAGGACGCTCAGCGACGCGCTCCCTAAGCTCCGTACGTCGCTCAAGTCTGTCAGCGATGACGACCAGAAAATCGAGCATGCGGTAAGCAATGTTCGCCGTCTGTTGGTCAAAGTCGAGGATCTGTGCTAGCTGCGTCCCCCTTCCTTCCTTCCATAATTTTTCTTTGTTGTTCCGTACGTTTTTACTTAAGTTGTTGTTTGTTCATGTGGAGTAGGCACGGCCCAACACGGCCAAGCAAACCAGCTCGTCCCGTCCCGTCCTCCATCATGGCGCAGATCCTAACCGCTACGGGCAGCACCTTTGCAAAAAAATATGTTGACAATTTTAGCAAAAGGTTTGAGCCTGAGGTATGCAGTATACTTTGCTGACATACAGGATCCGTACTATGAGACGTACGAACATAATGGCAAACAAAAGCGCCGCAAGGTATGACGCCACTGTCGCTCACACTAGCGTCCCCTACCGCAAGGACTTACGCGCAAGGAGGAAAAGATTTTGCGCAAGGTTCTGCGTCGTGCACACTATCTTGACAAGGGGTTTAACATCTGTGGTATGCGATTCGGATGGACGTTTCTTATCGGCCTGATTCCGCTTGCGGGGGACCTGGTGGATGCGCTGCTTAATTACAACCTGATTATAAAAAAGTGCAAACAAGTTGACAAGTACGTCGTACGCTTTGCTTACCTTTAGTATTCCGTCTTCACTCATCAATCAGATGCTGGCGAATAATAGTGTCTCTATTGGTCTTGGTCTCGTGCCCATTGTTGGCGATATCGGTTTGGCCGTTTGGAAGACAAACTGGCGCAATGCGAGCCTATTTGAGAAATGTGTGTATGCTATGGCCGCTTACCCAAGATATGCGCGAACGTGCCGCAGAAAATTTGCGCAACCAAGCCTCCGGCACGAATGCTGGTACGCCGGCCGTGCCGCCAAGGCCTGCAGGTGGCAAATCGAGCTTGATGCAGCCCATGTCGTATTAATATATGTAGCACGCTTTGAATGGTGACGTGGTTTGTTTCGTTACGTGGCCTATAGAAAAGAGAGGCTAAGCCAGTTACACCCATTGCTGGGGGTTTTCCAATGTGGCCTGCATCTTGCGGCGTGCCTCGACTTCCTCGGGAGGAAAGGCGCGGTCTTGCTCGATGCTAAATTTGGTCGCAGCCTCAGACTGTTCACGTCCAGTGCCAGAAATGGCGTCCATGTATTTCCACGTAGCCTGGGGCGGAAGACTCATCAGTATACTCTCCATGCGCGCGCCAGGAGTCTGGAGTCCAAACTTGGTGCCGCGGTCGTACACCAAGTTGAACTCGGCGTAACGACCCCGGCGAAGACGCTGCCAGTCCTTGTTGAAATGGTTGAACAACAAGTCTTTGCGGCGCTGCACAATGGTAAGGTAGGCGGGGATAAACGTGTTGCCAACCGCTTGGACGGCCTCAAACAGCGTGTTCTCGTCGTGCTGCTTGGCGCCAACAAGCTGTGTATCAACGCTCTTCTCCCCATTGTACAATGGAATGAAACTCTTCTTGCCTTTGCTCCAGGACGGGAGGGTGAGGTCGTCAAAGAATACGCCGCCGACGCCACGGCTCTCTTTGCGATGTACGATCCAGAAGTACTTATCGCACCATTTTTTCCATGCAGGATAAAAAGCGGGGTCCTGCATCTCAAGCGAAGATTTGATCTGCTCGTGGAAGTATCGCGCGTCCTCAGGAATAAGGTAGTTCGGAGTGAGGTCACAGCCTCCGCCGAACCACCATGCAGCGGGCTCGTTTTTTGTGTAGCGGGGATTGACCTGTCCGTTTTTAAGTGTTCTTGGGTGCCTGATTTCAAAGTAGCGCAAATTCATGTGGCCAGTTGGAGCGTAGGGGTTCAGCGGGTGAATCACGGTGCTAACGCCAGTCGCAAAAAAGGGCAGCGCGTCCACGTCTGCGTCATCGCCACCGACATTGTAGCCCAACTTCTGAAGAATACCGTCGTGATCTGCAGACATTTGACGAATTGCAGCAGAAGGGAGGTTTCCGTACACGACACTCACATTGACGCCCGCCTTCTCAAAGATAATCCCATCCTGCAAGACGCAAGAAATACCCTCACCACCTTCCTTGCGTTTCCAAGACTCGACCAAAAACTGCGCAGGAGAGCCGCTCGCGCTACCCGTGTTCTCTAAGCCCTGGATGGATTCCACCAGCTTCTTCTGCACAAGCCGGACATAGGTAGTCATGCGCTCCGACATGGGCTTGCTTGTGTCGCTCACCGCAGCTGGGTCAAGGTCCTCGATGTTAATCGTGGAAGACAATGTGGTCTTCAAATTCGGAGCATTCTCAGCAGTACAATCTGCGCTGCTGTTGTACGCGTTTTGTAGCATGAATGTCACTGCTGCCGCACCGCCTAAACCCACAACGGCAAGGCCACGGTTCAAGGAAGCGCGTGCGGCACCTGCCATAGGGGTCGTACGAGTTGTAGAAAAACAACTGGCATTTCTAGCAGCAATCGATCGAGCCACCGAAAAAAGGGGCCGGTTCCTCATCGCATTTACAACTACAGGCGAGACCATGGCGGGAGAAATCCTCGCATGGGCCCACCTCCCGCCTGGGTGGTGATTATATAATCGTCTCGAATTGCCAATTACTGTGGGGTATCTACAAGCTCTGCGGCAAGGTCGACCGCCATGTGCCAATTCCTGTGTTCCTCACGTAGTCGGTCCAGTAGTATTTGGTAGCTCGGTTGGTTGGTGTCAGGTGTCTCATCGACCAGGTCGTCAAAAATAGGGATCGCAATGATGTTGCTGCAGCGCGAACAGCGCCATTGAATCATTTCCGTTTGCGTTTCGTGGTCCTTGTAGGTGTCGTACGCTGCGGTGGGCAAAACACTTTGCTGCGTTGATGCAGCTCTTTGCACTGGCGCCAACTCGGCAATTTTCTCATTCGCAAACTCGATCTGCGACGTTTCCAGCGCCTCGTGGTCCGAAGGCGTTGTTGCAGTACCCGTGTGTGTCTCAGGTGCTATGCGTGCTTTTTTGCGTGGAGATAGTGCCTTGAAAAAAACGTCAAGCTGTTTCTGGTCGCGCGACTGCCGTTCAATTCCAGAAAAAGATAGTGAGAGCGTAGCAACACTTGCGCCTGCGCTTAACTGTTCACCGACGCCCTGCTTCCATAACTTCTCTGCTTTGTGAAAAATCTCGCTGGCAAGTGCATCATTAGACACAAATCCAAACGGTAGCTGCACACTTCGAGCGCCTAGTGCACCATAAACAAAATAGCGGAGTACAATAGATCGTGGGTACGCCAGTGGAAACGTCTCGCGCTCCTCTTGCAATCGTACGCTGAGCTCCGCAGACATGATGGAAAGCCATCGCAGTGCATGCGCAGTGTCTGTCAGCGCAGGTTGAAAGTTCTTGGCTGACATCATGGACCGATTGGCTGAGCGAGAGCTCACTGGGGAGCGGTCTATGCCTCGCAGCATTTCGTAAATCCAAACGCCGTCGGAGCCAAAGCGGCTTTGCATGTCGGACAATGGTATATCCCACAACGCACCAACTTCGGTATGCTGCCATTCTTGGGCAATCTCGAAGCCTAGTTTACCACCGAAAAAACGTATCTTTTGGAACGCAATGGGGTGCAGAAATGGCAAGACAAACCGAGGTAATAACAACGTTTGACTGCATGGCTTGCGGAAATTAGAACATAACTTTGCGAGAGCCTTGTTTTTCGCAATTCCAGCCGAAGTAGTGTATCCCAGCCTATCGAGTACATGCTTGCGTACCGATATCATACGCTCCGCTGCGTAAGCATGTGCAACATCGACCCAAGTCATATTCTCCAGCTCGCCGAATGTGTCCTGCGACGCCAAGTCTGTATATTCTGACGGCCACCATGCACCCAGCAATGTCCAGGACTTTTTTACTAGCTCCTGCCTTACATTCAAGGGAACAGGTGGTAATAAACATTCTAGTTTTTTGGCGCGGGCATCGGGACTCATATTCTCCAGCTCGGCGCGCGTGTCCAAGTAGGGGAATCGATGCAAAATTTGCTTCCGCGCATAGACAGACAAATCAAAAAAGGACTCGTCAATGGACGCTTTTTCAAATAGAATATCTTGCCCTTCGTGTTCGTCGAGCAATTCCAACGGCATTGGAGTCCAGCAGTCTGCAATAGCTGGGTTCAGGTCAAATTGTGTGCGCACGCCCGTGGTGGCACCGGAGTTGACGCGACGCTGAAAAATATCCATAATCTTCTTAGATTCGCGGCGATACATATCAAGAGATATCTTGTGTGTTTTTGGGTTGGGATTCTCATAATGCTTAGGCTCCACATCGCCAGGCTGCCGTCAACATTTCTATTAGCCACGCACCCCATAAGATGCAACATGGACGAGACGCAGTCCAGGACAACGTTTTTCTGCTTCTTCCAAAGTACAATTAAATCGGTCCACTCCATGTGCTCTTGCCGCATAATTCACCGCAATCTGTGTAAGTATATTTGCTTTGCATACGCACCAGGCTTGACCATTGTAGCACAGCAAGCGGCGATACTTTGGAGTCCAATTTCAATCGCGACGCCTCAACTGCCATTAATATGTCCAAATAGATTACATACATTGCGCGTACGCTGCATCCACATCGCAGTGTGCAATTACACGCAGCGGGTTGCTAAGGTAAGCTTACGCATTGCAACGCACGCCGGCTCAAAATTCGTACTGAACAGATGTTTGTACGTCACAGGCACATCGGGTGGTACGTGTGGAAGCAAACTTGGTACCGAGTCGCTCAAATAAACTTTGTGTTCTGCTTCTTCGTCTTGCGCACCCTCGCCCAGCATGCTAGCATGCCGTGACGTGCGCGTCGAACGACAGGACGTGCGCGGGTGGAGGTGACACGTGACTACTGCTCTGCGTGGCAAATCTTGTTCAGCGTTGTAGCCAAGGAGCATCATGTCGGTATGTAGGAGCGAGCAAGCAATGCTGATTATGCAGAGGCCAGGCGGAGCATTGACGTTGCATGTGGATGCCGACGGAAAGGCGCGGTATGATGCAATTGTACAGCAAGGTCGTCGTCCAGGCTCGTACGTACAGTCTCAGTACAAAGACCTCGTCCCTTTGTCGGAACGGGATGATTATAGGGAGAGCAAGCGCCCACTGGAGCGTCCTTCAGATGAGGAAGTGAAGAGCACTACTGAAAATACGCGGCGGGCATTGGAATTGATTGTCCAGGGCAAAACCAAAGCGGCCAAACCTACAAATGTCGCTGCCACCGGTGGGAACTCTTCTTACCTGCGCTATACTCCGGCTTCACAAGGTGCGGATGGTAGGAAACAAAGAATTATTAAGATGACGGAAGTTGTTGAGGATCCTCTAGAACCTCCCCGTCATCAGTTTAAAAAAGTGCCAAATGGACCGCCTAGCCCACCACCGCCTGTTTTGCGCAGTCCGCCGCGGAAAGTGACTGCCCAAGAGCAAAAGGAATGGATGGTACCACCCTGTATCTCTAACTGGAAAAATAACAAGGGCTACACTATTCCATTGGACAAGCGACTTGCGGCAGACGGCCGTGGTCTCCAAGATGTGTACATTAATGATAACTTTGCTCAATTTTCTGAGGCATTGCATCTGGCGGACCAACATGCCCGCGAAGAGGTGCGGGAACGCAACCAAATGCAGCAAAAAATTGCTGCGCGCGAAAAGGCAGAGCGCGAAGAAAATCTGCGCATGCTTGCACAGCGAGCAAGGGAAGAGCGTGCAGGTATGTCGTCTGGGCACATGGCCGCTTCTGGTAGCACTGTGGCGAGTGCAGTGGCAGGATATGGAAGCAGCGAGAGCGATGATGATGATGAGGCTGTTGCCGAGCGCGATCGTTTGCGCGAAGAGCGCCGTCGCGAACGCGAGCGGGACTTGCGTCTCAATAACATGGGCACGGAGCAACGTGCACGCATGTTTGCCAAAGAGCAGAACAGGGACATCTCTGAAAAGGTGGCACTTGGTTTGGCTAAGCCGACACTCAGCAAGGAATCCATGACGGATGCACGTCTCTTTAATCGTGAATCATTGTCTAACACGTTTGGTGAAGATGATTCGTACAATGTATACGATAAACCACTGTTCCAGGGATCTTCCGCTGCTGCTGCAATTTATCGGAGGCCTGGTACTGGCACGGCAGACGACATGTACGGTGGTGGTACAGAAAGTGGCATCAGTGCCGAACTGGAGAACGACCGGTTCGGACTAGGGCGCAGAAAGGGCTTTGAAGGCTCCCAATTCCAAGAGGTGCGTACAACGTCTAAGTGCATTTTACTAACTCTGTATAGGAACGCACAGGGCCTGTCCAGTTCGAGAAAGATGCTAGCGATCCATTTGCAATTGATGCATTCCTCGAAGAGGCAAAGCGTGGGACAAAGCGGGCTGGCTTGGAGAACCCCGCCGCAGAAAAGCGCGCGCGCGAATAGCTTTTTCGTACCCCACGTACTTTACTGCATAAAATATTCTCGTTACAAACCTCTCCACGCTTTGCCCCGCACTTCTTTCCCAAGGCCCAACTTTAGCGTGCTGCGCCTACACGCCAACGCCAATCCACGTGACTTGTTCGCATTGAGCCACTCGGAAAATAGCTGAGTGCCTGCTGCACGCTGGGGATAACGCAGGATCCTAGTTAATTAGACATATCTGTTCTTTGACCACTATAAAATCAACCCGGTAAGGTTCCATTCTTCACTCCCCAGCCTTTTATCCGGGCATGGGTTTTTTTAAAACATGGATTGATAGTTTCAAACCTGCGCAAAGCGTTGAAACTTGCAGCACGAGTTCCATCAAATGTGCCGAGTCAGAGAAACTGGAGAAAACTAGCACGCCAACAAGTGCTGATAAGAAAGTTTTTAACTCCGATGAAGAACTAGGACAGCCAAGAGATGATGTTGAGGAAAAGGGGCTGCATCGAAAACTGCAAAGCAGGCACATCAGCTTCATTGCTCTGGGTGGCGGTATTGGCACTGGTCTTTTTATCGGATCAGGGTCGACTCTCGCTTCCGGTGGGCCTGCAAGTCTGCTTATTGACTATAGCTTGGTGGGATTAATGATCCTTACTACTCTCGCAGCACTTGGCGAACTGGCATCCACATTTCCCGTTCCTGGCGCATTTGCCGAATACAGTGGCCGATTCCTGGATCCTGCCTGGGGCTTCACTATCGGATACAACTATCTTATGCAATGGCTTGCGACATTACCACTCGAGTTCACAGCTGCTGCGATCGTTATCCGATTTTGGGACGAAGACGGCTCTGTGCCCCGAGGCGTTTGGATTGCCATCTTTTTTCTTGCAGTCAGCGCGATTCATATTATCGGGTTGCGCGGGTATGCCGAAGTTGAATTCTCAGCTACAACTATGAAGATGATCACGATCATTGGTTTCATCATCTGTGCCATCGTGATTGATTGTGGTGGTACCCCCAGCGGCCAATACTTGGGAGCAAGAGGATGGCACGATGGACCTGCATTCCTTAACAAATTCAAGGGTTTTTGCAGTGTGTTGACCACCGCTGCATTTGCATTCACCGGCACTGAGCTGGTCGGTTTGGCTGCTGCGGAAACTCCTGCGCCGCATAAGCATATCCCTCGGGCATGCAAACTCGTCATCTGGCGGGTCATCGTTTTCTACTTCCTCTCTCTTTTTATGATCACATTGATTATCTTACCTTCAGATCCTCGTTTACATGGAACAAGCAACTATGACCCTAACACGTCGCCGTTTGTGCTTGTGATTGAGATCGGTGCGATTAAGGTTCTGCCGCACATAGTTAATGCTGTGATTATGCTGTCTGCGGTGTCGGTTTCAAACTCTTCTGTGTTTGCTGGCAGCCGCACTCTGCATGCACTTGCTGTGCAAGGACATGCTCCCAAGTTTCTGCGCTATGTTGATCGCACTGGCCGCCCTTTGCACGCCGTGATTGTATCGCTACTCTTTGGGTTACTTGGTTTCCTGATCTACTCTTCTGACGACAATGGTGGCGAAGTTTTTGTACGTTGATTGTCTGTGGTTTACTAACATATATAGAGCTGGCTCCTCGGTATTTCGGGTCTATCGGTGATCTTCACTTGGGGATCTATTTGTGCTGCTCATATTCGATTCCGTGCTGCGTGGGCGAAACAAGGATACTCTGTATCTCAGCTCCAATGGCGATCACCGTTTGGCGTATACGGCTCATGGGGAGGTCTGGTGTTCAATATTCTGCTCGTGTGTGCGCAATTCTACCTCTCTGTATTCCCAATTAACGAAGCCGAGAAGACGGGCGGTGACCGTGTGTACAGCTTCTTTTTGGGCTTTATTTCTGCTATTCTCATCTTGGTTTTCTACATTGCGTGCAAGGTAATCAAGCGCACAAAAATTGTGTCTTTGGAAGACATTGACCTTCTTAAAGGCAGAAGTACTCTGCGTTGCATGGAGCAGCAGGAAATGGAAGAAGCGGACACAGCAGAGATGCCTCTATGGAAAAAGATTTTGAACATCTTTTTCTGAAAGCGCTTTAAATGATTCCCATATACCTTTCGTGCTAACAAAATATAAATGAAATGTAAAGTGAACGTGCTTCAAAATAGTTCTTGGGCGGAGATTGAGAGCAGGGCATGGAGCTAGCCGCCCGGAGCATAATTAAAAAAAGAGGCAAACAATATTTTTTTTTGGCTATGAGCATACATATTACCGTAAGGGCCGTGAGACGTTCGCCACACGGATGACCTTGGCACGGTCAAGTCAAGCCTCTAAAAACCATGTCTTACGTAGGGTCGCCTGACATCACGAGATCAAGCGATAAGAGGTGAACACAGATAAGCCCCCAGAAGCAATAATTTTGCCCGCGGAAATTTCACAAATACCAGCGCCGTAAAGAAGAAAAAGACCGCTAGGAGATAGACTGCACCTCAAAAACTACAGCTAGAACGCGTGGCCCCATACAGACCATGGGTTTCTTAAAATCTTGGCTGGATGGCTTCAAGCCAGCCGTGAATGTGGCTTATGGTACCGAACCGTCTTATGCCGACACGGATGGTATTTCTACTTATGAAAAAGCGTCTGTTCTCGGAAGAGATGAGTTTGCAAACACCGCTGTTGCTGTAAAAACCGAAAATAACGGTGTTGCATTTGTGCCAGAAAAGACAGCATTGAAAAGAAACCTGGCTGGCAGGCATATTCAGTTCATTGCACTGGGTGGAAGTATAGGAACAGGTCTCTTTATTGGCTCAGGAAGTGCCTACGCCGAGGGCGGTCCTGGCTCGCTCATGATTGCATTCCTTGTCATCGCAGTAATGCTTGTTACTACCGTCTTTGCATTGGGTGAGCTGGCAGCTGTTTTGCCTGTATCCGGTGCATTTTCTACATATTCAACCCGCTTTGTCGATCCATCATGGGGCGTTGCAATGGGTTGGAATTACTGGCTCCAATGGCTGGTGGCGCTACCACTTGAACTAACCGCCGCGACAATAATTATCCAATTCTGGGACAGTGAAGAAGTTGTACCTAAAGGCGTTTGGATTGCTATTGGACTGCTAATTATCATTGCCATCAATCTTTTTGGTGTGCGTGGATATGGTGAATTTGAATTCATTGCGTCATTACTCAAGGTCATTGGGTGCATTGGGTTCATCATTTGTGCCATTGTTATTGATTGTGGTGGCACACCGGGCACACCTGGTTCGGAGGGATATCTTGGAGCGCGTGGATGGCATGTCCCTGGATACGGTGCATTTGTGAATGGGTTCAAGGGTTTTTGCAGTATTTTTATTACTGCAGCTTTTGCGTTCTCTGGCACCGAGCTTGTGGGTCTCGCTGCTGCCGAGACGTCTAACCCAAGGAAACAATTGCCGAAAGCTGCGAAGCAAGTACTTTTCAGGGTTCTAATCTTTTACATTCTTTCGTTGTTTATGATTACGCTGATTGTTCCCCCCAATATGCAGGAGCTCAATGGCTCAGGCGACGGAAATGATCCTCGTGCTTCGCCATTTGTGATTGCTATTCAGATCGGCGGAATCAAAGCCCTTCCGCAAATCTTCAATGCCGTCATCTTAATTTCTGCGCTCTCTGTCGCAAACGCGTCAGTGTATGGTGCTAGTCGTACTCTTTTGGCCTTGGCTGAACAAGGCGGAGCACCCCCCATTTTCAAGTACGTTGACAGAGAAGGAAGGCCGCTTCCCGCCGTCATTGTTTCGCTTCTTTTTGGCTTGTTGGGATTTTTAATTTACTATGCGTCACAATCTACCGTCTTTGACTGGCTGTTGGCCATTTCTGGCCTTTCTTCAATTTTCGCTTGGGCATCTACTTGCCTAGCCCATATTCGGTTTCGCAAGGCATGGAAGTTGGAAGGCAACCCCCTGTCGCTCTTGCCTTGGGCATCTCCCTTGGGTGAATTGGGTTCCTGGGTCGGTCTGTCTCTTAATATTATTGTCGTATGTGCAGCATTTTACGAGGCCGCATTTCCAATTGGCGAAAGCGAAATGAATGCGTCCGACCGAGCCAATGCATTCTTCCAAAGCATGATCTCGCTTCCAATTGTCCTTGTCTTCTTTTTATTGCACAAGCTTATTTCGCGCAGTCGCTACGTCCGTTTGAACGAGATCGATATTCACACTGGCCGCCGTGATCCTGTATCTTTGGAAGTATTGGAAGAAGAACGTGCGGAAGAACGCGCAAAACCACTGTTTTGGAAAATATTTGACGCTATCTTCTGAACAGCATGTATGTTGTTTATTTTGTGACATTGCTGCCCGTGCATTATGATGGACGTTTATACCTACTATTATACCCTTACTTGTGTCGGTTTATTCGCTGTAACCGCTGAAGGACAAAACAGAAAGCGCGCCACGTTCGATGCTAAACAAAATATTCTGTTAATGTTTATTTTGCGTGCAGATGGACCAAACATTGTACCATGCGCATAAATTTATTGAATAAGTCGTTTATAGAGTGCTCTGTGAAGTAAGTAGCGAACATCTATGACAATCACCCCTTCTGACTGCGTCTGTAACATCGGCTTAGGCAAAAAGCTTTCACAATTTTGCGTCAATGCCACGTGTGCAAATGTATCTTCATTTACAGACTGTTTCCTTTCCATTAAAGCATAGCGGCCAAGTATTTACGACTCCATTTGGCTGACATGCTAAATGTGCAAGATGAGAAGATATCTTTAACAGAACAAAGTTCTGAAAACGAGCTAACAGATATTGATCCTATTGTTAAAGGGTCTCAGAGGAAGCTCCATGCACGCCATCTCCGCTTTCTTGCATTGGGCGGCAGCATTGGAACGGGCCTGTTTATTGCTACGGGTAATATCCTTTCTACTGGTGGCCCAGGCTCTGTGATGATTAATCTAGTGATTCTCTCTTTCATGATTGTAACTGTTCTTTTTGCGATAGGTGAGTTTGCTGCTCTGTATCCGCTCCCTGGGCTCTATACCAGCTGTATCAGCCGGTTTCTCGACCCATCTCTAGGCTTTGCTATCGGACTTGATTATACGCTTACCTGGCTTATTATTTTGCCTGTTGAATTGACGGCGGTAACAATCGTCATTGGATACTGGGATACGGAAGAGGTTGTACCAAAAGGAGTGTGGATTGTAATCGTCATGCTATTCGTGTTTGGCATCAACGTGATTGGAGTTCAAGCATACGGAGAATTTGAGGTTTTTGCAACGTCGATTAAGATGATCAGCATCATTGGCTTTATTATTTTCTCGATCATCGTGACCTGCGGAGGTCCCCCTGTAAACCATTACTACGGGGCTCAATACTGGCATGATCCCGGCGCGTTTAACAACGGCTTCAAAGGGTTTTGCAGTGTGTTTGTGTTTGGAGCTTTTTCTTTCGGAGGCTCTGAACTCATAGGTATCACTGCTGCTGAGGCCGCTCATCCACGGAAACAATTGCCAAGAGCATGCAAGATGGTCATCTATCGCGTTTTGATCTTTTTTATTCTAGCTTTATTTATGGTCACATTGACCGTGCCTTATGATGACGAGGCACTGTTGGGGTCCAGCAATAATCCCCGTGCATCTGCATTTGTCCTTGCGATCAAACGAACCGGTGAACATACTTTGGCAAGCGTATTCAACGGTGCCATTTTAATATCGGTGATCTCCGTCGCGAACTCGGCCGTGTACGCGTCTAGTCGGCTCATGGTTGGCATGAGTCAACAGAAATTGATCCCGAAATTCATGGGCTACATGGATTCGAAAGGACGCCCTTGGCCAGCAATGCTACTTTCTTTCATGTTTGGATGCTTGGCGTTCTTGGTATACTCCACATCGGAAAGCGAAGTTTTTTCTTGGTTGGTTGGTATCTCCGGTCTTGCAACCATCTTTGTATGGGGCATTGTAAGCTTGGCGCACGTCCGCTTCCGTCTCGCTTGGAAGGCACAAAATTTAACGGCAGCAGATTTGCCATGGGCTTCCCCACTTGGCATATATGGCTCCATCTTTTCATTTGTGATTAACTTTTTGCTTGTCGCAGGCAATCTTTATTATGCGGCTTTCCCCATTGGCGAAGGAGCGCCAGAGGAGACTCCACAAAAACGCGCTCACGACTTTTTTGAAAGCATGATTTCGTTCGTCGTGGTGCTCTTCACTTTCATTCTGCATAAGCTTATCACGCGCGCCCCATTTGTGCGATTCAGCGAAATTGACCTGATGTCTCAACGGAGAGACCCCGTGTCGAGCGAACAGCTGCAAGCTGAAAAAAAAGAATTTGCGGCACTGCCACTATGGAAACGAATTACACATACCCTATTTTAGCTATATTCGTAATTCGAAACCAATCTTCACCATTGGTATCAAAACTTGGTACTATACCGTTCACTATCCCTTTCCGTCGCGCAAACCTTTGTAATTGCTGCTTTGTAACAACTTGGCGCTTATCCACCCAAGAGCTGATATGTCAAACGCGCACAACGGCTTCTCTCCGCAATGATTATCCAATCAAATTATGCAACATGTGGTTTAAGTTGATTAGACTGTTTAATTTGGGGTTATCGCCTAGCTTGGCGATAATGAAGTAATTCTGCTGCGCAATGCTATCAAACGCATTAAAAGGGGGCCGTACGAAACCGTAGTATCTTAATGGGCATACTCCAACAATGGCGAGATGGCTTTAAGCCCGCTGAAACAGGGTATGGCAAAGACGTAAATTACACGGGTGATTTCGTGGGCCCACTCGGCGAGAAGCCAGACATACTTGGTGATGACGAGTACGCAAACACGACCTCTGTGGTCCAAGCGGATGATGGACACGTCGAGTATGTGCCTCAAAGGTCACCTTTGAAGCGCAGGCTTGAAGGACGGCATATCCAGTTTATTGCACTAGGGGGTGGTATTGGAACTGGTCTATTCATCGGATCAGGCCATACGCTCAACACGGGCGGCCCCGCCTTTCTGGTAGTGGACTTTATCATTGTCAGTGTTATGCTTATCTGCATGGTTTTTGCCCTTGGTGAACTTGCAGCAGTACTTCCTGTCTCGGGTGCTTTCTCGACCTACGCATCGCGATTTGTGGACCATTCGTGGGGTTTTGCCGTCGGATGGATTTATTACCTGCAATGGCTTGTCATTGCGCCACTTGAATTTACCGCATCTGTTATCATCATCGAATATTGGGATACCCGGTAAGTGGTTCCAAGAGGAATTTGGATCATGATATTCATATTGGTACTCACTGCCATCAATTTCTTTGGTGTACGAGGCTACGCCGAATTCGAGTTTTGTGCAACGTTCCTCAAAGTGATTACGGTCATTATTCTCATTATTGTGCTTATTGTTATTGATTGCGGTGGTTCGCCTAGTGGTAATTACCTAGGTGCGCATACTTGGCACGATCCCGGACCCATCAATAATGGATTCAAGGGTTTCTGCAGTGTTTTCACGACAGCTGCCTTTGCTTTTGCGGGAACGGAGCTGGTTGGTCTCGCTGCTGCCGAGACCAAGGAGCCGCGTAAAGTGTTGCCGAAAGCTGCAACACAAATTGTGTTCCGTATTGTTGTCTTTTACGTCTTGTCGCTTTTCCTGGTTTCCTTGGTGGTGCCGTACGATGATCCTGCACTTACTGGTGGTTCGAGCAGCTATGATCCCAGGCAATCACCGTTTGTCGTTGCGGTCAACATTGGTGGACTGAAGAACTTGGCCCATTTTGTGAACGCCATCATTATTGTCTCTACGCTGTCTGTCGCCAACTCTGCCATCTATGCTGGAAGCAGAACACTCCAAGCACTTGCAGAGCACGGCCATGCACCTAAGGTGTTCAAGTACGTGGACCGCGAAGGCCGGCCGTTGTACGCAGTTATTCTTTCGCTCGCTTTTGGTGCACTTGCATTCGTCATGTACGCTGGGACGGACACGGAAGAAACGGTTTTCGCATGGCTGCTCGGTATCTCTGGTTTGTCGAACATTTTTTCGTGGGCCTCGATTTGCCTTTGTCATATACGTTTTCGCGCTGCTTGGCGCAAACAGGGTTATACTCTCCGACAGCTTCCATGGAAATCTCCGCTTGGTGTGTACGGCTCCATTGTGGGTCTCGTTATTAATATCCTGGTGATTGCTGCCAATGTGTACGTCTCGGCATTTCCACCTGGTGAAGGCACAATGACGCCGCACGACCGAGCGTTCAACTTCTTTGAAAATTCGTTGTCTTTGCCTGTCATTATTGTTTTCTACGTCGTGCATAAGATCATCTACCGCAGTCCGTTTGCGCGCACCGAAAACATGGACATCCACACCGGCCGACGCGAAGAAGTGGATGAGGAACTGTTGGAGCAAGAACGTGCTGAAGCGCGTGCTCGTCCTCTTGCGAAAAAGATATTCGGATTCGTCTTTTAGGTACTGTAATGACCATGTACATGCATTAATTAACTACATCGTGTAGCACGCCATGAGATTAGTCAGCAGCGCCCAGTTGCGCGCTCGTTGCCACAGAGCAACACGACGCGTCGATGGCAAGCGATGTCGAGTGTGCCTGCTCAGTCAACGAGAGACGAGGACGTATTTCTAGATGATCTTCTCTCTTCTTTGACTAAAGGAGCGCCGCAGAAACAGTGCGTCCCGCTGCAAGACAGGACCAATGTTGCCGAGTGTGTTCCTGCGGCTGCATCGCAATGGATGCCTCAAAAGGCTGCTGTGCCAGTGGCGCTGCCTAAGCTAGATGCAGCACGCGGCTCTTCCACTGAGCATGTCAGTAAGCAGGTGCGCATCCTTTTGCTTCTAACAACAGACACCCGATGCGCGACTTTGCAGAAACGTCCAATCCCGCCATTTCTCTCGCGCAACCGTGACACGTGTATACCAACGCCCCTATGCGATAACTGAAGGCAACCGCGTAGTGCGTGGCGAGGAGACTGTACTTGAACTGGATGTTGCGTATGGCGCATTCATGGAAAAGACTGCGCCGGCAATGGCTAGCTCCTCGCTTTATTTCCAGTCGCAGCTTGCGTCGGAGCCTGTAAAAAGTGTCGCACTCTTACGCGACGAATGGCTGCAAACACATGTGATACAAGGAGATACCATCCATCTGTGCGGCACATGGAAGTTGCTCCCATACGAGCCGCCAAGCACCGCAAAACCAGCGTCCGCGGAAGAGAAAACAGAAGAAGATGCGTTGTGGGACGACTTGGACGATGGGGTTTTTAAGACGATGCTTGCGCAGGAAATCCAGTATCCCACCATGGTTTTGGCATCGTTTGGCGCCACGAAGATGAGCGAAAACGAAAATTTGCTGGTCTTGCATCCAGACATTACCATTTCCTCGTCTCGGCTCGCGAATGCTGCCTCGTGTTTACGACGTCCCTTAGTTCAAGAACGCATCAAGTCGCCTACAGATACATCGTATCCCGCCATATTTGGTAATATTGTCCATGGCGTCCTGCAAGCATGTCTCTTACGCACTACCTGTAACCCATCCTGGACCAAGCTGGGCGACTTTTCAGAAGCATTCATCCAAGACACCATGGAAAAAGAGCTACTGGCCAACTACCCACTGCTTTCCATTGTCGGCAAAGAAATCGTCCAAGTGCGCGAAGCATTGCATGCGACTATTCCCTCGCTCGTCTCTTTCGGCAAGACGTACATGGCGAGCCGCTCTTTCGATACCAAGCAAGCAGCCTGTGTGGATGACCCAAACGTACAAGCGCCTGTGCGTGTACGTATTGTGCGTGTACTGGGAGCAGAAGACGACGTCGTGTCCCCCATGTTTGGATTAAAAGGGCGCATCGATGCGTGTGCACAGGTTCTTTTATGGGAACACGATTCCCCAAACCCCTCTCTGTGCGTTATGCCCATTGAGATCAAGACAGGTCGTACTATGGCTAACGTTGAACATATTGCCCAGACAAGCTTGTATACCCTCCTTGTTGCCGACCGCTACGGCGCACCTGTGCCCTCAGGGCTGCTTTTCTACGCCCAGTCGTGCACGCTACGCCGCGTTCATCCCGCTTTCCGCGAGTTGCGCAGCTTGATTCTGATGCGCAACGAAATGGCAAGCTACCGTATGCGGCTTCCTTCCGTACACATTGGTGAAGAATCGCAGAGCGACGACGAATTTGACTCTGAGTTTGCTCCGCTGCACGATCCAACGCTTCCGCCCACGCTCGACGATGCGTATCGCTGTGGGCATTGTTACTCTCGCGATGCATGTATGCTTTATCGTACGGCGGTAGAAAATGTTGTGGATACAAACTCACCGATCGCATCCTTGTACAAAGAACAAACGCAAGAGCTCGACAATGTCGACAAGGCATTCTTTCGCGACTGGGATGCGCTTTTAGCTCACGAGGAAAAGGGGCTTTCACGGTACCAAAAAGAGCTGTGGACAATGACGGCCGCTGCCCGAGAGCGTCTTGGCCGCTGTATCCGAGGCTTGCAGCTCACACTCGACGACTCGGAGCGGTGCCATTTTGTACTCTGCAGGCATGAAACGGACCGCAGCCCTTCATCTACGTTTGCTACTGATGATGTAGTGCTCCTTTCTACCGACACTCCGCATGCGTCGTTTGTGGGACGCGGCCGAGTCGCCATGGTAAATGCACACTCGATCGAATTGCGCATGGAAAACAACTGGAAGGAAGCTTTGCAGCATGCAAAAGAGCTTTACGACACGAGTGCTTTTTCTTACCGCGTAGACCAGGATCATCTCATGTCGATGATGGGGACGCCGCGGTACAACATCGCCTGTCTCTTTTATCCTAACATGCCGCTGAATGTGCAGCGGCTGCGGCGACGTGTAGTGCACCTTGACGCCCCCCAAGCGAAAGTATCGCTCGACGTGCTTGTGGAGGCGCTGGTCGAGCGCCACACGACGCACTTGAATCGCGACCAAAAAGCCGCCATTCGCAAGGCGCTGCTTGCAAGAGACTATGCATTGATCCTTGGGATGCCAGGCACCGGAAAATCAACCACCATTGCAGCCTTGATCAAGATTTTGGCTGCTGCAGGACAGCGCGTTTTCCTGTGCAGCTATACGCACTCTGCCGTCGACACCATTTTGACCAAGCTTGTCGAAGAAAATGTGGATATTTTGCGCATAGGTCCGACGCATCGCATCCATCCTCGCGTCCAGCAATTCAGCTTTGCCGAACGCCGAGGCCTTGATCCACGCCCAGAAGCATATGAAATCACGATCCAGCAGGCCAGCGTTGTGGCCGCGACGGCGCTCGCCATCAACGACCCCATCTTTGCGCGGCAGACATTCGACGTATGCATTGTGGATGAGGCAAGCCAAATTACAGTCCCGACATGCCTTGGTCCGCTGCGTTTTGCCGAGCGGTTTGTCATGATTGGCGACCACTTGCAGCTTGCGCCGCTGGTCAAAGACACGGTGGCTGCCCAAGGCGGAATGCAAACTAGCCTCTTCCAGCGCCTTTGCATCGCACATCCGTCCAGCATTGCGGAACTGCACGAGCAGTATCGTATGAATACGCACATTATGCATTTTAGCAACGCGTTGGTATACAACGGGCGACTGCGCGCTGGGAACGAGGCCGTGGCGCAATCGACGTTGATGTTTGCAAAGGACAAGGTGTGCGTCCAGCCTGCCTGGCTGCAGCCGATTTTAGCCCCCGACGTACGCGTCGCATTCTTGGATACGGACAAAATCCCAGCGAGAGAATCGCGCACGGAGGCGCAGGTAGAAAATGTGGAAGAGGCACGCGTGCTCGGCGACTTGTGCAACGCATTGCTTACATGCGGCGCACGCGCAGAGCATATCGGCGTCTTGACGCCCTACCGACAGCAGATGCGTTTGCTGCGCGCTAAATGTTACGGCGCAGAAGTCCTGACGGTAGACCAGTCTCAAGGAAGGGACTGGCGCGTCGTCTTGGTCTCGTTTGTCCGCTCGAATGACATGCATGCAGCCGGAGAGCTGCTGCGCGATATGCGGCGCCTAAACGTGCTGCTTACCAGACCCAAAAGCAAGCTCATCATGGTCGGCAGTCGCACTACATTGCAAGGGCGCGTCGAGGACCGAGAAAAGCCCATGCCGCGTCTCCTGGCCATGCTGCAGGAATGTGCCGCAATATTCAGCATTCCCGCGTCCAGTGTGCCAAACCCGACGCGCATCTCGCCGAGCAAACAGCGCCATGTTAAAGTAGCACGCATCACACAGACCAAACGGCCTGTGCTGCAGGAAGTGCTGGAGGAGCAAGAGTAGAGGATAGGGTATACTACAAGGATATATGGTGCATCGCCTCCCTGATCGACGCGCTCTTGGCGCGCAATAGTCTTGTCTGTCTGCGCCGCCGCTCGATTTGCTCGTCGAGTACATGCTCGAGCGTCGCGCTGTTTTGAATGGGGCGCAGTTGGTTCAGGATAAATTGGAAATTGATCACAGACATTTCCATGTGCTTCAGGCGGTCCTTGATGCGCGTAGACGTCGTCCAGACTCCGAACGCACCATTCCCGTTTGCCTCGCTCGCTGTAGCATTGGCTAGCGGTGTTTCATCTGTAGTCGCTGCAGTTGACGGCGCGCCACTTGCCTCCGTGGTCGCCTGCGGCACCCACACATCGTACGGCTGGATCGGACGCAGCAAATCAGAAGTGAGCATAAAGTAGGTATGCAGTAGCGTGCGCAATAGTTTTTGTAGCGCCTCGTTCCGGTCCTGCAGCGGCTGGGGAAACATGCGCGGTATGCCGAGCTGCTCCAGTGATGGTGCGACGTCGGGAATCGGCCACCGCTGCCCAAACAGCTGATACCCCCCGTCTTCTTCAATCCACTGGACATTTGGAGGCGTAAGTTCGTGCAAGTCAACCGTAGGCAGCGCAATATCGCCGTGCTCGCGCACCACCGCGGACAACAGCGCATCTTGTTTCGACTTGCGCGCTTCGTGTGGCATGGCAAACCACGCGTCTTTTTCTCCGGCTTTCTCAAGCTCGGCATCAAATATCCGGCTCCATAACACATTCGCTTCTGTGAAGGCATGCCATACAATGGGAGGGGGGGGGAAGACGGACGTGGTCCCCACCGACTCCGCTGCGCCGTCCTCGTCGGGCATGGCCAACGAGCGCGCGTTGAAGGCACGTGATTTTTCGTTTGTCGGCGTGCGCACGCAGCTTGTTCCGACCATGCTGCCCGACCGAGGCTTTACGCTGGCGCACCAAAAGGTCGCGCTAGAGCTTGCTTTTCGTGGTGTGGCTGCTGGGTATACGGAGCTTACCATTAACCCCACATCTGCGGCGCTGCGGCACATTTACCTCAATGCGCGCCGTGCAAAAATAGCGCGCGTCGATTGCAACGGCCACCAAGCTTCGTTTGAATACTTGGACACGCTTGCGTCGCATGCTATGACAGATGTACATGCGTATCCACACGTAAAGCGTGCGATATACTCGTCTATGAGCCAGATGGCGCAAGGAGAGCTGTGCATTCAGCTTCCCGACGCCGTGCGCCCAGAAGTGCTTCACGGCGAGCAGGGCGGCGAAGAGGGGTTTGCGCCGATCGTCGTCCATATTGACTACATGGTGGACGATGTGCACGAAGCGATGCAAACCGTGCTTCCGACTAACGATGCGCCTTATCGCGTGCCCCACATGTATACGCGTCCCACTGGGCCGGACAGTGCGCGGTGTTGGGTTCCTTGTGTAGATACGCTCTGGGATCGGTGTACTTGGGAGCTCGAATTTGTCGTGCCGCGACGCATCGATACGACAGATGATGCGCTGCGCACCGCAGCGCTTGATCCAGACGAGGAAGAGGAGGAAGAGGCGCGTGGGACGCAAGTCTACGTCATCTGCTCGGGCGAACTTACCGAGCACGCCGTACACCCTCACAACCCCGAAAAGTCTATCTTTTACTATACGCAGGCAGTCGCGACCTCTGTGCAGCACATTGCATTTTGCGCGGGGCCGTTTGTCCTGGAACGCATTTCGCCCAAGAACACAGATGCGGACACATGCGAAGTGCTCGCATTTTGTTTGCCGGAGCATGAGCATGAGCTGCGCAATACAGTTGGCTTCACATGGCAAGCCATCGAGTACATATCGAGCGAGTACGGCTCGTTTCCGTTCAACTCGTTCAAGATGGTGTTTGTGGACAATACGCTGGTCGATTGCAATACGGCCTCGACGCTGGCCGTGTGCTCCAGTGATTTGCTGCATCCTGCTTCGGTGATCGATCAAGCATTTGAGAACCGCCATATTTTGAGCAATGCCGTCGCGTTCCAGTGGGTGGGGATCAACATTATTCAAAAGACGTGGGCAGATACATGGCTAATTCATGGCCTTAGCCAGCACCTCGCCTCCATGTTCCTCCGGCGCTTGCTTGGGAATAATGATTACCGCTTTCGCATGAAGAAAGACTGCGATCGTCTGTGTGCATGGGACATTGGGATGCCGCCGCTGTACCAGGTGGGGCGAGACGAGCCGCCGGACGAGCAGCTGCTTCCATTTTTCAATTTAAAGGCACCGCTCGTGCTCTACCTCTTGGACAGACGCCTGTGTAAAATGGGCGCTTCTTTGGGTCTCGGACGTGTTATCCCAAAAGTGTTCCTTCAAGCAATCACAGGGGAAATGAGCAACATTGCGCTGGGCACGCACGGATTCTTGCGCACTTGCAAAAAGGTGAGCGGCGCCGATCTGCGCCTCTTTGTTGACCAATGGATCAATGGCAGCGGATGCCCCAGGTTCATCTGCACTGCCACCTTCAACCGCAAGAAGCTCTTGATAGAAATGCATGTGCGGCAGGAATCGCCCGCGTACATCTATGCGCAGCAGTCACCCGAAAACGCGCTTCTGTCTAACCCAGTGCCGCTGTGGGAAGGGCAAATGACTGTGCGGATTCACGAGGCGGATGGCACGCCGTACGAACACGTGTTAGATATCAAGAACGAGCACCAGCGCTACGACGTGCCTTTCAATACAAAGTACAAACGTGTGCGCCGCAATACCAAACGTTTTCAAGCGCGCCAAGCGGCGGCAGCAGCAGCAGCAGCAGGCGACGAAGACGCTGCAGAGGCCATCGGCATGATCGACCTGGGCTTTGGACTGGGCATGTGGGAAGACGAGGAAGAGCGCAAACGGTGGAAGGTCGCAGACTGGACCGAGGAGGACGAGGCAATCATGGCCACCGCACCGTACGAATGGATCCGGCTGGACGCCGATTTTGAATGGATGGCACAAATCCAATTCGAGCAGCCAGACTACATGTGGGTTTCGCAACTTCAGCGCGATCGCGATGTAGTTGCACAGCTCACTGCCGTCACTGCACTCAGCCAAATGCCGAGCTTGATTACAAGCAGTATGCTTACGCGTACCGTGCTGGTGACCAAATACTTTTATCGGATTCGTGCCGAAGCTGCACTCGGTCTTGCAAACTGTGCCCTTCCGCACTTGGAGCTCCTAGGCCTCTTCCACCTTTTGATGCTCTTCCGCACAAGCTACTGCTTTGATTTGCCGTATGGGCCGGGCAACACTGCGCTTGATGCACCGTGCATTCCAAAGCCCAACGATTACAGCGACAAGGCGGATTACTTTGTGCGCCGCGCATTGATCCATGCCATCGCGCGTGTTCGCGACCAGCACGGAAAGGTGCTTCCAATTGTACAGCGCTTCTTGATCAACCTGTTGAAATACAACGACAACTCCACGAACAAGTTTGTGGACGACTATTATGTCGCGAGCATTATTAATGCGCTGGCAAGTGCACTGATTCCTGCTGACATCGGTACGCTTTCTGTGCGCACGCCAGGCGTAGACGATGTGTACAGCGCCGAAGAATTGGCATTGCGCGAGAAAGCAGTGCAGGAGGTAGAGCGTCTCCAAGAGCTTGACAGACTCGTTCCTTCTTTCCACAATGTCGTCTCGCTCGCGAGCATGGATTTCCAGCTTGCGCTTACGTTCGCAAACCTGCGTCCGATTAATTTGAACCTCTTTATGGAATATACCCGCGAGGGCAACTTTACCCCTGTGCGCATTGGCGCATTCAACGCCTTGCTGTTGCTACATGGCCTGCAGCACAAGGTTCTTGCGCGTTACTACTTTTCCGTGCTTACCTCCGATGAAAACGACAGGGTCAAGTTACACATCGCGCGCGGTCTCTGCGACGCACTCGCTGTGGCGATCAGTACGGGAGAGTTAGGCTACTCAAAGCAGCGCACAGAGCCTCTGGATGCGCTGCAGGAAGGCGAGAACGAAACACCAATGGATATCGTGGGAAAGCAGGATATACTGCGCGCCGAAGAAGACGCATTTTACGACAGCATGATCCGTTTCTTGCGCCGCGAGATCGGGCGCTCTGCGTCTGTGCGGGAAGGATTTCTAGCGGCGTTTAGCACTGCACGCGACCAGCCGCTAGTGCGAAGCGCCTTGTTGCACCTTGCAGAGCTCTTGTTCAAGCCAGCAGAAGAGTCTCGCTTGCCTGTTGAGCGAACAGCGCCCCAAGCAGCCGACGAAGTAAGTGGGCCAGCAGCTGTCGAGCATACGGGAGCAATGCGCATCAAATTGATGATCAAAAATGCACCGCAGGCACCGGCGCCGCCCAAGAATAATGGCAAGGCGCAAGCACTCCGTGTCGTGCTTCCCAAAGCGCCTAAACCAAAAAAGGTCAACCCTGGCTTGGCGCTCGGCATGACGTCGTCCGATTTGACTGCGTGCAGGAATTGCATCAACAAATTGCTGGATAACCCTCACTGCGACCCATTTATTAGACCCGTCGATCCTGTGCGGGACGAAGCGCCAGATTACTTTGAGGTTATCAAGGAGCCGATGGACCTTAGCTCCGTCTCAAACAAACTCGAGTCGGGCCAGTACAAGGACCGCTTTGCGTTTAAGGACGATGTGGAGCTTATTTTCAAGAACGCGAAAACGTATACGCCAGACCCGAAAGCTTGGATTCACTACGAAGCCTCGCGCTCAGAAAGCACCTTTCGCCGTACATGGAATCGGATTACGAAAACACTTGAGCTGGCTGCAGCGCGTGCGGCTGTGCGACAGGCCGAGCAGGATGCGGATGCCAAGACAATGGACGAAGCCGAAGACGCTGCTGACGATTCGCCAGACGAAGAAGCTGCGCCGAAACGCGTGCTGAAAATAAAGGGCGGTGCGAAAGCAGAAGCATCGGCGGATGCGACCAAACGACGCACCATCAAGCTAAGCATTGGCGGAAAGCGAGCCACCGAGTCGCAAGACATGCAAGAAACAGAGGTCAAGCGCCCCAAGGCCGACACGGCAAAAACATTGACATCGCCTGCCGCGGCGGCAGAGGCAGAGTCGGTTGCCACAGATGTGCCGCTTGCAGGCGAGATGGATGTGCCGCTGCAAATGAAAAAGGTGCGCGCTGTGTTACAGGCCATCAAAAAGACCAAGGAAGCGGCTATTTTCTTGCGTCCCATCGACCCCGTCTTGGACGGTGCGCCGACGTACTACGACGAAATAAAACACCCCATGGATCTCGGTACCATGGAGCGCAAGCTGAATGAGGGTGCTTACAATGTCATGGGTGACTTTGCTGCGGATATGCGGTGTATGCTTGCCAACTGCCGCCAGTTCAATCCCCCAGGCACGATTCCCGCACAGATGGAAGCGGCGGTGGCACGCATTTGGCGTCGCGAATGGAGTCGCGCAATGGTACGCAAACTGGATCACAAAGACAAGCGCGCATTCCAGGCGATGATCAGTCGCTTGAAACAGCAGCCTAGCAGTGCGTTGTTCCTCTATGCAGTCGACCCTGTCGCCCTCGGCATTCCGCACTACTTTGACGTGGTGCCCAAGGAAAACGCGCGTGATTTGACGCTCATTGGCGAGAAATTGCGCGCGGACAAGTACGAAAGCATTGATGCTCTTGACGCGGATATCCGACTTATGCTTACGAATGCGTACACCTTCAACGCACACGATGCTCGTGTTGTTGAAGTGATTCAAGCGTTTGAACGCGTGTACAACAGTGAAATTCATAGCTTGCAGCGGTCGGGCTTGTATCTGTATCAATAGTGCCAAAAAAACGCTATTGCACTTTCGTCTCCACATACGCCCTTCTCTTGTCATGGTGCGTTTTCCTGTGTTATTTTTGGTTCTCGCGCTGTGGCTGTGGGGCAGCGCGGGTGCAGAAGTGCCGGAACTAGAGGTGGCGGTGACGTACCCGGACAGCCCTTCTTCGTTGGTGAGCAACGGTATGCTAAACAGGGTTGTGTTCTCGGTTGTAGAGGTCAACGAAGCTGGCCGAAACGCGGTCATCGAATCTATTACGGGCGCATTCCTTAACCCGTCCAAGAAGGATGGCCATAAGAGCCGTGTTTTGCGCAACGTACGTCGTGCCGTGCTGCTAATCACAGATGACTACGGCTCGCGTGCAGCGACTTTCGTTGGCCAACCAGGGTGAGCCGATGCAAATTCCCTATGATTTCTACTCGGAAGTGAAGCCAGAAGAGGTCGAAATCGAGTTTCGGTTTAACTTGGAGGATGCGGTATGTTTGAAAAACATGCTCACATCTATAGGATGCCAAGAAGCACAATGTCCTTGTGCACCAGGGTATGGTCACGGTAGTTGAGCCAAAGCACTCGCTGCTCGACATTGAACTGTATGTCTGTTTGCAAAGCTTACAACAGCCTCCTCGTTTTTATTCTCATTGCCTCTGTGGTGGGTGGCATCATTTATCTTATTTATCCCTCTGTGATTGTACCGCTCCTCAAGCGTAACAATTACCTCCCTCGCAAAGACTTTAGGCCGAAACCTGTAGCCAGGTCTTCCGGTGCTGATAACATTGAGGAATGGCTGCCACAGAAGCAGAACAAGAAAAAGAAATAGCTCGACGCGAATATGCAAAACAAATGCAATTACATTGTTAAAACGATCACACTAAAATTTTATCTACGAGAAAAAAGAAAAAGCGCCGCTCAGTCCGTGGTGTGTGCATCCTGTAAGTTAGAAAGTGCGCAAAAAAAATGTATTGTCCGGTAAGTGAAATGCACCGAAACTGAGGGCTATTGTCTTTAAAATCCAGGCATCAGCTCAGATTGCCAAGGGCAACCTTATTCGTTTGGGTGTTAGTCGCAAAGTACACATTCTTCAAAAATGGTGCGCCAAGGAGCCAGTCTCCTTTACCACTGTTACCTGCAGACACTGCACTGACGCAAGTGCCTTTCATATTGTTGCCGTTTACCGAGAATAGCAAATCCTTTGAGTTCATCGTGTATGAATTACCTCCGAACGTAAACGACAGCTTTACGTTTGTAGTACATGGTAATGTGTAGCCCCCTTGCCCGTCAGATTTCGCGCCTTTGATCGCATTATGAATAGCATCGGCCTGATCCGGCGGTGCGACAATAAGCGACGTGCCCGTGTCCAGGGTAGCGGAACCAGAAGCGCCAATGTCTTTGTTTCCAACTTTGACACCGCCAAGTTCAATCTTCCAGTACCCATTACCTTGGTTGCTGTACTCGTTCAGCGAGCCAGACACTTGCGAGCTATCCACCGCACCGAACGTGATTTGGCCCTTGTTGTCGCCATCCGCAACACGACCAAGACGGTAACCAACAACCGGCTGATCTACTTGCTTCTGGTTGTAAAGCGCTTGGATTGGAGTGTCATCACCCGTTGTGCTCAAACTTTTTCCACCCAGACCCAAGAGACCGTCGAAAGGCACGTTGGAACCCCCAAAATCGCCACTCTCCTTGGATGCAACGCCAAAGTTGAAGTGGCTCAATTTCATCCCTGCAATAGACATCGAGTCGCTCGCTTCCGAGATTGTGACAGTGCCAGTACCGTACGAAATCTTGTACTGTTTGCTCTTCGTATGGAGCGAGCTAGACGTAGACTTACCTAACTTGTTCCTGTTGCCTCCACCACAGTTCGAGCAGTCGTCGCCAGTGATCCACGTATCAGAGGACCCCGAGTCGATCAACATCTTGAACTGTTTGTTGTTGGAACCGACATTCACATTCATAAAGTAGCCCACGTCATTCGCCTCGATGCTCAAACCCACAGAATGATCTGCAGAGACGGACGGCGCATCGGTGACCGAGTGCTCCTTGGCTGCATTGAATGCAGCTTTGGAATAACCGCTGCTGCTTCGCGCCTCTAGCTTGGAACTTTGGTTACCTTTGCGGCGGACGAAATTGATCATTTTGCCCGACTTTGCAGCCAGATAAGCACCAAGCGATGCTTCGTGATGCTCGGCCTCCTCTTGGAATTGAGCATCACGACGCTGGAGAGGAACCCAGTTGTCTTCGATCCATAAGCGGCGCTTTTGCAGCGCCGAGTGCAGCTCTTCGTCGGTAGGTACCTCGGTGCCTGTAATGTGAGCGAGACGGCGTCGGGCCTTGTTGATGTGCTGTTGCAAGTGCATAAAGGCATTACCTCCCGATTCAATACTTTCGTCCGGTCCGCGGGCTACGAGCGGAAGCTCCAAGCCAGTCGAAGGCGATAAGAAAGTATCAAACGAGTGTGAACCAGCATCAGACACGGTCAGATTCGAGGGTGAATCAGAAGACAGCGGCGCGGCAGACACAAGGGAACCACCCTCCAAGTGAATGAGCTGCTCGACAAGAGCAGGTACAGCGATCAGGAGCGCTACCAAGCGGAAAACAAATTTAGCTCGCAGCGAAAGCATTCTTCACGGTAAAAAAGACAAAAGCAATAAGATTGAGGGGTGTATCTGTAGTCAGTATGGAGTACTTACTCTGATTTTGTTCGTTTGAGAAGGAACAAACGTGGCAACTATCGCGTTTTGCCGTTGTCTGTGCAATCTGTTGCCTTTGTTCGAAGTAGCCTTTTTGTACGAGAACAGCGACGTCAATTAACGGATAGCGTCTACTGTCGTACGTGAAGGTTACGAAAGAATCGCGAATGCGTCGCGCGATATTTAAGTATAGGAATACAGTGCGGCTGTGCGCTGCCCAACCATGCCGCGGATCGCCACGCCCAATTTTTCCAAAAGCCTGTCAAGATGGACCATTTGTCGAATTGTATGCACTAATAATATTTGAAACATCTATCTGCAGTAGAACGCTTCGTCCACGCAGTCTTTGGGCTCGTATCGGGCAGTGGAGAAAATCGTTCAACATCCAATAAATTGACCAAGCCCAAGTCCGCAAATTAGTGGCGGTCAAAGCCGTGGTGCTTGTAGCACAATGTGTCGTCTGACTACACAGCCTACAGCAGACATTGCGCCGAGCTGCGCCGCACAAAGAAACGCCCGTGCGCGCAAGAAGCTGGCACTGTGTGTTGGTCTGCCTCCACAGCGTCGGCCGAGCGAACACGTGTGCGCTCATAGGGCGCGATTCTACCATCGCTCCTTTCCCTGTAAGACATATCGCGATGGAACAAATCGCCCAGCAGGTACGTATAATTTGTATCAGACAGTTAATAGTCTCCAGTTTACCGACTACTATTACTCGACCTTTGACGCCGATCGCTCTCAACTGGGGGCGCTTTATGTACGTGCTTTTATCAAGGAATGATCTGACCGCAGCGTCCCCATTCGATGTTGACCTTTGAAGGCGCACAGACGCAGGGTGCACAGGCAATTGTTGAGAAACTTGTGGTATGTTGTACAATATAAACGAAACTGACACGGACAGGGCCTCCCGTTCCAAAAGGTTCAGCACAAGGTCGACACGCGGGACGCACAGCCCACCGGTGATGGTCAAAGTCTCGTTGTGCTCGTAACTGGAATGCTGCTCGTTGACGATGGGCAGAACCCTCTCAAATTCAGCCAGTCTTTCACGTTGATGCCTGAGAATGGCTCTTTTTATGTCTTTAACGACATTTTTCGGTACGTCCAAAGATACGCGCACAACTAACTTTAGTCTGAACTACGGTTAATGCACGTCGCTTTTTGACCATGCCTATAGTCTTGTACTGTGTACGCGACGCGCATCTCTCGGGCTTTTACCGGTACCAATGTAGCGGGATTACATAATCTGACACGTCACGTCGCTCCCCGCGGCGCGTATTTATAAGAGTCGCGCACAAGCCAAGACCCCAAATTACACTCTCTGCAAAATGGGCGTTGAAGTGCAAACGATTACCCCTGGAGATGGCAAGAACTTTCCCAAGTCCGGCGACACCGTCGACATTCATTACGTGGGCACTCTCCAGAATGGCGACAAGTTCGACTCGTCTCGTGACCGTGGACAGCCTTTCAGCACCGCTATTGGTGTTGGCCGTGTGATCCGTGGCTGGGACGAGGGCGTCCCCCAGCTGTCCCTCGGACAGAAAGCTAACCTGGTGTGCTCCCCTGACTATGCGTACGGTCCCCGTGGCTTTCCCCCAGTCATCCCCCCTAATTCGACCCTTAACTTTGAGGTCGAGCTCCTTGGCATCAACGGCAAAGGCCAGTAACTACGAGCGCAATTATCTTTTCTGTAGGCCAATTCATTCTTAAAGCATATGATTATCGACGTGCCGCAATTGAGCGGCGAGAAGCGGAAGTGAGCATCTCGGGCGCGGCAGAGGCACGACCCGGCCGCGACCCTCGTTTCGCCTTATTACGTGCTTGTTGAGCGCGACGTTCCAGACAGGCATCACAGTACCACGTCCCTTGCGGGGGTTTCGACAATCCTACACAGCCCAGATGGAACCATTCACGGTCACATTCGTCGTCGTCGCACCCGATCATGTCTCCATAGCTCACATTGTTACAGAAACAATAGCGCTGGTCGTCGGCATCCTCGCGACCAGACCCTACTGTACCCGTCTTCGCAGAGCGACTCCCGCGAGCACTGCCGCGAACAGAAGATGTGTCTGCGGTTACACTCCTATTCATCGCTTGCGGCGCGTCGTATAAACCACGGTCGTGCTTTTCCGCAGGATAACCACGCGACCAGCCATTGCGCATATCGTCGACATCGCCGCGACCACGTCCACGATTCGAACGGCCACCGCGACTATGTCCGTTTGCCTCACCGTGGCTCTCTGCCATGTCGTCGCTACCGTACCCGTCTCCCCATGCGTTGCGACCCCGGAACGTTTCGCCTCGGCGCTTTGACGCGCCATTGCCATTCTGCGCAGCAGATACATTGCGGTGCGAGCGTTCGTGTGCGTCAGCATCATGTGCTGAGCGTCCCTTGCCAGCTGCCTGCGGCGGCATCGTCTTGCGCTTTTTTGTATTCCGTGGCCCATCGTGAAGATCTCGTTCACGGTCGCGTGTCATGCTGCTGGATGCAGTGGGTTGCGGGACAGAGCCTGGCATCGGTATGATCTCTTCGTGCGAGGCATACATGTTCTGGTCGCAGTGCCGCTTAAAGTGCGGATGACAGTCTCGTGTGTACATGCGTAGTTGCGGTATTGTGGTAAAGGAGCGAAGAATCGAGTCCATATACTCCATATGTGATGCAATCTGTGCTTCATTAGTCTTTCTTTCGGCGCAACGTACCATTTCGGCAGTGTTGACGGCAACGCGGATTTTGTCTTCGCCGCCCATCTTGTACGCGCGGGCCTCATCTGCAACTTCCTTCAATGCAATAAGTCGCTGTGCAGGGGATATTTCCGGGTCTTCAATCATTGCGGCAAGGTTATTAAGGCGAAGCGAAAGGGAGTAGAGATGTGCTGCAGAAGGTGTTAGTATCGTGTGATCAGCCCACATACCGCCCAATACCGCATCAAGTTCGCGCAGATCAGAGAAACTTCTTGTGAATTCCAAAGGTAAAGCATCCAGCGCATCCGAATATGTCACAAGCAGCATAAAAAGTGCAATGTCGTCTTCGGAGAGCGGCGTGTCTGGAAGGCGAGATTTGGAAAAGAACGGGTGCAGGGCTGACATCGATGCTGCCAAAGCAGGATGGATAGCATCGCGCATAGGATGCATTCCTGTGTATTCCATGGGCATCATCGCGCCACAGCCACTAGTCCTCCTGATAAGAAAAAAGGAGCTGTACAAAATCGGTGCAGTGAGGTTTGCACTTTTGCACCTCCCCATGCAATGTGGAGGCGTTCCTGCACGGCCAATCGCTCACGGCACAGTGCACGTGTCAGTTCAAGAAAGCGTCGGCCGAAGTAAAAGCGTGCGCAGAAAGAAAAGACTAGTCGCATAGTGTACGTGTTCTCCATCTCTACGTTCACTAAAGCCATGTCTCTCCCCGACTTTTCTAACGCCGACGTTCTTAACCAGTTCAACACTTTCCTTGCGGACAAGTCTTTTGTTGATGGGTACGTTTCGCTAATTTATTGCCGTATGTTGTCGTTGCCCATTGCCCAAGCTCTGCATGATGAACTTTTGTTTTGGTCCGTGTTTCCGAGTCCAGCGGCTTAAGACACCGCGCCTTTTGCTTTGACGACAACCGAATTTTCCAAACTTACTGACCAGCATTGAGAGCTTGGGTCATGCGCGACAACGACAGCTGCATACCTATGTTCCTGTACTAACTTTTTAGTAACGAGCCCACGCAGGCCGATGTTGCCGCTTTCGAGGCGATCTCTTCGCCCGTTGATGCTGGCAAGTACCCCAACGTGAGTCGCTGGTCCGAACACATCAAGTCGTACGATGCCGCCGACCTCCCCGGTGACAAAGCCAAGGCTGCAGAACTTCTGAAGTTCGGCTCCGACGATGATGAGATCGATCTCTTCGGTTCTGACGAGGAGGAGGACCCCGAGGCTGAGCGCATCAAGGCCGAGCGTGTGAAGGAATACGAGGCACGCAAGGCCCAAAAGCCCAAGACTATTCAGAAGAGTGTCGTTACCTTTGATGTGAAGCCTTGGGACGACGAGACCGACATGAAGGCGCTCGAGGAGGCTGTCCGTGGGGTTGAAATGGACGGTCTCGTTTGGGGTGCTAGCAAGCTCGTACCCATTGGATACGGTGTGAGCAAGCTCCAGATTACCCTTGTCGTTGAAGACGAGAAGGTCTCTATGGAGGAGCTCCAAGAGTGCGTCCAGGACATTGAGGACTACGTTCAGTCTTCTGACATTGCTGCTATGCAGAAGCTTTAATTACGTATAGCAATTGCAGCATAGATAAGGTATTGCAACCACCGCTGCGCGCGATGGTGCTACTACAATTGACTCAAAAAGTCGGCAAGACCGGAGCTGCTGTCCCCCTTCTTGTCGCGTTGATTACCTTGTTTCTTTTCCTGCAGCATGACACGTAAATTTGCTTTACTGTCCACAGCACGCTGCTTTGTCGGTCGTTGCATATGTTGGGATGCGATAGATTTTCCTTTGGTATCAAGTGTCATTGGCACCGCGCGAGATGCCGCTGGCGCAAGTGTAGGCGTCTCTGATTTCGTAGGTGGCAATGCCTGGTTCGATGGTTTCGTATCGAGGCTTGCCGTATTCGGCAATCCATCCGTCTTGGACATACGTGTTGAGGACGGCAAATTCAACGAGTCTGCATTGCCAGCCAGAATCTTGGCATAGTCCTTAGCGCGACGGCGGGTATTAGGAAACTGGCCGCGAGATATAGGGAATGGAAGGGTATCTTGGATTGTTTGGCACACTGAGCACACAGTCTTGAGCTGCACACCCGAATAGATGCGCCGATGCTTGGAACGGCGGCGGGTGCTCGCGCTTGTACAATGCATCGCTGTTTGCCCTGGTATGAGCGGGACATTACAAACTTGACAAAGGCTATTCGTCAATGCATACCACTCTGGCAAGCAATGGCCAGTGCCCTTCGCATCTTGGGCACTCTCCGGCGGATTGGCCCATAACGTGGCGCGAGAAGGCGTTAAGACGGCGTCCACCCCAAAAGTGACTGTTTTTACCACGCCTCTTTTGAATTCCGACGCATGTATAGCAGAAATGGACGGTGCGCTGCACGCTAGCAAACGTGCTTGTTTATCCTTTAGCAGGATATGCCGCATTTCTGCATCATGCATGCCGCCCAAAGACAAACTCCGGCAGTGTAGCTGACTAAGAACGTAGGGTTAAGCGCCTGTGCCCATGTGGGTGATCTGTGCACAGAAACAATTGGGGGAGTTAAAAAAGTTGCCCCATGCTTCTTCGGAGTTTGCCGATTCCGCATATGTAGCCCCGGATAGCACCTTGTGTTTGCCGGTAGGTAGCTTGAATTAAGAATACCACTACCAGTGACAACATGCAAATCAGTCCGCCCTCCGTATTCTCTGCACTTGACAAACGGATCTTGGAAGACCCAAACTGCCCTGTTAAGGTAAGCAAGGAGAGTAGTAATGCGTCTGGCACGCGTTTAAGCCTTCCGTACAGCTCCCTGCGCCATTACTGGCTAGACAACTCAGCAAACTACAGCCAGAAGGTATACGTTGTCACAGAGCGCAACCGTGCAACGTTTGGCGAGGCCCGTCATGCAACTATTGCACTGGCGCACGGTCTACAAGCCCAGTACGGCGTGAAGAAGGGCGACCGTGTGGCCATTATGATGCGGAACACGGTCGAGTTTGTCTTGGTCTTTTGGGCTACGCAGATTTTGGGTGCCATTGCTGCGCCGATGAATGCGTTCCAGACTGCCGAGGTATCCGCTAAGTGCATCAACATGATTGGCACTAAATTTTTGTTTTGCGACAACCAGGTCTGGAACCACTTGCAACCCTACTTTGACCGCATGTTCAAGGGCGAAATGTACCCTGGTGGAACGGAGCCGCAACCAGTGCTCGAGCAGGTTGCGGTCGTCGCCCAGCGCGACCTTGCTCCGGCGGCGCCCTGCTCCAAGCGTCCGTGGGTTTCTGGACCGAAAACGCACCCCCAGATTCACGATTGGGACAAACTTATGAACGGTTGGAATTCGCTCGGCGAAAGGCACACGACCGACTTTGCGAGTATTTCTCTCGAAGACCCTGCGCTGATTATGTTCACGTCTGGTACTACGGCGCTGCCCAAAGCAGTATTGTCGTCGAGTGAACAAGCGCTTTCCAGCTTGTACATCGGTTTGCTTTACCTTGTGCGCCCCATATTTGAAATGATGAACGGATTCCCTCCTCTGGATTTAATGCCGGAACGAAAGACATTGTGCCTCGTTCCCTTTTTCCACGTCATGGGAATGCAGAGTCTTGTCATTAGTTCTGTCTTGTTTGGAAGCACAAACGTTATGATCCAAAAGTACACCCCCAAAGCAGCTACCGATATAATTCAGCGCGAGAGTGTCACGAGCATGATTGGTATTGGGTTTATGGTAAGCGAGATTATCAAGAGCGGTGCAGATTTATCATCGCTCACGAGCTATACTGTCGGCGGCGCTGCGCCGCCGCAGGATCTTCCCTCTGTTGGAAAAAAAGTAAATGATGCAATAAATGGCGTCCACGGCTATGGGCTTACCGAGACAAACTCGGGTGTGATGTGTATTGTTGGCGATTCGTATCCTCTGCATCCCAACTCGGTTGGTGTGCCTGTACCCATCGTTGAAGTACGTGTCATGGACGCTGAGACGGGCGAGTTTTTGCCGCCGGGCCACGAAGGCGAACTTTTGATTCGCTCGCCGAATGTTGCGCGCGGCTACTACAACAACAAGGAAGCTACCGACGAGGCATTCCGTGCTGATGGCTACTTTCGTACGGGCGATCGTTGCAAAATCGACAGCGAAGGCTTCCTGTATATCCTTGACCGTATTAAAGATATGGTCATCCGCGGCGGCGAGAATGTGAGCTGCGTCATTGTCGAGGATGCAGTGATGCGCAGCCAGCAGCTTTCGGACGCTGCCGTAGTAGGCATCAAGGACGAGCGTCTTGGCGAACGCATTGCTGCTATCTGTGTTGCAGGACCAGGCAATCGTCCCTCTGCCCAGGCAATCGTTGACCAAGCCGCGCTGACGCTGCCACCGCACGCAGTGCCCGAGTACGTATGGATTCGAGAAGAACCGCTGCCCAGGAATGCCACTGGCAAAGTGGTCAAGGCGACATTGCGTCAGGAACTGCACGATCTCGTGGAGGCAGAGAAGCGCCAAGGCACATTCCGCTGGACCCAGCGTCGCGCACGGATGTAGTGTTGTAGCACGTGATTCCAAGGTCGTCACTTGCCCATTCTTCTTTTTAGCACCATGTGGCCAGCACTGTTCCGCACTGCTGCAAGCGTACGCGCGCCGCGGAGCGTGCTTCTTGCTGCGTGCAAACCAGCGGTAGCAGCAGCCTGTACGTTTTCTGTCATGCGCTCGAGCTGTGTCCCGGTAGCGCCGCGTCAGTTCACTACTTCGGCGCGTCTATCCGTGACGTTGCAGCAAGCAATGCGCGGTGCACGACGGCCGCACCGACCACCGGTGAACCGCGTACCTGCATTGGAAGGGTGTCCTTTTGTGAAAGGTGTCTGCACCAAGATCTTTACCTCGAAACCGAAGAAACCCAACTCGGCGATTCGTAAAATGGCGCGTGTTCGCCTCTCCAACGGACGCACAGTGACTGCGTACATCCCCGGAGAGGGTCACAATCTACAGGAGCACAGTGTTGTACTTATGCGAGGAGGCCGTGTGCAGGATGTGCCCGGTGTGCGGTATACCCTTGTGCGTGGTGCACTTGATTTTGGCGGCGTAGTTGGACGAACAACGTCTCGGTCCAAGTACGGGGCAAAGCGACCCAAGTCTATGGCATAATGCCTGCTATGCTGATAGTACATGTATTTCAATAAATATTTCCGCGTTTGCGGATCGTGACATCCCGGTCTATTTCCGAGCGCGCCAAGGACTCAATTTCCAGCGCAATGGCACGCACCCAAAGATCGCGTTCGATCGTGGTCTTGGCGCGGAAAATGAGTTGCCCGTACCCATGGTCCGACAAGCTAGGAATAAACTCGGCGTCTGCATCGACTGATTTTCCGCGCGCTAGACGATACACATTCTGATGCGCAGATAAACTGTCGTGGCCCATGCGCACGCGCAACACAAACGTACAATCGTCGTCCTTATCGATGCTGCCAAGACCGTCTTTGAAAAGACGCGGAATTTGTGGCTCGCCCACGCTGGACATGGTCCGGACGCGGCGCGAGGAGCCTAGACCTGCGTTGATATCCTTCGACGAGTCGCCAGTGGTGCCCGTGTAGATGTACGCGTCACGGAGCAAAATAAGTGGGTCCACACGCTTGTACAAAATACCTTCGTTCTGACGCGAGGTTGCTGAGCGCACAGACGACATCAATTTGAACGGAACAATGGTGCCGGCACAAACCACAAAGTACTGGTTTATGAAATTGTGGTGTCGATGATCGCCGCGCCAGTAAAGCTGCCCGCTGCATCGCACCGCACGGCAGCCATTAATTGGGCACCAGTTCCAGAGCAAACGCAAGGACAAGGACGAGTGTTCTTGGTGATTTCCTGTAAACGAATGAAAGTGGGATACGTTGGGATTGTTCCCAGACTCGTTCATCAGCACCCACTTGTCCATTTTCATTCGACACGCCCAATAAATGGTCATCTCAATCAAGCGCACGATCCATTCCTGCGCCATGTCAGCCGAAATAGCTTCGAGGGAAATTCGTCTCCCGTTGCTGAGCAGCAAGTCAAATTGGCGGTACGCGCGTGCCTTGGATTTGTCCGGCGCGTCCTGCAAACCAAGATCGCCCTCACCCCCCGCTTCGACGCCGGTGGGAAAGTTGAGAAGGCTAATAATCTTGTCGCGGCGGCCATCGTAATCAAAAAGGGTGTACAAATTGGGTATGTTGAAGTAAGCATGCAGCGGAGTGTCAAGCTGCGCGCCGAGCGAGACGGTGGTGGGGGAAAGGCTGGTGTTGATGGATACACCCGTACCAGTACTCTGTATCGCACAAACATCGCGCAAATCGATCAGGCCTTCCGAGTAGCGAATTTGGAGTTGTTGACGCACATGATCACGCTTGGCGAAATCATCGGCAAACGCGCGCAAGCGTTCCTGATAATCCATGCTTGGCACGTCGAATTTTGGGTCCAGTGGCAAACCAAAATAATTATCCGGCGCAAAACTGCGCGACTCGCGCGTCATAAACAAGAGATTCTTCTGCGAGGTAAAGTAGATGATTGTGCTTGTATTTGAAACGGGGCGAATGCGCCAAAGGAATCCTTCCAAAGCAGGAGGCTCCTGTAGTTTGGTACCATTGGGATGAAGTGTATTGGAAGGGTAGTGCAAGTTTTCCGCGAGCTCTAGTACAGGTACACGCCGACTCGCAAGCAAAAGCCCACCCGACATTACCGACCAGAACCGCGGGAAACCTTGGGCAGTCGTATCGTACGTCACCCAGTCGTAGACACTCCCGGCTCGCCAGGCCAAGTTGGTCTTCAGTCCTTCAGAACGCAAGCGCTCGCTCAGCCAAGCCCAATTTGGCATCACTTTTACGAGCCGGCCTACGGCGCGGATCATTTCGACCTGTGTCATTTGGCCGTACCGGGTCCACTGTTCTTCCTCCTCATACCCTTGCGTATCCAAAGCGCCGTGGTATTCGTGGTCGCCTTTTAGCGGTTCTTGGGTGTCAAGTTCTGGGACTGGAACGCGGATGCGCACAGAAATATCGGGGATGTGGACAATGAGGTGCTTGGGAATGGTTCCCCCCAATTGCCGGTACAGTATCCATGTCCAGTCGGCTGCACTAGACATGGTACGCGCATTTAAAATGAGGATCAAAGTGCCCGAGCGGCGAAACGGGATTCTACTCTTCCTCGACTGTTTGGTATCGGGATTGATACGTCGGGGTAATGTGAGACAAAACAGTCTGTCAACCACGGAATAAACCGAAAAATACGTTACACCACGCTCAAGTACGATTGAATGACGCAGCTTAAGCTTGTTCGTGTGACCAAGCAAACGACCACGCACCATGGGCTCGCTCCACAACTCTAATTTACCGAGGCGAAGCACCACGATAAATTCGAGCCATGCAAACGACCGAATTTCGTACTTGCGTGCCTCAAACTGATTAAAGGTGACAGATGGATCCATATTGGAGGCATATTGCACCTTGACCAGCATACGGTCTCGTTTCAGGACGGGCGATGCGACGCTCGAGATCGGTTCAGAAAGCTCCTTGGCCCGCTTCAGCAAGTCCCATTTGACGTGCTCGACGGGTATGGGCGGATCGCTTGGGCGCGAGAGAACTTCGTCCGCGGATGCTGGCGCACAGTTGCCAGGCCCAACAGGAATGGGCTCGCCATGCGCAACAAGGTTCGATGTAAGATCCTCGGCAGTAGCGCTAAGCAAAGACGGCGCAAAAGATGATTTTGCAAACGTTACCTTGCGCTTTCCTTTTTTTTCCAGCATTAGCCTGGTCGACTTGTCGAGGCGCTCTCCGGGGCGGACCGATTTATTGTCAAGAAAAATGGATTTGGACGATTTTGTGGCCTTGGTGGGAATGACAACCGTGGGCGTTGCCGGAATGGAATCCAGAGAGCTTTTGTCGGATGCCTCGGAACGGGTGTGCGCCGAATTGCTGCTGCGTGACCGATCTGCACTCGACGTACATGCATGGCTCGCCGTTTCGCTGCATGCGTTCGACTTGCGCGGCGCAGAGTTGCGGCTGCACGCATCATGTACATCAGCTGTGTCTTGGTTGGGTGCAGCGTCGGGATTCGGCAGATTGAAACGAGTCGGTGCCGCTTGGCTTTTAATGTCTGCAATCTCTTGCTCGAGTCGCTCCATTACCACGGATCGTTTTCCAGGTTTGCCCACCAGCGACTTGCCTCGCTGCACTTGCCGTTGCGCATCGCTCCATTTATCATTGAGATCGCCGGCATTTTCTGGCTTAGCGACAGCAACGGTGCGCGCACGTTGAACCGACGCCACTTCTTGGTCTTCTGGAGGCTCTTTTGGCGCGCCTGGCTGGGGTGCAGAAAGAGGTGCGCTTGTGGGTATGGTCGAGGCTCGAGGCATGGAGGTATCAAGGTGTGCATCATTCTGTGTGTGTTGCATGGGCGCGCTATTGGGTCCTTGTGCTCCCGAATTCGCGCGCCTGTGCGGCCAAACAAGCCTTTGCTCGCGCGCTGCTTTTTGGGGCTGCAAAAACGTCTTGTCTAGCTCCTCATAAAACTTGGCCCCGACCTCAAAGGAAGAGCCCAACATACGGTGATGCATCGCGGGAACCGCAGTATAATACTCCAAGTCGCGCTGTGCACGCGAGGAGAGCCATTGGAACTGCTCGTCACGAAAGAGATACATGGGCGGCGGAGCACTGCGCATCGAGTACTGGCTAAAATTGCGGTCATGATAGTAGGTTTGTGAAGTGTTGCGTATAGAATGCCCATACGGACTGCTCGCTTGCGTTTCACGAGAGTCATGTCGGCGCGCGTAATGCTTCCACCCCGTTGGAAATCGACGGCGGTGCTTTCCCAAGCCGTAGTCTTTTGGCAAAGCATCAGAGCTTGCGGAAAACGTATCCTGCAGCGATGCCCCAGACTGTGTACGTCGTGATTGGCGTTGTGAGCGCGGTGGGACAGAACGTATGTTGGGGGGCAGTTCCGACACGTCATCCGTGTACGAGAGCGGCTCTTCTGCTAGCGGTTCCATCGCCTGCGTCATAATCCGTGGCTGCAAGTTGAATGCACCCTCTGCCAGCGAACTCGTGCTGGCCGAGTGCCGCAGATCTTTAGTGCGCGCCAGCGTCGGCGTGCGCGGCAATGTAGACATCGATCGTTGGCGAAACAGTCGCGGAAACGGCGACTGGACATCCGAAGTTGAAGGATCCTCTGCAAGGATGTCGTCCACCGGAGCATGGGTTTCCCGCGCAGCTTCAATCAAGGTGCGCGACGACACCATGCTGGCAGGTAGTGGTCCTATGACGATGCGGCGCAGCGGATGCATCATGTGCGGATCGCCGATATCTGCCATGCATGCTGCGTATGCATCCTTGCCATTTTCAGGCTCGGGTGCCATGGTAAAGCCACACCTTTCACCGTCGCAGCTGCACGTTGTGACAATGGGCGCGTTGCGTCCGTGCCTTCTGCAGACAGCTTAGTAATATTGACACCAACCCTTTCTTCTTCCAAGCATGCGCGTTCGCAAGGAGAAAGGTACGTGGCGCAAGAAGGAGGCAGACTCGTTCGAGGCGTGCATGGATGAAGGTGTGGGCCAAGAGGAGCGGGGTGAGCGTTTTTCGACCGGAGAAAAGGCGCAGCGGTACGTGATGCATTCCATCTGACAAGAGTCATTATGAGCAAGCGTTTGCATTTTATGCACGCGCGATAGAATATGCGCCGCAGTCCGTCGACGCGCTATACAATGCGTACGTATTCTTTTCTACTTATTGCAGGGCACGAGTGCAATATGTGTTAGGCACCGAGTTCTTGTCGCCGTCCGCTGCTGACAATGCATTATGCACCGCTGTTCACTTGTACGTGGATGCATTGCGATGTGCGCCACATGTACACGATGGTATACCCGACGCCTCGCGGCTCGACGTCATGTCAAATTGTGCGAGTGCTCTCCAGGCGCTCGGAGAACTGTACTACGAATTTGGGCTTGGGCCTACCGATCTTTCGCCGGCGCTCCGTGCACTGAGCGAGCTTACCCAGCAGCACTTGCCCAGCACGGCGCCTACGCCTACGCCTTTTCTTCTGTATACTCAGGCACTCCACTTGCTTCACGAAACAGCTCAAGGGCAAACTGCCGTGCTCTCCGCACAAGTACCAATGGGCGAAAGCGGCACATCTGTTCCCAGCATGCCCTCTTCGCCTGTGCCGGACACGAGTGGGTTTGCGGACGCATTTACATCTTCCCTCGTCGCACCTTCATCTTTGCTCGAGACGTACAGCGAGGAGCTGGCATGCGTGGCTGCCCTTCTCGGTGAGGCAGAAGATGCCAATGCCATTGCACATTTTGTTCATGAGGCACAGCGGATACAAGCGAGCGTAGATGCGTTTATCGCTTCACTTCCCCCTGGGTTCGGCGCTTCTCAGAGCCCTGAGGAAGAATGGGATCATCAGTGTATGGCATTGACCATGGCTGCGATTGTTGTGCGTGTTGCGGCCGTGCAGCGCGCATCGGAAGTCGCTGCTGCGGGTGCAGTACCATGGCCTTCCGAGGCCGCCGATGCACTAACGCTCGACGCTGTAGAGCAAGAGGTCTCGCAGCGCGCTACCGCATTGCTTGCCATCGCGCCGCCGCCACAGTCTCTCACCGCGGTGCGTGGAGCGCGGCAGCGCGAAGAAGAAACGATTGTATCGTATATTTGCGACATTGGAGACCACGCACACGCATTGGCAGGCATCCGTATCCGTCAAGGGGCACCTTCCAATGCCGCGCTGGTCTGGGAGCATTGTGCATTGGCCGTAAAGTGTCTTAATACGGCCGCTGCTGCATTTGAGCCGCTTGGAAAAGGACCAAGCTCGACGACAGTAAGCAATGCTGCAAGCGCTTCAATTCCGTACGCGCCGCTGGAATGGGTTCCGTACGAACAATCCACGTCACTAGTACAGGGCGCGACAAATATGTCCAATACCATCTCGCGTGCAAGAGCGTCCATCTACGCTTCGCTTGCGTCTGCCGCACTGACAAGAACCGATGCTTGGCTCGTCGCCCATTGGCAGCCTGCAAGGGAGAGCAGAGACAAACTGACGGCAAACGCACGCATCTATGCCCGCCGCGCGTTGGCTGACCAGGGTATGCAGTGGGTATTCCATGTGACAAGCCCACGGGAGGGACAGCCTATGCTCTATGGACGCGCGCGTGGACATTTGCCGCCAAGTGGTGGATGGGAAGCATTGGTGCGCGATGCCGAGTTTCTATTATTATGTGTGCGCGCAGTCTATTTGCGTGGTGTCTACTTGGCCGAGCAAGGCGGGGATAGCACATCTATCCAAGCAGAGCTCAATGCATTGGGCGGCGCAGTGTGGTCCCTTTTGCATCTTGCATCGCCCAACCCGTGGCAGCCGGCGTTGGTACCAGAGGATAGTCTCAGGCGCATGCTCGAAGCGCAAGATGACCCCGCGCTATCTGAACAGGAGTCGGAATTTTGGCATCGTACCTGGATCCCCGCCATGCAGAGCCCATACCATTACCCCGGCCTTGCGCCTCCACGGTAGACGATGGCATGCTGCAAAGATTTGCTGCAGCATGCGAACCGAGGCCTGTGCGTGATTAGTCATCATAGCGTAATTAATGCATTGCGCAGGTTTCGCAGGGATTCACAGGGTTTTGCAGGGACGGCTGCATAGAAAAAATTCACTATTCCGCACAAGGGTTTGACAATCGTATTGCGCCGTTTCCTCGTTTGGCTCGTAATCACGTCGAGCGCAGTCAGTTTTTAAACACGCATTACGTGTATGCTCGCTTGGCTCGCTTAGATTCTTACCGACGAACTGTTGTTGTCTACAGTTTGTTTAATTACGCCAATGCCCTCACCCAGGATCTCTGAGATGGGCACCCCGGCGGATGCGCCACTGGCGCGGCACCCTGTTTCCCCGAACGCAGATCGCAGAACGACATGGGATGTGAATGGATCGCACGATCATTCCAGACGTGGCGCATACAGCTCTGGGAATGCGGCCGCGCGCCCCAGCGACATGCGCCGGTCAGTCGGACCGTACCCAAAAGAACAACATGCGCGTAGCTTGAACGTGCACCACGATTCTTCTCCAGAACGCGCACGCAAACGTCGCTCTCTTGGCAGGGTGATCGATGGCGACTTAGACAAGTCGAGCGAACATAGCAAGGGCCCGGGTGAGAAAACGCCGACGTACCGATCCATTATGCAGCGTCGTGGTCCCCTCGCCATGTCCAAGGCGCCAAATCTGCACTTGGACACATATCCAGATCAGCCGCGCACCCGAGAAATGCTGTATAATCACGAAAACCATCAACCCGCTTGCTCAGCGCCACCAAACCAACTCCAATTCGGCCGCGAAGCACGTCTGCCATCCCCGCCAACCATGTTTCACGCGCGCGATTACGACTCTGCGCGGATACCTCCTTTTACCCAATACCACAGCTCCGAGCATGAAGCGTACAGGCGAGGTTCTTACGCCAATGGAGACCAAGAATATGCCTCTACTCCAAACCGTGCACGCCTGTTTGCACCTCAGACTGCCGTGCTGTCATCACCCGCATACCACACCAGTCATTTTGGCCAAAATTTCCATGCAATGCATGATCAAAGTACAAGAGATCCTAACCAGGATTGCAGAGGAAACGATGCATTGGAGAGCGAGCAAGGAGTGCCTCTTCCACGCTCCCCTGTCGCTAACAAAATCCAGTTTTTGTCTTTATTTTCAGACTTTTTTGACAGTCTTTCAGACAGCCGCACCTTGAAGGCCACGTTGGAATACCAAATTCGATCTAGCAATACTCTTTTGCAAACGTTGCAGAGGAGCAGTAATGTGTTTGACGAAACGGTTGAGCGGCGCATTCGCCATGAATCTGACGCGATGGAGTCGCGATTTGCGCGTCTTGAAGGCAAGGTCGACGATGCAATTCGCCGCATGGACGAAGCGATTGCTAGCTTGGCAAACGAATCAACCCAAAATGCAGCTAACAACAAAACTGTATCGCCGGAAAAATAGCATCCCGCGATGAGCTACATCGATCCTGGCCAGGAGAATTGATGCGGAAGTACAGCGCACCACAATGTTTTTTTCTTTTTTTTTCTTGATAATGCGTGTAATGTAGTTTGACTTTTGTGTCCAACTACATTACACACCATGCCCAGATCCAAAAAAATGACTGCGTACTAATAGCATTGTAGAACACTGCTACAATATATATATATGTTTATGTATGTTTCTAACGCTACACCGGTGTTACCTATACCTGCATTATGTATGCAACGTGCGGGGTATAATACGAACGAAAAAAATAGTGCTCATCACTTATTCTTGATGTGCTCAAAAGACTGTGCGTCAGCCATCTCTGGAGAGTTGGCAATGGCCTCTTCCTGAACAGTGACAATGCCGAGCTTCTTCAGTAGATCAGGAGTCAATGTGCTAATGGGACCACGGTAATATTTGTGTGCATAAGCTGCGTACCATATAATGGCCAGCAACAAGACACCAACCATAATAACCCACGAATAGTTGAAATTCTGTGCATCAAAAGGCAATACCGTTGGGATCGAAAGTACGGTACATTCAAAAAGTGTCCACGCAATTGCAGTATAATTTATCGCTTTCCCAAAGAACCCAGTGCCCAGTGTGAATGGACCTGGCTGAAACTGGACTTCGGGGTGATTCGCAAATACTTGCCTGCAAATAATTGGAACCAGGTACGACAAGTCCATACCAAGCGCAGCAAGCGCAAAAATGGCATTCACTGCTGCTTGGGAAGCAAAGCCCAAAAAGCCGAGTGCAATGCACCAGAATACGACAAGCCATACGGCATTAACAGTAGTTTTTGTGTATTTGGAAATCCGCGCAAAAAACAAATTATCAGGAAGACCCCTGTCGCGGGAAAATGCATAGAAAGAGCGTGCATTGGCTTGCAAGGCCGTGGTCACGACGAAAAATGCGACCAGGCATACAAATGGCCAAATGACAAGGAACCCAACCTTGCCAATGCGGTAGCGGATAATTTCGGCCATGGCTAGACCGCCAGGGAACGTATCCGGGTCACTGGTAATAATGTCCCTGCCAGACGTAATGACAAGGACAATGTTGAGCACCCAGCCAACAGCCCCTGTACCAGCTACAGCAATCATGATAGCAACCGGCGCAGCAATCGCCGCACGGTGAACTTCCTCCGAGATATGCGCAGTAGCATCATAGTCCGTCATCACGAATTGAACAGAGTATAGACCAAACAGGAACGCGATGGCGTCCCCGCCCATTGGATTCGATGCTCCCCATCCACTCTGATTTACAATCTCAGTAAATGTATAGCTGGCCGAATTCATTTCATTCAATGGCGTACAAGCCAGAACAGTAATAATAATGACAAAGGTAATGCCGATATTGACAATCACATACCCACTAGTCAAGCGTGCCAAGGTTCGCGTCCCAAGACTATTGATGACCCCATGAATGATCATCAGCGCCACATAGAGACCGACCGTTTGGTTTCTGTTCGCGACGAACTGCCCATTGGAAATCACATGTGCCCAGGCGTATATCATTTGGGCCAAACCCCACTCGGAACCTGCAATACCTGCAATTTGACCCGTAAAATTGAGCCATCCTACACACCATGCAGTGAACGCGCGGTATTTTATCGGCACCAAAAGACCACTGGCGGAATAGAGACCGCCGGAGGACGGATAGGCTGAAACGAGCTCCGCAATGGATGTTCCTAGGGTCATATTAAAACAAGACCCCATAAACCATGCCCAGACTGTAGATGCAGGTCCGCCAAGCATAAATGGACTATTAAAGGTCGTTGCAATGGATGATACCAAACCCATAATTGCGAACGCATACGAAATTGTCGAGAAACTCTTAAATTCGCGCGCAAAATCCGATCGATGGCCCATACGCGCTGCTAACGCCTTGTCATCATCATTTAAATCAAGATGTGCACTATCCACTTCCTCATGAGCAACTTGTGGGGTTTGTTCCTTATGTGCAACTTCGGACACGCCCTTCCCCTGCTCGCTCTCCGACATTCTGGCACAATGGATCGGAGGAAAAATGATCTGGAGTAGGGTACCGTTTCGTGCTTCTTCGGAAAATAATATGTTGTGATAGGCAGCCATTAACCCATGTATTTGTCAGCATGCAGCCCGTCAGATTTGCCGCTGCAGCCTTTTTCTAGCATTGTACTGCGGGGCAGCCAGTAGCCGGCCGCTGATGTCGTACGCTAGGTATGCTTTTGCCGAGCGGACTGCACTGGCGTGGGGTGTGCGCATACGTGCGTTGCATACGACGCCGGCGCATGAAGCATCGCGACTGACAAACGATGCACGGCGTATCGCTCGGCCCCGCGCCAAATCGCAGTCTTTAACAAACGAGGACTTATTCCAAAAAGCGCTTCTAGAAGGTGTAGAAAAGCAATTTGGAAACCGCCCGCCTTGGGCACAGCGTACAGAGCGGCACGACCCAAGCCCACAGTCATGGGGAGCGCCGTACGGATACCAAATAGCACCTGCACAGCAGCAATACAGCTCGCAGACGAGTACCGGGCGCGAATCTCTGGTGAGTAATCCGCGCATCGTCATACTGCTGGTTGGCGTAGTCGGAGTGGGCACGTACTATATTTTCCACCTGCAAAAAGTTCCTTCCACTGGGCGCTGGCGTTTCATGGACGTGAACATGCGCGATGAGCTCGCTGTGGGAAAAGACGCATACCAGCAAACGATGCAAACGTATGCGGGCAAGATGTTGCCTCCCCGTTCACCCGCAGTCACACAAGTCCAACGCGTTGTATCCCGCATTGCGGCCGCAGCCGCCGAGCTGGACAAGAACCGCGCGCCGGATGCGCCGCCCACGAAATGGACAGTACATGTGATCCGCGACCCGCAAAAAAATGCGTTTGTCCTTCCAGGTGGCAACATTTTTGTATTTACAGGAATATTGCCGGTGTGCAAGAATGACGATGGGCTAGCCACCGTGCTTTCGCACGAAATTTCACACCAGCTGGCTCGACATTCCGCAGAAAAAATGTCGGGCTACAAGGTCCTCATGATCGGTACATTTTTGCTGGATATACTGGGCATTGACATTGGACTCAGTCAAATTGGGCTAAATCTTTTGCTCACGTTACCAAATTCGCGGACCATGGAGACGGAAGGTATGTGCAGCGGTGCGATGCTGACTTGCAGCGGATACGCTGGGCCTGCGCATTATGGCCCAGGCATGCTTCAATCCTAGAGAGGCGATTGAGTACGTTGCCTTTGCAAAGCACACTGACCAGCAGTTTCTGGTGGGTTTGCCTGCGGTACACACTTACCACAGGAAACGCATGGATTCCGAAGAGGGCGAGCATGAGAGTGTGCTCGCAGATAAAGCGAAAGCAATGGTCTCTACACACCCTGTAAATTCGCAGCGGATTAAAAACATTATGCATTGGGTAAGTATACAGTTGCATGCTAACAAAAGCTGCCAAAATATCTAGAAATTTATGAGAAAAAGGGGTGTGGAAATACACAGCAGTTCCGTGGCGCTGTAGATACATTAGCAGCATGACGAATGCATACTTTCCACTTCGCAAAGCATTGCTGCTGCCGTCGGCCGTTGGCTTGCAGAGAGACGCAACAACATTGGTACGAGCTTTTTAACCAAAGCGTGCAACGCAGTCGCCTGCGGCGTCTTGTCCATGCCCAGCACTTGCAAAAGCGGCATGCGCGGCTCCAATGGCTGTCCTTCGGGCTGTGCCACAAAGGGAAATTGTTTCAACATAGGTTGGAAATCGGCAGACTCTGGCCACGCTGCGTACTCGTCGGGCAAGCCCAGCATTTTGAACATGTCACCCGCATAGCCAACGTCGCCATGCGAAGCATCAAACAAAGTCTTGCGCGCATACACGCAGGACTTTTGCATAAACATAGGCCTCTTGGGTGAGCAGGGTTCGGGTGGGAACAATGCTCGCTGCCAAGGCGTGACTTCCGAAGCGGGATCGCGCCAACTCTCTTCCTCGCCCTCGCTTGCAGTAGCGACCGGCTCCACATCAGTGAAAAAGGTCGTTAGTAACATGCCAAATGACCATATGTCCGCACTGTACGCATCATAGCCGTGCTCTGGCGCAAACAAGAGTTCCGGCGCGCGAAAAGCACCCGTGCCTACATCACTGATGCGCGCACGGTCGCACTCGTCCTTGGTTGCAGCAGGACCAAACGGAGCTTGTTCGTGTATCCCTGCAAACCAAGCGACGTCGAAATCAATAAGCTTCACAGTGCCATCGCTGGCCAGCAAGACATTCGCTGGCTTGATATCGCGATGAGCAACTTGTTCGCTGTGCAAGTATTCCAGTGCGGAAAGGACTTGATGAAGGATGGAATAGACAAACGCAGCATACCCCTTGCCATGCATATACACAACCCACGCGGACAACTGCTGTTTGTCAGCAGCGTAGTCTGTGTCAGGGCGAAATTGCGGGTCGCTGAGAATATCCGTAAGTTTGCAGGGATACAACGGCATAACCAAATTGTATGTCATTGTGAATTGGTCTGGTGTATCTGTGAACGCGGCAAAAAGGGTGCCAATGTGAGCGTGACGGAGGCGTTGAAGAAGATTTACCTCGTGCTGCACATTATGTGGCGGGATCTGCTCGTCGACATCCACTTGTTTTATGCACACCTCCGCTGCAATGCCTCCCTCCTCCGTGAGCCGGTAGCGAGGTGCAAAAGGCGCTTTGAACACGGTGGAGCAAAGGCCATGGCCAATGGCTTTTAAGCTTCTCGTATCGAAAGCATCGTCGAGCCTATCTAGAGAATCCGAGGTCAGCACTGCTTAAGCAAAACCGCTATTACGTACCACATATCTGCGGCATGCGTGCGCGCAGAAAAGAACTCGTCCAACATCGCAAAGAAATCTTTTTTCTCCTCGTCTGTGAATTGCGAAAAATGCACAGTCGTGTTTTCCGGCGGAATCGCTGCCTGCATGGCCTTCATATCGTATACAGGAGCTGGATTACTTGCTCCCCCAAATTGTGAACTTGGAGGTGGAGCGGCTTGCGAGCCTGGCGGGGGTGGCGGTATATTTCGCGCGGGCGTAGCGATGGAAACACTTCCCAGTGCGCCGCCGTTGCTACGCATCGACGCTATTCGTTCTTCATAAGATGAGTGCGAAGGGCGGTTACCACGCAATTTTTGTAGCTTTTCCTCCCCGTAGCGATCCATTTTCTCGTTAAAGTCAATGCGCCATTGGTCCCAAGGCATGGTGACGATAGTGGCTGTGGAGAAAAACAGAAACCCGCGCAGGCACGTGGAGTTGTGGAGGTCGCCATTTTTTTTTTGGCGGACGACGATGTCCTCCAGAGAAGCTTCGCCTGAGCACAAAGAAGCAACAGAGTATGAACCCACTACATTCAAGGAGCTCGGAATAATTGATCCGATATGTGATGCGTGTGAGAAACTAAACTTTACCAAGCCAACGGCGATCCAAGCCAAAGCAATCCCCGAAGCGCTGGACGGAAAAGACGTCATTGGTCTGGCACAAACGGGTAGCGGCAAGACGGCGGCGTTCAGCATTCCGATCCTGCAAGCGTTGTGGGATAATCCACGCCCATTGTTTGCGTGCATCCTTGCTCCCACCCGTGAACTGTCTTACCAAATTGCGCAACAGATCGAGGCACTCGGCGCGACAATCGGCGCTCGGTGTGCGACGATTGTCGGTGGTATGGACATGATGACACAGGCAATTGCGCTTTCAAAGCGCCCTCATGTCATAGTTGCGACACCGGGACGCTTGCAGGATCATTTGGAAAACACAAAAGGATTCAGCCTGCGTGGTTTAAAGTACTTGGTCATGGACGAGGCCGACCGACTGCTCGACCTCGACTTTGGTCCGATTATTGACAAGCTTCTACAAAACATTCCCAAGGAGCGTACCACGATGCTTTTCAGCGCGACGATGACTACCAAGGTTGCCAAGCTCCAGCGGGCGAGCCTACGCAGCCCTGTGCGTGTGGAAATTGGCACCAAATATTCCACCGTGTCTACACTGCACCAATACTATGTGTTTATGCCTTTCGCGCACAAAGACACGTACTTAGTGCATCTTGCAAACGAACAGGCGGGCCATTCGATCATTGTCTTTACACGTACGGTGCATGATGCGCAACGCCTCGCGGTCATGCTGCGTCTGCTTGGCTTCTCGGCGATTCCATTACATGGACAGCTCTCGCAAACGGCACGCCTCGGCGCATTGAACAAGTTCAAGTCCGGCGGAAGGGATATCATGGTATGCACTGACGTCGCTGCGCGTGGGTTAGATATTCCGGCAGTCGACTTGGTCATAAACTTTGATATCCCCACGCACTCCAAAGACTATATCCATCGCGTTGGACGAACCGCGCGTGCAGGACGGCAGGGACGCAGTGTAACACTGGTGACGCAGTACGATATCGAGCTTCTGCAGCGGATTGAGACGGCGATTGGCAAGCGCTTGGAAGAGTTCCCGGGCGCAAGCGACCGCGACATGGTCATGCTCTTGTCCGAACGCGTTGGCGATGCACAAAGGGCCGCCGTCCGCGAGATGCAAGAGACGGGGATTGGCGGCGCTGGTGGTGCAGGGAAACGGAAGCGGAGACAGGCAGCGAGTCTGGAAGATGAGCGCGATCGTGACGACGATGTAGTAGAAGCCGGCTCTTACCGTAGCAAAGCCAAGTCGGGACGTGGCAAGCGTAAAACGAGATAGGTAGCTACAATATCTAACGTGACACAGGACCAGACTCTTTGTATGGATACTCGAACGGTGCATCATCTCTGCGGCGCCATAGCTTCCGCTTCTTGCCGTCCGTGCCTGCAACCCATACTTCAATGCAGTTCTTCGTTTTAAAGCTGCGAATAAAACGGGGATCCCACAGCTCCGACGCAATGCCGAGATCCTTGCAGCAGCGCATCAGTGCATTTGATTTGGCCCCTTCAGTCGCCGTCGGTACGCCGCTCGGCTTAAAATACTCTTGTTCGCCACGCGCGGTGGACACAAAGCGTCCAAGACACACAAGCGCCCAATCGCGGCTCACCATATTTTGTGTCACCTCCAGTTCACCTCGCGGAACGAGACCCCAGCCGCCGGGACCAAATGCATAGTTCAAAATGCGGCGGTACTTGATCTCAGGGAGGTACAAAAGACCGTCGGGCTTGATTTCCACATCCTCCTTGACCAGCGCTTGGTTCAGCACTTGCGCAATCTCGGGAGCAAATGGGTGTCGTCCAATTCCCTCAAACCCACTCGTCCAATCAATTACGTTGGCATCCTTCGTGTGCGGTGTAGCTTCGGGAGTCGGTGCTGTCGTACGTGCGGCTTCTTTCACCGACAGCCCCGAGCGCTGTGGCGTGGGCACTGATTCACTGCGCGCGCTCGGAGCTGCGACAGGCTTAGCCGCAGTAGTCGCTGCTTGGGATTTTAGAACATATGTCGACGATGCGCGTGTCCACGTACGACCGGTTGGCACGATCCACTTCCGGCTCGCGACGCGATGCATGATGCGTCACTTGATGGTCGCGTGGTGTATATGTACACGTGACTGACATGGAGCATAAAAAGCAGAAAGGCCTCAAATGCGGAGGCGAGTCCACTCGGTCCACTCGCAATGTGCAGTATTGATCCGGCGCAGCCGGCAAACAGACCGGGCGTCACATACGAAGCGCCTGAAAGTCATCCTGGACTACCTAGGGATGTAGAGGGCGAGACAAACACCGTTGATGATGCGGATTCCATTGACTCGCACACGCTTATTGCAAGAGAGTATGGCGTTTCCACACAATACGAACGCCAAGTCGCGCTTTTAAACTCTGCAATCAACGATGAAATCGGGTTTGGAAAATTTCAAGTAAAGCTCACAATTTTGGCTGGCTTTGGCTGGCTGGCAGACAACATTTGGTTCGAAATCCTGTCCATGACATTACCGCAAGCCAAGCTGGAGTTTGGTCCAGAGCATGTACAATTTGCCACATTATCCTTGTATTGTGGCTTGCTAGTCGGATCCACTGGCTGGGGCTTTGCATCAGATATTATTGGTCGTCGACCTTCGTGGAACATCTCGCTATTTATATCTGCCGTGTTTGGTATCGCTGTAGGGGCATCAAACAACTTCCCCGCCATGTGCATCCTTTTGGGCTTCCTAGGCCTTGGCCTTGGTGGAAACTTGCCCGTGGATGGCGCTATGTTGATTGAATACATCCCTGGACCGTACCAATGGGTCCTTACTTTCCTTTCTATTTTCTGGTGCCTTGGGCAGCTGTTTGCCGCATTGATCGGCTGGGCTTTTATTGCAAACTGGCATTGTGATACCAGCGCAGATTGCAGTTGGTCAAAAAATGCAGGCTGGCGGTATGCCTGGTTTCTTCTTGGTGGTGTGGTGCTGCTCATGTGGATCATCCGCTTTTTTGTCTATCCAATCCCGGAGTCGCCTAAATATTTGCTCGCAACAAACCGTGTAGAGGAGGCGTACGAGGTGCTTTTGTTTATTGCGCGTGAAAATGGCAAGGAGACCACACTCACCTTGGAGAAGCTCCGTTTGGCTGGGCTTGGCCGCACGATGAACGCAGAAGAGCAGAACCCCGATCCTCGCGCCAAGGCGGAGAAGGAGGACGAAAAGCAGGTTGGTACGCTGCGTATACGTCCTCCAAAGCCATTGAGAGATTCAATTTCTAGGTCGTTCGAATGGAGTTACGCATTGAATCCTAAGAAGGCAATGGAATTGTACAGAGCGATGCACAAGTCGCCTGTGAGCGCACTATTTGCATCGCCGAAGATGGCGCTCAATACAATCTTGGTTTGCTCTTGCTGGGGCGCAATTGGTCTTGCCTATCCATTGTACAATTCCTTCATTGCCCTCTATTTGGGCCAGGCAATTACTGATCTGTCCATGACAGAAGAGTATCGCCAGCTTGTCGAAATTGCCGCTTGCGGTATTCCAGGCAGTTTTATGGCAGCTTTGCTTGTTGAGGCTCCGTTTGCGGGGCGCAAATACACTATGGCGTTCTTCACCGCACTGACGGGCATTTTCCTGTTCCTATTCACCACCGCAAAAACGTCTTCTGCTGTATTGGGCTGGAACTGTGCTACGAGTTTGACGCAAAATGCAATGTACGCAGTTCTCTACGCCATGACCTACGAAGTGTTTCCCGCTCCGCAACGTGGTACAGGTGATGGCCTTTCCATGAGTGTGCAGCGCGTTTTTGGTGTCGTTGCGACGCTCATTGCTGTGTACGCGAGCGACGATTACAAAACGCCTATCTACGTTTCCGGTGCATTTTTCTTGGTTACTTCAGCCCTCATGGTATTTTTACCGTACGAATCTCGCGGCAAGACTGCATTGTGATCGACGGTCCGTTTTATCACGCGCCTTCATGGCGCATCTAATTCTTAGCGTATGTAATATAGCGATTTCTGTATGGCAAAGCACGCAATAGTGTCACGTGTTGGATGCTGCCCCGCCGCGAATGCCTCGTATTGTACACCTATCTCATCATGTTCCTGGGATCTGTCCGAGCCGTTGTTCACCAACGCGGGCCAACACGCCTCTTTTCTACATCTACATTGGCAGCCGATGCTTCCCACAAGGTAGTCGTTGTCGGTGGTGGTACTGCAGGCTTGACTGTAGCGCACCAGCTCTTGCGTTCTGAAAAATTTAAGCAAGACGATATCGCGATTGTGGAGCCATCCGAGTGGCATAACTACCAACCCGGATGGACACTTGTCGGAGGTGGTCTTTCTACACGCGATGCAATGCGCCGCAAAGTATCTTCGTTGATCAATCCCAAGATCCAGCTGTATCAAGATGCAGTATCAACGTTCGAGCCTGGGCAGAACCAAGTGACGACTGCGAGCGGTGAAAAGCTTACATACGGTGACCTTGTTGTTGCTTCTGGCTTCGAAATCAATTTGGACAACATTGAAGGGCTCGGAAAGGCGCTGGCAGACCCGAACTCCAAAGTCGCCTCAATCTACACCTACGCCACAGTGGACAAGGTCTTCAACAAGATCAAAGCGTTCAAGAACGGAAAAGCGATTTTCACGCAGCCCGGTTCACCCATTAAGTGCGCTGGTGCGCCGCAGAAGATCATGTGGATGGCTTTGGACCTGTGGACGAAGGCGGGACTCTTTAAGCCGCACAACCCGGACTCCCCTGTTGACGTCGACTTTGCTACCGGCATGCCCACCATGTTTAGTGTTCCCAAGTACAGTGAAGTGCTTAACAATCTGCGTGAAGAGCGCGGTGTAGGCGGGCTTTTTCAACACGATCTGGTCGCGGTCGAAGACGACACGGCCATTTTTGCGCTTCCCAGCGGCGAAAAGGTTCGCATGAACTTCGACTTTTTGCACGTCACGCCACGGATGAAACCTCCCAAGTTTCTCGCCGATTCCCTGCTCGCTAACGAGGCAGGTTATTGCGCTGTTGACCCTGCAACCCTGCAAAGCGTCAAGTTCGACAACGTATGGGCGCTTGGCGACTCGAGCTCGCTTCCGACGAGCAAGACGGCTGCTGCTATTACCGGCGAAGCACCTGTCCTCGTTGAAAACCTCTTGTCTGCTATTGAGAAGAAGCCGATAGTGGGTCAGTACGACGGATACACTTCTTGCCCACTCATTACCGAGTACGGCAAGGTGCTCTTGGCCGAGTTTGTGTACAACGCCTTGCCCAAAGAAACTTTTTCCAAGTATGGTATCGATCAGTCGAAACCCCAGTCTGTGTTCTACCATCTTAAAAAGTCCTTCTTCCCGTGGGTGTACTTTAACAGCTTCGTCAAGGGCACTTGGAATGGGCCCAAGGGCTGGAGCTTTGGCTTGCGTGGATACGCTTCGAACGCATCCCCGAACCAGAAGCGCGGATTTGCAACGAGCGCTATTTCGTTGCGTAATGCTCCGGTGCGACGCCCTCGCGACCCTTTGAATACCGGCCGTTCTTCGCGTTCGGTTTTAGAATCGGGCGCAACATTTATTTCCCGTGCGCCTCCCACGCCTGTTTCTGGCCGCACGACCTTGGAAAGTGCCAATGCGCTTTTCGACAGTGCTGTGCCGGTAAGTGAGGCGGATCTCGGTTCGCTGCCTCCTCAATTGCGCCAGCGTACGTCGGGCAAGACTCTCACTGAGACGGAAATTGCACAGATTCAGCAGCTTCGTGCAGAGGCACCATACAGTAACACTGCTGGCAAGCTCGCCAAGCAGTTCGGTTGCTCGCCTACGTTTGTAAGCATTGTTGCACCTGTGCCGAAGCAAATCCGTAACGCCCGTGCTGCTGAGCGCAAGCTTCAGAGTGCTACATGGGGCATGAACAAGCGCGTTGCCTCTGAGGAGCGTCGCGAGCGTCGCGCCCTTTGGTAATGTGGAATCCACAGCATGAAATAGACACGACCAAATATATTTATTAAATCGTCGTTGCTTGAACCCTGTTATTTTTATTGCGTCTCAATTATGTATAACCATGGCGACAGTTCTGGCACGAGTAAGGCCTAATAGTATAGTCGCATTATACTCCCTTCGGGAAGAACGAAACCCTCAGGGGAGCCCTGAGCTTGGGAGAGGTCCCGGGTTCAATTCCCGGTTGGGCCCAATTTTTATTTTTATTTTCCGCGCATCGTAAAGCAACTGTACCTGGCAGAATTATTTCGATTTGTGTTCCATGCGTGGTTGTTTTGCAATGAAGATAACTGCATAATTGCTACATAATGATATTGTACATAATAAGCCATTTTTCTAGAACAGCTGTAAAATTACACTGGCGTTGTGCAAGCCAAGAAAAAAAACGGTCACGGCCGATTCCGTATCGCCGCTCGGAGACTTTTTTGTAGCCGCATTTGGCTAATTCGACTCCATCCATTTGTCGACTTGGTCGATGCCGGAGGGTCCCGTGAGTTCAATATCGCAAGCGACACATGTATTACAGTTCTCTTTCTCTAGCATGTTGCTTTCCAAAGGAGCTGGTACGGGTTCTTTGGGTGTGGTCGTGTTGTGCAAACAGCCTCGACAAGCGCAAGCCAGCTCGCAATTACACGTAGGATGGTAGAGCTTGTTCATGTTCATGGCAGAATCGGTATTATCCAGTCCTTCAAGTCTCTTTGTCGAGGCACCAGTATCGTTAGAGGAACCGCAGCAAGATCCATTTCCTTGCTCCGTAGGCCATATAAAGTCCAGAGAACAGCACTTGCAAATACCATTCGTTTGACATTGACAAGGATTGAGCAAATTTTCAAAGGACAATGGTGAGGACTGGATCTTGATCTTGGTTTTGGATGACACTTGCATCTCGTCTGCGTTGTGTTCCTTGGGGTTTGTATTTTTGAGAAGCTTAGAAGTTGTAGGGGTATTTTCGTTAGCACTAATGCCGCATATACATCGCACATGTCTCCCTGTGCGCTTCCGCATCTCTCGGCACGTATTGCACTGCGATTGAGGCCGGCCCCGCCTTTTTATCACATACAAGGGTCCTCTTGATCCATCCTGGTGTTTACACCCCGACGCCCGATGGCCCTGAATACATTTTGCACATGCAAGCTTCAAAGGCTCCGGAGATTTCTCCGATTGCGAAGCGAGCATCTTCGCTTCAACGGGAAAATGGGTTCGACACAATTCAGAGTGGCGCGTCTGCTCGAGCTGCGTACAACGTCAATTTACTGGATCACGTGATCTGCACCATCCAGCGACGGCGCGCCCTTTTCTGTGCCAGCATGGAGGCAGAACGGCAGGCACCGCGGATCAAGAATCGCGCGCCAGCGCCGGTTCAGATCACCGCTGAGCAGCTTCTTCGTGAGGCGCAAGAGAACCAAGATAAGCCCTTGCAAGGACTAGCTCGGCACCGAATTGAGGACTACGAAGAGCTGGATGACTACCGTGCGCGCAAGCGTAAAGATTTCGAGGATGCTATCCGACGCCTTCGCGGCAATGTATGTAAATTAATGCAGTGATGCTAACCATAGATGGTATCGTGGATACGATATGCGACGTGGGAAGCGAATCAAGGTCAAATGGACCGCGCGCGGTCCGTATTTGAGCGCGCTTTGGATGTCAACCCTCACCATATTCCATTATGGATACGATACACGGAACAAGAGCTAAAGGCGCGGAATGTGAACCATGCGCGAAACCTGTTTGACCGTGCCGTTTCGATTCTTCCTCGCATCGACCAGCTTTGGTACAAATACGTGCATGTGGAAGAGTTGTTGGGCAACGTGGGCGGCACCAGGGAAATTTTTGAGCGCTGGATGAGCTGGGAGCCAGAGGAGCGTGCGTGGAGTGCGTACATTTCATTCGAGCTTCGGTACAATGAATATGAGCGTGCAAGCGCAGTCTGGGAGCGTGCCGTGACGTGCCATCCGACGCCTAGGCAGTGGATTCGATGGGCCAAGTACGAAGAGGACCGTGGCGATCTAGAGAAAACGCGACGTGTCTTTCACATGGCGCTCGACTTTTTCGGGGAAGATGAGAGCGTGTTGGAGCGCGTGCAAACGGTGTTCACAGCATTCGCCAAGATGGAGACGCGACAAACCGAGTATGACCGCGCACGTATGATCTACAAGTATGCCCTTGAACGGCTCCCACGCGCCAAAAGTGAAGGCATCTATGCCAGTTATACACGCTTTGAAAAGCAGTTCGGTAACATTAAAGGCGTGGAAGACACAGTCACACAGAAACGCCGCCTGCAGTACGAAGAGGAGCTCGAATCTGGACAAGGCACGGGCAACTATGATACGTGGTTTGACTATACGCGGTTGGAGGAAGACTCTTATCGTACTTTGCTTGAGGATGATGCACCCGAATCTATGCTGGAGATGGCGCGCGAAAAAGTGCGCCAAGTGTACGAGCGCGCGACTGCGCAAGTTCCACCGGCGTACGAAAAGCGGTTGTGGCGGAGATATATCTATCTCTGGCTCCGCTACGCTCTCTTTGAAGAGCTGGATACCAAAGACCTTGAGCTTGCTAAAAAAGTATATGCCACAGCCGTGTCTATTGTACCACACCGTGAGTTTACCTTTGCTAAACTCTGGCTTGCGTATGCTAAATTTGAAGTGCGTCGCTTGGACATTGCTGTTGCGCGGAAAATTTTAGGGACTGCGATTGGACTCGCGCCAAAAAAGAAGCTGTATGCGGGGTACATTGAGCTGGAGCTCGCATTAAAAGAATTTGATCGTGCCCGCAAATTGTATGAAAAGTCGCTGGAGTGGGATCCCACGAGCTCGAGCACCTGGGTCCGGTTTGCAGAGCTCGAGCAAAATCTCTTTGATTTGGACCGCGCGCGTGCAATTTATGAGCTTGGCATCACCCAATCCGAGTCAGATTTGGGCGGCTTAGACATGCCGGAGGTGTTGTGGAAAGCGTATATCGACTTCGAATTTGGCGAACGCGAAATGGAGCGCGTGGATGCCTTGTACGAGCGTCTTTTGGAGCGCACAGGGCACGTCAAGGTATGGATTAGCTATGCATTGGGCAAAATGGCTGCGGCACTCGCATTCGAAGAGGACGAAGATGCGGACGCTGAAGAGGAGGGTGCAAAAAGCACGCTTTCCAGTGAGGAAGAAGCACTTCGCGCGCAGCGACGCGCTGGGGCGGCAGAAGAGACTCGCAACATTTTCAAACGTGGCTACGAGAATTTGCGTGAACAAGAGCTAAAGGACGAATCTGTGGTACTCTTGGAGGCGTGGAAAGTGTTCGAGGAAGAGCACGGCGATGAAAGCAAGGTCGCTGCCGTGCAAGAGAGGATGCCACGCGTGCTTAAGAAGCGCCGCGAACTTGGCGACGGCGCAACGGAAGAATACTACGACCTGGTATTCCCTGAAGACGAAAAGAAGGACAAGCCGGCTTTAAAGCTCCTCCAAATGGCGCACGCTTGGCGCGCCCAGCAGCAGCAGCCTACATAACTTGTGAACCACGTGCCTTTATAGCCTCCACTTGTTACTCCCTGTCCCAACGCGCAGCATGTCCACGTCGCGTACGACGGCTCCCGGCGCCGCAGCAAGTGCAGAATACATGTGTAATTCGATAACAGAGTGTGAGCCGTGCCCCTCCGACCATGTACGTTATTATGCTTGACTCACATTAGCTCGAATACCCTTATTGCCGGCCATACAATAATCGGCAAGCGGTGCGCTGTACCCGTCTCAGCACGCTTGGGAGTGCTCAAGAAGTGTACATTGAAGGATTCAGCGCGTGCGGTAAGAATGTTGGGAAAGAGATATGGGACTATAGTCAATTTGTGGTGCGTTTGTCGTCGTGACTAACAGTGAGATGGTCAATGTTTTGATTGTTTTTCTCGCACTAGTGGTGTACATTTGGCGCCAAATATACCAAACACGGAAGCACCACGGTATGTTGTACCGTCGAGTACATGGGCGCCAAGATAGTACAGCTCGACGCTCGACGCGGTGAAAAAAAAAAAGTTGCAAATAATTTCGTGTGTATAGTACATCGCGGCGCCGCTTTGTATAAGCCAAGCTACATTACGCAAAACACCTGCCCCATGCGTACAGTCCACCCCAAATACCAAGGGCGCTGAGAATCGGGATGGTCAGGTTGTCATCTATGCCTCCCAACTCGAGCGCCTCCGAGATGCCGGCAATGAGGCCGCAAGCAATGTACATGAGCCACGGCGGCATAGCCGGCCCTGGGCTTTGGCCAAGCGCTGAAAGCTTGGCAATGAACGACTGATCCCCATGTGATTGAAATCCAAAACGCAGCCCCATCCATCCAGTATGCGCGAGGCCAGGCGCACGATCAGATCCAAACGTCGCTACGCCATGCGGGCTCCACGAAAGTTGCATGTTGCGCTCGCGCATGTCTGCCAGACCCGTCCCCCAAAAGACGAATGCGACAAGCATACCGACCACCACTGCAGCGAGGAAGCCCGCAAGAGACTTTCGGCGCGCAAAGAAGATGGAAGGCAGCGCCGGCGTGTATTTGCCAAAGAGGCGGCCAAACATCGACGCACAGGGATCGCACCACGATAAGATCATGATAGAGACGGCTGCAATGTCCTCGGGGAAAAAGTGCATGCTGCAAATGACACCCACAAGGTACCAAAGAACGCCAGTCACACGCTCCCGCTCCCCCTCACGCATTAATACACCGAGAACTCCCTCATATATCCTCTCATAGAAGGGCAAATTGAGACGCAGCAAGTCGTTTGCAGCGACAAAAAGAAGAAAGCAGAACAGGTTGCGCGTGACCAGAGCCGTATCATAGTTGTTCACGTACAGCCAAAGAACACCGAACCCGATGCTCCCGTGCAAGATCTTGCGCGGGATCTCCCACTTCTCAATCCAGTACTCCCACGCAGAGATGGGAGTGTCTCCCGCGCTCGGTTTTGAACTGCCGGTCGCGGTAGGCATGGTCTGCGGTGTCGACTCTTGGTAGGACGGGGTACGCGCAAGTACACGTAAAACTGCTGCACCCTTCTCAACCGATGTGGAACGGGACGCCCGCGCATGCACGCGTGATTGATCGGACATCCCTAGCGCGACGGCGTTTCAAAAACGGAAAGGGCGGCGCGGCTTGTTTGCAAAGCATTCCTATGTTCGGCCGACACTATGTGCGCTTGACATACGGCGTTGCAGCTGTGCCAGCGCAGCGGCGAGTGTGCTGGCCGCTGCGTGGTCCGTTGCTTTGAGCTGTGCATGCACATCCTCGAGTTCCGGTTGGACTTCCTCGAAAATTGCATTAGCCTCAATTTTTTCGTCGTAGAGTGCGGTATACTTGGCATTATGCGCCGCATGAAGCTGCAGGTAAGCGGTGCTGTGTACATACACTTTCAGCCAATGTCTACGGTTAGAATACGCAAGTATACGTACATAGTTAGTATCATTACTGTATCCAAGCTTTTTTGCAATGTCTGCAAGTGCTTCGGGGGCTGGGTGCGATTTGGACAGTGTCTCAGAGAGCGCATTTTCTGCGGCTAATGCGCGTTCTTCGGCATTTTTCGCTGTGCGCTCCGCAGTGGACTTTGTCGCATTCGCCTCCAATAACGATGTCTCTACAGTGCGCACGGCCTCTGCCTTTTCCTTCTCAAAGGCTTCTTGTAATGTGGTCATCTGCTCTGCGAATGCGTTGTGGCTCTCTGCAAATGCGCGCTGTGCATCTTTAAGGTCACCTTGTAATTTCTCTACCTGCAGCTTCAAAAGCGCGTTTTGCTCAGCAATTTGGTCTGGCGCATTGAGTTGTAAAGGCTTATTGTCTTGCGGGGCACCGACTGCATGTGGGGAAAATATGGCGTCCGCACTATCCTCGGTCTCCACCGCACCCTGCTCAAGCCCAGACGCTAAATTCGTCTCGTCCACAAATACCGACTCTTTATCTTTAGATATGGAACTTTGTTTCCCATGCTTGCCCTGACCGCGGCCGCGGCGGCCTCCGCCCTTAACCATGACCAACGCGCTCAGGCAGGGCCCCGTTCAGGCCAATTCGCCACGTGCTGCCACGTGCCTCACTTTCTGCACACCTGCGACAACGTCGTCTGCCGCAGAAACGCTTTCCGCCACAACGTACGACCAGTGACGCTGTGCAGCATGTCTTGGAGAAGCAATGCCCAGATGACTGGCATGAATGCGCAGCCACTTGGAAACGCACGCCGCTGGGGTTCCAATGGGGGCGATGATCAGAACGGCTCGCAAGGGTACGATATGAAACGACGTGCCGATTACGGTCCTCCGACAAATGCGCAACACGATCCAAACGGTATGCACACAGGTATATAACAAAGTACTAACATCTAGGTCCACGGAAGCGTCGCTCGCGTTGGGGCAGCACAAATGAGCGTTCTGATGTTGCAAATGCTGCGATTGCCGCCAACGTCTCTGGCCAGGAGCTAGACCGGTACGCTATCCAGGTCCGCCTAGAAGAAATAAGCCGCAAGATTCGCACCGGAGATGTGATTCCCCCTGTGCGTGAACGTTCGCCATCGCCTCCACCGACATACGACGCAAACGGCCGCCGTATCAACACACGCGAGACACGTTACCGCAAGAAATTAGAGGAGGAGCGGTTGCGCTTGGTCGAGCGGCAGATGCGTATTGATCCCTCGTTCCGTCCTCCTGCCGAGTACCAAGCAGCGAAACGGACAATGCGTCCTACGGAAAAGGTGTACCTGCCCGTGCGCGAGTTCCCCGAAATCAACTTTTTCGGCCTCTTGGTCGGTCCGCGTGGGAATACGTTGAAGAAGATGGAGGGCCAGAGCGGGGCCAAGATTCATATTCGTGGCCGTGGTAGTGTGAAACACGGAAAAGGTGCCGGGGATGACGACGAGGAGGACATGCACTGTATTGTTACAGGCGATACCGACCGTGCGGTGAAGCTGTGTATTAAGCTAATTAACGAGGTCGTGTCCACTGCTGCATCCACACCAGAGACACAGAACGATCATAAACGCAGTCAGCTGCGCGAGCTTGCCGTGCTGAATGGTACGTTGCGTGATGATGAGAACCAAGTCTGTCAAAACTGTGGCGAAAAAGGACACCGCAAGTTTGAATGTGTACAGGAGCGGAGTTGGAACAATGGCATTGTATGCCACCGCTGTGGCGGTAATGGACATTTGGCGCGCGACTGTGTCGCACCAGGCACAGATGGCGGGCATCTGTATACGGGCCATCATACGCAGGTCGACTCCGAATATGCAAACCTCATGGCAGAATTGGGCGAGAAGGCCGGTGCATACGGTGCGCCAATCGGCGCAGATAGCATCGGAGGCCCTTTGCTCACCGACAAGGGCGAGAAGATTCCCCCTTGGCGCGACCCAACCGTGTGGAATACGCCCGGCTCCGGCCGTGCCGGAGGGGGAATGCAGGCAGTGGACCAGCAAGGCATGTATGGCAGCGCCACTATGGATGCCGGATGGGCTGGCCGCAACTTTTACGGCGGCGAGCAAGCGTGGCCTGCAGAGCAAGCTGCACAGCCAGAAGAGGGACAGCAGGACTACTCTGCAGAGTGGGCTGCCTATTACGCTGCACAAGCTGCACAGCAGGGTGCAGAAGGTGCTGCAGCCGAGGGCGAGCCTGCGCGCGATTATTCAAAGGAATGGGAGGAGTATTATCGCCAGCAAGCACTTGCACAACAAGCACAGGATTAGTAGACGTTGTGGTATAATGCTAGCTGCTCTACGGAAAAGCCATGGGTATCGAGTGTGTAGGGTATATTACTGGGGCGCATTTGTGGACTGTTTCATACTGGCAATGATGCGGCTCGCTTCCCAGTTCAGATACTCATCGCGTCCCTTTTCCCATTGCCGCTGGTCGCCCAGCATCGGCTCCTCGTCCCGCGCAGGCTCCTGTGTATCCAGAGGGAGCAATGTGCAGCTTAATGGCTTATTGTCGCGCAAAATCTCGAGTGCTTCCATCATGCTATCCGTGTCGCTGCGCACTTTTGTCGCGAGTGCAACCATGGCCTGCATGAGAGCATCGACGTCCGCATTTCGCACATCGTCCGATGCAATGGACCGTGCGCCTTGCACGATAAATGCGTATGCAGAACGCATTAGCTCGGCGCGTTCCAGTCGCACTTTCGAAGCGCGCTCCGCTTGGGCGAGTCGGTGCTGTGTAGCGCGCGCCTGTTTTTGTAAGTGGCATAGCAGAATACGTACGCCTGCAATCTTGCGCCGCAGCATGTCTTCAGCAGGAGGCACAATCTGTGGCACCTCTTCGTCATTCTTTAAAAGCGGCGCATTACCGGCGGGTGGCAAATCGCTCGCCCGCAAATCAAGGCCGCGGTGGTGCGCCATGGTAATAAGCCGAGACTGCTCTGGGGTGATGACAAATATAGAGCGCAAACAGAACAACTCAAAAGTGTCCATGGCATGATCTATAGAATGCTCCAGCAATGTCGTAATTGCATGCACACCCTGTTGTCAATACGACCAAAAACATACCTGCTCCGCTTTCCGCTCGGCGTCTTCTGCGTCGCCAAGCATGCCACGCACGGTCTCTTCTAGCTGCGAGCCAAGCACATACAGGTGCTCATTTGCAGATACCACGAGATTGTCCACAATCACACGTGGATTCACGCCAAACAGCTCGGTAAGTATCAGATGCTTGCGCGCAGCACTTTCCGCGTCCTCCATGTCAGCGAGAAGCAAAGCGTGGAGGCACGCGCTGGGCCGTGTGCACGACGCGATCAATCACGTGATACAAGCGTCGTCAGCGCACGCACGCTCGGCGCACACCAACGTTGCCGACCATGGAAGCACTGTTCGGCATCACAGGCAAAGGGTACACCATTGTTGCTTCGGATAAAAATGCGGCACGATCGATCGTGAAGATGAAGACGACCGAGGAAAAGCAGCGTGTGCTAGGCAACAACCTCGTCATGACATACGCGGGTGAAGCTGGTACGTGCAGACATGACACTGGCAATGTACTTGTGGTGCAGCATTTGATTGTGGTGACGCACTGTGCATAGCTATGTCTACATATGTGCAGTATTAACAAGCAGGCGACACGGTCCAATTTACTGAGTTTGTTGAACGCAATATGCGTTTGTACTCTATTCGGTATGTACTTTGCCATGCTTACACCAGCAACAACATCAGCCTGCGTCCCAGGGCAGCTGCAGCATGGATCCGCAAGCAGCTTGCGGAGTCGATCCGATCGCGTCGCCCGTACCAGGTCAGCCTTCTTCTTGGCGGGTTCGACACGCCATCAGGCGAGCCGGAGCTATTCTGGATGGACTATCTCGGCACACTTGTCAAGGTCCCTTATGCCGCGCAAGGGTACGCTGCGTACCTTACGCTCTCGACGATGGACCGCTACCACCGCCCTGACATGAATATCGACGAGGGCCTCGATCTCCTGCGACGGTGCATCGACGAGCTCAAAAAGCGCTTCATTATAGACGTTGGTCAGTTCACCGTGCATGTCATCGATGACGATGGCACGCGCGTGGTTGCGCTGTAAATGAATACGATAGATTCCCAAGCATGGACCGCAACGATATGTGTCACGTGATAGACGGGTGAGCCAGCTCTGCTCCAGTGTCACTACAAGGCTCGCAACACGAAGCGCTGTTAGAATGGTATGTTGCACTGCTATAACACTAACGCGACAAGGTGCTTCTGGCAGCTTCGATAACGACGCGCGGCGGGAAACGTACGTATTATGCACACTACTGACACATAGCCGTTATTTCCCGCCAGTTCCGTGAGATGGCCGGAAGCCGGATCGAGTCGCTGCTTGCCTCGTTCCCGAAACTGATCAACTCAGGATCACAGCATACATTTGTGGAGACAGATTCTGTGCGATACGTCTACCAGCCATTGGAAGATTTGTATATGATCCTGATCACGACCAAAAACTCCAACATTTTGCAGGATATCGACACGCTCCATCTCCTAGCTCGCGCCGTGAGTGACCAGTGCCACTCATTGGATGAGCATAGTGTTTTGTTGAATGCATTCGAGATTTTGGAGGCATTTGACGAAATCGTGGCGCTTGGTTACCGCGAGAATGTGACTCTTTCGCAGGTGCGCACGATGCTGGAAATGGACAGTCATGAAGAGCGCATCCACGAGATCATCGAGCGGAACAAAGAGCTCGAGGCGAAAGAGGAGCTTAAGCGCCGCGCGCGCCAGCTGGAAATGCAACGTCGTGACGCGGCACGTCGTCAACACGTCGGCATGGGAAACGACATGTATCAGCAGGCCAAGTCGTACGATACGCCTACGTCGGCGCCCGTGCATAGTATGCCAGAGGCGCAGAATTACACTGTCCCTGCGCCGCTCAAGGGCAAGGGCATGTTGCTTGCCAAGAAGCCCAAGGGTGCTGGGTTGCTTGGCTCGATGCAAAAAGACCTTGGTGCAAAGAAGGTATCGGACCGTCGCGTTCCGTCTGTGAGCCTCGAGGCTGCGCAGGTGAACAGCCCTGTCGTTCCACAGTCGCCTTTGGAGCCTATCGTTATACAGGAGCCAGTCGCGCAGTCGTCGCTGGGCTTGGAAGGCATGTCCCTCACTACGAAGAAAAATGCTTTGCATGAAACGAGCGTCGTAGGGCCGGCAGCACCGAGTGAGCAACATGCACAGCCATCGCTGCTGGATTTCGATCCCGCTATGGATAGCGGCGCTGAGGTGCACAGCGTTATTAAAGAAAAAACTGCACTGCCCGCGCTTCCCAAGGAAGAGTCGCTATTCACGTCCGCTGCGCAAGACGATGCGTTTAGCTCTACTAATGCGACATACACAGCGCATGAGGTGCAGTTGGAAGACAATGCGTGGGACGAGGAACTCGTACAGCCTGAAATGGCGGGTATGGCAGAGCCATTGGTATCGGAAACGGAGCCTGCGCAAACGTTGGAGCAAGCGTACCCATTGGAAGGGATGCATGAGACACTCGAGCAGGAAACGCCTGCATTTGAAACGGAGGAGCAGTTGGAACAGTACAATCCTGAGCCAACGGACGTTTCTGAAGGACAAGCATACGCCCATGAAGCCAGTGCATTGCAAGCACCAGATTCAGAAGCATCCGAGTCCATGCAAGACACTGCGGCGCTTACGCCCGGCCTGGCATCTGTTCCTGCAATGCAAGCGCATAAAGATCCACTTTTGCCGACAGAACCTACGCCTGCATCTCCTACAGTGCCTTCCATGCCCCCTTCCGTCCCGCATACCTCTGAGCCCAGTGCTGTTACAGAGAATGTGCAACTCGTACTCAAAGAGCGTGTCTCCATGACGGGCAACCGCGACGGCGGCTTGGACTCGTTGGAAATCAAAGGCGATCTACTGCTCAAAATCACTGATCCAGAAGTCGCGCGCCTCTCGCTCAACGTCGTAGCACAGGACCAATTCGGTGGCGCAGAAGTGCAGTACCGCACACACCCCCATGTTGACAAAGCAGCGTGGGGAGCAGAACGCAAAATTGCGTTGCGCGATCCACGACGGCCGTTCCCGCTGCATCAACAAGTCGGTGTGCTTCGCTGGCGTGTAGTGTCCAACGATGAGACAAAAATGCCCCTTTCTATTACCGTGTGGATTAGCCCAATGAACGACGGTGCCGCCGAGGTGAATGTCGAGTACGAGCTCGAGGCGCTCGATCTGACTCTGACCGACGTCACCTTCGCCGTGCCGATCCCTGCAGGCAGCATCCCCGAAGTGCAAGCACCGGATGAGGGCATGTTCGAGTTCGATGCAGCAAACGCTCGTGTCCTCTGGCGCTTGGACAGTATCAGCGCCGCAAACCCCTCGGCAAACGTGGAGCTTGCCGTGCAAAGCGGGGGCGATGATGCGGACGCATTTTTCCCCGTCTCGATCGATTTCACCGGCTCGCGCGTCCTGTCCGGCCTGCAAATGGCCGGTGTGGTCGCCGCGGAAACGGGCGCACCGATTCCTTTCGCCGCGCGGCACCAGCTTGCAGCGGAGAATTACCTTGTCCGCTAATGTATGTAGTGGAAATAAGTGAGTGGGATATACATTCGTCGGCAAGCAGCGCCGCGCCCTCGCCGTTCTGCCATGACGAACAAGCTTGAGGGTAGCAGCCAGAACGGAGGGCATGTAGCTCCTATACCGCGGGATGTACGCCTCATATCACTCATTCTTGCGAGCATGGGAATTGAGGACGCGGAGCCTGCCGTGCTTGTGCAACTGATGGAATTTGCTAATCGTGCGTGCCTTGCTGGTACTGACAGACAACAGGATATTCTAGCCACGTCCTACAGGATGCGCTGGTGTACGCGGATCATTCTGCGGCACGTCAGGGAGGGAACAATGTTTCGATTGACGATGTGCAGCTCGCAGTTCAGAGCCGTGTGAACTACAGCTTCTCGCAACCGCCGCCCAAGGAGATGATTCTCTCTCTGGCGTCGTCGCTCAACAGTGTTCCTTTGCCCCCGGTATCGAACCGCCATGGTATTCGCCTTCCTCCGCCAGAGCACTGCCTCACCAATGTCAACTTCTCTATCGTGCCTAACGCGCCGCAGACGAATTTCGGCGACTCGGTCGTCCAGCCGGACGTCGCCAAGGATGCGCATGATCTCCAGGGTGATACTACTATGGACGACGTGACAGAGTCCATGGAGCTCGGGACAAAGCGTGCCTTGGACGAAGATGAGGACTATGACTAGGCGATTGCGTCACGCGCATGATACCCAACTAGCCGCGTAGCGTGAATAGTGCCATCTTGGCAAAATTGCCCAATCCATGTGGAGTAGTTTTTTGGTTGCGCCCATGATGCGATATACCATGCTGCGTGCATTGCGTGCGCTTCATGCGCCTACCCTGCGCCCTAAGTACGCAGTGCGCATGCCTGTACGCAACGGACGATGGTCTGCGCCCACATGCCTTTTGACGACGAGCGCGGTTCTTGCAAAGAAGAAAAAAGGCGGCAACGACAAGGCGCCGCCAGCAGATGTTGCACCACAGCTCGACTTGGATGCTATGGAAAAGACGATGAACTCGGCGTTCCAGCGATGCAGTGAGAACGTACAGTCGATAATAGGATCATTGGGTCGTGTAGATGCGTCTCTCTTGGATCCAGTGCGCGTTACACTAGGGAAAAACAGTAAACCCGTCTTCCTCGACCAAGTCGCCACCGTCGGTGTGCGTGACGGGATGCTGATAGTCACCGCATATGACGAGAGTGTACGTGTAGCACAATTGCTTATCCCAGTCGGTCAAGCACATTGAGCGTGCTATTTACAGTGCCAAACTCGACCTTACGCCGCGTGTTGCGCAGGACGAGGAAGGCGTTGTGCTCGTGCCTGTGCCCAAGTACGTCTCCCACCTGCTGACCACAGACCTACCGGAGAGACAAGAACTCTATTGGTGCAGAAATGTGTTCAGGCATGCGAGCATGCAAGAGTAGCACTGCGCAATGCGCGCCAAACCGCGCAGAAGCAAATGAAGCACGACCTGGACAACAAGGTGGTCAGCAAATCCGAGGCCCAGAAAGAGTCCAAAAAATTGGAAGAGATATCCAAGCAGCATAAGCTCGCCGTGGATCGCCTGGCATCCGAGTTGCAAAAGCGACTGCAGCACTAAATAAAGTACAAGGGTATTATGTAGCAGTCTGGGCGGCCGATGCATGCGCAGCAATTCCCGCTTCACCCGTGCAATAGGAACGGAATACGGTACTGTGGCAGCATGCGTACCCCCAAGCACCGTCGGCTATTTCGTACCACGAGCCCCACACCGTGGTGTGGTTGTTTTCGTACACGTCCTCCTCGTAGCGCGACTTGGCCTTCGCGCGTTCCTGACCGCGAATAACATGCCCTGCAGGGCTGTATTCCACATACTCTTCCGTCTGCCCCCCAAGCAGCTCTTTGGGGAGCATGTTCAAATGCTCTTCGCCGCCGTACCGCTCCAAAATACTGCTCTTCGACTCGGCGAGGTGCTGTTCATTTTTCTGCTGGAACTCTTTGAACTGTATCTCGTTCACGGTAGGATTCGCCTGCATGTGCATGGCCGCGTTGCCGCGCGACTCTGCCTGCCACGCAAACAACTGCATCTTTTGCATATCCGCCGTACCGCTCTGAGCGCGCTGGAAACCATCACCGGCAAACGGAAAGTCGCCTACAGCGGCGCCCTGGTAGGGTGCATCGCGCATGGACCGCGTTTTTGGATCGTAGTGGGCAGAATCGGAATTCAGATCATTCAAATACTTGGCACGATCCTCGCGGATACGCAGGTTGCGCACCGTCACCCGCGTGTCTGTATTTATGCCCTGGCCGACCATGTCTGCCTTCTCTGCGTACTTCTCGTCGTCCTCCGACTCGCTGCTGCTGCTGTCAAAAGCATCATCAGTGCTGCGCTTCTTTTCCTTCTTTTTTGCAGGCTCCGCATCGCCTTGGTGGTCGATTTCCTCCTCGCGCAAGCGCCGCCGTTCCTCCTCGATCGCTTCGTACTTGTGCACCACGTCTTTGTACATGGACGGATCGTACCCATTCCACCGATCGCGTTTCGCATCGTAGCCAAAATCCTTATCCAGTGATTGCACCACCTCGTCCGGCCGGATATCCTTCCCCGTCCATTTTGCGCCGCGTTTTCTTGGGCGCTCCAAACAGTCTTTTGTCTTGTGCGACATCGAGCCGCAGTTCTCGCAGGCGCCTTTGCGATACTTGCCCGCGGAAGGACCTGCAACCGCGCCGCGGACGTACCAATCGTCCAAACCGGCCTCTTCTTTGCAGGCTTCCTGCTTTCGCTGGTGCTTCAGCGAAGGTTTGCCAGCGTCCATGTACCATGGCGCTTTGAGCATAAAGTGTGGTATGTGGGGATTGATCTCACGTCCATCATCATCGCGTGCAGGGGGGGCTGTTCCAGCTTTGCGTGCCGCCTCCAGCTCTTTTTGCTGCCTGTACTCCTCGCGAGACAACTTTCCTGCACTCGACATCGTGGCGCGTGCACAAGCGGTGGCGGCGAGTGGATTATATAATCGACTGAAGTGTTTGCGCTTCCGCCGTAGACTTCCTCATGGCGCGCGACGACCCGCACTGGAGGCCCAGTGCGCGGGGCTACCGACGTGACGATCGGTCTCCTGCTCGAGGAGGGTACCAAGGTTACCGTGCACGCTCGCGCTCGCCACCGCGTGGCGAAGGCCATCGCACGTTTTTGCGTCGTTCGCCGAGCCGTTCGCCGCGCGCGAGACGACGTCCTTCTTCTCCGTACAGCCGCAGTGGCGAGCGTAGGAACGACGACCGGGGGATGCGCTCGTGGGATTATGATGAACGCTCGAATGATGGATGGCCGCGAAATCGTGATCATGTATACGAGCGGCCACGGCCACGTCCTGCGCCGTACCATCTGGACGAGCCGCAGGAGACGCGCGTGCGCCCTTTGGCTTACACAGACTCTCCTACCGTGCGCGAGCCACGGAGGATGCCGCCGCGCCCCGATTCGCGCGGCGACACAGGGCCACCGCGGCGGACGAGTCGTCCGGAGTCGTTCCAGCCGCCGGAGCCGGAGCCGGAGCCTGTGCGCCCCAAGCTCAATGTCCCGATCAAGGTGCGCAAAGGGCCCAGACCGGGTACACTTGCACGGCGGAACCGTGTCAAGCCAGCACCGCTAAAGGAGCGCCGGTTTGTGGGGTGCAGCACACTGGACCAGTACGATCTCACTGTCAAGCTTGGCCAGGGTACGTTTGGTGAGGTGAAGCAAGGAAAACAGGTGACTACGGGAAGGGATGTTGCTCTCAAAAAGGTTACGATTTACGAGGCGCGCGACGGAATGCCGATTACTGCATTGCGTGAGATCAAACTGCTTAAAGCACTGCATCATCCGCACATCGTCCCTGTCATCGATATGGCGTACAAGCCAGCAACAGAGCGCGGCAAGATGGGCGACGTGTATATGGTCGAGCCATACATGGACCACGACCTGAATGGGCTGCTGGACAACCCGGATATTCACCTACAAATGAATCAGATCAAGCTGTACATGCGGGAGCTGCTCGAAGGCACCTTGCACATGCACAAGAATCATATCCTACACCGCGATATGAAGGCGGCCAATCTGCTCATCGACAACGAGGGCCAGCTTCAAATCGCCGATTTTGGTCTTGCGCGGCCGTTCCACGATCCGACACAGGCATGGCGTGGGCGGGGTTGGAAGGGGAGTAGCCAAAACTACACAGATATGGTGGTCACACGATGGTACAGGCCGCCGGAGCTGCTGGCGGGGCAGCGTAACTACGGGCCGCCTGTCGATATGTGGGGCGTCGGCTGCATTCTCGCCGAAATGGTGACTGGGAAGCCCATTTTCAAGGGGGCTTCTGAGATCAATCAGCTCGAGCTGATTGCAGCGCTCTGTGGCTCGCCCAACGAAGACAACTTTCCTGGCTGGTCCAAATTGCCAGGGGTGAAGAATGCCACTTCGTCGGGGCGACCCGATACGAACCCCAATACAGTAGGACGCCATGACTTTGGCAGGCACCCGCGCATTGTCAAGCAGCATTTTACATCGACGGTCGACGTGGGGCGCGAGTGTGCGGATCTGATCGACAGATTGCTCACGCTGGACCCACGCAAACGCCTTACTGCTGCCGAAGCACTCGAGCACGAATGGTTCTGGACAAAGCCGTATCCCGCGGACCCAGCTTCGTACGTACATACATCCCCACTGACATCAGCTTGCCCAAGTATACGCCGTCGAAGGAAATCGACCGCAACAAGCGCGATCGCAAAGTGCCGAGACAAGCGAATCCTGCGCCCTTGCCTTTGCAGCCGCCCTTGCCTTTGCCGCCGCAGCAAGCCGTGGGAAGTGCAGCGTACCCGGCAATGCCCAGGATACCTATTGCATCCAAGCCGCGATCCTACGATCGGCCAAATGACCAGGGATGGTACAATCCATCACACGGAACGCGCGATAGTCGCGGTCCATCCAAGCACTACTAAGGGATCGGACGAATGCGTACTGTACACAATACCCATCGTAGCTCTGACGTAGCAAAGCCGTACTAACCATGCATTGGGCGACGGATGCAGACAATACGAAGCAATATCGGCATGATATTCTGATTTTTGATTGCCGGTCAAGACCGAACTACAACGCTGCCTTGGGCCGAGTACTCAAAAATGAGCACACGCAATAGACGCCCATTCCAACAAGCGCCTGTGTAGATACAGGCAGTTAGAAAACAAGGGCAGCACCCTTGGTCTTCCTGTCACCACCAAGTTCGAAGCTGAAAAGTTAGTATGCTTCAACATCAACGACACGTACTGCTTGCAGCGCTTGAGTGCAAGCTGCATACGGTACTTGCACACAGTGCACTCAAGGCGGAGGACAACCTTCTTGGTAGCTGTTCCATGTTAGTCGCTGCGCTTTCTCGCAAGGTGAATACGTACTCTTGGCCTTCTTCTGGAAAACGGGCTTAGTTTGACCACCGTAACCCTTCTGCTTCCGGACGTAACGACGCTTACCCTGGGAGTAGTCGGACGCCTTGCCGGCCTTGTACTGGGTCACCTTGTGGGGACTGTGCGCGTTAGTTTCGCATTCTCCGTATGAAATACGTACGTGTGCCTCCTGCAGGCCCTGCCCTTGCAGTATGTCCTACGCGTCTTGGGAATGTTCACCATCTTCGCGCGTTAGTATGCCGTCGAAAAATACGCTACTTACTGTTCTCGGCGACGGGTTGTGGCGAGACGAAATCGTTCGCACGATGAAGGTGGTGGATACCACGTGATCACCCGAAAACATATAGTTTTTGCGTCTACCCTCCACGTGGACACGCGCTTTATATTTGATTAATCAGCACACGACAGCTGCACGGTAGGTTTATTTTGTCGCGTAATCAAAACCAAACTACTAGCCGTTTGTCATGACCACGCAAGAAGTAGACACACTCGTTATTGGTGCTGGTATGTTGCCGCGCGCATTTTGGACAGACTTTATTTTGACGTCCAAACGCGATACTCTTGTCTACAGACGCTAACAAACAGGTCCCACCGGTCTCGGTGCTTCAAAACGTTTGCATCAACTGGTGCGTCTTCTTCCGCGGCCGTACTTACCCTCAGAACCTTGGTTCTTGGACCCTTGTTGATGCCAACAATGAAGCCGGAGGCCTTGCATCTACTGATGTTACGCAGGAGGGTTTCTTGTTCGACGTCGGTGGTCACGTTATTTTCTCGCACTATGCATACTTTGACGACGTCTTGAACGAGGCTCTTCCTGAAAAGGACGATTGGTATGAGCACCAGCGTGTATCGTACGTACGCAGCCGCGACGTCTGGGTGCCGTACCCCTACCAAAATAATATTTCTGTGCTTCCTACAGACGACCAAGTGAAATGCATTGACGGCATGATCGACGCTATGGAGCTCCGCGCGCAATCGACCCTGTCGCCAAAAACTTTTGACGAATGGATCATGCGCATGATGGGTATTGGCCTTGCGGACCTGTTCATGCGCCCATACAACTTCAAGGTATGGGCAGTTCCCACGACGATGATGCAGTGCAAGTGGCTCGGCGAGCGCGTGGCAGCTCCCAGCCTAAAGATGGTGGTTAACAACACGCTAAACCACAAGGTTGCGGGAAACTGGGGTCCCAACGCCACCTTCAAGTTCCCTGCGCGTGACGGTACGGGTGGTATCTGGAAAGCAGTTGCCAAGACCCTGCCCCAGGACAAGTTACAGTTCAATAAGAAGGTGGTCAAGGTCGATGCAGATGGCCACGTCGCGCATTTCCTTGACGGTTCTTCCATTAAGTACAAGCATTTGGTGACGACCATGGGTCTTGACTATCTCGTGAACCACCTTGAGGGACTGGATGATGCCACCAAACACCTGTTGCAACAGACTGCCAAGGACAAGCTTGTATATTCTTCTACCCACGTTGTTGGCATCGGTATTCGTGGAGAGCTGCCGAACCGCATTGGCGACAAGTGCTGGCTGTACTTCCCCGAGCGCGACTGTCCATTCTACCGCGCGACTATATTCTCAAACTACAGCCCACACAATTGCCCACAGGAGGGCACCAAGCTGCCGACGCTTTCGTACGCAGATCCTGAGCATGGTGAACCTTCGAAAGAGGCTCAAGATGGCCCTTACTGGTCGCTCATGCTGGAGATCTCCGAGTCGCACCTTAAGCCAGTCAATAACGACACCGTGCTTGAAGACACGATTCGCGGATGCATCAACACGCAGCTGCTCCTGCCCGACAGCGAGATTGTGAGCACCTACCACCGCAAGTTCACTCCGGGCTATCCCACTCCCAGTCTGGAGCGCGACGATGCGCTCAACGAGATTCTTCCGGTGCTGCAGGAGCGCTTCGACATTCTCAGTCGCGGCCGCTTCGGCTCCTGGAAGTATGAGGTCGGAAATCAAGACCACTCGTTTATGCTCGGTGTCGAGGCCGTCGACCGGGCCCTTCTAGGTGCCCCCGAAATGACGCTCCTGTCCCCCGACTTTGTCAACGGCCGCCGCAACAACGAGCGACGGCTCAACGTGTAATTGCCATAGCTTTCGGCCGAGGTTGCATTAGGGCCAAGCGCCGAAGCGACCATAATCCCGCCGGAAGTGCCTTTCGTATAGCGGTTATCCCAATTACATCATGTTGGAGGACAAAAATATCTCGAGTTACAGCCGCTCGAGCAACTGCTTTGAGAAACCTCATGCACAGGAGGATATTCTCGAGCAGAAGCGTACCGAGCTGGAGGATATGTTTACCGTATCTGCCGACATGCTGAAAACCATCACGCAAGACTTTATCCAGTCGCTGAAAGATGGTCTCGAGAAGAAGGACCAGACGGTGCCCATGTTCCCGGCTTTCGTGTTTGGTTGGCCCACAGGGAAAGAGACCGGCCACTACCTTTCACTCGACCTTGGCGGTACGAATTTGCGTGTGTGTCTGGTCGACCTCAAGGGCGACGGCAAGTTTGACATTACGCAGTCCAAATTCCGCCTCACAGACGAGCAGAAGCATCAAGACGGAAAAGATTTGTTTGACTTTTGCGCTAAGTGTGTCAAAGACTTTGTGAACAAGCACTTTGGGTCGAGCAGCTCGATCAAGGACCCGATTTCGCTCGGGTTCACGTTCAGTTACCCCATGGTCCAAGAAAAGATTGACCATGGTAAGCTGGTACGCTGGACCAAAGGGTTTGACAATCCCAACACGGAGGGCAAAGACTGTGCCGAAATGCTGCGTGCGAGTTTGAAGCGCTTCGATGTGCCTGTGCACCTTACTTCGATCATTAACGACACCACCGGTACACTGATTGCCTCGAACTACGTGAGCAGTGACAGCAAAATTGCGTGCATTTTTGGCACGGGCTGCAATGCCGCGTACATGGAACATGTCAGCAATATCCCCAAGCTAAAGGGCTTTGACATTCCTGAGGATACAGATATGGCGATCAACTGCGAGTACGGTGCGTTTGGCTCCTACGGGTCTCCAGTTCTCGAACCTGTGCGTACCAAGTACGATGAATATATCGACTCCCATTCGAATAAGCCGAGCGAGCAAATGTACGAAAAGATGATTTCCGGCATGTATCTTGGCGAGATTTTCCGGCTCATTCTCTGCGATCTTGTGGACGACGGCGTGCTTTTCCTGGGCCAAAACACGTACAAGATCGAAAAGCCGTTTGTCTTTGACACTGCCTTTTTGTCCTTGATTGAGTCGGATCCCACGGATGAGCTGCTGACCGTTATGGGTCTCTTTTCTTACTTTTTCAATCTCGACACTGAGATCAAGGAGCGCCTTTTCTTCCGCAGGGTTGCCCAGCTTATCGGTCTTCGCTCTGCGCGCCTCAGCGCCTGTGGTATTTCGGCCATTGCACTCAAGATGGGTTATGATAAGGAGGGCTGTCATGTTGGCTGCGACGGCAGTCTGTACTCCAAGTACCCAGGCTTTGCCGATCGCTTGCACGAGGCCCTCGTCGATATCATCGGCGAGGGTGGCCGCAAGATTCACTCGCGCCAGGCCGAAGATGGATCCGGCGCTGGGTCTGCTGTGATCGCTGCCATGACCAAGGCGCGGAAAGAAGCCGGGCACATTGCACACCGTTAGTGCGTATATACAGCGAATAGAGCTTGAGTTTTAAAACGCACAATGTTGAACTTGAGCTACAGTGGACTACGGTACAAATATCGTCACTAGGGTTGAGCCTGTAAAGAGGATTTACTGTTCCACGTACGACTCCACGTCGCCGCACTCGCATACGAGGTTGCGGTCGCCAAAGGCGTCGTCAATGCGTGACACAGAGGGCCAGAACTTGTTGGTACGCAGGCCTTTCACGGGGAATGCCGCACGTTCGCGCGAGTACGGACGGTCCCACTCGTCGGAACTGATTGTCTCCATCGTGTGTGGCGCCATCTTCAGCAAATTGTTGTCTTTGGGCTGCTTGCCGTTTCTGATTTCCTCGGCTTCTTGGGCAATGCAAAGAAGCGCTTCAATCAAACGTTCAACCTCTTCCAACGGCTCGCTCTCTGTAATCTCGATCAAGAGGCCTGTGGAGATAGGCCAGGAACAGGTAGGGGGATGAAAGCCATAGTCCATCAAACGTTTGGCAAAGTCCATCACGGTCAAGCCCAGCGACTGGTAGTCGGCCACATCCACGAGGAGCTCGTGGGCAACGTTGCCATGCTTGCCCACATACTTGACCTTGTACTTGTCCTTGATCCCATTGACAACATAGTTTGCGTTAAGCAAGGCAATCTCGGTGGAAGTACGCAGGCCTGTCCAGCCGAGCATCTTGATATACGCCCAAGCAATTGTCAAAATCGATGCGGAGCCCCACGGGGCGGATGTAATAGGCTCAATCGCGTGCTCGCCGCCCGTATTGACCAGGGGATGGCCCGGCAAATACGGCGCAAGGTGTGCAGCCACACCAATCGGTCCAACGCCTGGACCGCCACCGCCATGGGGAATGCTAAACGTCTTGTGCAAGTTCAAGTGCGTCACGTCCGCACCCATTACTACGGGATTCGTGAGGCCGACCTGCGCTTGGAAGTTGGCGCCATCGAGGTACACGAGACCGCCATTTTTGTGAACAACGTCAAACGCCTCTTTGATCTTGGGGAAATAGATGCCCGTCGTGCCGGGCTCGGTAATCATCGTCGCGGCAAGATGGTCCTTGTGCTTCTCAGCCTTGGCCTTCAAGTCCTCCAGATCAATGGTGCCGTCAGCGAGGTTCTTGACCGACACAACTTTCATGCCTGCCATGACTGCCGACGCTGGGTTCGTGCCGTGGGCACTAGTGGGAATCAAGCAAATGTTGCGGTGCTGTTGGCCCTGGGCGTTCAAGTAGGCGCGGATGACCGAAAGACCAGCAAACTCGCCTTGTGCGCCCGAGTTGGGTTGCAAAGAGATGGCGGGGAAGCCCGTAAGGATGCTGAGATCGTGCTCAAGCTCCTTGATCAGCGTCTGATACCCTTGCGCCTGGTCCAGGGGAACAAACGGATGGATGCCGCCGATGCTGGGGTTCGAGAGGAGCGACATGCTTGCAGTGCTGTTCAGCTTCATCGTGCACGAGCCGAGCGGAACCATGGCATGTACCAAAGAGAGGTCCTTGTTCTGGAGGGTGTGGATGTAGCGCAGCATGCTGGTCTCGGAGCGATGCTGATTAAAAACGGGCTGCTGCAAAAAGGGAGTGGTGCGCGCAAGGTCTACCGAGCCATCATCAGGCTTGATGGCGAGGGTATCAAAGTCGCTAGCACGCAGTTGCATCTCTTCCGACGCGTTCACGAGGTCTTGGGCGCCAACTTGCTTGCCGCCATTCGCGCGCGCAAACACATTGACCACGTCGCAAACGTCCTGCAGCTCGACCGTTTCGTCAAAAGAAACACCCACGCGCTTGTCAGAGACGGGGCGAAGGTTAATGCCAGCCTTAACACCCTCGTCCAAAACGCGGGCGGCGTCGTCGACTTCGACCGTGATCGTGTCGAAAAAGGCGCCGTCCTTGTTCAGCAAATGGTAGCCAAGACGCTCGAGCTCCTTCTTTAGAACACGTGTTAGGCTGTGTACCTTGGCTGCAATACGGCGCAGGCCTTGGGGGCCATGGTACACTGCATACATCGCCGTCAAGTTGGCCAGGAGCGCCTGCGCCGTGCAAATGTTGGAGGTGGCCTTCTCGCGGCGAATATGCTGCTCACGCGTTTGAAGCGCAAGACGATACGCGGGATTGCCGTTCGCATCGCGGCTTACACCAATCAAACGGCCAGGCAAACGGCGTTTCAGCGCGTCGCTTGCGGCAAAGAAGCCGGCGTGGGGGCCGCCGTAGCCAAGCGGCACGCCGAAACGCGCCGAGTTGCCAACAGCGATATCTGCACCCCATTCGCCTGGAGGGGTGATCATGGTGAGAGCGAGCAAATCCGTGGCAGCAATGAGCAGTGCGTCGTTTGCCTTGACCTCTTTCGCCAGAGGAGCCCAGTCGATTATTTCGCCGTTTACGTTGGGGTACTGTACAAGCACACCCATGATGCGGTCGCTTTCGATGTCAGCAGGGAGGCCTGCTTTGCCGTTGGCTTGCAATGGTGCTTGCGCAATCTCGATGCCGAACCCAGTGGCACGGCCTTTGAGCACCGCCAAAGTCTGCGGCAAAACGTTTTCATCGACCAGAAACAAATTCCTCTTCTTGCTCTTGACGTTGTTAAACGCGAGAATCATGCCCTCGGCAGCGGCAGTGCCTTCATCCAAGAGGGACGCGTTAGCAATGTCGAGGCCGGTGAGCGACTTCACCAAGGTCTGGTAGTTAAGCAAGGATTCAAGGCGGCCCTGCGAAATCTCGGGCTGGTAGGGCGTGTAGCTCGTGTACCACGCGGGGTTCTCGAGCACATTGCGCATCACCACGGCAGGCACGATGGTGTTGTTGTAGCCCATACCAATGTAGGAGCGAAACTGCTTGTTTTGTGCTGCAATCTCGTTTCCACGGTGCATCGCTTCCGACTCGGACATGGGAGGGATCAAATTAACAAGCTTGTCAGTTTGTTCCAGGCGGACCTCGGAGGGAACTGTCTCCGCGACAAACTCGTCCAGTGTGTTGTAACCGAGCTTCTTCAGCATGTGGTCGACCTGCTCGGCGCGGGGCCCAATATGGCGGTGCAGAAAAGTATCTTGAGGAGTGTAAATCGACGCACTGGCACTCGGAATATCCAGGCGCTGCACATCAGAGCGGCGCTGCTGGTCCTCTGTGGCAAACAGCCGCCGCGAAGTAGTGCATGCGGGGTTATGAGCGCGCACTGCGAAGCGCGCCATCGAGAAAGGCGCTACTGGCTTCAGCATTGCGCGGCTACCACGAGCAAGCACACGAAGCGCTCCGTGGCTTTGAACCAAGACCATTGCGGCAAAGGTTTCTGGGTGAAAGGGAAGGAACAATGCCGATGCCTCCTCCGTACGCATTCTCGCTCCGCCCGCCCTGCATGCAGTGTTCAAACTATCACGTGAGCACGCCGAGGCTACCATAAGAGGCATGTCCATGTAGCTACCTCTCAGCCATTGGCCCTTCCCACATTTCGCAATCGCTACACGCTTCCGATGGTATTTTAAGGCAGAATCGGTTACTTCTTTACGTAGAGGTGCTCCTCGAGATGGCCATGGTGGCACACTGGATAGTGGGTGTGTGCGGCACGTTTTCAGAGCCGGCATACGGTAGTTTCGTTACATCTAATCATGATGACGCTATGGATCGCAGATGATTCTTCGTCTCACATTGGCACTATACTATATACATTGCCAACATGTTTTGCTACAATGCACCCTCGTTCGCCTCATAGCGTCGGAATGTATAGCCCAGGAACGCGAGATCCTTGGCGCACACATCGACGTCTGCACCAGTAGGCACTTCAGGCACGTCTTGGTAGTCCTCGGTAGGGAAATAGCTTGTATCCGTGACGCTTTGCAAATGCGGGACAAACGGCGCGTCAATACGCCGGATCGTACTCCAGTCCACGCCGGCAAAAAATGGATGGTCCATGATTTCTTGCGCGCCGGTCTTGCCCAGCCGTTCTTCGGGCGCACTAATGAGTCGCCGGATTAGATCCTCCGCCTCGGGGCTTAAATGGATATCGTCAGGGAACTGCAGCGTCTCTCGCCACGCGAGAATCTTGCGGTACGTATCGTGGGCATTGTCCGAGCAAAAGGGGGGGTAGCCACAGAGGCACTCAAACATGATGGTCCCCAAGCTCCACCAATCGCACTCGTTCCCGTACCCCTGCTGCAAAAAGATTTCGGGGGCAATATAGTCGGGCGTGCCCACGGTCGAGTAAGCAAGCTTTCGGCGGTTTGCTTTCCACGTCGCAATCTGGTCTTTGTTGCTGAGTGTAAGTGTGATGCTGTTCACCGCAACACTGTTCCTGTTCGACTGTTCCTCGTTCTGGGGGACTGGATCTTCAAGTAGCTTTTGGTAGTACGCGTTGTCGTGCTGCTTGTGGAAGCCCGTAGAGAGACCAAAGTCGGACATTTTAATGTGGCCTTTGTTGTCGATCAATATATTGTCTGGCTTGACATCACGGTGGATAAAGCCCAGAATGTGGATCGACTCCAGTGCAAGAACACACTCGGCAATGTAGAATCGCGTCACGTCCTCCGAAAAGGTATCGTACTTGATGAGCATCGTCATCAGGTCACCGCCAGGCAAAAACTCCATCAAGAGGTACAGGTATGCCGTATCCTGGAACGAGTAGTAGAGCTGCACAATCCAGGGCGAGTTGGACTCTGCCAGCACGTCGCGCTCGGCGCGCACATGTGCCAGTTGGTCTTTTTTCAGCATCTCACTCTTGCGCAGCGTCTTCATCGCATAAATTTTGCCAGTATCAACTTTTTGCACGACGCGCACTTCACCAAAAGAGCCTTTGCCAATCACCTTGACTGTTCTAAAGTCGGCCAGGCCAAGCCGCGTGCGGCGCAAACGCAAGAAACTCGACTCGCGACGCCCAAGCTCCCCAAGCTGCCGCGCCTTGCGCTCCTCAGAAAGAGGAATGCCATCAGACGGGTTGAGGAGATGCCGCTCAAGCTCAGCACGCCGCTGACTGCGCTCCACCGCTTGGTTCACCGCCGTACGGTAAGTATGTTCCAAGCGCAGTTTGGCACTCTGCGCGGCATTCAGCGTCGTCTTGCTCAGGAGACTGCCATCCCGCGCAAAGTATACATAGTCTTCTTCATTGTCATTGTTCATACGCCCGCCCGTATTCTCCGTCTGTTGCTGGCCCACGGCACCGACGACAGGCACCATATACTGATTGGAGCCGTATCCATACGCTTGCTGGAGCGCTCCTGTCGCTGCATGTCAGGCACAGGACATGTAAAACGTACCAAGTTCGGATGCTCCATGCTCCCGCTCTCCGTTCGGTCGGTTCGCAAATGCCGCATCCGCCGTGCTGTACGCAATGGGCCTCGTGCCGTCCATGGCGGTACAAGGAACGAGCACGCTGCGGCGCTGCGCCCGATGCCGGGCAAAATAAAATTTGGCCTCGTAGGTCGGTTCTCTGCATAATCCACATCATAAACGCTGGCGTTTTGTGTCATGCAGCGCCGGGGGGGAGACGAGGGGCCGACACCGCGCACAGCGCCGCCGGTGACGGTCATCGATCCCACCACGGGAGAGAGCATGCAGATGACCAAAACCGCCGCAAAGAAACTTGCGCGCCGCGCCATGCGCGAGGCAAAAAAGGAGGCGAGGAAGCCCGAGTTCCGCGCACGCGAACGACAGCGGCGCAAGGAACGGCGGATCTTGCAGCGTGAGGAGCGATCTAAAGATCCAGATGCACAAGAATTTGCACAGCAGCCACGTCCATGTGTCGAGCCGTTCCACGCGCGCGTCGCAGTCGATTTAGGATTTGACGATATGATGACGCAGGACGAGACGACGTCGCTTGCGTCGCAACTAGGGTACCTGTACGGCGTAAACCGTACAAGCTCGCATCCTTTTTCGCAGGTGTTGTTTGTAGGCGCAGGGCGCACGAGTGCGCGTTCGCTTGGGTTTGCGCCGCCAAAAAGCGGCATGCATGTGTATCCCGACCCGGGCACGAGTGAGACTTCGCTGCTGCACGATCGAGTAGGCAAGCACATGGAGGATAAGAATCGCGGTGTATGGCATCGCTGGAAGCGGGTGAATCTGCTGGAATATGGTGGATTGGAGGCGCTATGGGACGAATCTACGACGGCGGTAGCGCCATGCGCAAAAAGCAACGTGGTGTACCTCACCGCGGATACGGGCAATACGATCGACGCGCTCGAAGAAGGGAAAACGTACGTGATTGGAGGCATCGTAGACCGGAACAGGTACAAGCATCTATGCGCAAAAAAAGCAGAGGCCATGGGGATAACCATGGCGCGACTTCCTATCGATCCGTCCTACCTCGGGGGGCAACACATGGGTGCGCGGCGAGTTCTCACCGTGAATCAAGTGTTTGCGATCCTCGTAGGATGGACAGAGACGCGTGATTGGACCGCTGCTTTGCAGCGTGGTCTGCCTATGCGCAAATTTGTGGCTCAGGAGGGTACTGGCGAAGCGCAATGACGCCAGAACCTACGCCAGGTATGTGCTCGCCAGGGGTGGAAATCCAAAATACGGGCCTTTTTGCAGCACAATCAGCCCTTTGGAGTGAAGGATGTAGGCCTTCATCAATCCCTGTCAAGACGTGTAAGCTTACCGAATGTTGCGAACAAAAACAACGTACCTGGTCCACAAGGTTTGCGGCAATACACTCAATGTCGTCCAATCCGAGCGACGCATCCTCCCATGCAAGCCGCGCTGGTCCAACCAGCAAGTTCATGCACAGCGTCGGTGGCGCATTGGAGCTTCCAGATGCTCCAGGTGCAAGCTGCAAGCAGCGCCGGAACAAGTTTCGCCACGCGCCTAGCATGGCTTTTTCGTACAGGATCATATACAGGCCTTTTGTGCGCAACCAGTCGCAATGCCGCTCGATTTCTCTTCGCACGCCGGCGCCGTACCCGAGTTGATGGTACCGAATCATGTTTCCAAACTCGCTCGTGAGCTGACATTCTTCCAGCAGCGATCGTGACGCGTAGCGGCCCATAACAAGATAGGCGGCAACCAAGGGGATGAGGATTTTGCGCTTGTTGTGTAGCTGTGCATTGGTGCAGTGGTCAAATGCCCAGCGTAGATGCTCGGCGCCGGCCTCGATTTGGTGCTGGATCAAGCGTATTTGGCCTAGATAGTAGCGGTATGTAACGCGGTCCGCCATGGGATACCCTTCCTCGCCACTCGTCTCGGCTCCATTCGGTGCATTGCGCCGGTTCATCAGCAAAGCGTTTTGTACCGAGCCCAAGACCGTCTCGCAAAGTCGAGTATTATTGAGCTTGAAGTAGGCACGGAAGCTCATATTTGCTAACGTTAGCACCGCATACCGCTTCGTTTCCCCGCATGGTAGCGCCGTGCGGTCGTTCGCGGCGAGGCCTGCACATTTGGACAGACGGCCCGCAGCGTCCACTGTTTTGGTATATCCTCGGTCTTGACTAGCACTGTCCACGCACACAGCAAGTGTTACGAGTTGCAAAGCGGCACACTTTAGTACGGGAATAAACCACACCGTGTCAGGTAGTGCAAAGATGGCCGCACAGTCGGAAAACACACTCATCCATGCTTCGTAAATTGATGAGGCCCGCGCTCGGTTTGTTATGGCAACAAAAGATGGAGCATGATGTTGTATATAGTGCAGCGTATCCTGCGCCAGTACCACAAATCGCTTGGCATGCGTGCCATTGCTGCGCGCAAAAAGCGACGCTGTGACTTGCTCCACGTTTACACCCCGCAGTGCATTTTGCAGCGCAGCATGCGCGTTATTGTCTAAAACAATGCACGCACGTAAAACTTCTGTATCGCACCTTCTCACAGCATCCTCAAATTGCGCGAGATAGGACGCAACCGCGTCGTGGTCCATCGCAAGGCACTAAGGCACAGAGCAGGACGCACAGGACACGAATGCATCACGTGCAGGAAAGACATCCCTTCCACCATCGACCATGTCTTCCGCGCATCGACCGACATGGGAGCCTGCCCAAGGCAAGACGGACGTGGCTCATTTATCCCATATGCGGTCAAAGCATGATACTGCTTCGCAGATGCATCTCAAGTTCCGAAGACCGGGCGATGCACAGCGGCGATCTCTGCAGGAAATGAAGGAGGAGCTCACTGTGGGGGAAAAACGCGCGCGAATGGAGAGAGATCCTGAGCTGGCTGAGGAGGAGGAGGAGGAAGATGCCAAGCGACGCAAAATGCTGCAGGATGCGCATGACCTTGATGCCGATGCCGATGAGGAGCAGTTGCAAGAGAGCGCAAAAGCGAGCGACGACGACCAGGACGATGACGCAGAGGACTCGGAAAACGAGGAATCCGATGAAGAAGACGATACAGAGATGCTTATGCGTGAGCTTGAGAAAATCAAGCAGGAGCGTAGGGAAGAACAGGAGCGGCGCGAGCTGCACCACGCCGCACAATATGAACTGTCGCGAGAAGAGGAAATCGCGCGAGGGAATCCTCTTTTGAATCTAGAGAGTGCATTGCATGGCGCGAAGCCCAGTACTGCACCAGCACCTACAGAAAAGCGCTGGGACGAAGACTTAATTTTCCGAAATCAGGCCGCGGGTGCCGCTGATTTGAGCGTGAGCAAGCGTGGGTTTGTCAATGACTTGACGCGCACGGAATTCCATAAAAAGTTTATGAGTGTACGTTTCTGTGACAGTCACAGTATGCTAACCGCAGCGCTATATCAAGTAAACCAACGCCGTAGGCAGCCATGTATGCATAGTCCAAAAAACGCGAGTTTTCGCATGTGGAGTGGAACCCGCAGCTTCTTGTCGCACCAACCCGTAGCATGGGCCGCTACGCAGTTCTCGTCACCGGTGCGTAGTAACGCGCTCGTATGTAACCAAACAGGCCCTGCTGGTGCAGGAAAGTCTACCTTTTGCTCTGCGTTAGTTTCGCATGCACTTAGCCTCGGCCGGACGATGCATTTGTTCAATCTGGACCCCGCCGCGGAGCATTTTGAATACGAGCCATCCATCGATATCCGTGAGCTAATCTCGCTAGATGACGTGATGGAGGAGATGGATCTTGGACCGAATGGCGGTCTTGTATATTGTTTCGACTATCTGTTGAACAACCTTGACTGGCTCGAAAGCGAACTTGGCAGTTACGACAACGATTTCTTGCTAATTGACTGCCCCGGTCAAATTGAGTTGTACACGCACTTTCCTGTTATGACGCGGTTTGTCGAAGTGATGCAGCAGCAATTCAACTTTCGTGTATGCGCAAATTACTTGCTTGATTCTCATTTCATGGACGACAAGCCCAAGTACTTTGCTGGGGTCCTTAGTGCGATGAGCACAATGATCAACTTGGACGTACCGCACTTGAACATCATGACAAAGATGGACCTCGTGTACCGCACGAATGACAAGGATGGTCCCAAATATTTGCTGCGCAAGGAGATGGAACGGTACATACATCCGGACCCACTGTTGATGGCTGATTTGGGCTACGAAATGTCCAATCCAAAATTTCACGCCCTGAACGAAGCTATTGTAAATTTGATTGACGATTACAGTATGGTCTCTTTCTTGCCTTTAGATCTCACGAGTGAAGACAGTATTGCCGTCGTGCTTTCCTGCATTGACAACGTCGTCCAGTATGGGGAGGACGAAGAGCCCATGGAGCCCAAGGACATGGATACGGAACAATAAGGCTTCATTCATTTTTTCCAGTTACTTGGGATGCGGCAAGTCGATCCACTCGAGCAATTCCGGTGTGAAATAGGTCAAAATAAGGGTTGCGCCGGCGCGGAGCATGGACGTTATCGTCTCCTCAACCAAGGCACGAAGCTCGCCAACGCCGGCATTTGCCGCTGCATGTAGTGTAGAATACTCGCCGCTCACTTGGTAGCAGGCTCTTACATAGTCGGGTGCGATCTCGCGTGCATCCGCGAGCACGTCCAGGTACGGAAGCGCCGGTTTGACCATGATAATATCTGCACCCTCGGCTATATCGCGATGAATTGCACGGCGTGCAAGTCCACGCGCATTCGGGGGAAGTTGATAGCACCGACGATCACCAAATGCGGGTGCAGATGCGACGGCCTCGCGGAATGGGCCGTACATTTTCGAGGCAAACTTGGCGCTGTACGCCATCAAGGTTGTCTTGCTTGCGAGGCCAGCCTTGCGCAACCCCTCGCGAATTGCGCCAATGCGACCGTCCATCATATCGCTCGGTGCAACACATTGTGCACCGGCTTTTGCGTATGCAACTGCAACATCGGCCAAGCGCTGAATCGATGCGCTGTTGTCTACCGTGCCATCTTCATGTAAAATGCCGCAGTGGCCGTGCGAGGTATATTCACATAGGCATACATCAGCTGCCACAAATAGCTCAGGGAACAGTGCATGAATCTTGCGAATCCCTGCAATCACTGGGCCTTCCACGTCGTCTGCGAGTACACCACGTGCGTCTTTCGGTTTCGTCACTGGCACACCAAACAAAATGACAGACTGTAGACCGCGCTCCACCAATGGACGCAAAAACTCTTCAAGACGGTTAACTCCCCACCGGTGCTGATTTGGCATACCACCCAATGCAATCTTGGCGTCGGCCTCGTCAGTGATAAAGACTGTCGTGAGCTGGAGAAGTACACGTACTTGGGTACATGAGCGACGATTTGGTCAGCACTTGACTCTGTGACTGCAACGTACGCCCCAATGGGGTCGAAATGCTTGGATGCAAGAGTACACTATTGTGAGTGGTGTCGTATGCACATACCTTGCTTTGGCCATCGCGGTCGTATGATCTATCAGTGCATGGCCAACGTATTGGCCTCCACACCGCCATGTGCTGCTTGCAGTAAATTATGTTCACGTGATCCTTAGTTGTAGTGGCGGGCAAATTGGATCAATTGCAAAAGCAAACAAGGCGCTCGCTAAAAGGGGCGCGCGTACAAGTCGCTTCTCATTCTCGGTAAAACTCGCTTCTTTTCCAGGAAACCATTTCTTCTACCGCCGCTCTAGGCGAGTAGTTTTTGGCCCTGCCTGGCCTAGCGTTTGCTTGTATACTGATTGAAATCAATCCGTGCTTCTATCTGGTTGTTCCTGCTTTACTTCAATTCTATCGTCTTTTTCTTTGAAAGCATAGCACCTTGGCACAACAATGCAGCTGTCCCCTACTGAAGCGTCGCAGCCAAATGCGTCGGAAGACGTAGCCGAGCCAAACTCAACAAGTCCTGAAAACAATCTTGTTTCCCATGCGGATACGGCCGCCAGTCAAGCGCAGGCCCCTGCGCCACAAGCCCGGCAGGCCCCTGCGGTGAATGGCGAACCTGCACCCACTTCATCACTGTCTGTTCCTCTTGAGGAAAAGGTCAAGGAAAGCAGCGGTCGGAAAATTTTTAGACGCATGCTTCCGAGCAGCCTTGGTACGCACGCCGATCGTGAACTCGCTCCGCCGCCGAACGCAGTTTCGCCACGTTCGCCCAACATGGAGAAGTTCAACGTGCCCGGCACGGATGCTGAGGAATCCGCATTGGCGGACTCTGTGGAGAGCATGAATTTGAAGTTTGACGGTTACTCGCCAAGCCCCACCCCGCCTGCTGAATTCCGCTCCCGTCAAAATTCGTTGGGGGGTATGGAGCATCCCAGTGCTACCTGTGGAAACCGCTTGACTACGACTGCTCTAAGCGACTTGGATGCTAAGGTCAAGGTCTCTGGACCTGAAAAAGGCAAGTCGCCTGGTTCCGCTTTTCGAGACATGATTCTCAACAGTCCTATGATCCCTCGTCGAGGCTCCACCGCGAGTCACCGGTCCGATGGCAGCGCTAGTGGCAAGTCGTCCAATGCACAGAAGGACACGAAGAAGAAGACCGCAAAAGGGTCCAACTCCCCAGGCACTGGCACTGGCGAAGTAGCCAGTCTCATGAAAAAGTACGGGACGTGCGAGCGTGTAGCGATTGGCAAAGGGGCCACAGCGGTGGTTCGTATCGCGCACAAATGGGACGAGAGCATTGAGAAGCTGTACGCCGTGAAAGAGTTCCGCAAGCGCCGCAAAAATGAGACAGAGAAGGAATACGTGAAAAAGCTCACTTCCGAGTTTTGTATCTCCTCTACTTTGCACCACACCAATGTGGTAGAGACTGTGGACCTTGTCCAAGATGATAACAGGCACTGGTGCGAAGTTATGGAGTATTGTCCAGGCGGCGATTTGTACGCGGCGATCAAGAAAGGTAACCTCACTGAGTCGGAGATTCAGTCCTACTTTAAGCAGACTGTTATGGGCGTGCATTACATGCACTCTATGGGTGTGGCGCACCGTGACATTAAGCCCGAAAACCTTTTGCTTGACGGTGCTGGTCATATCAAGATCACCGATTTTGGTGTCAGCGATGTGTTCCGCATGTGCTGGGAAAAGTCGACGCATTACAGCAAGGGGCTCTGTGGCTCCGAGCCTTACATTGCACCCGAGCAATTTGAGCAGAAGGAGTACGATGCTCGGCTTGTGGACATTTGGGCTATTGCGGTCGTGTTCTACACGATGCAGTGTCAAGAGCTGCCATGGAGGATTGCAAAGATGTCAGACCAAGCCTTTCAAGAATTTGTGCATTCCTACCTCAACACGACGATTCCCAAGCCGTTGCCAAATCTTTCGCCGCGCGAATGCAGGCCTCTGCTGAAGAAGATGCTTTGTCCTGATCCGAAAATGCGTATCATGACGGAAGAGATTCTCAAGGATACTTGGATTACACAGATCCCGAATGATGTGTCGCCAGGCTCGTCGTGACCTAATTATGTCACTCCACCACACACAACCCTCGTAGCGTAAAAAATGAATGTATCATATGCGAACTATTCTTTTTTTTCTTTGTCTTGTTGCATGTACAGCATATAGATTAGCGCACTACGACACAAGGCTACGCTTCCCGCGCTTCTTTTCGCTGTCTTTGTGACTTTGGAACTCGACTTCGGAGGAGAAACCACCTCCTACCTTGGCATCCATTGGGTATCCCAAAACATCGGTCTTAAAAAAGCGACCCATATCCTTAAGGCGCCGACCGACCAAGATGGACTCGGAAACTTCACCATCGGGCATATCTCCATCGTCCCATTCGTCCGCGCGGCGAGTCCAGATGGAAATGCGGTAGTAGTTTGGACGCGCCTGCAAAATCACGCCAGTCACAAGCTCGTCCTCCCTAGAGCAAGGTGGTTGCTTTTGCGCAGATGGGGTTTCCAATGTTTCACCAATGGCGGCCAGCATGGTATACAGCCATAGTTTATCGATCTGCCCTCGATGCTTCTCGCGCGGGAGCTGGAGACTCCATTTGCCGCCGTTGCCATTCGCGGGGTCCTCCCACGCAGGCTGGATGCCATCTTTGAAAAGATAATAGTTCGAGCTTTGCGGGAGACTCGACGGAGGTACGATATTATTGTACAGGCCCCAGAACTCTTCGACGCTGTCGAGGCCGACCACCTTGTGCAAATTCGCACCCCAGCTTTCGCGGCGCTCTTTCGCGCTGCCGACGCCTTTTTGCTGCAAGTTATCAAACCACAAGGTCCACTTATTAAAAAGAGGGTGCTTCAAATTAAAGTCCGAAGGATCCTGGAACACCGTTTTCACGTCGCCATCCTGCGTCTCCTCCGACGGAGATAGGGCAATATTACTCTCTTCCATCGCCGTGGCAAGAGCTGCCTTCGAAGCAAGTTCTGCTTCAGGAGAAAGGGCACTCTTTCCCGCGCCTGGGATTTTCACCTTCACCTCGTTCTCAGTTGATGGCTTCGTCGCCATGATTTTTTAATGAAAAAAAAGGCAAACGCAGCGGCACGCTGGCTTGACGTGAAAAGTATCGGTGGATAAGCCCGCGTAAAGGATGTCACGACCTACCTATTAGGCCGATCGTTATTTCTCGCGCTATCAATTTAACTCCGCGGCGTGCATCGAGTATTAGTAATATTGCGGTACGCCACCACTGCCCCCTGCCTGACGAGGGGAACGTAAGTTTCCCGCCACGATGTACTGTTCTGCTTGGGTTTTCGCAATAGTCGGTGCTTTGTGCACTATCACCGCAACTGCCGACACGCACCGCAAACGTGCTCCGGCAAACTGGCAAGATGACACGCGCAATGCGTTGTCGTCTGCCTTCAACTACGCGACTCAATACGCACCCCCCGAGGCCGTCCCATACATTGCGGAGGGCAACAGCTATGCTACTGCATGGATGAATGACAAGGACGCTCAGTCTAACACGGTTGACAACCCTCCGCCGGCGCCGACTTCGAGTGCCATCGCTCAGCCCCCTCCACCCGCATCCCCTGCGCCTAGCCCTGCACCTAGCCCTATGGAGGATGACAGGCGCGGCGCGCTTTCATCTGCTCGCAGCTACGCTACCGAAAATGCACCTCCCGGCGCGATTCCTTTCATTGAGAAGGGCAACAGCTACGCGACTGCTGCATTGACGCAAGCTGCTCAGCCGACCCCGAACGCGCCTGCGCAGAAACGCAACTGGAAGGATGACAAAAGTGCCGCCCTTGAGTCGGCGCTATTCTATGCTACGCAGCACGCTCCTCCTGAAGCAATCCCCTACATTTTGAAGGGACACAGCTACGCTGTGGATGCATTGAACCGTCAGCCCGCCCAAGCTACCCCCGCGCCGAATGGCAACTAAGTAAATGCTACGCAGGCGTTGCTTTGCTTTGCAACAATTCAAGTATACGCAATTCAACTGTCTTTGGTAACGGGATACTTTGCTATTAGCTTATCAAATGGTTTCATTTTTTTTAATGCCGCAGAAATATAGGTTTTTCAATTTTTTCTATTCATCATATCTGCAAAACCATGTTACGACATAGAGTGTACATTGAAAGAGCTTCCGTTCGATGCACCACTCGGATATTGATGTACTGTACGTGGGAACGATCTGGGAGGTGGAAACGCAGCTGATCCGGAGAATGTCCACGCGCCCGACTTGGGCGGCGGAGATGAAATCCTTGCGCTGGGCGGTTGTGCTTGGGGGTAAGATGCTCCGGTAGAAATATTAGTCGGTCGCATAGGTGCTTGTGTAGCTGATGAGGAAGATGACGCGCCTGACCGTATCGGCAGCGTTGCACTTATTGGATAATGGTTTGCCTGAGAAATCGTAGGGGCTAGGGCAGGTGCAGGTGCAGGTGCAGATGGAGGGGCTTGCGCAAAAGGGGGAGCGGGCGCTGGAGGTGGCGCTGACGCTAGAGATGGCGCAGGTGCAGGTGCAACAATAGGCTGTGGCTTTGGCATAGGTATATCTGCCGGTGGCCGAGGAGGCGCCGCTCGCGAAGGCATGGAGGGTGGCGGAGGTGGTCTTGACCTTGGAGGCGGAGGTGCGCTCGCATTGTTTTGAGCTGGAGCCTCGGGTGGTGCAGGGGGGGCAGGTGGCGGCGAATTTTTTTGAACCACAGTGCTCACACTTCCTGGCGCAGGCGGCGGAATTGGCGGGGGCCGGGAAGAAAGTGCTGCTGGTTTTGCGCGTGGAACGACTGAAGGAGGACGAGGTTTACTCGGTGGGCGGCTTGGCGCTCTCGGACGCGCGCCTAATGTACCTGGGCGTGGTGCTGCGGCAGCCGGAGGCCGCGGTGGCATTGGCGCGCGCGTCGAAGGGGGCGTTGGATGGGCAGAAGGGGGAGCAGGCGCAGCTGTTGTAAGCGAAACAAATCTAATACGTACCCGGTCGACCAATTGCTGGGCCCGCACCTCCAGTAGATCGTAGCTTGGGACGTCCAGCAGCAAATATATCACCAAGCCCTGATGGGTTCCCGCCAGACGGCGCCGATGCCGCAGATGGCGGCTTCGGTGCGCTCGCACGGACAGCCGCCCCGTTATTTTTAGACGATCCGTCAGCATTGCCTGCTACCGCCGGCCTTGAACGATCATTCATTTCAACACCTGTACATTAGACTATCCCTTGCAGCTTTTACATACTTTTTAGTGAGCTTCCTTTACGGATCGCTTCCTGTAGTGCCGAATTCATCGTGTTGGAAATGAACCCAACGCTTGGTGCGAGTCGACGGGCATCGCGTCACGTGAACCCTCACAGCGTGTACCTGCATGCTATCGAGGCGCGGACAAGAGAGCGAGCGAAACAGCTGATTTACAACGAAACTATACAACATTCATAGGCTGTTGCGATCCATGAAAAGACACATCCTCTTCCTCTTCGGTTACATGCGAGGGGAAAATTCCCCAGCCCGAGGCCCCATGTGTGATGCAGGGACGTGCCAAGTTGCTTTCTCGAATGCCGCAAGCACCCAAAGAAGAAAGGTTGCTGTCAAGTGAAAAGCTCATGGTCGGTGTGCTAATGTGGCGCATTGATGCACGCGACTTGAGCACTTGATCGCGTACCATGTCAGATACGTCCGACTTGTCAGGTACTGGCGGTGCGAAATCATCGCTGTAACCCTGGAAAGGAGCCGTGTTAAGCGAACTCAAATTCCTGTACGTGCTCCTGGAGACGGATGTCATGACCGGAAATGGTAAGGAGGGCAATGCACGGTCCGTGCTATATCCCAACTCCCAAGCCGCGCGTTTCTCAAGGAACGGCTCTTCCATATCGTCGATTTGCACGCGGCGTTGGTGTGCAAAATGGGTGATCAACGCTAACAGTCCAATGAATAATGTACAAGCTGCAATGATCATTGCAATCATCAAAACAAAATATCTGTTGGGGGGGGATGCCACATGGGGTGAAAGTACGGGCTGCGATCGCGGCGGGGGATGCACTGTTGCTGTATTGAACCTCTTGTGGTGCGCACCAAAGTGGTTTACATGGTGTTCATCTCCGGTGCAAAAGACATTTGGTGCATATACAAGTACAACAGCGCACAGCACCGACACGCGGCGCAGCATAGCGGTACTCCGTCCAGCGGAGAGAAAAGGTGGCATCTTGAGAGAGGTTACACAACCAGTGTGCAAAAATTAGAGGAGTGTTGAAAGTATGGGCTTGGTAAGACCAGCTTACAGCGGTTAGCGGATATGGTCCAGGCGTGTATGGTAATGTTACTACAAGCCTGGCGGTCGGTGGAGTGCACACTTCTCGTGCTGGATGTTACTTTGCGCACAAGAGCCAATAAAAATAATTTGCTGAAATCACGATTGGCGCAGCGCTCGGTCCACCAGAAATGTTTCTACAAAAATGTTTCCTACAGGAAAATCTCTGCAATCATGGATTCAACGTCCTTTTCAGACTGTCTTCCTTTACCTGCAGTCAGCAATCATGTATAGATACGCACCCGTCGCATCGACTCTTTGTTTCGACAAGTGCGTCGAGTAGATCGGCGTAACAAGCCTGTATATAAGTACAATAAACACACAACGTACCGTACGACTTCGTTCCGTAGCGTGTCGGAGAGTCCACGATTACCACGGGCCAGCGGATGTGTCCTGTGGATTCGGTCTTTTTCGGCAAGTGCTTCAAAGAAATTACTCATCGGATCGGTCGCAGTGCTTGTTAGGCCGGGTGCTTCGTCCGTCAATGCTGCGATTACATTGTTCCAAGATTCCAAGTAACTTGTGCATGCTGAGCGCAGCGAATGCGATAGCAACTGCCCACTGGTATTCACAGCACCATCAGGGAGCACTGACCGCAATTGACTTACTTCCAATTGCAGGTAAGAGATGTTGTTTAGCAAGAAAATGGCCGCGATCGTTGGCTGTTGTACAGGGCTAATAGAGCCTGGATGTGAGTAACAGTGAAACATACGCTCCAAGGCAGTTACAATCGCAGCAACCAGATCCCGGAAATATTCGTTAAATAGACCTCCTGCAGATATGTTGGACACAGAGTCAGCATCTACCCAATTCTTTTGGCCCGTGTTTTGCAACAAGCTCGCGAGAACATCGCTGCATGGTGAGTATACTCAATACACATACCCATATTCTCCCATCGACGAGAGGAAATATATACCAAGCCGTGCGATATCGCTTACATCGACACTGACCGAATCGTGTTCTTTTTGAATTGGAATGACCTTGACATCGCGGAGGAATTCAGGGAAGAAGAGGTAGGCATGCTGGCAGGAATTGGCAAATGCGTCGTAAAGATCTGTAGAAAGTTGCTTCCCCTGCTGGAGCACGGCAGTCCAACGCTCACAATTGGGACCCAACACTGCAGTACAAGCACCAAGAAAGTCCAACACCAAGAAACGATGTGCGTTCAATTCGTGTCGCAAACGCGGCAATAGCGCAGGAAGCATAGTATGCATAGTATTAAGCAATCGGCTCACCACATTCGTAAACGTCGTCGACATAAATGTTTGCCACGACAACCCATCGAATAAGGAGGTCAAGATAGTGTGTTCCGTTTGCACTAACTGGAGCACTCCATTCAGCCACTCTTGCAGTCCTGCTTGGCCCCTGCGGTAGGGAATAAAAACTTCGCGTGGCGCATGCACCGTTGGGTCCTGAAGTTTTGCTGCTGTTTTCACAACATGGTCTGCGAGGGGCGCAATGCTCTGCGCAATGTGGTCCGATCGCACATTCGCATAAAAGCCAAGTGCGCTTTCGAATGGCGTGCCCTGACTCTGTTGGGCTGGAACTGTCGAAAGGAATTGCAGAAGCGCTTTGATCGACATGATGCACTCATTCGACAGGATGGGTAGCGGCACGTTTTGGGATAATTGCATTTTCAAGTCGATAGGCCGCGATTCTGCGGTTGTATACGCGCGTACCAATTCGGCAACGTTGCGCGCGCCTAAATCAATCAGTGTCTCCATCTTGCTTTGCATTTGAGCGCTGCGGGGATTAGTACTTTTTGCATTTACTTCTGTGATCAGGCGCTGGATCGTCTCCAAGTAGGGCCACGGATCACGCGCATTTGGACCGCGCAAAATGGCTGCCTCTTCATCTACCACGGCATTGTAATGACCCAAACTCCGGCCTAGTTCTTGTTGTGTAAAACCAATGTTCGAATTGATCTTGCTGAGCAGCTGTGTGCTGCGGTGAATGGGCAAAATGCTGCTCTCTAGCTTCACCAAGCGGCGATCGAAACCATTAAGAATCGTAGTCATGCGGCTCGTGAGGTTTCCAAGACGCTTTTGATTTTGCTCTAAAAGCTCCATTTCAGCCAGCGCCAAATCATTGTCTTGCGCATTGGTCAGTGTGGACGATGCTATGCGCCCCATTTGCATCATCGCGGGAGAGCGCAAAAAGATGAACCTCCACACACAAATGCACGAGCCCACCGGTCACTTTTGCCCACCATACCAAACACTTTCGCCGGCCTCGCAGGCGCTTTGGCCTAGACCAGCTAACACGCTTGTCTCAGAGCAGGAGACACATTTTACTAGGCCAACGGGCACTGTTTTCTCTCACACCCCAACCATGTCGAATGAAGCGGATATACGAGCAGCAGTTTCGCAGTTTCGGTAACGCACGCAAACCCAACATGCCTATACTTGCGAGGGTAGTGCACGGCACAAAATAAATGCATAATGTAGCTTTTTACGTTCCACGAATGACATTGCAATCCCCCTCCTACTGCAAGCATGGCTCGATCATGCGACTCTTTACCGCTTGCTCTACTCCACATCTTGCAAAATGGAAAGCAATGCCGCGCGGATTTTGAACGAACTGAATAACCTGGACTATGAGCGCAGAGGTAACGCTCCGTATACATTCAACGGCGCTCTTAGGTCAGTTAATACCGATCTATATGCCAATCGGTACTCAAATGTTTTACCATGCACGTTTCTTCTATAGTAAGCTCACAGCAGACGACAGCAGCTTGCTTCAAGGACCATACTTGAATGCGTCCTACATACCGGCGTTTCCAGGGAGTATTGAGGGGTCCTTGGCGTGTATTGTGTCTCAGGCACCGACCCCGTCCACCTTCCAAGCATTCTTCCACCATCTGCACGCGCAAAAGGTCAATGTGCTTGTGAACTTGACCCCGTTGGAGGAGGGCGGTATGGTTAAAAGCGATCAATATTGGCCCACCACGCCAACCAGTCCGCTACATTTTGCTGACAATGCACTGAAAATATCCCTGCTTCCAGATGCGCCCAGTGGTTTGCCTTTGCTGCAAAACCTCGCGTACCGCTCGCTCCAAATTAGCAATGTAAAGGAGAACTGGTCACATACAGTAACACTCTTGCACTATACAGGATGGAAGGACCACGGTGTGTTGGACATTTCTATGATGCTTTTTCTGTTGCGTGCAGTGACCGAAGCACAGAAGAAGGCTCCCGCTAGCGCGCCAATATGGGTACATTGCTCCGCGGGTATCGGACGTTCAGGGACATTGATTGGAGCATACCTTGCGCAGCAGGTAACGCCTACACGACACGGAGCAAACAGCCTTAATTTTGCAGCTGACATAACAAAGTATATGCGCCGTTTCCGTCCGGGCATGGTCCAAACACTCGGGCAGTTGCTGACGCTTGCACATGCAATCGAGGCATTACAATCATAATAGCTACAGTCACATCATTTATGGCCATATGGATAGCTTCCTGTTCCCGGGTGTGAGGTGTCGCTCTTTCTTCGTTTCGCTCTTGGGCCGCTGGATTGTGGGGTGCGCTCTTCCGTCTTTTCTTTCGCATCAGCCGTAGAAGATAGCCAGTCCAGCGCCGAATTACTTAATGATGTGATCATAGGCGCCGTGTGCTGATAAATAATGGCTCCGGCTTTGGCAATAGGCGTTTCGGATGCCGGCGTGGCAGTGTTGGCGTAACGCGTCGCATCGCGCGCGCTTCGCTCTCCTGGCGATGCGTCCGAAACGTATTGCGAGCGTTCTTGTGTGCCAGGCTTTTCAAATCCTGTGCGTAGTACGCCTACTACGACTTGCACAGAAGTGCTGAAGAGTTTCATCGACGCCTTCTGGCCTTTTTCAACCATGGCGTCCACATCGTTCTCATGCGCGGCAAGAAACGGTGCAAGGTACTCGGTGAAAATATTTAATGTCCCCTATGAAGTCAGAATACAGTGGGGACACACGTACGTTTGTTTGTGGCAGCACGAGCCAGAGAAAAAAGAAAAATTTGGCGTACGTGTAAAAAGGGACCCTGCAATGAGCACTACAAGCAACTGATTACACACCATTGCCATGCCCACCCCAGGAAAATTTCAAGAATCCGGAAGCTAGCCAATATGCACCAGTACATGGACCATTGCTCCAGCTGCGACAGTTCAGTGGGATGCTCGTCCGATTCGGGTGCCTGACTTTTATCGGACGACTGCTTGTGCCAGTAAAATGCTTTGGACGTAGATCCTGGCCGGGATGGTGATGTTAACACCTTGAATGTCGCGTACAATGGGTACATGTACGCTACAGCAACGGTGCACACCGCCAGCGTCAATGAAAACATGACGCAGCGCGAGATCAACACACAGGTGGAGGAGCTGCGCAAAACATGTCTACCTCCACCGGAAAGGTCGAAATAAAATTGTCTTGCTAGTTCTGCTAAAAAATATCCATAGTATCACAAAAGTCTAGATACGCTCATCAGCTTAAAAGTTCATGATGCTCTCGTCGAGCTTGTAAAGAGGCCACGAGGAGCGACCACCGTGGACACCGTCGCCGAAAAAGGCGCTGCTAGCGTAGATGCCGTGGTCGTTACCGTCATAGTAGTCGGTGACAGCGGTAAAGCCACTGTCGCTGAGCTCATCACGGTGTGTAGACTTCATGTTGGCAGTCTTCCAGTTGTCGTTAGACTGGAACGCAATAGCGTCGGGGGCACGGGCAGCGACCAAAACGCTCTTGCCGTTGACAGGGACGTACGTAAGCTTCTCAGCGCCATTAAGAGAGCCAAAGTTGCCGTTAATCTGGACGGGGTGCGCCTTGGGGTTCTTGCTCTTCACGTTGAATGCGGTAAGGGGACGGTTGCCGCCGTAAGCAAGGATGCGGTCAGTCGCAGGGTCGTAAGCAATGCCACTGTAGCCAGGGCGCTGCTTGCCGTTGCTGTCCTCGTGGGCCCAGGCCTCAAAGGACTTGCCGTCGGGACTCACTTTGGCAATGGCAGGCATACCGAGGGCAAAGCAAATGTACGAGTTGCCGTCGTTGTCCTGCGTGGAGTCGACGCTACCGAAAGGACGAGTGCCAAACTGCTTTTCAAACTTGTCCTGAATCTTGTTCATGTCAATAGACCAGAGGGGCTTGCTCGACTCCTTCAAAGGAAGGTCAAATGCGTGGAACGACGAAGGACCATTGTTTTTCTGGTCGTTAAAGTTGAACGCGTTGGCGTTCTTCGCCACGGCGTAAAGACGCGAAGCCTTGTTGTGCTTGTTCAGCGACAGACCAGACATTTGCTGGTTGCCATCGCCGCTCGAAGACACGCCGTCAATGCGGACGTTAATATGCGACCTCTCCTTCGGGTTGTACACTTCGATCAGACCTTTCCAAAGGTTCGACTGGTAGAATAGACCGCGCGAGTGGTCATAGACGGTGTCCTCCGGGGAGAGATTTTTCACACGCACGTTAATCCTGTCAGGAAGAGCAGCCGAAACGGCGCCAAGCGTAGCTGCGGATGCCAAGAAAAGTGCAGAGGTGCGCATTGTAGTGGTGCTATGCTAAGACTGAGCCGTCTGTATTCCTGTCTTGTCTGTATTTGTGCGCAGCGAATATCTACGCTCGTTCGCCTGTGTCATGCAGGATGCGGAAATGCGCCGCGGCATGCATATATTACTTTATCCAGTTAGAATATACCGCAATCAACGGAATGTATAAATTGGGTGCTTTACACGTGATGAGCTTTGATGCAATTTAGTGGACTATGCAGAGCCTAACGCTGCCAACTGCAGGCGCCCTGGGCGTATCCATTGGCATTCAATAGGAACCGTCTCGGCGAGCACCCATGCGGTTGGGCGCGCAACGCCGAAGCTCTGGTGTTCGGTAGGAAATAAACACGCGGTTGCGCGTGTCCCATAAATATAGAGGGAAGGAGCAAGCGCAACCCATCTCAGGACTTTTCAAACATGGTATCCTTCAACGCACTGCTCTCTGTTGTTGCCCTTGGCATGGCTGCTGCTGTTTCGGCCGCTCCGAATGCTCGCCGTGCTAGCCCCGACAACCAGGTCTGGGTCACCAACGTCAAGGATCACTGTCTTATTCTCCCCAAGCACAAGGAGAGCATTGGTGACAGCGAGCGCCCCGGCGGCACGCGCTCTTTCTGCACCAAGCCCTACGATGGCTCCCAGGGTCAGCTTAACTCTGACTTCTGGACTGAGGTGCACTTTAAAAAGACCAGCAAATATGTCCAGCTTACTGGTTGCATCAACCCTAAGGTACAAAGCACTCTCAAGCTTCACGATGACGGTGGCCAGTACGACTCGAACGGCGGTGACGGTGGTAAGGGCAACCCTCGCAACTCTGTCTGCCTCGGCTATGCCGCTTATGTTGAGCTTGTTGAGCCCTCGAACAGGCACGCTTGCATTCGTTGCTGTCACAACCCCAAAGACTGCAACGTGAACAACGATGAGGACGGCTGTGAGGCTGTCATTCCCGGCAAATACTGCTAAATTATGAACGCATTGAGCACAGAGTTTACGCGCTCTTGCATTTTGTGGATCCTTGGTCCACTCTGTTGATTGTGAATATATACTATTCTCCCTAAAGACAATTTTCTACTCATTCTTTATTGTTGATGGTTGCATCTTGTTTAAAGAAAAACCCCCCTCTTTTTATGGTCCATACTGTTTAATATATATAACACTTGTTTCTGCCACCTTTACGCGTTGTTGGACTTGTGCGTCTCCCGCTGCCTGCCAGCGCGACAAGCGCTTGCGTGCCACGCCTGCGGCACGGGAGCTTATTACTCAGCTGACAAAGTATGCGTGCGTGCATGCGTGCATGTTAGCGTACCAATCGCTGGTGCGAAAAGCGGACAATTTGCTATTTTAGCGACACGTGGACGCTGAATGCGCCATGTCCAGTTCGGCCCGGGGGTCGCGCGAAGTAGTGGGTGTCGCAAGACCGAAAAAGTGCTTCTTTGCATACAACCATGGCGTACGTACCAGGCATCTTGCATCGTGCCAAAGTGCCGAGACTAACCTCACGCAGTACTTCCGCAGTTCTCGGGTTTCCTCGCATTGGCCCTCACCGTGAGATGAAAAAGGCACTTGAGGCCTACTGGTCTGACAAGATTTCTTCCGACGACCTGCTCAAGATTGCAAAGGAGCAGCGTCTCAACTCCTACGAGATAATCAAGAGCAAGGGTGTAGACTTCGTTCCTTCGGGGACCTTCTCCTTTTATGACCATGTTTTGGACACCTCCAACACGTTTGGCATCATTCCTGAGGCGTACGCAAAATCGGGTCTTTCTCCCCTTGACACCTACTTTGCCATGGCCCGTGGCCACCAAAAGAATGGTGTTGATCTTCCCGCTACGGAGATGAAGAAGTGGTTCGACTCGAACTACCACTACCTTGTCCCCGAGTTCTCGGAATACACCACGTTCAAGGTGAACAACACCAAGCCCGTGGACGACTTTGTAGAGGCGCAAGAGGCCGGCTACAATGCACGCCCCGTGCTCGTTGGCCCCATTACCCTTCTTTATCTTGGTAAGATTTCCAAAGATTCTAAGGACGCGTCTTTCAACCGCTACAGCCTTCTCCCTAAGCTCACGGCAGCGTACGGCGAGATGCTCAAAAAGCTCGCCGACGCTGGCGCCTCCTGGGTCCAGATTGACGAGCCAGTACTCGTGCTTGATGACGCCAAGAAACTCGCCAAGGAGTTCAAGGAGACCATCGAGTCGCTCCACCAGGCCGCGCCTTCTCTCCAGATCCTGATCGCGACCTACTTTGGTCGTCTCGAGGACAATGTCAACATTATTAAGGACCTCCCTATCGCCGGCATCCACATCGACTTGGACCGTGCTCCCCAGCAGCTTGAACCTGTGCTCCAGGCAATTGGTTCTACCAAGATAGGTATTTCTCTCGGCCTTGTTTCCGGCCGTAACATTTGGAAGACCGACCTGGCTACTGCGCTGGAACAAGCCAAGAAGGCCATTAGCGTTGTCGGTGCTGAGCGTGTCCAGATTGCCAGCTCGTCTTCGCTTTTGCACACTCCTATCACAACTGCAAACGAGAAGAAGCTCGATTCCAAGGTTCTTGACTGGTTCTCCTTCGCCACAGAGAAGTGCGGCGAGATCGCTACACTTGGCCTTGCCCTCCAGAACTCGCCTGAGGCCGAGGACCGTATGTCTGCCAACGCAAAGAGCATTGCTGCGCGCCGTGAGTTTGAGAAGAGCTCCGACCCTGCAGTTCGCGATCGTGTCAGCAACATCAAGCCCGAGGACCTTTCGCGCAAGTCGCCCTTCCCGCACCGTCGTGAGATTCAGCGCAAGTACTTGAAGCTCCCTCCGTTCCCCACCACCACCATTGGCTCTTTCCCCCAGACCAAGGAGATTCGTCAATACCGCTCTCGCTTTAGCAAGGGCGACATTACCAAAGAGGAGTACGAAAAGTTCCTTGAGAACGAGATCAAGTCGGTCGTTGAAAAGCAAGAGGCTCTTGGTCTCGACGTCCTTGTGCACGGTGAGCCGGAGCGCAACGACATGGTGCAATACTTTGGCGAGCAGCTGGAGGGCTTTGTCTTTACTGAGAACGCATGGGTTCAGAGCTTTGGCTCCCGCTACGTTCGCCCTCCGATCATTGTCTCGGACGTCTCTCGTCCTCAGCCGATGACTGTTCGCTGGTCGTCGTACGCACAGAGCTTGACCCAGAAGGTCATGAAGGGTATGCTTACTGGTCCCGTTACCATCCTCAACTGGTCGTTCCCCCGTGTCGACATTGGCCGTGACATGCAGTCGAAGCAGATTGCGCTTGCGCTCCGCGACGAGGTCATTGACCTGGAGAAGGCTGGCATCAGGGCCGTCCAGGTCGACGAACCTGCCATCCGTGAAGGTCTTCCTCTCCGCCGTGGTGAATGGGCGGGATACTTAAAATGGGCTGTCGACTCTTTCCGTCTTTCTGTGGGTGGCGCATCCGATGCGATGAACACCGCTAGCCACTTTTGCTACTCTGACTTTAACGATATCATGAGCTCCGTCATTGCTCTCGACGCCGACATGATCTCGATCGAGAACAGCAAGAGCGACGCCAAGCTGCTCGACATCTTCAAGAGCACCAAGTACCCCAACGAGATCGGCCCCGGTGTCTACGACATCCACTCGCCGCGTGTTCCTACTGAGCAGGAGATGTGCGAGCGCATCAAGGAGATGTGCCAGTACATTGACCCTACGCTCCTCTGGGTAAACCCCGACTGTGGTCTCAAGACCCGCACCTGGTCCGAGTGCACTGCACAGCTCAAGGCCATGGTCTCTGCAGCAGATTCTGCACGCAAACAGTTTGTTTAAAAGTCAAGTTTTTCTGGGCCCAGGTGATGTGATTTGGTGTCTGCAGCAGCGCCGGTAATAAAATTCATCTACCTGTGTACCGGTCCCGTCCTTACTCAACTATGGACGCTCCTACAGGCGTTGCCATTTAAAAAAAAAAACAGATGACAATGTTTTAACGACTATCTCCCTTGGATTCACTGTTATTATATCATAGGCCGCTAATGCATGTTTCAACAGCTGCAAAATTATCCGTGTGACCGTAGTCGAGGAGGTCAGTGCGCCTTGTGGAGGTTTGGTGCTTTGCTTGCCGCGCCTCTTTTGGGTGGCGCAGTGCAGAAATGGCACTGTCGAGTGGCGGTCCAAAAGACATGACCTCACATGGCATTACCGACGCGGCGGGAGTGCCTAGCGAAGAGGATATATTTGCCCTAGAGCATTCTTTTCTAAGCTTGCCGGTAGAGGAGCTGAGGATGCAGTTGAAAGCGCAGCAGCGAAACACGGAGAAAGGGTTTGCGTACTGCAAAGCGCTCTCGGAAAGTCTATTAACACATATTACAAATGGGGACTGGAGCGATAATGTTGCGAGGGAAAAGACCAAGCATGCTCTTCGTTCCGAGTTGGCGCGCCTTCGAGCACTGCGCGATCGCGTAGGTTGTTTGCCATGTTCTGTACTTACGCCAGATGGCGTCATTCCACCATGAAGCCAACGATGTATGTACGTCAGTCGAGGCTCGTATTGAGCATCTCGGCGTAGTATTTACGTTTGCGGAAGATGCAGAAGCGTTCAACGACTGGTGCGCAACTCGACTTGTTCGTATGGTGGCCGATTATATGCTGCGCCACAACTGTGACAAAAGCACAGCGCTCCTAGCGCAACAGCGCAAGATCGAAGCGCTCGTTGATTTCCCTGTGTTTTCACAAATACGCAAGGTAAAGGAATCGCTCGTACCGGACAAGGTCTCTGGACGTGCACCGTCGTGTTCCTTGGCGTTGGCGTGGTGCACGGAGAACAAGACGGCGCTCCGGAAATTTAAAGTGGGTCACTCTCATTTTCTCACACGCAGTCTACTTTGGAGTTTGATCTCCGATTGCAAGAGTTTATTGAGCTAACGCGGAGCCGCACCTCTTGCTCGCTTCGCGACGCGGTTGTCTATGCGCAGAAACAATTGATGCCTTGGCTCCACGCCCAGGACGAGGCTGACGATTTGGACAAGGATGGGCCTGCGCGCAACAACGTGACATACACACGCGCACAGGCCGTACGGGCAATGGGCCTTTTGGCTTTCGGCCCTGATATGTGGTCTTATCATGTACGTTGTACCTCCATCAGAAGCTCACTCCTGCAAGGATCTTTACAATGTGGAGCGCTGGAAATACCTCTGCGATACATTTCTCCAGATCGCCCTGCGTGTATACGAGATACCCCCCGTCCCGCTATTGCATATTGCACTAAGCGCAGGACTTTCCAGCTTAAAATCGCACGCGTGTTGCTCGACACATTATCATGACAAGGTACGTGCACTTGGTTTCATGCTCATTTCAGATCGGCACGGTGGCTACAAACCTTTCTATCGCAAAGGATGAAAAGCATCCTGAATGCCCTGTGTGCGATGCTAACGGGCTCGGCGAGCTTGCCAAGGAAGTCCCGTTCAATCACCACGCCAACTCTATTCTTATTTGTCGTATTAATGGCAAGGTGATGGACGATAAGAATCCCCCCATGTGCTTGCCGAACGGCATGGTCTACTCCGAAACAGTACGTATCTCTCGTGTCTCTTGCTTACTTGATCCTAGGCATTACACGACTTGGCCACGCGCAGTGCTGACAGCGCTACGGTGCGTTGCCCAAGGACCGGCGCTACTTTTCCATTTGCCGCGTGCAAGAAACTTTATATTCCATAGATATATCCTCGGTCTTGGCAGCTTGATCGAGGCCACTGCTAATTGGCCGCTTTGAGTGGCTGACCTATTGATGACGTTCAAATTTAAGATACCACGTGATAGAACGCATGGGGCCGCTACTTCGCTCGTCCACCCTAGCAACGCTTCAAGGTCCGGCGTTGTCAAGGGTCAGTGAGTAGCAAGACACTACAACACTTTCTCTTATTGGACTCCGTCTAGTCTCTTTTGTCTTTGGTGCAGGCACGGCCGCCCGTGTGCGAGTACTGCTCGCATTTTAAAAGGGGAAAGTAGTGAAACGCTTTTCCCAAGCTAAGCAAACTTGTTTTCGATGGAGAGGCAACCATCCACCCAGGGGATCTCGCGCACTGTATCTTCGAAGATGCAGAACGCGTTTTTGGACACTGAAAAGCATGTGCCTTTTGATTGCAAGGAGCCTGGAGAGAAAATCGACGTATACCATCCAGCAGAGTCCCCTGCAGATGGCTGTGCGACAGGCGAAGAAAATGCTATGACGCCGACACTTCGTGAGCAGTCTGAACTGCTGTGGAACGGAGGCCGCCGTGGAAATCTAGGGAAGCTCGACACAAGACAGAATATAATGCCAAGAGCCAATGCCGCTCCCCTGCAGGATAGCGGGATGGAAGCAAGTGCTCCCTGGCACACCTTCTTGCGCGACCGGGCATATCTTCCCCAGTCGTTGCTGGGCAATCCCAATCCCCGCCAACTTGAGGCCATTCAGTCTCCCGATGCGATGAGCCCGACGTCGCCACTGCGCCAAGCCACCAGTGACCCGACCGAAGATACATACAGCACCTGGTCCAGCATGAAAACTATACCCGCTTCCCGCACAGACATAAAAAAAGGCTCTTCGTTACGCTCTGCAACAAACCTGAGCTCATTTAGTGCGGACGATCACTCGCAGTCGTCGTGGCTGGAGTCAAGCTCCGATTCATCCTTGAATACTAGACTCCCGTCACCACCGTCTCGTTTTGATTCCTTGCACAGCATTTCCGGGTTTCAGTATCAACCTAGCGGCGGTGCTCTAGCGTATAGGAACGCCGCTGGGCCGTACTCTTCGTCTTCTGCAAAAGCGAATGTGGACGAGTCCAGCTCCCTAACGATGGATTTTGGGCCGGGCAGTAGTGGCAGCCATTTTGGCTCTGGAATACGCGCTCAGCTAGCCACCACCCTGTCTTCACTGATTGAAAAAGTACCTTTGGAAATTCCAGAGGGATGTGTACGGACGATTAGCATTGCTGAATTCGGCTGCTTGAATTCAAGGTCCTTGCTATTGCTACGTCTTGTGATTGAAGAATTCATTGAGCGGGTCAAAATGATGCAGCATGGTGCTTCCTCTCCTTCCACGCAAGATAAAAAGGACCTCGCCCTGCCCCCTGAACCATTTCCGATTGTGTTTAATGTGATACACGAAGACTCACCGCAAGCGGACTATCGGTCTTTTACTCATCTGTTGGACACGCATCCGGATTCTTACATGAACCCAATATGGCAATCTTCGTGCGGCCCGTGCCTTCAAAATTTTCTTTACCCTTCATTTGTGGCACGTCCTTTTGGATCGAGGATTGTGCCGCCAAACACACTTGACGTTGGGTTCAGCTTGATGGATTTACATTGGATGCACACGCCCAATGCACAGGGTGTAGCGCTGGCAACGACGGCGCAGGCCGAACTTACAACATTTTTGTATGCACGCTCGCACGAGTTTAAGCAAGGCGGCGTGTTTATAATGGCCTTTCTTGCGCGCCAGGAAGTGGATGTGGCCGCAAAGGGGATACATGCTTCCAACACAAGCGATGCCGCCGATAGAACTTCGTCATTGGGTTCGCACCATGAACAATCCACACCAGGGTCCATGCATGACATTTGGAGTACAATGAATGAAATGCTTGTTCCTTGTTTGCAGCGATTGGTGTCGTGCGGTATGCTGAAAAGCGCTGTTGCTCGCCAGTTGCTGACGTTGCCTTTGTATCCACGCACTGCACTACAAACAATGCGTGCACTAAAAGACGTGAGTCATTTATGGTCGCTAGACTGGAGTTGTGGACTTGGCAAGGACGATGTATATACCACGGCATGCGACGAGCAAGGAGGCCATGTTCTTCGGAGCGAGCCTGAATCTTTTCGGCTCCCGGAACCAGCATGGGTGGCTTTTCAGTCGGGGAATATATCAAGCTCTGTGTATGCGAGTCACTTGATTTTAATGTTCAAAAGACTGTACGAGACACATTTTCGTATGGTATTGCGGGAAAAGGGAAAATTAAGCAAAGGTGCTGTCGAATTTATTTTGGACAGTCTATGGGACGTTTTGTATTCAAGGTTGGATGAGCCGGGGCCGACGCCACTGTCTGACTGCGAACTAGAGGTACAAATGCTTGCATTGCGACGTGTATAATTAGATCGGTAGAGCAAGCTGGAAATTCAAATCACGCGCCATCTGCGCCACAAAACTCACCTCCACATAGCTCTCTTGGCTTTGTAGCGACCCTTCTTTCCTGGCAGTGCAGCGCAGCGCAGCGCGTACGGCAGGATGCTGCCGGAACCATCCATACCGGATTGGAAAAATTTTTCGTATACACCGTACCAGAAGAACAGACTGATTTCTGGTTCCAGCAAAAAGGCAGCGCCACAAGAGGCGGGCACGGCGCCAGCGGATCCAACGCAATCTGAGTCCTATCGCATCGCACGTTTGCGCAGTATACCACAGGACCCCCCGCTTTCAAATACGAATGCGAGAATTTCTCCAGTGAAAGACATGTTGCCCAGTCGCGAAACGAAGTTGCAAATACCAAAATCGCCGCCTCCTCTGCGAAAGTTGCACCCACCTCCGCAAGAGCCTGGACAACGTGCACAATCGCCAAGGCGTTTGTTGAGTGGGAATGGCGAAGCTTTATCCGTATCTGGAACATCTTTGCATGGGAGCCGTGCAGGGACACCGTCTTCAAATTCGTCTATATCCCCTATACACCATCATTCCTACGCTGCGACGCTAGCAGTGCAGTCTAATATTGGGTATAGGGAACCTTCAACTACTGCAGACGAATTTGCTTTTGCAGCAGCAGAGCGAGCGCTTCACCTTGACGCGCCGATTGTGCGTAAACTTCCGTACCGTTCCGGATTTCAGCCAAACGGTGTGATCGACAATAAGACGGACGCGTTTATTGCACAACGTGCAATGCATCGGAGCGCCGTCGAGCTCGAAGAACAGCGTCTTGAGCGGCGTTTGGCCAAGCTTGTTTCTCTTTACTCGCCCGAATTTGAAAAAGAGGCCGACGCCATTGCGCTTTCCCCAGATGCGGCACCATTCTTGCGGCGCCAAGGAGTGCAATTGTTCAGCCTGTTTCAGGGTAAGGAGGAGGCACGGAAAAGCCAACTGCTGCAAAAACGCACCGTGGCAGAACAATCCATTGTAAAGTGGCAAAGTGATTCCAAGATACCCAATTGTACGATTTGCAGCACACCTTTTTCGCTCGCGGTTCGACGCCACCATTGCCGTCTTTGTGGGCGGATTGTGTGCTCGTCACCCCAACTACCCCATCTGCTTCTAGTGCACAGCGAAGAGCTAGCTATTCCCCGCAAACCATGCAGTTCGCTCAAGCTCGTAAACCCAGACACGTACAAGATTGACAATATGCCGCCGCACCCATCTAGTACGGCTTCACCTGCAGAACGTGACAAGTATGCGGCAGCAGAATTCCTTGCCATCCGCTTGTGTAAAGACTGTACAGGACTGCTCCATCGGATCTATTACCACCAGCACTCGCAAGAAACGACGCAATTCACCATGTACTATAGGACGTTGCTTCGGTTGCAGCGAGAGATAACAGAAGCGCTACCAGACTTTCATGAAATGATCCTGGGCTTGCAAAAAAAGGACACAGCGACGACATTGGCGTCCTTCCTGACGGATAGTAAGACGCTCCAGGAAAATGCGATGCAAGCGAGGAAGGATATCTTGTTACGTTTGGCTCGTTACGATCAAATTGCGAAAGCAACTCGCAACCTACCGCCAATGGTAGACGGAGAGCAATCCATGGCGCAACAGCAATTACAGCTTGCAGTACATGCGCGTGCTTCATTGTTCCTACAAAAACATGTACGCATACAGCCCCGGACCATACACTAACGCTGCAGATGTTTCCGCTACAGAGTCTTTCGAATCTCGGTGCAGATCGACATGGCGCCAGCGCAGAACAGAGCAACGCACCTTTGCCGGCCCACACCGACCAGTTGCATGTATTGATGGAGCAAGAGAGGTTGTTACACGGATATCTCTCTGCGGCAATTAAGGAGCGAAACCTGGATGATGTGTCGACGCTGAAAGCAAACCGAGACGAAGTGCGTGCAGAGATTGCACGTCTGCAATTGCAGGAAAAAGTGCAATAGTTTGTGTGTTCATTACATGGGTATCTTGTTAAAAATTATTTTACGATCCCTGTTGGATCGCAAGGATCTGAGGCGTTAGTAGCGTCGAAATGCAAAGACATACATCATTCCTAATAGTGTCGCGTTGCGTGCCAAGCGATTGGATCTTGTCTTCAACACGCTTGATCTCGTTCTGAATAAACTCGATACGTTTCTCAACATTGACTCTCGCCTCTTTAAAGTCTTGGGGTAGTAATACAGGACCAGTGCGTTTGTAAACGCGTGCATCAGGGGCAAGCGATCCAAATTCCTTTTGAACTTGCTGGTTCTCGGAGAGCTGTGATAAAAGTTGCTGCTGAGAATCGACGACAGATTCAAATTCTGGAATGGTTAAAATACAACATTCTTAAAATACTTACGCGTTTGAATCTCTTGAAACTTGGTTGCAGCCGCTCGCAAACGCTCTTCGTCAGGCATGTTGGGTCAGGTTTGCAAAGAGCAGGCACGCTTGAATCGAAGCCACGACCACCGATGACTAAAATTACGCGTCCGGGGTAGCGTGGAGCCGTGCTTACTAACGCGTGAGGGAAATGCCGACTGCTTTGGATTATTTGTTTTCTGATTGGATGGTTGTTGTTGTAGAGGTGTGTATGGCAGCACTGCACGCAAATCCATACCGACACTTCTCTCTAGTAGTCAGTGAACGGCCATGCTATTCAGACAGATTGCCCGTGTTGCGCGCAAATCGCCGGTGTCGCGGCTTTCGCTGGGTACTATGCTTGCTTCAAGCAGCAAGCAGTCAAGTATACCGCAGCCTGCACATCGTGCTGCGCATGTGGGGCTTTCGCAGCTCCGTACACGCCCTTTTCACACCGGGCGCGTTTTGCGGGAAGAGGCCGAGCACACCAACGAAGAAGAAACGATGGAAGACGAGCGTGTTGTGGATGAAGTGGACGTGCTCATTGTGGGTGGAGGACCTGCCGGTCTGAGTGCCGCCATTCGCATCAAGCAGCTTGCCGAAGAAAAAGGCGAAGAGATCCGCGTCGTCCTCCTCGAGAAGGGCGCAGAGATTGGCAACCATATTCTTTCTGGCGCAGTCATCCAGCCTGATGCATTGAATGAGCTTATTCCCGACTGGAAAGAAAAAGGCGCACCGCTTAATCAGGAAGCGCTCCAGGACAAGATGGTGTTTTTAACCGAATCTGGCGCCATTCCCATGCCACACCCTCCCCAAATGTCTAACCACGGCAACTATATTGTGTCGCTGTCGCGTGTCGCTGCTTGGCTTGGCGAGCAGGCAGAGGAGCTTGGCGTAGAAATCTACCCTGGTTTTGCCGGTGCTGAGATCCTCTGGGAGCAAGAAGCAGATGGAACCAAGACTGGTATAAGGGGTGTGATGACCAACGAAATTGGTCTTAACAAGGAGCGGAAGCCAAAAGATAATTATGAGTCAGGTATGGAGTTCCGCGCGCCCATCACGCTTTTTGCCGAAGGTGCACATGGGTCCTTATCGCAGCAACTCATTCGCGAGCTCAAACTTCGCGAGCAGGTAGGTGCCGACCCGCAAACATACGGCATCGGTGTCAAAGAGGTGTGGCGTGTGAAGGACGACAATTACGAGCCGGGTCTGGTGGCGCACACAATGGGCTTCCCTTTGAGCTTGGATACTTACGGTGGATCCTTTATGTACCATATGGACGACAACCTAGTGTCGATTGGCCTTGTTGTTGGCCTCGACTATCAGAACCCGTACCTGAGCCCATTCCAAGAATTTCAGCGCATGAAGCACCACCCCTTTTTCGCCAAGGTGCTGGAAGGTGGCACCTGCGAGGAGTACGGCGCGCGTGCGTTGAATGAAGGTGGCTACCAGTCTATTCCCAAACTCCACTTTCCTGGGGGTGCACTCATTGGTTGCTCGGCAGGGTTCTTGAACGTGCCAAAGATCAAGGGCACCCACAATGCGATGAAGAGTGGTATGACCGCTGCAGAGGCCGCCGTGGAGGCACTTGGCAAGCGCAGTGAAGAGACACTGTACGAGCCCATCGACATTGCCGAGTACAAGAACAAGCTGGACCAGAGCTGGGTTATTCCCGAGTTATACGAAGTGCGCAACGTCCGTCCGAGCTTCCATAACCCACTCGGTTTCTTTGGCGGTATCATGTATTCTGGCTTGGAAACGATGATACTCAAGGGACGCGCTCCTTGGACATTCCACCACGAAAAAGAGGACTTTGAGTACACCAAGCCCGCGTCTTTCTTCAAGCCTATTGAATATCCCAAGCCCGATGGCAAACTCTCGTTCGATATTCTTACTTCAGTTTCCCGCACGGGTACCAACCACACGGAGGACCAGCCTGTTCATTTGGTTGTGAACAACGGTGATTACTCCGCCCACGTCGACCGCAACGTGGGCACGTTTGACGGCCCTCTTGGCCGGGTCTGCCCTGCGGCCGTGTACGAATATGTGAATAAAGAAGATGCGAACGGGAAGGAGGACGCGCGTGGTAAGAAACTGGTTATCAACAGCCAGAACTGTATTCATTGCAAGACCTGCTCTATTAAAACGCCCGACCAATCCATCACATGGACCGTGCCGGAAGGCGGCGGTGGTCCCAAGTACTCTCTTACATAATGCTCGTAGCACACGAGCGCTTTGTGTCGCCTTTCATTCGGCCGAATCAAGACCTACTGCGGCGCGAATCGTAGTTTCTCCTTGTCGGTCAGCATGCCAACGGTTAGCGTAGACAAAGCGCTGCTCTACGAAGGCCTCGGCCGCGAGTACACCACCGAGGAATTTGATGAGCTATGCTTTCAGTTTGGTATCGAGCTGGATGAAGATACGACCGAGCAGGTGAAGGGCACGGACGAACGCCCAACGCTGAAAATCGATATCCCGGCGAACCGCTATGACTTGCTGTGCTTTGAGGGAATATTGCGTGCGTTGCGCATTTTCCTCGGTCAAATGGAGCCTCCAAAATATTGCTTGACACACCCGGCAGAGATGGCGACCATGCATGTGCGCGAGGATACAAAGCGCATCCGTCCCTACTTTGCCGGTGCAATTCTGCGCAACATTACCTTTACGCCAGCGAGCTATGCGAATTTTATAGATTTGCAGGATAAGCTGCACCAAAACTTGGCTCGGCGTAGGACGCTTGTTTCTATGGGTACGCACGATTTGGATACAATTCAAGGGCCTTTTTCGTACGAAGCACTGCCGCCAAAGGAAATTCGCTTTGCGCCTCTGAACCGCACGGAAGAGTACGATGCATCGCAGCTGATGGAGTTGTACGAGTCGGATCGTCATCTTGCACGCTACTTGCACATTATCCGTGACAGTCCCGTGTATCCGATCATCTACGACAGTCAACGGCGTGTGATGTCAATGCCGCCCATCATCAATTCCAACCACTCCAAGATCACCTTGGAGACCAAGAATGTGTTCTTAGACGTCACTGCATTGGATAAGACAAAACTCGATATTGTGTTGAGCATGCTGGTGACCATGTTCTCCGAATATTGTGCAGAACCTTTTACTGTGGAGCCCGTGCGTGTAGTATACGCTGACGGCACGGAAGTCGTCACTCCGAATCTGGATGCACGCTCAACAGATGTGCATGTGTCCTACGTAAACCGGTGCACTGGTCTGAAGCTTGATAACGCACAAGTAGCACAATTGCTGCAACGTATGGGACATTCCGCAGTCCCTGGCGCAACGCCCGACGAGGTGCAGGTGGGTGTGCCCGTAACGCGCCCCGATATTTTGCACGAATGCGATTTGATGGAGGATGTGGCTGTTGCGTACGGTTTCGATAACTTGCCCAAGACATTCCCCAATACGAACACGGTCGGCGCTGCGCTTCCAATCAACAAACTGAGCGATATTATGCGGCACGAGTGTGCGTACGCGGGCTGGACAGAAGCGCTTCCTCTTATCCTCTGCTCGCACGACGAGAATTTTTCGTTCATGAACCGCAAAGACGATGGCAAGACGGCAATTGTACTTGAGAACCCGAAAACTGCCGAGTACCAAGTGGTGCGCACTTCGCTGCTACCCGGTATCCTGAAGACTATCCGAGAAAACAAAAAGCATGCATTGCCAATGCGAGTGTTTGAGGCTTCGGATGTAGCATTCAAAGACCCGGAGATAAAATCACGCATGTCACGGAATGAGCGTCATATGGGTGCGGTGTATTGCAACAAAACGGCAGATTTTGAAGTTGCGCACGGCCTGTTGGATAAGCTGATGCTGATGTTGGGCGTGCCACACATTGACAGTGCATGGGAGGAGACGCGCGGCTACTATATCAAGGAAACGCAAGACTCGACGTACTTGCCTGGGCGCGCTGCAGACATTTACTATCGGAATCTCTCGCACGGTGAGAAGAGTGGATCTTCGGCGCTGGACACAGTTTCGAAGCTACTGATTCCGCTGAGCGGCGACGTAAAGGTTGGTACACTGGGAGTACTCCACCCCAACGTGTTGCACCACTTTGACATTGGATTCCCTTGTTCTGCACTCGAATTTAATTTAGAAGCATTTTTGTAGGTAATACAAACATGTGCTAAGTGTGGTTACGTGATATATTTGGAGCTGCCACGGGGAGCAGTGGAAAAGGTTGGGATGAATACCAAGCAACACCGGGTAGTGATCGGCATTTATATGGCATGAAAGGGCGATTCAAAAAGGGTTAATAGTACGAATAGTGAAAGGTGTAGAAAAAGGGAAAGCATTAAAAAAGAGTAAATGATTTTTTGATACGGAGGGGCAAAAGGGGGAAGTAATTCGTCCGAAGAACGAACAATTTACATGGGCATGGTTTGAGGAGCCCATAGGCAAGCTTCATGGAAAAAGGTGTCAAGAACCGTTGGGGCAGGTAAAACGAGATAAGAGGGCCATTAATTGAAAAGTGGAGGATATTAAGGCGGGGAGGAGAAGCAGCGTAATAGGAGGGAGAAAAGCAAAGGGTAGTTGAGAAGAGAAGAGAGAAGTATAAAAAGAGAAATAAAGGACTCGGAGAAAAGATAGAGAAAGTAGAGAAGGCAATAAGAAAAAGGAACAAGGAGGATAAAGAGAAGGAAAAAAGGAAGGTAGGATAGGGAAAGAAAGAGAAAAGAGAGAGAGAGAGAGAGAGAGAGAGAGAGAGAGAGAGAGAGAGAGAGAGAGAGAGAGAGAGAGAGAGAGAGAGAGAGAGAGAGAGAAAGATAGAAAGCGAAAGGGTTAGGAGAAATGAAGAGATAGAAGAAAATAAGAAAAAAGGAGGGATAGGGATAGGGATAGGGATAGGGATAGGGATAGGGATAGGGATAGGGATAGGGATAGGGATAGGGATAGGGATAGGGATAGGGATAGGGATAGGGATAGGGATAGGGATAGGGATAGGGTTAGGGTTAGGGTTAGGGTTAGGGTTAGGGTTAGGGTTAGGGTTAGGGTTAGGGTTAGGGTTAGGGTTAGGGTTA